>NC_139972.1:33879466-35079466 GCF_963993115.1 Abramis brama
ACAGCTCTGACAAGGATTGCAAACACTGGTCTCCTACCACCGCCTATACATCTTGAGAACAGATTTGAAGTGCTAATGAATGTAAATGAGGAATCCCCAAACGTGATGAATGTGATCGAACACAGACTGAATGGGCCAGTGGCTAACACTGATGCTAACTGGCGCTCAAGGTTGAGCAGACAGCGGCACTCAGCTCAGAGCGCTGCCGAGCCCAGGACTCTGATAGTGGGGGACTCCATAATCAGAAACATTAGCAGCAGAGATACAACTACGTGCTGCCTTCCACAAGCAACAACTTCTGATATAAACAGGGAACTTCAGAACATTCTGATAAAACATAAGACTGCAAATCGACTCATCATTCATGTGGGGAAAAATGATATTCATAAAGAGCAGTCAGAACTCCTTAAGAAGGATTTCCATGAACTTTTTGAAACACTTAAAAGACTGAAAGTTCAAACATTCATCAGTGGACCACTCCCAGCAAGAGGAACAAACCGGTTTTCACGGTTACTTGGGCTTAATACGTGGCTGCAAAAAACCTGCAATATAAAAGGAGTTAACTTCATTGACAATTTCAATCTTTTCTGGAGTCAGAGACAACTGTTTCATCGGGATGGCCATCACCCAAACAAACTTGGTTCAAGAGTGTTAAAGGACAATATCTACTTCTCCCTCAATCATCCTTCTGCAGTGTGTGCCAATCCACTCAATCTGAACGGCACACACACACCTGGACACAGTATGAATGACGACGGGACTTCACTTCAGCAGCAAAATGGACATGATAACACCACTCCGCCACAACAACCTCTGCTCACGGACTCAATCTCTGCTGAACCCTGCCCACAGAGCTCACCACAGACAGACATATCAGAACTGCTTGAAGATTCAACACCCAAGGACGACTTCCTGGAAAACAGCCAGGGAAGCCAGGACAGCATATCACAGCCTCCGATAACACCAGAGCAACAGGCCCTTTCACCAGACACTCTCTCCCTCTCTCCAGCAACTCCACTTCTGTGCTTCTCACAGAAAATGGAAGAACTGGTGCATGCTGGAACCAGACTATCCCACTCTTTTGCTGCAAGCCCCCAGATAACAACCAAAAAAAGACGGGCACCATTACCACCCGCATCAAAGCCTGCAGCAAAGCCTGCAGGCCCAGTTCGCCCTCCCCCTCCTGTGAGAGCTCTTCGGCCTCTGCCACAACGCCAGGGCCCACACCCTCCTCCATCTGCTCGAGGTGAACCAAAAACAACTGATACCAGCTCTCAGTGATGTGTGTCGGGTCCCCGTTTTGATAACAGTAACTTTCTCAAATGTTTACAGAACAAGCGGGAACCCAGTGTGCCTGTATCTTTCTCTATTGCTGTTCTATCACAAGATAGAAAGTCTAAGGCCTTCAATAGCCGTACAGCAAACCTAACTAATCTGGTGCCTATTACACGTCAAACTAATATTGCTGTGGGGAAAAGTAAGTCTGTTAAGTTAGCACTCCTTAACATCCGCTCACTTAAAAATAAATCACTTCTAGTCAACGACTTAATAACCACAAACAATCTGGATTTTATGCTTCTGAATGAAACCTGGCTAGAAGACAGCTGGCAGTGCAACAATCCTCAATGAAGCAGCCCCCCCGAACTTTACATTTATGAGTGTCTGCAGAGCTGTTAAGAGAGGTGGGGGTCTAGCTGCTCTTTTTAAAGATATCTATCAATGTAAGCAAATATCATTTGGGAATTACTTGTCTTTCGAATATCTGAGTATTGTGTTAAAAGGTGCTCCACGCATTTTACTTATCATTATTTACAGGCCTCCAAAATACTCTTCAGCCTTTGCTGAGGACTTTACAGAACTATTATCAACAATTACATCAGAGTTTGACTGCTTTGCCATTGCTGGAGATTTTAACATCCACATCGATAGTGCAGAAAACAACATGGCAAAAGAAATCAATACTGTTTTAAAAACTTTTGATCAGACTCAGCATGTAGATGGACCCACACACAATCGTGGACACACTCTAGATTTACTCATCAGTAAGGGTCTAAACATTTCATCGATTGTTATTAAGGATGTAGCACTGTCTGATCATTTCTGTATTTTCTTTGATATATTGATCTCTCCTGCCACTGAAGCTAGATCTGTGTCTGTCAAGAAGAGATGCTTAAATGAGAACACTAGTGTACTATTTATGAAGGCTATATCCTTAACACCAAGTATATCTGCAGACTCTGTTGAATTTCTCCTTGATTCTTTTAACTCAAAAGTTAAAAGTGTAATTGATGATATTGCTCCTGTGAAAGCCAGGAAGAAGAATGGCAGACAAAAAGCACCTTGGAGAAACTCAACAGCAGTGCAAAATATGAAAAGACAATGCAGAAAAGCAGAGCGCATGTGGCGGAAGACAAAACTTGTAGTCCATTATAACATCTACAAAGACAGCATCCATGCTTTTAATATGGAACTAGGCAAAGCTAGACAGACTTTCTTCTCAAATATTATAAACAGCAATTTAAACAACACACGCACTCTTTTTGCTACTGTAGAGAGACTGACAAACCCCCCAAGCCAGATTCCCAGTGAAATGCTCTCAGACAACAAGTGCAGTGAGTTTGCTTCTTTCTTCTCTGAGAAAATCAATAATATCAGAAAGGTGATCAGCACATCCTTGAGTTGCCCTGGGGTCAGACAGATCAAACCGCCTGAGAAAGTAGTTACTATGTCTGATTTCAAAGAAATTGATGGCAAAATTTTGGAAGAAACCGTACAGCACCTTAAAACATCAAGCTGCGCTCTTGACACATTTTTCAAAAGTGTGTTAAACTGTTTAGAAGCAGATCTCCTAGAAGTGGTAAATGCCTCACTTCTCTCTGGGAGTTTTCCAAACTCCCTGAAAACTGCAGTTGTCAAGCCCCTCCTGAAAAAGAGCAATCTGGATAAGACAATATTAAGCAACTATAGACCGATCTCAAATCTTCCTTTCATAGGCAAGATCATTGAAAAAGTTGTTTTCAATCAGCTGAACAAATTCTTATGCTCGAATGGATACTTTGACAATTTTCAATCTGGTTTCCGACCGCACCACAGCACAGAGACAGCGCTCATAAAGATAATAAACGATATTCGCTTAAATACTGATTCAGGCAAAATATCAGTGCTGGTACTACTCGACCTCAGTGCTGCATTTGACACTGTCGATCATAACATACTTCTTGACAGGCTGGAAAACTGGGTGGGGCTTTCTGGGATAGTCCTAAAATGGTTCAGGTCATACTTAGATGGGAGAGGTTATTATGTGAGTATAGGAGACCATAAGTCTGAGTGGACATCCATGACATGCGGAGTCCCTCAAGGCTCAATTCTTGCGCCACTCCTGTTCAACCTGTATATGCTCCCAATGAACCAAATAATGAGAAAGAACCAAATTGCTTACCACAGCTATGCAGACGACACACAGCTCTACTTAGCCCTATCGCCTAACGATTACAGCCCCATTGACTCCCTGTGCCAATGCATTGACGAAGTCAACAGTTGGATGTGTCAAAACTTTCTTCAATTAAACAAAGACAAAACTGAAGTCATTGCGTTTGGAAACAAGGATGAAGTTCTCAAGGTGAATGCATACCTTCACTCTAGGGGTCAAACAACTAAACATCAAGTCAGGAATCTTGGTGTGACACTAGAGTCAGACCTTAGTTTCAGTAGTCATGTCAAAGCAATAACTAAATCAGCATACTATCATCTGAAAAATATTGCAAGAATTAGATGCTTTGTTTCCAGACAAGACTTAGAGAAACTTGTTCATGCTTTCATCACCAGCAGGGTGGATTATTGTAATGGACTCCTCACTGGCCTTCCCAAAAAGACCATAAGACAGTTGCAGCTCATACAGAACGCTGCTGCCAGGATTCTGAGCAGAACCAGAAAATATGAACATATCACACCAGTCCTCAGGTCTTTACACTGGCTCCCAGTTAAATTTAGGATTGATTTTAAAGTATTATTACTGGTATATAAATCATTCAATGGCCTAGGACCTCAATACATTGCAGATATGCTCACTGAATATAAACCCAGCAGATCACTTAGATCACTAGGATCATATCAGCTAGAAATACCAAGGGTTCACTCTAAGCATGGCGAGTCCGCTTTTAGCTATTATGCCAGCCGCAGCTGGAACCAGCTTCCAGAGGAGATCAGATGTGCTCCTACAATAGTCACATTCAAATCCAGACTCAAAACACATCTGTTTAACTATGCATTTAATGAATGAGCACTGTGCCAATGCTCGTCCGACTGTCTGTACTGTACTGTACTGTATTTTATTTTTCTAAACTGTTTTAATTATTCTTATTTCTTTTTATTATTTTAATTTCTTCTATGTAAAGCACTTTGAATTGCCATTGTGTATGAAATGTGCTATATAAATAAACTTGCCTTGCCTTGCCTTGCCTAGCTTTGCTTGTCCGTTACGATCACGTAAAAAAGTTTGGTTTAGATGTCATTTTGAAGCCATTACTTGATGACCTTAAGAAACTGTCATCAGAGGGACTTAATATCATTGTTAATGGCATGGAGAAGCATGTTTTTGGAGCTGTAGCTGCAATATTGGAAGACAATCTGTCATCTCACATGATAGGTGGATTTGCCATGTCTTTTGGTGCTGGTCGAATCTGTAGATACTGCATGGCTACTCACTCTGAGATGAAAAAGAACTTCAGTGAATCTGATTTTGTTTTAAGAAATGTTGATGTACACAGATACCATTTAGAATGTGTAAAACAAAATCCAGAAAACAAAGGAATGTATGGAGTTCGTGGTGGATCTGTATTTGACCAGTTAGATTACTTTGACGTCACAACATCTCTTCCTCCAGATGTCATGCATGATTTCTTGGAAGGTGTAGCACCGTTGTTATTGAGGCTTGTTATATGCAAAGCTCATCAAGAAAAACATATAACCATACAATAACTAAATGATGAACTAAGAAAGATGTCCATTGGACAAAATGATAAGACAAATAAGCCTGTGGCTTTCTCAGAAAATATTTTACATGGATCCAGTGTTGTTGGATCTGCTTCACAGAAGTGGTGTTTATTCCACCTACTTCCTTTCTTGATGGCACACAGGGTACCTGAAGGCTGCAGTTACTGGCGGATCTATTTATTGTGTCGTGAAATTGCTGACATTGTAATGGCACCAGTTGTAAAAAAAGAGTCCCTTCTTCTTGACCAATTAGTTTCTGAGTTTTTGTGTGGCATGGAAAAAGAGTTTGGAAATGTGATAACTCCAAAATGTCATTACTTGATCCATTATTCTCGTCTAATGTTGTCCTACAGTCCTTTACGGTCTTTGTGGTGCATGAGATTTGAAGGGAAACATCAGTATTTCAAACAGGTAGCTAGTTCCTCAAGGAACTTTGTCAATGTTACATCAACTTTAAGCAGCCGCCATCAGTTTAGACAGTGTTGGGAATTTTCCTCAACTAATATGTTTGGGGAGTATGAGAGGGTTATGGGACGCAGTGTTAACACACTGTTACAGTCTCTTCCTTCAGCTCTTAGGCATTCCATAACTGTTAGTGAGCGGTACAAACATGTCAATTTTCAGGACATTACACTCAACCGAGTAACAGAGGTTGTGATTAACAGTGTTAACTACTGTGTGGGAGATGTCTTTGTTGTGGGTCATTTGCACTGTGAAAAAATACCTTTGTTTTTTCAGGTCAAATATATTCTAAACATACACACAGATTGGGCGTTATGTGGAAATCTATTAATTATTTAAAGCAAACTATGATGCATTTCTAAAATATCACACAGAGAGAAAATAGAGAAACACAAAAACAACAACTGACTTCCTGCCATTACACATTATTACACTTATTATTAACCAGTATGACTTTATTTCTGTCATACATCTACAGAAGTTGTTATTGAAATGTTTAATTGAAAATGTTTGGTTTGAAGTTACCATTATGGAGATCAGTGTTTGCTTTAGTTGGAATGCTGACCCTTGACTGAGTTCAACATGTTTTAATGCACTATATGATTTCAATATCCTTCAGAATAACTGATTATAGAAACATTGCTGAATTTCATGTTGTAGATTCACAGATATATATTTATATATATATATATATATATATATATATATTAAATACCCATAAATTCAAAGATTATACACAGGAAGAGAACTGTGAATCAGACATGCCCAGGATAATCATGACATCATACCAACAGCCACACACACCTGATCAACCACCTCTTGACTTTTTCTTGCCATGTCAAATGTACTTTATAAACTCACAGTTACAGCAGCCAAAGAAAAACTAATGTTCAAAAATCAAGCGTCAAGAGACCAAAAAAAAAAAAAAAAAACCTGATCTCCAACATGGTGACTACAAACTTTATTATATTCAATAAACCATCAACAACTAAATATCTGTTAATTCTCAACAAGAACTCTTGTACATGTATGGAAGAAATAATAAACTGTTTATGTAAAAAAAAAAAAGAAGAAAAAAAAGGCCAAATTCTGACAATATCATACCATTTTCCATTAAAACAGTAATATACCATAGAAAACAATGCATTCTGGGTTATATTTGTAGTTTTCGAGAAAATAGCCTACAGGAATATACTGTGAGTTAACAGTGCTCAAGGTCGACACTCAGAGGCTGTTTTCAAAGTCACACCCTATACGGTCACTATTCCCTACATTAGTTCAACTATAGTCCTCTTGAATGACAAGAAGTGAGTGAATTGAGACACTGATGAACACCTGATAAGCAGAATCACTGAAGGACAGAGAAACAAAAACAGAAAAAAGAGAAACACAAGAACTACAACTGACTTCCCAGCCACACTGAGTGAGATTATTTATTTCATACATGTACAAAAGTTCTTGTTGAGAATTAACAGACATTTAGTTGTTGATGTTTTATTGAATATAATAAAGTTTGTAGTCACCATGATGTAGATAAGTATTTGCTTTAGTTGGGCTCTTGACTTTTTACTATAAGTTTCTCTCTGGCTGCTCTAACTGTGAGTTTCTAAAACACGTTTGTTATGGCAAAAAAAAAAAAGCCAAGAGGAGGTTGATCAGGTGTTTTTTTGGCTGTTATGATGATGCCATAATCACCCTAGACTTGTCTTATTCTCTGATCTCATTCTCTGTATAAGCTTTGAATCTGTAGGTATTTAATATAGACATCAACAATCATATTAATCTCAACAATGGTGACAATCAAGTTTCATGTCGCAATGCATGCTGGGTTCCAGGATAGTATAAAACTCACAGCATGCACTGCAGTATGAATAAATAAATAAAAATATTGCCACCATTGTTGAGAGACGTGCTGATTTTTTATATCTCTGTGTTTCTACAAGACAGTGTTGTTCTGTTTCTTTGGTTGTGCATGATGTGTTAAAACATGTCATTGTAACTGATTGCTGTAGTTTAACAGTGGTGTTAATGTAACACTTTTGATACAGGATTAAACTCTAAATGAGATTAGTGAGTGAACAGGCTATATGCAGGGTTTTTTTTCCATCATAATCAATATAACAAACAGCACAAACCATGTGTTTGTGCACAAGTGTAGCTTGCAAAAACAGTTCAAACAGCCAGAGACAAACTAATGTTAAAAAGTCAAAGGTCAACATTCCAACTAAAGCAAACACTTATCTTCATAATGGTAACTTCAATTACCAATACATTTTTCAATTAAACATCTCAATAACAACTTCTGTAGATGTATGACAGAAATAAAGTAATACTGATTAATAATAAGTGTAATAATGTGTAATGGCTGGAAGTCAGTTGTAGTTTGTGTTTCTCCATTTCTGTTCGTGTGTTCCTCTTTCCTTCAGTGAATCTGCTTGTTAATCACTAATGTTCAACAATCACTTACAAATTCCCTTAATTATCTCACTGCAACACTGCGTCAATGTTACTTTTTACTCTTTGTAGTGTGGATTTTCCTGTGGGGTTGAAAGGGTTAACAGTGTACGACAAAAAGATACACCCACTAAATGTATTTTAACAGTAATAAACTATAAGTTATAAAACACTGTTGCCAGTAGTTTACTGTAAAATGTAGGTTTTTTTGGGGGGGTCACCACTGTGCTGAAGAGTAGAGCCTGTGCTTCAGTCCAAGAGAAGATCTAGAATCATTGATGATATGCTGCATGTTGCTATGACTTTGTATTTGCTGTTCCAGTGGAAATCTCTTTATTTACAGTATTTTTTTAGTGGTCTCAAATGAAATAAGTTCACAGTAATACTTTGCTCACATTATTACAGCATTATAAATTTTAGTTAATACATTTAAACGACATTTGGTCAATTTAAGGCAGTCGGTTTCTACAAGTGAAATTAGTTAACTTGAGTTTTAATTTAGCGCATGGTATTTTTACATTAACATACTGTAGATTACAGTAAATAACTGTACAATTAACAGTAAATTACTGGCAACACTTTTAAAAAAGCCTGGTAAGGTCTAACAGTGTATACTGTATAGCATGTTTGCTATATGTGTGCCTGGGCCTGCTTTGCTGAATGGCTTAAAGATGCCTGTTTACTTTGTTAGCGCATATTATAGTCTTGTGGTGAACAATTAATCCGTGCAAGTTAATACACAAAAAAAAAAAAAAAAAAGAAAAAAAAATGTTGTAGTAATCTTTAATCAATATCTGAAAAGTTACTTCTGTTTAGGAATGGCATTCCTTCTTTGATGACGTCAGTTTGACGGCTTGGGTTGAAAACGCTTAGCCACTCCCTTCAAACCGTTAGTCTGCTATTAGCAAGAGATGGAGAAAGTAAAACCCTGCCCTCTATTCAATATTCCATTTCACTTTGAAATACGTCAAAAAGTCGTTTGCAACTTCCGGTTCACGGGGACTTTAACATCTAGTGCCATACCCTTTAGGTTTGTGTATAAACCTGCTATGTGCCTCAGCCTTATGTGCCAATATGGCTCACACTTATTTAATTAGAATCTGCACTGTGTGAGATTTCAACAAAGGATATAACGTTGCAGGCTGATAGAGATGAAAATAACTCCCAGCAACCACCTTAGCAAGCATGCATGCTGCATGCAATTATTTCTATTTTGCTATGGTCGAACAGCTATGCTTGTCTTTAACATCACAGCAAGGTTGTCTTCCTGTTGCTTCTGCTGTTGTTATTAATGACTCAAAATGCATGTTTTCATGCTATCTTTGATTATGCTTAATTGTTTGTGTCAGTGTTTTTTATTTATATTTATTTATATTGATTTATACATTTATATTGCATTTTTCTGTCCAAGACACACACATAGCACATATAAATATTTTACTTTATGTGTCCTCACTGTAATTATAAAATTAAATATAGAGTCATATTAATTAAAGGGGGGGTGAAATGCTATTTCATGCATACTGAGTTTTTTACACTGTTAAAGAGTTGGATTCCCATGCTAAACATGGACAAAGTTTCAAAAATTAAATTGTACATTTGAAGGAGTATTTCTGTGCCAAAAATTGTCCTTCCGGTTTGTCACAAGTTTCGGAAAGTTTTTATCGAGTATGGGTCTGTGTGACGTCAGCTGGGGCGGAATTTCCTTATATGGGTCCTAAGGGCACTTCTCCCAGAATAGCGCGGGCGCGCGCGCATCCGTAGACCAGAGCAAGAGAGAGAAAGCAGTACCTCATCAAAGCGCTCTGCTCGGCTTTAGGGAAGTCAATGTCACCAATGAAGTGGGTTTTTGGTTGCCAGGGCAAGACAACCCTGCACAGATTCCCAAAGAACCCAGCATTAAGGGACCAGTGGATGGAGTTTGTTTTTTTCAGAGCATCAATGGAGTTGTGCAAGACTGTTTGTTCCCTGCATTTCGACGGATTTGCAGATCGTCTAATGCTTAAGGATCGAGCAGTCACAATGATAAAGGTTCACAGTCGTGCGTTGGAACCGGGCGGTGAGTAAAACTGCTTCAAATGTCTCTGTGTGTTGTTGTTAGCTCGGCGCGTTAGCACAGCTTTAGCTTCGCCCACACGGCCCGCCTCCAGACGCTCGTTTTTTTTTCCGGAAAGACTCGGTACAGCCTATCTTTCTTTTATAAATATAATAAAACTAAAGACTTTTCGGAGATATGAAGGATGCAGTACTACTCTATAGGTACTCAAGATTAACAGGAGATTGAGTGAAAATGAGCATTTCACCCCCCCTTTAACAAAATGTACTTACTATATTGTTAGTTGGGATTAATGTTTGGTTTAGGGTTAGTTGCATAAAATTAAGTATAATTTACTGCTATTGTTATATTAACTACATGTAATGTGTAACAAAACCACTGTAAAATAAAGTGTTACCAAATATTTCAGTTAAATCAGTGTTTCAGTGGGGTGTTAATTTATGGGATTACAATGACAGTGAATGTCAGTCAAGTGCTAGATTCAGAAGTCCCTGGGAAAGAAATAAGGTGTGAAAGTGCATTGTTCTGAAGTCAGGGGGTAGATAGAATAAAGAGAAAAGTTGATGGCCATAGCGAATACTGGCAGACATCAGAGTTTTAAATGGTTTTACATGTTCCCTTGTCCATTTTTAACTCCTCTTAAGAAATGTGTGTTTGTCTTTAATGAATATGGGACACTACCTGTCATGGACACAATTAAGACTTGTGCTGCTTTGATAGCTCCATTCAAGCACAATCAGTGCATGAATGGACAATCAGTGTCACAAGCACAATATGACAGTTAAATTACATCAAAGGAACATACAAATCTTGAACATTTGAAATTCACACTCAAGTGTAAGCCTGCATCATTTAATGTTTTATACAAAAAAAAAATACAAAAAAATAAAAATAAATAAATAAATATAAATATATATATATATATATTAGGGGTGTCGCATTATACCGGTGTTGACGATAATCGTGATATTCAAAGCATGAAATATCGACATCGTGTTAATTTAGAGTGTGACAATATACTGGTATTGGCGATAATAACCACAATGTTTAAAATGAATAGGACTCTTATGATAACATGACATGTAAATACTACAGCGCCAGTAGGCTACCTGGTTGACCTAAGTGGCAGTATTGCACCCGTGGACACCTGTCAAATAAGAAGACGACGCAGCGCTCGTCCGCGCTCGCGTAGCTAGAGTGAAACACTGTCCACAACCTTAAAAAGTAAGCTCACCAGTAATAAGAAAAGAGAAAGTTGGAGTTAAAAAACAGACTGAAGGATAGAGGGAGAGTCTGGTATATCTGCTGCAGGTCAGTCACATTACATTAAACAGAAAGAGATCGCATCAGCCAAGCTTTTTTACAGCGGTAGTTTGACATTTCCCACAAATTCTTAAAGATTAAACTTCCTTAGAATGCATCTAGATATGCATGTTTGGAGTTAGGCCATCAGTAACAGTTCAGCAATAAAAATGAGTTAAATGTGGATAGACCATGGCACCCAAGCAGTTTAAGGGGAAAAAAAGATTCAGAAGTGGAAGGAGGAAATTTCAAATGAAACGAAGGGGGCTGGTTCTATAGTAAAATAGCCCCACATCATCACATAGCATTCACCATACCTAGAGATTGGCATGGGGTACTTTCCATAAGATCATCTCTCAATGCAAATCAAACTAGCTTTTAGGCTAACTGAAATAAAACCATGCCAATCTCTAGGTATGGTGAATGCTATGTGATGATGTGGGGCTATTTTAATTCCAAAGGCCAAGGGAACTTTATCAGGATGCATAGTATCCTAAAAATTAATTAAAAAAAAATACTTAAAAATAAAAATCTGCCTGCCTCTATGGGAATTTAACATAGGGGTGTACACACTTATGCACCATGTATTTTAAGGAAGAACATTTATTTATTTGCGATACATTATTCATTCACAAAGAAAATTGGTGTCCTAAAAGGTTGGATTTTTCCAAATTTTTTAAATTAAGGCATTAAGTTCAATTTCCAAAATATGATTTTTTATTCCTCTTTTTAGTCAACTTTAGCATGGGTGTATTAACTTATGCATTGCACTGTATATAGTGTAATATGGCTGAAAACAAAAACCTAGCTATCACAATTGTTATGTTGTCCATTTCAATAAAACAATTTCCATAGTGTTAGAATGTCTAGAATAATAAAATCTTTGCTTGTGACCAAGAAATATTCAATCAGATATTTCCACTTCTTTTTTGAAAAGCAGTCTCACGACTTCCTTCCGTAGTCTTGTCAGATTTAGTCCATAAATGAGGGGGTTTAAAATGGGTGGTATGAGTAAGAATTCCAGGGCCATGAAATTACGCAAATCTTGTGGCAAACTCTTTGAACCATAACGAGTGTACAGCACATCAAACAGCAAAGCAACAGTCACATTGAGCAATGCAAGAAGATGTGGTACACATGTTTGTATGAATTTGTGCCTGCCCTCTATTGACTTTCTGCATTTTCCAACCAAGTAAATGTATGAGCAAAATATCAATATTGCATGTCCAAAATATATAAAAATGATTACATACCCAATCACATTATTTACTGTTGTAGTAAAACAAGAAAGTTTAACAACTGACCAATTTTCACAATATAACTTTTCAATACTAGAGCCACATAATGTTAGTCTTGATGTTAATACAATTACAACACAAGTGCAAAAAAATGAAGAAAGCCAGCAGAAAAGGATACATTCAAGAACCCTCTGATTGGTGATTACTGAATGATACTCAAGTGGTCTAATTATTGCCACATACCTGTCATACGCCATCACTGTTAATGTTGAAAAGTCACACAGAACAGATGAATAAATGACAAATATCTGAATCAAACATCCAGCATAAGAAATCACATGATACTGGGATAATAAATCATACATGAATTTAGGGTAGAATCCACCAGTGCCAAAAAGTCCATTTACACACAAATTACAAATAAAGACATACATTGGCTCATGAAGCTACTTATGCAAAATTACAGTGTAAATTATGGTTACATTACACAACACAATTAATGGATAATACAATGCAGTCAATGAAAAAAACAAATCTTTTCCCCATCGTTTCATTTAGTCCAGAGAGTGTAAACACTAAGACAATGGATTCATTCTCTAGTGGTGGCTGCATCTGGAAGGATATGCAGTGTTTTATGATAGGGATATCATTATGCACATCATAAAAAAAGTGTTGATTTGAAATTAAAAGGTAGATCATTTTAAAAATAATCATTATAGTCAGCTATTTAGTCCTGTTATATAAACGGAAATATTCAGCATATGCTGGTTCTTCAAAGACGCAAGTAATTAAATAATTAAAATCTTACCACAATCTCTTTTTCTTAGTCTGACAGTGTTGTGAAAGGTTGATGGTGATATATATATATATATATATATATATATATATATATATATAGACTATTCTCATGCTAATTGCCTTGTTTGTGAACACTTACAAGACTTTTCAAAAGCTCTCGAGAATGTTTTTTGAAAAATATGTCAGTCTATACTAAACATGTAATTAAAGTAATATGCAAATGAGCACTTCATTATATAAAATTGCATCACATTGTATTATTAATTACTGGAAATAAAAATCCCCAAATCTTAAAACCCAGATCTTTCAGTGATGTACTTATTGCTTGTGCTGTATGTAAAAGTCTAGCAATTGTAATAACCTCATTATATATTTAGGGCCCAAGCACCGATGGTGTGAGGACCCTCTTGGAATTGCTCAGTTTATTATTAGGGCCCAAGCCCTGAAAGGGCAAAGGCCCTATTGTTTTCCTTAGGATTCTTTATCATTATTTTTCTGTCAAACTTTCGGGCACTTTTGGGGCCCTTAACATGCTCAAAAATAATATGGTACCCAATAATAATACGGTACCCGGGCGTGGCAGGGGGGCTCAACAGCGCCTCCTTGAACGGGGTCTGAAAACTTGGTCCATATATCAAACATGCTTGCATGAATTAATATGAAACTCGGTACACATATAGATCTCATCGGGCAGAACAACTTCCACACTCTATGTTATTAGCTCCGCCCAACAGGAAGTCAGGTATTATAGGTTGTTTGAAAAACATATGCTCTGGAATTTGAAATACTCCTCCTAGAGAATTCATCCGATCACCACCAATCTCGGTGTGCATGAAGTCAAGACATTGAGGATGCTAAATTGCGGACAGATTTTTGATACCTCAAACGGTTTGGCCGTGGCGAGAAAACGAATTTATGGTGAGAAAAGTGAAACAGGAAGTGTGTAATAACTTCTGCATACATTAACTGATCTTGGTGAAACTTCAAACTTCGTTGTAAGAGGCCGATCACATGGATGTGACTTTTGTGAGTCAAAGTTATAGCGCCACCAACTGGCAAAAGGAAGTGTGTCACTTTCAAAATGCTTTGAAATCACACTCTTATTTTTGCCCGATTTGCTTAAAACTTTATGTGTATAATGTAAACAGACAGCAGATGTAGACCTGCGAAAGGATTATTGATATCTTAGATACTGTTGCCGTGGCAATGCATCAAACTTTAATTTTCTTTTTGGATGCTTTTGAGACTCTTCACATGCTTGAAAATGCATGAAACTCAACAGACACATTACATTTATTAGCCAGTAGACATGTGCAAAGTTTCAAAAACAGGCATGGTGCAGGGGCTCAGTAGCACCATCTTTTGACAAAAGTGGGGGGTTAGTTTTATCTACAGCAACAAAACTCGGTATGTATATTGTTTTTATCAAGCTGGACAACTTTCTAATTTACAGTCATTAGCTCCGACCAACAGGAAGTCAGATATTTTGGTTTGAATGTGTCTGTTGGGTGAGAATTATTGTTTTTCAAGGTTTCGGGGGCTTTTGGGGCCCTTAATGTGCTCAAAAACTCTTGAAACTTTGCACACAGGTCAGAACCCGTGGCCATCAGGGCCAGGCTGAAGCTGGTACCCGGGCGTGGTAGATTGGCTCAACAACGCCCCCTTGAACGGGGTCTGAAAACTTGGTCCATATATCAAACACGCTTGCATGAATTAATATGAAACTCAGTACACATATAGATCTCATCGGGCCGAACAACTTTCCCTCGGTCAAGTTTTACGCCAGCCCAACAGGAAGTCGGCTATTATGGGTTGTTTGGAAAACGCTTGCTGTGGAATTTGAAATACTCCTAGTTTTACCTACAGTCACAAAACTCGGTACGTTTATTGTTCTCATTGAGCCGGACAACTTTTTAATTTACAGTCATTAGCTCCGACCAACAGGAAGTGAGATATTTTGGTTTGAATGTGGTTTTTTTTGCAAAATCAGCCTCTGAATTTTTACCCACTCCTCTTAAGTGGTTTATTTTATTCCCACCAAACCTTTTCAACATGATGAAACATTAAAGGCATTACATTAAAAAACATTAACATTAAAGATGCTAAATTGTGAACGGATATTAAATATCTCAAACGGTTTTGCTATGGCAAGGGATTAAAGTAATGTCAAAAAAGGAAACACTAAAAGCCTCATATCTTCTAAAAATTGAATTATACACCATTTATTTCTATATAAAATTATACAAATATCAGAACTAAACCCATTTTATTCTTTTTTAGTTTAAAAACAGCCAGAATGGTGGTTTAGTCCAAAAAAATAAATAAATCAAGTCATACATAGCGCTATACTGCCCTCTTGTATTCAAAATTAGGTAGGCCTATTGTATTTATAAATAAATATATTAGGGATGTGACTGTGGGAATATTTCCCCATCGGTTAATCGACGTGTGACACCGCTGGGTGCTTTTAAATCGCTAACTTAAAAGCGAAAGTAAAATATGGACGTCCGCACAGACATTGATAATGGTGCAGAGTAGAGCGAGCGTTTTCAATTCCTATGGAAGTAGGAATGAACTACAAAACGTTCACTCTTCTCTGCTCGTTCCTCGCCGTGGGCGCGCACAGTTATGAATGCCTGTGCACCCGTGACCATTTTAGTTTAATTTAAAAATTAGCGCCATTTCGGGGGGGGCGGATTGCTTGAATTTATTTTACAAAAGCACAATGTTGTGTTTTATTGCGAGTGTACACAAATATAAGTAAACACTTTGCAGTTTGAATGATGTCCTGTATGAACAAAATGACGGAGTATGTTTTTGTGTCCACTGTTCAATCGCGTCCGCGCCACACAAACACACACAGACACACACATTCCAGCATTGCAATCTTGACATCGCAGCCTGTTCAGTATAGCCTTAATAAAATATAAAAATAAAATAGTCAACCTTTAAAAATTATAAAAATTATACTGCTCTGTTTAAATAGTCAGTAGTACAATTCGTACCATTCACAGTAAGCACCGCTCCATTGTGATGTTTCCAAGCACATTTTTGCGCATGTGAAGAGGATGATTTTTTCCGTCGATATTGGAACGTGAGTGAAGTACAAAGCCTATGATAAAGAATAGTTTAGCATTCAAATACATCGCAAATGTTGAAACATTTTGATTTTAATGAGAGAGTTACATGAACCCAAAACATTTTTATTTTATTTCGTTTTGGCTTGTTTAGGCCTATAGTTTTTTTTTTATTCTTGTTCCATTCTGAATATATATATAGCTGTGAGCTGCGATGACGGGCCCAAGACGGTGGCGGTGCTACCGGCTTGGGCCTGTCATCGCTGCTCGCAGCTATTTTTATTATTATTATTAGGGCACAAGCCCTGAAAGGGCGAAGGCCCTATTGTTTTCCTTAGGATTCTTTATAATTATTTTTCTGTCAACCTTTCTGGATGCGTGTGAAGACGACATGTCGGCTAGCTTCCAACTTGCTCTGCCTTATCTCGCTTGCTTGATAGCTGTCGTTTCACTGTGCCGTCCTCGATATGTCTACTTAATATCCTGACGGCCAGCTAAACTTTTTCCCCACACCAAGACTCTGCAGGTTGATTCTTAGTTCCACAGGTTTATTGGAGTTACAGAGAAAAGGTGAAACTGCAACACACAAAATAACAAGGACAAATTAGCGTCACGCCAATTTCATTCAACCTCAACTCCACATGAATAAAGGCTAATTGCACTATTACTGTTGCATTTCGTTTGTACTCATTTTAACACTAATATATGAGAAGAAATACATGTGAACAACATTCTGGTCAGGCATGGGCAGTATTTCAGATACATGTATTTAAAATACGTATTTGAAATACAAAATACTATTTTGTATTTTAAAGCCTTTGGAAAAAAATCAAATGTAATTTGTATTTAAATACATTTAAGATGAGTATTTTTGTATTTTCAAAATACATAAAATACTTTTTGCCAGTCAACCTCTTTATCAGGGTACTGATTTTGTACATCAACTAGTTAATTCATTCACTAGTGACATTCACTAGCTCAGCATTGGATCAGCGATTTTTTCTTTTCTTTTTTTTATAAGGTGAGAATGTCATGATCAATTCTACTTGTTGATTAAAGTTAAAATAGTGCATTATTCACTTCAGTTAACATGAAAGAATAAAAGAGCACAGACAAGTGGGAAAATAAGTGGGATTGATTTTTATCAACTAGCTTGTCATTACTGCATGTTAGGGCTGGGTGATATGACACTACATATCATAGCATAGTTTATGATATAAATTTCGAATTGATGGAACTTTTTCTAAATCGTTTACATAGATGGGCCTATTTGTGGGGTAAGCAAATTTATCCGTGCAGCTTTTAGTGGGCAGGAATTATTGGAACGTTGGAGTAGAAAAACAAACACTGATGAATGATACACCACAAAAATCTTCAGCTTTTAGTTTTATTGTACATAAAAAATAATAATCAAAAAGGGGTAAATAGTGTCAAATTAATCTAAATTAATTCTAATTTTAAATTTTAGATACACTTTCTAATTTTAATAAACTTATAGAAACAAATAAACTTTACATAAAATAAACATAAAATTACTTAAAAAGCATTAGACTAACTGTTACCTGCAAAAAAAAAAAAAAAAAAAAAAAATCCTCAAAAGAGTTTGAAATTCAGTTTATGCTGTGAAATCAAAACTGATATTAAGAATTGTGAAACCATGATATTGTTACTATGAAGTAAAATTGAGATTTTGGTCATATCGCCCATCCATATTCTTTGCTAAATAGCAGAAAAGGTTCCCACAGCTTTACATATAGTATGAATTTTTTAATAGTGTTCACAAGTAATAGACTACATTGTAACCAGAAATAAGTAGCCTATATAAATGGCTGCTATTTTGCATAAGTTTATTTGTAATTGCCAGAAAGAAAGAAAGAAAGAAAGAAAGAAAGATAGAACGAAAGAAAGATGAGATGAGATGAGGTGAGGTTAGGAATGAAAAGTCAGTAGGCCTATGTAGTTTCTTCATTCACTGTGACCTATACCTGCACTGGATGGCCAATTTCACATGTATTTTGTGTATTTTCAAAATACAAAATACTGTATTTGTATTTAAATACATTTTTTCACACAGTATTTTGTATTTGTATTTAAATACATTTCCATGTATTTATGCCCATCTCTGATTCTGGTCATAATAGCACCTTTACCGTGCAGCTCATTTACAAACGACACACGTGTGAGCTAGCATTCGCATAGCCGTAGTACATTCAGACCATCCCCAGATTACACTCTACAAACCTAAAATTATTGTCAAAAATAACGATGAATACCTCCAGACAATCTCACAAAACAAGGTATACATACCAACGATGCTACGCCAGACACAAGAAGTTGACAGATACGATTGAAATGCAATGAATTTAACAGACTCGCTGAAACGCGCTTGAAGTGAGCAAGTGTTTTCTTCCGAACTACGGGTCACGTGATAGGACATTTAGAACCATGCGATCTTAAAGTGAACATGACTTAAATATAAACATTCGGAAATGCATATTCCTGGAACACATTAGAATTCTGAAATGCTGACTAAAAGTAAAGCATGTTTATCTTCTGTAACTTTAAACTTAATGCCCATTTACATTTTAAGCATTTTGATTCTTTAACTATGGTAGGCTACTTTTCTTGTCCCTGGATGAAATAATAAAATCTAAAAAACATTTCTTCTTTTTTGTTTTTGCCACACTTACTTCACCCCAAGGGGAACTTATAAAAAATGTATCATGGCTCAATCATTCTTTTTATTATATAATATGAGGCCTTTTATGCATGGTTTTTACTGTTTTCCCTCTGTCCCTAAGCCAGACTTTGTACCTTCAACCTCGCTTAATTCTAAATTAAATATTTAAATAATGTAGATTTCAAGTACAAATGCTAAAATAATGTCTAATTCAATTATACATATTATATATTGCAACATTTATTCACATTTTCCTATATTTTTCATAAGTAGAACCCTTGTCCCTTGGGTTAACTGTCATTTCCACCACACTGTACAAAATAGAATACTGGGATCATTGTTTTAGGTTTGTATACTTAGTAACCATAGCAACAGAAACTCCACAGTGGAACACAAGGCTGGGTGAAAGGGTGACCTCTTTAGGGGGTAATGAAAAGAAGAAAAATCAAGGTAAATATGACTAAAACTGAGAGTATGTTTATTAGTCGTCATTTCCAAACGGCTCATATTTCACATGGACGTACAAATAACTGGATAAATTTAATTTAATAATGTGTAATTTGTGTATATTTAATGCTAACTCTAAAACTAATATTAGCAGGCTAACATAGCATGATATTTTAGAGAGAAAGGGGGGAAATGTCATTTCCACCACGGTGTTTATTGTGGTGGTAAAGACAGGTTGTGGTGGAAATGACATTGTTCGTGCTAAACAGCAAATTATTTGGGCTATAATACTAAAACTTTAATGTAAAAAAAACCATATAATTAATTAACCCTTTCATGCATAGTGGTCACTACAGTGGACAGCTATTAAAAAAGCATTTTGGACCCTGATGCATCATCCTATACATTGCAACCAAGTGGCAAGCCGTTGTGTTTTGATTTTTTCCCCCTCCAAACCAAGATGGCCAAGGGTCAGTCAGACATGCCAAGTTGCTCAGGAATATCCACCCATTCCTTCTATCCTATGAGACTCTTGTAGGTAAAAAAAAAATATTGCAGCATCAAGCAATATCTAATGAGTCCTATCACAGTTACATTTTCCAAGTTTTGGTTTTAGATTGGGAGAAAAATCTGTCCACTATAGTGGACCTCATGCATCAATGGCTATATTTCAGCTACAATTCATACTTATACTGTGAATATTGTTTTTGAAAATACTTAATCTGCAGTGACTTTTTTGACTGTAAATAAAAGTATTTGTATTATTAGAATGTAATTTTCATTGACATCAAAAAAGTTATGTGATTACATAATGTATGTGACTTGTAATGCATTACTTTACTTGTTAGATCAAAAAGTAATCTGATTTCGTAATGCACGTTATTGTAATGCGTTTCTTTACTCGTAACATCAAAAAGTAATGTGATTATGTAATGCATGTTACTTGTAATACATTACTTGTAACATTAAAAAAAATCAGATTACGTAATGCATGTTACTTGTAACACATTACTTTTGTAACATCAAAAAGTAATCTGAATGCATTATGCATGTTAACACTGCTCATTTCAAATGAGATTGAAAAAAACGTATCGCTAGGTTTTCTCAGAGGAGGGCTATGCTAGAAATGTGTCCGTCTTGAACATAATCAGAATTATCAGCTAATAAGGGTAAATCTCCATACTCTGGTACACTGGAGGGAGCATCTGAGTGGTTTCCACAGTTGTACCTTGACAGGCTGTAGAAAATTCTGATGGAATCACGTCCTCATGTTCTGATATCAAAGACACGCGAAGTGCAACTTGTATGAAGTTCAATTGCCTTTGCAATATTTCACATTTATATTTTTTGTATATATTTTATAGTTTTCACATGATTTTATATAATTTTATTGATTAGTTTGTTAAATACGCATACTTTATCTGTTTGATTATTGTATTATGGTATGTTTAATACAGTATCTCTTCAGTTTAAACTATAAACGCATGCTGTCCACTCAAGTGGACATCTGAAAATCTCTTTGAAAAATGTGTAAAAAAAACAAACAAAAAAAACAATTCAAATCTTGTTTTTCATGCCCTAAGAGCAATAAAAACACATAGGGAAAAAAAAATCCTGACTGAGGTTATCATAATTCATGCATGAAAATGTTAAGTTAAGGTAGTAAGGAAATATTTTATTATTTATTATTGTTACAATATTGTTGGTAAATAAAAGAACAATCGATAAGTAAGTTTGACATGATGTCTTGGCTCTTTCTTTAAGATGGCAAGCAATACCACAGCACAGAGGTCAAGATCATATAGAGAAAGAATAAAATCAGATCCACTTAAATATTGCCTATTTTATCTGTTATTCAACATTATATTCAACTGGTTATATTAAGGTTATATTAAGGCAATGATGACATAAAGGGTTTGCTCTAGTTTGCTCTAGTTTGTACTAGTTTGTACTAGTTAAGCATGTAGAAAGCAGTGAAGAAATTATTTGCTGATTTTTAACACATTCATGTTTTTTTCATTTTTTGGATTGTTTTTCATTTAAAAATATTGATTATATGTTTTTGTTCACTAATGTTGTTGCTTATTGATTTGCTCTGGTTCATCTCATAGAGCAGTAGAAAAATAGTTTTTAATTGGAAGTTGCCTATCTATGTCATTTCCGCCACACACTGTCTCCTCCGCCACGCCATGTCATTTCCACCACAACACATATTTTAAAGTAAAACATATAAAAAACATACAATCAAAACAACTATATTCAGTGGTGTTGATAATTGTGCAGTTAGGGATAAGATATGTGTATACACTTTGAGAAATACATGATTTTGAGTTATGATAAGTAAATGAAATGTTCCAGTGATCCAGTTTTAGGTGTTTTTTAGTGTAAACATTGTAAAATCTTTACAGTTACATTTCTGAAAAATAAATAAATTACAAATTTGATCAGAGATGTGTGTGCTATTTAATAAAATATATTTATAACAGAAGATATTTAATTATTTTCTCTTCAAAACACATGCTTTGCTATGTGATGGAAATGACCGTTTTCTTGGACTGTCAGATAAAAATGGCAAAATATATATATATATATATTATTCAATACAAATCATCACAGCCAACTTAAGGGAATGTTTCTAGACAGACTGAGAAACCAACTGATACTAAAAAACTGTTTGTAGAAATGTTTTTATTTTCTGAAACTGTCTAGCTCAAAGAGTACCATAGTTGAAGAATTACCCCATAACAAAACAAACATATTTTCCAATTTTTATACAAATTCCTAGTTATTCATAGGAAAATAGACAATTGGTAATAACAAAGTAAGCATGAAGCTACCCCTTTAACTTTACCTCTAAACCGGTTTGTCAGTGGGGCATAAGCAGGTCATGCAAAAATATAATGGTATAATAAAAAACAAATGTTACAGTCACCAGCTCTGTCACCCTCAGCACTACACTTCCCATTATCCTCCTCTCTGGCTCACACCTGTTCTCACTCCCCAATTACCTGCACCTGCAAGCCATTACCCTCATCAGCACTATATCTGCAGCCACTTTCCTCACTTCAGTGTCTGGTCTTAAGTTTGCTGTTACCATCTCTACAACTTACCTGCATCCTTACAACCACTGAGATTCCTGCCTGTCTACGTTTTTTATCCGATGGTCCTTTATCTCCTCACCAGGGGCCTCATTTATAAACGTTGCGTACGCACAAAAGAAGGCGTACACCGCTCTCTACGCTATAATTGGTATTTATAAAAAGCAAACTTGACGGGAAAATGTGCGGTCCTTCACGCAAACTCTGACCCAGGCATACGCACAAAAATGGGTGAAATGAGAAATGGCGACACCGTCGGCAGATGGAAGAAACACGTGAAAGTGTGTGAAACTGTAGATCGTTGTGTAAAAGAAATGGCAATACTGCCTCTCATAAATAACATGAAGACTTCACAAAGCAAGTCTTACAATTAACAGCCCACACAAACACCCGTTTGATCGATCTGCAGTGTAAAACAAACAAAATCAAACGAAGATTACAACAGAAATGCAAATTAACACATATTTGCAAAAAGATATAAATATGTTCTGCAATAATATTAGCATGTTATGCAATTCATCCTCATAACACATCTGTAGCTTGTCAGATGCAATCAAATGGATGGTAATAAAATGCCATGATGCCATCACAATGCGTAATGACGCACAATGGCTGATCTTGCGCTTCACGCTTGCGCGTGAGTGAAGTTACGTTTCTTGGTTTTCCTCTGTGTTTGCCATGATTTCGCAATCGATGAATATTAACTTGTGGGCGTTTCACGGTCTATTTATGGGCAACTATGGGCGTGACATGAAGCCGCAAAAGCTGCGCTACATTTAGAATTGATTGTGATTTATTAAGGGAAAACTGCATAGGATGTGCGTGCGCACGGTTTTATAAATCCGAATATTTCTGTGCGTACGCACGTCCTATGTTTCATCCGTACGCCACTTCTGACGCAAATCCTACGCAAAGTTTTATAAATGAGGCCCCAGATCTCCCACTTACCATCTGCCTTCACAATTCCCTTTCTTTTACTTTTGCTAAGACACAGAGACTGTTACCTTCCAGCTAAGTGTGCTATACCAGCCATTGATACTGAACTCTCACCTGTTTAACCTGCTTGCAATCTGCCACCTGTAAATATTTCTTTGGTCCCCATGAGGAAAACAGCTTATAAATCATACGAAATTTACGAAACAGAAGTTGTTGTTTTTGTGTTAGCCTTGTGATGAACTGGCCATGTGTCCAAGGTGTTTCCCGGCCTACAGCCTGAGACCTTGTGATAGGGTTAGCTAGTAATTCAGATGTCATATACAATGTCAGAAATATTCACAAACAATAGTCTAATAATCTCATTTAATTTTAAATGTTGTTGAAAGAAATCTGTAGAAAGGTTTTAAAAAAATCAAGACGAGACATTTTGAAAGGACAGGTATGATGGTTCTTGCTTAGCTCATGGCTAACAACTGAAATCATCATGCAATGGACCAAATGATGTAATTCATATGGGTCCCCATATGGCCTAATTTGACTTTAATAAACATGGTTGTTAAAGATCATTATGTATGTTTCCATTATTTGTCTTAGTCCTTATACCCAGAAGGCCTCTCTGTCCAGAGCTGCTCTCAGTGGGATAACAGAACAGATAATTATCTTGTAATAATAACACTTTAATTAAACCCCACTGACCATACAATGACACTTAGATCCCTTCAGGCTGATCATAGCTTTTAGTGACCAAAAGAGGAGACCCAAGGTCTAGCTAGGACCAAGGAGCAGGACCGGAGCACACAACGTTTTAAGTGATTTTCTTCAGAGTCAAAACGAAGATGCATGGGCGTCGAAACGTTAGTCGTTTTGCACCAATAAAAATCACTTAAAACGTTGTGTGCTCCGGTCCTGCTCCTTGGTAGACCTTGGGTCTCCTCTTTTGATTTCTGTTCCGTGAGCACCAACCAGGCTGAAGCACAAGTTACCCCTTTTCTATAGCTTTTAGTGACCTCTAAATGTGCTAATTTTCAATCTCAAATAGCGTTCAGTGGTATAGTAGCAAATACAAATCTTTTTAGTGCACCACCAAATGATGTAACTCAAAACATGTAATTAACAACTCATTAACTTGTTTTCACTCCTAATATGGTCCCTTGACCATTCCAGGACAGCATCTTGACCACCACATCTCCCAGTGGGCTGAGATAAATGGACCTTCAGGTTTAATTAGACATTACAACAACAATTAAATCCCTTTGGTCAAAAGGTCAAAAAACCTGTCCAAGTGAGGCTTATGACTGATGTTTTAGATGACGAATATTGTGTCATTATAAAGAATGATGACACAGAGATATTGTATACTTTTCAGATTTTTTTATTTTATTTTATTTTTTCTCTGACAACAATTAAATATATTTATAGCACATGTAAATATTTAACACTTTTTTTTAATGTGTACTTTAATTATACAATTGAGTCACAAAATGTACTTTATGGTTAGTTAGCATTAGTGTTTGGTTTAGGGTTAGCTGCATAAAATTAAGCATAATTTAATGTTATTGGTATAATAAATACATGTAACGTAACAAATAACCATTATTTATCATGTACTACTTATTTTGTTTGCTGTGGGGAACAGAAAATACACTAAAACACAACATAAATTCACAAAAGACATCAATTTAATTAATGCGCTATAATCCACATACTTTAGAATCCATACGACTGTGAGGAACAGATCCAAATTAAATGATTTATTCACCGTTCCTTATCTCCATCCTGGGAATCATAATTGGGTATCGGGCAAGATATTGTAGTCACAAATGGCTTTTTTTTGTAGTCTGTTAAACTGCAACATAGATGTCTGTCAGTATTCGCTATGGCCATCAACTTTTCTCTTTATTCTATCTACAAATGTTACCCCGACTTCAGCACAATGCACTTTCACACCTTATTTCTTTCCCAGGGACTTCTGAAACTAGCACTTGACTGACATTCACT
The DNA here is from genome assembly GCF_963993115.1 of Abramis brama. NCBI lineage: Eukaryota > Metazoa > Chordata > Actinopteri > Cypriniformes > Leuciscidae > Abramis > Abramis brama. The sequence goes on from NC_139972.1 coordinate 33,905,005, forward strand.
GTCATTGCAATCCTGTAAACTAACACCCCACTGAAACACTGATTTAACTGAAATATTTGGTAACACTTTATTTTACAGTGTAGTGCAATACAATTCTCTGGACTCACTAGATCAATAATTGTCAGAAAAAGTTGAACTACTTCATATGGATAGCTATAATAGATTCACTTCAAAATGTGGCCTTTACCAAGTGTCCCCGAAAGCCTATATCTTTTTAATGAATGCTCAGACCTTCTTAAAAACAAGCCAGAACATGTGAAATATCACTCTGAACATGCATGAAAATTTTCAGATAGATCGGACAAAATTTGCCTCTATAACAGTTAAAAAGGTGAAAATGATATGAATACAATGGCATATTAAGCCAATAAGTGGTATTTTACTGCCTCCTGTTTAAAATAGTAATTTTGTCATATTGTTCTATAATTTATATTTAGACTTTATAAAATCACTATTTTTACATTTACAATTACATTTAGTCAAAATCCATCTGCTAAAGTATTAGTATTGACAGTTTGATCACATCATATAATTCAAATGTCTGTATCTACAACATAAGGTGTGTGTGTAGTCTTAGGTTTCTGAATAAATTCTGAATCATCTGATTAATAGTTTACAAAGACTTTGTGAAATGTTTATAGAGCATTCAAATATATTTTCATAATGACATATCCCAATAGCATTGAAAAAACAACAACAACAACAATAACATTTGTCTTTGTGTGTGTGTGTGTGTGTGTGTGTGTGTGTGTGTGTGTGTGTGTGTGTGTGTGTGTAAGCATGCATTGAGTTAACATGGAAAAACTGGTTTGCTTTAGTGCAGAAAACTGGTGAAAATCATGAAATTTAAAGTGAAACTGAGCCAATAAGTAGTCTTCTACTGCCCTCTGCTGGCCATTCTACTTATTAATGAAGTCTTTTCACATGTGATTTTGCATCATTCATATTTAGACACTTAAAAAATCACTTGTATAACAATAACGTGGTATATCATGGTAAATCATACTAGAACAGGTTAAAGCATGGTAAATACGCTAGAACAGGGTAAATCATGGTAAACCATGATAAATTATGGTTAATCATGTTAGAATGTGGTATATCATGGTAAATCATGCTAGAACATGGTAAATCTAGGTAAACTAAGATAAAATCATGGTAAATCATGCTAGGACAGGGTAAATCATGGTAAACCATGGTAAATCATGATAAACTATGGTAAATCATGCTAGAATGTTGTATATCATGGTAAATCATGCTAGAACATGGTAAATCAAGGTGAACTAAGATAAATTCATGGTAAACTATGCTAGAACAGGGTAAATCATGGTTCAAATGTGGTTTATCCACAAATCAAAATGTGGTTTATCATGCTAGAACATGGTCTTTTCCATCTATGATGTCAGTGGTTACATACTTGCTAAATAAAACTTAATAACTTTTTATGCTTTTGTGCTTAAAGGCCTTGAACCCCGATAAATGCTGCTTGCAGCTTTAATTATATTTTATTATGGCTATAATGAACAGGCTGCAATGTCAAGATTGCAATGCTGGAATATGGTGTGTGTGTGTGTGGGCGCGGGCGCGATCTAACAGTGGAAACATGATAACATAGGCTACTCCGTCATTTTGTTCAGGGCATCTACGAATATTATTTATTTATAAATGTATAATTAAACTTGTTTAAATGTACAGTTCGGTGTTCTTTTGTTTTTAAAAGACATCCTAATACAATAAATGCATTAATCTCTCAATTGGGGATTTATCATTAAAGATATAGTTTTTTGAATCTAGCGATCAAAATGACTGCTTGCGGCAGTTCTAGTAGTTATGGAATTCTGGCACTTCTAGTGCTGAGTGAGCTGGAAAATCAAACTTTTCCCGAACCCCGTGGGGAGGAGGGACACAACATTATGGCCACCAACAAAACTTAGCAAACATTGTTCTTGCTCCGGCTTTAACTTCTGTATATTCGGCAGTTTTGCAACAACGGACCGAATAGCTTTTCTCACGTCTTTCTCCGCTGCCATTACTGAACGCCAACTCAAACTGACGCACTACATCAACGTCATCGTTCTCAGCCACTCCCTCTGTTCGCTGATTGGTCCTACAAAAAAATGTATTTCTGGAAACCTAAGAATATACAGCAGTCCCAGACGTAGTACTGAAGGAAAATGAAATTGAGCGGAAGTGCGTAGGAGGGCGCAGCCAGGCTAGTTGTTTTGTAACGCCAGGCGACGTCTTTTTTCGACATCTTCCGCACGTCTAATGTTGACGTGCGTCCACAAAAGTTTGTTTGTGGGAAGAAGGAAGGAGACGGGGTTGGCTTGATAAGTCTTTTCCAAACAATAATCGCGCTCAGTGCGCTCTCTCACACACTCTTCAATAACTTTCTCCTCAAATAAAACAGCGGCTTCTTTAGGCTTCTCCTCGTGAGACGACAGGCAGACACACACACACACACACACACACACACTCTTTCTCCCGTCACAGAGATCGCTGAACCACCGATTTTTTCGTTTTGTTTTTTTGTTTTGTTTTTTTTTGTTTTGTTTTTTAAAAAGACAAACCATCAATTTATTGGAAAAAATGGATGGATTTATAGCGTTTTGAAAAAATAATTAACTTTGAATGATTTAATAATCATTGTTCAACATGTTCAGACTGAGCCAAAAATAAATAAAAATAATAATAATAATAATAATTTTAACAGGATAAATTGAATATTCACAAAATGTGTGGGTCTATAGGTAAAAAAATTAATTTTCCTGAAAACTATTGAAATGGATTTATAGCGTTTTTGAAAAGAGCTCCTCATATATATATATATATATATATATATTATTATTATTATTATATATTCTTATTTTTAGGGTGTGAAGAACATCGAGGGACAAGACACTAGGCTTTTAGTAGTTGGGGACCCTGCATACCCCCTCCTTGACTGGCTCTTGAAAGGATACATCAATTCTGCACATTTGACCCCTGAACAAGAATCTTTTAATGCCTACCTGAGCTCACTATGAGTGGGAGTTGAGAACACATTCGGGATTTTGAAGTCAAGGTGGAGGGTGCTGCTAAAAAGAAACGATTTTCACTTCACCTTCACACCAACTGTGATTGCTACCTGCTGTGCACTGCATAAATTTTGCCAGACCGATAAGGACAATGCCAACAGCAGGTGGTTGGAAGAGGCTTGTGACCTCAATGCTATCTATCCTCAACCTAACCACTCAGTGAATATGGAGTGTTCCCTTGTCCATTTTTAACTCCTCTTAAGAAATGTGTGTTTGTCTTTAATGAATATGGGACTCTACAACACAATCAGTGCATGAATGGACAATCAGTGTCACAAGCACAATCAGTGTATGACAGTTAAATTACATCAAAGGAACATAAACATCTTGAACATTTGAAATTCACACTCAAGTGTAAGCCTGCATCATTTCATGTTTTCATACTATATATATATATATATATATACAGTACCAGTCAAAAGTTTGGAAACACTACTATTTTTAATGCTTTTGAAAGAAGTCTCTTATGCTCATCAAGCCTGCAGTTAAAAACAAAAAAAACAAAACAAAAAAACAGTAATATTATGAAATATTATTACAATTTAAAATAATGGTTCTCTTTTTTAATATACTTTAAAATGTAATTTATTTTTGTGATGCAAAGCTGAATTTTCATCAGCAAGTACTCCAGTCTTTGGTGTCTTATGATCCTTCAGAAATCATTCTAATATGCTGATTTATGATCAATGTTGGAAACAGTTGTGCTGCTTAATATTTTTTTATAACCTGAGATACTTTTTTCAGGATTATTTGATGAATAAAAAGTTAAAAAGAACTGTATTTATTTAGAATAGAAATCTTTTGTAACAATATACACTACCGTTCAAAAGTTTGGGAACAATAACTTTTTTTTTTAAAAGAAATTAGTACTTTAATTCAACAAGAATGCGTTAAATTGATAAAAGGTGATGGTAACGATTTATATTGTTAGAAATGTTTTTATTTTGAATAAATGCTGTTTTTATGAATAAATGCTGTTAACGTTTTACTCATCAATGAATCCTGAAAAAAGTATTCCAAAAAAATATATTAAACAGCACAACTGTTTCCATCATTGATAATAACTGAGTATCAAATTATCATATTAGAATGATTTCTGAAGGATCATAAGACACCAAAGACTGGAGTACTTGCTGATGAAAATTCAGCTTTGCATCACAAAAATAAATTACATTTTAAAGTATGTTAAAAAAGAGAACCATTATTTTAAATTGTAATAATATTTCATAATATTACTGTGTTTTTTTTTTTTTTTTTGTTTTTTTTTTTAACTGCAGGCTTGATGAGCATAAGAGACTTCTTGCAAAAGCATTAAAAATAGTAGTGTTTCCAAACTTTTGACTGGTACTGTATATAATATGGCTGGAAAGAAAAACCTATCACAATTGTTATGTTGTCCATTTCAATACAACAATTTCCATAGTGTTAGAATGTCTAGGATAATAAAATATTTGGGTAACACTTTACTTGAAGGGGTGTGTATAACACTGTTTCAAATAAATACCTAGGGTTTTGTTTATTTTCTTCTAAAAGGGTTGAAAAATAAGCAGATCTAGCAGCTTTTAAGGCCTTTCTGTATGCAATCGAGCTCTCTTTCCATGAAATGCGGAATACCTCTAGTTTTGTTTTCTTCCAGTTGCGCTCCATTTTTCTGGCTGCTCTCTTAAGGGTGTGCTCGTTGTACCACGGCGTTGGACTATTTTCTTTAATCTTCTTTAAGCGCAATGGAGAAACTGTGTCTAAAGTGCTGGAAAAGAGAGAGTTCAAAGTTTCTGTCGCAATATTGAGTTCTTCTAAGCTATCCGCGACGCTGAGATGATGAAACTGATCAGGAAGTTTATTAATAAAGCAATCTTTAGAGGCAGAAGTGATCGATCTAACATATTTGTAACATGGAGTCGGCTTTGCAGCCTTGGCTAAATGAACCCTGCAAACATGCCCCTGCGGGGCCCATGCTGGCTTTTTGCGGGCACAGTGGGCTAGGGCCAGCCCACACCAAACCTAAACAGGCCCAGTGCGGGCTTGCCCAGACGAGGCCCACAGCTTTGGGCTCAACGCGGGCTATCTGTGAGCAGCCCACACTAGCGGGCTGCCCACATTAAGCCCATGATGGCCCATTGTGGGCCAGCCCATTCGGGCCCAGAGCAGCTTTTGTACCTTTGGGCCCATGCAGGTTTTGTTTAGGTAGCCCACTTTCATTACGTTTTGGCTGTTTTTTAAAATTGAATGTGAAATTCAATAAGACCTTCCATTTATAACTCTGCTTAGAAGGAATAAAAAGAAAAAAATCTATTATTTGCATTGGATTGTGTCTACAAGACAACGCATGATCCCTTAAAAACTCTAAGAACAAATATAACTTTAAAGACTATTATTTTTTACTGGATATGATGTTTGTAATGTATAGTATTCTACCAGACACAGGATTTTTATTCTTGTCATCTTAATTTATTAAATCTCTTAGGGTATAAAAAGGATGTCCACATATTACAACTATTATAATCTGCCAACTATAGCACAGCGAGTGTGAGAATTAAACAAATTAAACAAATAATAATAATACATAGGTTATTTAGGCTATTCAAAACACTTTGCCCTCGTTGTTTAAATAAAGTTTAAATAAGCTATCTACTGATTTGAAATCACAGAATATTTTGTCTAATGAAATATCTATTTGAGTATCTATTTTTCTATCATTAACTCGGCATTACAGTTTAAATTACATTAAATAAAAGATTAATATATGCGCGTTAAAAGTATCCAATTCCGCGCATGCGTCGAACATCAACTACGTATTTGATTAATCAACGTCATCGCGCTACGCGCTGGTGCTGCTGCAGCCGTCGTCGTCACTTGCCGCCTTCCTGCCTTCCTAACTTCACAGTGGAATTCTCCTGACTCTGAGGTGAGTTTTAATTGTAAATTGAGTATTATCTTTAACAGTAAATATTTGCCATAGTGTGTGTGTTTTCTGCTATTATTGTATTTCAGTACCTATTGTTTTTTTTGTTAATCCAGACCATGTTTTTGTCGAGTGACAACGGAGTAACGTTAGGTTGTCAGTTAGGTTGTCAATTAACTAACGTTAGTTTGCTTCTATAGGCTAAATATTGTCCTTTTCACCCCGTTTACCATATTATGTATGTTACCACGTGAGATTGTCACAGTAAACTGCTAAAGTCTAAGGAAAAAAAGTTCTTAAGTTATAACTACGTTTGTCTAACGGCTCTGCTCTGAGCACACGAATTTTGATCGTGGACAATTAAAATGGCTCCACGATCTGTTTTTAAAGAAATATCCTAGTATCGTGCAACAGTGCATTCAGTTGGTTATGTGATATGTCTATAGTGAAAGAGAGAATTTGAGAGAACACTACTATCGTAACCTCAGTTCCCTGAGAGTAGGGAACGAGTTTTCCTCGGTTTACTGAAGCCTATAATGTAAAACGCATTTTGCAGCTGCACAGCTAGCAACAGTAGTGTCTGGCTCACTCATTGGCTGTGCTGCGGCAACTGCACATCCAATGGCGCGGGCGCCTCTGACGTGTGCGCCAATGAGATAGCATCACGCCAGAGCCGTTGAAAAACATCACGCCATTACACGTCAGAGCCCGCCAAGGGGGCGCGGCCTTTAGTCCCCGAAAAACGCCATTTTAGCAGAAAACATTTGAGAGAAAACTGGATGTGTGGCTGTAGATAGAGCATACAGGTCTTAAAATGAGAGCATCCTAATATTAAACATGCTGCCACTTGTCCTTAAAGGGATAGTTCATCCAAAAATGTAAATTGTCATTATTTACTCACTGTAATGTTGTTTCAAACCTGTATTAATTTCTTTATTGTGCAGGACACAACATTTTGCAGAACACAAAATAAGATATTTTGAAGAATGTGGGTAACCAAACAGTTGCTGGTCCCCATTGACTTCCAATGTAGAAAAAACATACTAGTCACTGTGGACCAGCAGCTGTCTGGTTACCCACATTCTTCAAAATAACTTTTTTCAACAGAAGAAAATCATTAGGGTTTAAAACAACTTGAGAGAGTAAATGATAACCGATTTTTTGGGGTAACTATCCCTAATATAACAAAACACAAAGAGAAAATCACCCACTGCTCTTGACTAAGAACTTTAACACAGTAGCTTTATTAAGAATCATTGTATAATTTATACAGTGAAGTTTTATTGTTATATTTGTATTAGTGTTATATTTAATTTTGTACTTGAATGCTACTGTTAAATACACCTAAGTTAGCTGAAAAAAATAAAGCACTGTTGATTACATTTGTATAATGTGTAGCCAGGGTTTTATAATTATAGAGGTCCCAAATTTGAGGTTTTTGGAGGTTTTTTAAGACATTAGAAGGCCAAAAAATGGATAAGAAATAGCTTCAAAACCATGTCAGTGTTTTGTCAATATCTGCCCTCTCATCTCCACCACTCTTTACAAGAATCGTGTATTTGACAGTTTAAAAAACAACAAAAAATATGAACGAAGTTACTCACAATGACAGCCAGTATGTGTGTGTGTGTGTGTGTGTGTTTGTGCTTCAGATAAGTGCACTCAGAAAACGATCTATTAGAAGTTTAAACATATAGCTTTAAAACATGTGGAAATAACTTTAATGATGAAAAAACTATGAAAATAATAATTGACACGCAATATTATTATTATTATTATTTTTTCAGCTTTTGATGAATAGCCTATTCATGTTTTAAAGGAGAACTCATCTTCCACCAGCGAGCCGCCTTCAACCAGTGAGTCAACTTTCACCTGAGAGCCGCCTTCCACCTGAGAGCCGCCTTCAACCAGCGAGTCAACTTTCACCAGCGAGTCAACTTTCACCAGCGAGTCAACTTTCACCTGAGAGCCGCCTTCAACCAGCGAGCCGCCTTCCGTCAGCGAGTCAACTTTCACCAGCGAGTCAACTTTCACCTGAGAGCCGCCTTCCACCTGAGAGCCGCCTTCCATCAGCGAGCCGCCTTCCACCAGCGAGTCAACTTTCACCTGAGAGCCACCTTCCACCTGAGAGCTGCCTTCAACCAGCGAGCCGCCTTCAACCAGTGAGTCAACTTTCACCAGCGAGTCAACTTCCACCTGAGAGCCGCCTTCCACCTGAGAGCCGCCTTCAACCAGCGAGCCGCCTTCAACCAGTGAGTCAACTTTCACCAGCGAGTCAACTTTCACCTGAGAGCCGCCTTCAACCAGCAAGCCGCCTTCCATCAGCGAGCCGCCTTCCACCAGCGAGTCAACTTTCACCAGCGAGTCAACTTTCACCTGAGAGCCGCCTTCCACCTGAGAGCCGCCTTCAACCAGCAAGCCGCCTTCAACCAGCGAGCCGCCTTCCGCCAGCGAGCCACCTTCCACCAGTGAGTCAACTTTCACCTGAGAGCCGCCTTCCACCTGAGAGCCGCCTTCCACCAGCGAGCCACCTTCCACCAGCGAGTCAACTTTCACCTGAGAGCCGCCTTCAACCAGCGAGCCGCCTTCAACCAGCGAGCCACCTTCAACCAGTGAGTCTTCATGCCTATTTGCTTTTCAGAGGCTGTAAGAAAATGTTCCTTTCAGCCAAGTCCTCCTGATTCTGAAATTGAGAGTGAGATAAAGGTGTGGCTGCGGAATTCAAGAGACAGAGCGGGTGGATGAAAAGAGCATAGCGCTGACTAGTCTGCTGCAGCTTACTACCGTCTGCTGACTAGTCAAGAGACCTCGGGGGAAGAGTGACCTTTGCCAGTGAATAATTAGCACACCAAACATATTTTCGGCAACGGTCAAAAACATTCATAAATGATTAGCAAATGATATACTAACATTTTATATATGTTTTGTAAATTCCGTTACAAGTCATTTACAAGTGATTAGTGAATGATTAACTAATTATTTATGAAACATGACTATGCGTTCATAAATGATTAATAAGTGATATGTTCATTATTTTATGTATGTTTTTTCGATTCAGTTATGTCATATACATTTGATTAGTTAATGATTACTAATCATTTACAAAACATGACTGCGTTTCATAAATGTTTAATAAATTGTTACATTTTTGTGTATGTTTTGCTCACATCAGGTGCACAGTGGTTAAAGACTCCATGTGTTTAAGAGAAGACAGCTGTCGATACTCTGCAGTACACACTCTACATTGCAGTACACACTACAGTGTTCAACGCCTGTTATAGATGATGTGTAAACGCATGAATAAATCATTTACAACACTTTCTGCATCCCCTAATCTAAAGTGTTAACTGTTCATCACTTGTAAATGTGTTACACATCATTCGTTGATGCGATTCGATAATCTTATGCCTTAATGATTCTTGAAGTGGTAATCTACGAATAATGTGTAACACATTTACAAGTGATGAATAGTTTACACTTTAGATTAGGGGATGCAGAAAGTGTTGTAAATGATTTCTTCATGCGTTTACACATCATTGTGTTGAACACAGGGGCGTAGTTTGTGGGGGGGATGGGGGGGAGATAACCCCCCCCAATATTTAAAGCTATGCATTACAACCCCCCCAATATTTATACCATGATCACAATATCAGGAGGTTGATCACATTGGGGGGGTTGATCACAACTTCAACCCCCCCAATGTTCAAACCAAATCTACACCCTTGGTTGAACACTGTTACTGACCTGTTACAAATGATCTGTATGTGTATACAAGGCATTTACAACACTTTCTGCTCCCTCTAATTGCTACATACATACAAAAAAAATAACATAATTTATTAAACATTTATGAAACGCATATTCATGCTTTGTAAATGATTAGCTAATCATTAACTAATCAAATGTAAATGACTTGTACCTGAATCTACAAAACATACATACAATAATTAACATATCACTTTTTAATCGTTTATGAACGCATAGTCATGTTTCATAAATAATGAATTAATCATTTACTAATCACTAGTAAATGACTTGTAATGGAATTTACAAAGCATACGTAAAATGTTAGTATATCACTTGCTAATCATTTATGAATGTTTTGTAAATGATTAGTTCATCATTAACTAACCAGTTATAAATGACTTACAACTGAACGATATTATAAAGTGTTACCAGTATTTTTTATTTTTATGTTTATTTGAATTATTTTATTTTTGTATAGAGAATGTTTAGTCCCTTTCAGAGTGTTAAATTAGCTTTATTAACCTGTATTAACCTGAATTGAATGTTTTATATTTTGTAATTAATAAATACATTGATTTGAATTATTTTATTTTTGTATAGAGAATTTTTAGTCCCTTTCAGAGTGTTAAATTAGCTTCATTAACCTGAATTGAATGTTTTATATTTTGTAATTATCAAATACATTGATTTGAATTATTTTATTTTTGTATAGAGAATTTTTAGTCCCTTTCAGAGTGTTAAATTAGCTTTATTAACCTGTATTAACCTGAATTGAATGTTTTATATTTTGTAATTAATAAATACATTGATTTGAAATCCCTTTGACTACTGTACATTTTTTGACAATTCAGACATTAGTTATGTGGTGACTGCATCCATTTCAGATGTATAGAATACGTTATAGTAGCTGAAAAGCATTTATGAAACAGATTTATTGTTGTAGATTAATAGTGCGGGCCCTGTGTGGGCTTGGTGAGGGCTTCCTGGGGGCTAAGTGAGGGCTGCCCGTGCAGGGCCAGCGCTAAGGGGCCAACGTTTTGCCAATGAGCAAATTCTCATGGCCCCTGTGCTGGCAGCCCGCTGGGGGCCCTTAGGCTAGCCCTAAGTGGGCCCGTAAAGGGCCAGTGCTGGCTTGTTTGCAGGGAAGTTTACACGAGACTAGATAATGATCTGAGATGTCATCGCTCTGCTGCAGAATTTCAACGGCATCAACATTGATTCCGTGTGATAATATTAAATCTAGAGTATGATTACGACAATGAGTAGGTCCTGACACGTGTTGTCTAACTCCAATAGAGTTAAGAATGTCTTTAAATGCCAATTTAACTACATGTATATTAAAATCACTAACAATTGGGACTTTATCTGCAGCCAGTACTAACTCTGATAGAAAGTCAGCAAATTCTTTGATAAAGTCTGTATGGTGCCCTGGTGGCCTGTATACAGTAGCCAGCATAAATCTCAAATGTGATTTATATTGCTATATTAAGCACCAACACTTCAAAATAATTATATTTGAAACTAGACTTCTTAGTAATTCTGAAAATATTACTATAAATTACAGCAAAACCTCCCCCTTTGCCTTTCAGACGATGTTCATGTTTACAACAGTAATCTTGCAGGGTGGACTCATTTAAGGTAATGTAATCGTTTGGTTTTAGCCAGGTTTCTGTCAAACACAGCACATCTAGGTTATAGTCTGTAATCATATCATTAACAATAAGTGCTTTTGAAGTAAGGGATCTAATATTCAGCAACCCAAGCTTTATCATTTGCTCATTTGTATTATATCTGTTTTTTATTTGTTGAACATCAATTAAATTTTTACCCTTAGATGGGTTTGGACGTTTTTTGTATTTCCTAATCCGGGGAACAGACACAGTCTCTCTATGATGATATCTAGGTGAAAGAGGCTCTATGTGACGTGAGACAGCTAGCAGACGGTCGGTTTAGCCAGTCTGTCTGCTTCCTGACTTGAGCCTGTCAGGGTTTACAGATGATACAGACAAGATGGTAAGTTAAATGCTTTAATTGCAGAATGAATCGGAGATGGAGACAAAAGGTGAGTAACAGCAACACAGATAATCTGAATAAGTTTAGCTGAATGGTAAAGTCTTTCTTTCATTCTTGCAGGTGAAGATGATGGAGGATCGATGAAGATGGCTGGTAGACAGATGGAAGGCGATCGCGTCTCAGGTAAGGGACCAGGTAAGTGTTCAGGGAGTCTGTGAGTCATGAATTGACGAGACCAGACAAGTGACTGCAGGGAGAGTGCACCTAATAAAGGGAGTGCTGGTGATGGGACACAGGTGACGGTGATCAGTAGTCCGGGGATAATGAACGGGAGAATGAATGAGTGGGCGGAGAGAGGGAATGAGTGGGAGGAGGTGATGATGAACGTGGTGGAGATGGAATCCTGACAGTACCCCGAGGCGGCTCTCGACGACTGAGAAGGGCGCTGCCGGCGGCGAGGTCAACCCCGACCCCTGGGAGCAGGACGGTCCGGATGGTCTTCATGGAACTGGGAAAGTAGGGTAGGATCCAGGATGTCATCACGTAGAACCCAAGAGCGTTCTTCTGGCCCGTAGTCCTCCCAGTCTACAAGATATTCCAGACGGGGACCTCGCCGCCGGGAATCCAGGATGGTACAGACGCGATAGATCTGTTCCTCTTCTACAGGAATGGGAGGAGGAGGTACATCCGTGGAAGTGTCATCTGAGGGAACAGAAGTGACAGGGTCAGTGAAAGGTTTGAGTAAAGATACGTGAAATGATGGAGAAATCCTGTACTGAGGGGGAAGGTTGAGCCTGTAAGTCACTTCGTTCAACTGCCTCTGGATGGTGAATGGTCCGATGAATCGAGGACTCAGCTTACGGCAAGGCAGACGGAGGCGGATATCCCGAGTCGATAGCCACACCTTTTGTCCTGGCCGATACTGAGGTGGATCAAGTCGACGACGGTCCGCAAGTTCCTTGTGCCTCCGTACTGCCTGTTGGAGATGCACATGAGCTGAGTCCCATACCCCCTCGCTCCGATGGAACCAGAAGTCGACAGCTGGAACCTCTGAGGGCTCACCCGACCAAGGAAAGAGTGGAGGTTGATATCCTAGGATACACTGGAAGGGGGTGAGCCCGGTGGTGTTCTGCCGAAGGGAGTTCTGAGCATACTCGGCCCAAGGGAGGTAGCGGCTCCAGCTGTCCTGGTACTGATGGCAGTATGTTCGCAGGTAACGTCCAATCTCCTGGATCTTCCGCTCAGTCTGACCGTTCATCTGAGGATGGTAACCAGAAGAGAGGCTGACGGTGACCCCGAGGAGCTTGAAAAAGGCGTGCCATACCCGGGAGATAAACTGGGGTCCCCTGTCCGAGACGATGTCCTCTGGGAGGCCGAAATTCCTGAAGACATTTTGGAAGAGAGCTTCTGCTGGTTCAAAAGCTGTGGGAAGACCAGGTAATAGAATCAGCTTGCAACCCTTGGAGAACCGGTCCACAACGACGAATACGCAGGTGAAGCCTCCAGATTTGGGTAGATCTGTCATAAAATCTATCCATATATGTGACCACGGACGTCGGGGAAGAGGTAATGGCACGAGCTTGCCTTCAGGGAGCCTCCTCGGGGTCTTGGTTATGGCACAGACTGAGCATCCGCGGACGAACCTGGAAACATCCTCGGAGATGGACGGCCACCAGTACCGTTAACTGAGGAGCGAGAGGGTACGCTTGCTACCCGGATGTCCAGAGCCCGGAACTGTATGAGCTGAGTCCAGTAGGGGTGTACGAAGATGTGGAGGTACGAAGATTCGCCCTTCTGGACCTCCCGGCGGAGCGGGTTGGCGTGCCAGTTCCTGGGTGATCTGTTGGTCGAGTTCCCAGAGGATTGGACTGAGGATTATGGCTGGAGGGAGGATAGGCTCTGGATGAAGGTCTTCAACAGAGGCATGATGAAGTCGAGATAGAGCGTCTGCCTTGCAGTTCTTACTCCCAGGTCGATATGATACCACAAAATCGAAGCGTGTAAAAAAGAGAGCCCAGCGGGCCTGTCGAGGGTTCAGTCTTTTAGCCTCTCTAAGGTACTCGAGGTTGCGATGATCTGTTATTACCTCAAATTGATGGTTAGCTCCCTCCAGCCAATGCCTCCACTCCTCGAGGGCCAGTTTGATGGCCAGCAGCTCCCGGTTGCCGATGTCATAGTTCCGCTCCGCCGGGGTTAGCTTTTTGGAGAAGAAGGCGCATGGAAGGAGTTTAGGTGGCTCACCCTGCCGCTGAGAGAGAACTGCTCCCACTCCAGTGGAAGAGGCATCCACCTCTACCACAAATGGAAGATCCGGGTTGGGATGGACAAGGATGGGAGCAGTGGAGAATGCTTCTTTTAAGCGTTGGAAGGCTTGGATAGCGGTGGGAGATAAGGACAGAGACTTGGGCCGTCCTTTGAGGGATGATGTGAGAGGAGCACTGATTTGACTGTAGTTCTGGATGAATCGTCTATAGAAGTTTGCAAAACCAAGGAAACGTTGTAGTTCTTTTATGGAGGAGGGTTGTGGCCAGTTCTGGATGGTTTCCACCTTCCTCTGGTCCATTTGGATGCCGTGTTGATTGATGATATAACCCAGGAATTGAACGGTTGTGGTATGAAATTCGCATTTCTCCAATTTCAAATATAACCTGTGTTCTCTCAGTTTCTCTAGGACCTGGATGACATGTTGACGGTGCTCAGACATCGAAGACGAGTAGATGAGTATATCATCAATGTAGACCACTACGAAACGGTTGAGGAACTCATGAAGGACTTCATTCATGTAACCTTGAAACACAGCAGGAGCGTTGGACAACCCGAATGGCATAACCAGATATTCGTAGTGGCCTGAGGGGGTCACGAAGGCTGTCTTCCACTCGTCCCCTTGCCGGATTCGGATCAAGTTATAAGCACTTCTGAGGTCCAGTTTGGAGAATATGCGTGCTCCTCGTAGCTGTTCCAAGGTGGCAGGGACCAGAGAAAGGGGATAGCTGAATTTGATAGTCTGTGAATTAAGATGACGGTAGTCGATACACGGCCGCAAGCCTTCATCCTTCTTGGCTACAAAAAAGAAGCTTGAAGCGGCAGGGGAGGTAGATGGTCGAATAAACTGCTGATGTAAAGCTTCTTCCACATACTCCTCCATGGCCTTCTGTTCCGGGATGGACAATGGATAAATGCGACCTTTAGGAAGGGTGGCTTCGGGTAGCAAGTCGATTGCGCAGTCCCATGGCTGGTGTGGTGGTAATTTCGTAGCCAGTACCTTACTGAATACATCCTGGAACGCCCGATACTCCACTGGAATTTCAACTTGAACTTGGGCTTCAGGGCTCTCCACCGAAGTAGAGCAGACTGGAACTCTGGATTCATCCGTAGATGACTTGGAGCGAACTGGAGAATGAATTTTCTTGATCGAACTAAGACAGGATACATGGCAATCTTCACCCCAACGAAGAATCTCCCGAGTTTTCCAGTGGAGTGTTGGCTGATGTTGTACTAACCAAGGGCGTCCCAGGATGATATCCGCGGTGGACTCCTCCAGCACCATAAAAGAGATCTCCTCAGAGTGCAAACAGCCGATGCGAAGAATCAGAGTGGGTGTGTAATGACGAATTCGACCTCGTCCCAGTGGCTTGCCTTGTATGGTTTGTATGGGAAGATCTCGGGAAAAGCGGCGTCGACGGATATTCAGCTTTTGGAGACATTGGGTGGATATGAAGTTCCCCGCAGACCCGGAGTCGATGAGGGCTTGCGCTGGGAGACACATACAGGAGGTCAAGATATGTACACTGGTACGAGTTAGAGTCTCAATTCTAGGGGATAGCTGAATGGAACTTACTGCCGGACGCGGGGGTCGAATTGGGCAGGTGCTGAGGAGGTGTTTATCTGAAGCACAGTATAAACAGAGATGATGTTGAATTCTGCGCTGGTGTTCAGAGGTGGAAAGATGGGTGGAGTCTATTTCCATGGGAATTGGTGCTGGAGGAGTGACTGATGTAGCCGGAGACGGAGAACTTAAAGTGGGTGCAAACTGATCACAAGCGGTGAGGCGCTGGGAAATGCGGATAGTCTTCTGGATCAGATTCTCTAACCCCATGCTGTCTTCATACACAACCAACAGGTGGCGGATGTTGGGATTCAAACCATGTCGAAAAGCTGTGATCAGAGCGGTTTCATTCCAGCCGCTAGATGCGGCTAGAGTACGGAACTGGAGGGCATATGAACTCACTGAGGAATTTCCTTGACGGAGATTATACAGTTGGTCATGAACGGACAGTTCGGAGACAGTTTGCCCAAAAACCTCTTTGAAATGTTGAATGAAATCTGATATGGATTTAACCACCGGAGAATCTGAATTCCACAATGATTGTGCCCACTGAAGCGCTTGACCAGATAATAGTGATATCATGAAAGCAACACAGACGGAATCACTACGGAATTGATGTTCATTCATTGCGAGATATAAGGATACTTGGAGAAGAAACCCACTGCAGTTCTCCGCCTCACCAGAGTATGTCGCTGGCCGGGCCATGGGACTCGCAGAGGCAGTGAACGAAGCAGCGGGAGATAGCGGAAGTGAAGGTGGAGGAATGGAAGCAGCGGCGGCCGGTGGATTAGCCGATGAGAGATCCTCTGAAGACTCCGCATTCTGCATGTTGTGGTCTGGTCTTCTGTCAGGGTTTACAGATGATACAGACAAGATGGTAAGTTAAATGCTTTAATTGCAGAATGAATCGGAGATGGAGACAAAAGGTGAGTAACAGCAACACAGATAATCTGAATAAACTTAGCTGAATGGTAAAGTCTTTCTTTCTTTCATTCTTGCAGGTGAAGATGATGGAGGATCGATGAAGATGGCTGGTAGACAGATGGAAGGCGATCGCGTCTCAGGTAAGGGACCAGGTAAGTGTTCAGGGAGTCTGTGAGTCATGAATTGACGAGACCAGACAAGTGACTGCAGGGAGAGTGCACCTAATAAAGGGAGTGCTGGTAATGGGACACAGGTGACAGTGATCAGTAGTCCGGGGATAATGAACGGGAGAATGAATGAGTGGGCGGAGAGAGGGAATGAGTGGGAGGAGGTGATGATGAACGTGGTGGAGATGGAATCCTGACAGAGCCCCAATTCATGCTTGAGCTCTAAGACAATGTGCCAAATTACTAGAGAGAAGAGCAGCACCATCCCAGGAGGGATGAATATCAAATCAAATCAAATCAAGTATATTTGTATAGCGCTTTTCACAATACAGATTGTATCAAAGCAGCTTCACAGTATTAAAATAAAATAATACAACAAAGTTTGTTTCTAGTGGAATTTATTG
Organism: Abramis brama; assembly: GCF_963993115.1. NCBI lineage: Eukaryota > Metazoa > Chordata > Actinopteri > Cypriniformes > Leuciscidae > Abramis > Abramis brama. Next base: position 33,922,062 of record NC_139972.1, read on the forward strand.
ATTGATAGAATAAAATTAAATATCCCCAAAATATCCCCAACTGAGCAAGCCAAAGGCAACAGAGGCAAAAGAGAATACCATCTCTTTTCAACAGGTCAGGTCTGCCCCAAAAACTTTTCCAATTGTCTATGAATTCTATATTATTTTGTTAGCAGACGAGTATTGTAATTTGTTTTAATTAATATCTCTTAACTTTTAACATTTTATCAGTAGTTATGGAACATTTTGTTGCATCACTTTTCATATAACTATCTAAGATTAATAACTGTTTGTTTATTCACGAGTTCACACTTACGAATGATCAGAGAATAAATAGTTATGCGTATTTGGCGTGCTGTCCGGGGGAGGGCTCCGAGCTCGGAAATTGGGCCCGAACCCATGAGTACTCCCCCCGTATCTCTTGGTTAGGAAGATAGTTTAGGCCAAACATCAAGCATGGCAAAAAGAGAACATTAACTGTCCCAAAACAGAGTAAATTAAGCAAGACGACCTCACTCAATTTTTACCTGCTACCAAAAAATACTACCATAACAACTTTGCCAAATGAAGAACTTGAACTCCTCCAAGCAAGGATGGAAAGACAGACAATAGCCGCATTTCCATTAACCTTCAAATTGCGCAAATTGAAATTGCGAATTGAAAATACGCACAATGGAAACACGTCAATTTCGCAAAAACTCCCGTTTATCGCAAAAAAGTTTTTACGCTCTCATGAGGTGGTTTTTCAGGCAATTTGAAAAGGAATATTTCGCAAAACTGCAATGGAAACAGTTTTTGCGCATTTACAGTCACCTGACTTAGAAGACGCGGTGTGTTTGAGGTCCATGTATAGCTATGCAAATAATAATAATTTTATATTATTTTATTATAACATTTAATAGGCTATATTTAGAAGACGCTTTTATGCAAAAAAGGACGCTGAGTGTGGAGCGCGCACTGCATGACACGGAGGCGCGAGCGCGAACACTTGCATTTTCCTATCAACAGTGGAAACAACTTAAAATACTCTATCATTTCTGGTCATACAGAAAACAATAATACATTATTCTCAACTACTTTTATTTGTGTAAACTCACAATAACAAGAAAACGTTGTGCTTTTGTAAAATAAAAGAAAACAATCAGACGCACTTTCATGATCTCCATAAACTGGAGCGCGAGAACTGAAACAAAATATAGCCTATGTAGGCTAAAGCTTGAAATGTCCACTTTAAAACGAACAAATTCGAATCGAAGGCTAATACCTTCTGATTATGTAATCCGTCTGCTTAACAGCGGAGATGGAGATGTGATTTTAGCCAAAACAATAGTTTATTAATAATATTAATGGCTCTTCTCATTCAGCACTGCGGGAAAAACATCAATTCCAGGTTCTAATTTGGCCTTAGAAAACCAGTAAAATCGACCCTATTTACTTTTTTGCGCAGCAGTTGGTCTAGCCAGTTCAAATTAAAATTTTGGTGTTCAACTTTGCGTTTTAAAAAGACAACAACCGTTCATTTTTCGTTTTTCAATTAGCCTACGGGTTAAAAAAGGAAAAACGAATGGACACAAAAGTAGCCTACATGGATCGTTTAGACAGAATACGAGACAGAGTTCTTTATTAAATTAATAAAAGAAACAATAATTAGCCTATAGGAATACTGGATTCTAAATCTCAAATAAATGCCACAATCAAAACCTCGGAGCAGAAATGAGGGCGAAACACCCAGAAACTCCTTAGGCTTTATGTGTCGTTCGCAGTATAAGGGTCTTTCCCTGCCATTAATGCTTGGATAACAGGCCACGTCTCCTTCCATTAATAATAATAATGTCTAATGCGGTGGCTGTGATATTATATAAACCAACGTCCGTTGCCGTGATTTTTGGAATGACTTATTGCGAGAGAAAAAAAGGACGTTTTAGTCGCATAACATCGGTTAATGGAAACGCCGTCATTTCGCAATAGTTTTTTATCGATATTTAGATAATAGCGCAAAACATTTGCGCAAATCTGTAATGGAAACGCGGCTAGTGTCTATTCCAGAAGACAGTGACCAGAAAGAGGTAAAGTTTAATGAAATAATTTAGGAAATTGTGTTGTGGGACATTAAATGTAATCCCCTATAAATTATAGCAACATTAATCCTGTTTGCTTTGCTTTTTGCTGTTATTCAAGATCTCAAGAATCCTGACTGAAACCTTTCCAAAGATAGAGGGCCTTTCTGGAGGGTTGCTATATTCTATATTTTGCCATTCCAAGAGTCATTAGACAACCTCTCCTCTGGCTCCTGATTCACCTCACTTCTCAAAGATGCCCAAGACAGCCCAAGACATGTTACCAATGTAATGGTGATGCCCCTGCAAATGTTGGCAGTGCATATTAAAACATGCCTTGTAAAATTTTCCTCAGATGATGATCATGAGGATCATGTGAGAACAACTACAGTAACCTATTTTTTTTTTTTTTTTTAATGTTGTGCTAGTGAAATTATATTATTAGTGTAAGTATTGTCTTTAACCCTGCAGACTTCCGAAGATGTATGGATAGTTGAGGACAAGAGTAAGGTAAACCTAGCACATTGGCCCCGGTTTCACAGACAAGCCTAGTCCCAGACTAAAATGCATGTTTGAGCTGTTTTAACTGAAAGCATATCTTAAAATATGTCAGTGCCATTGTTTTGTCTCAAGATGCACATCAGTAATGTTTTTTTTTTCTAAGGCACGTTTATAAAAGCTACTTAAATCTCCTAATTGAACTAAGGCCTAACCCTGGTTTAGTTATTCTAGAGCTGCTGTACATCCAAAACAATCTCTGTTACTTTAATTTCCTATTATCACTGTAAAGCTGCTTTGAAACAATCTATATTGTTAAAAGTGTAATATAAATGAAGGTAAATAAAAAAAATTAATAAATCGATAAAATGTCATCCTTGTCTGTGAAAGTGTTCATTTTGTTGTAAAAATACAACCTATAATATTCGACAGGCAATTTTTGGACCATTATTTTTCGCTTTACAAATTCGCTTCAACAAATTCAGTGTTTCAAATTCTACAGAAAATGTAAAAATTCACACCCGGGAACTGCAGGAATATCAGTAGATTACCGATTCATAATCTCCATCTGCTGTTAGTCGACTTCACCTGAAGGTGATGCAAGCGGCTGTTGACGAAGACTAAAGCAACGAGAAGAGTCATTCATTCATAAAAATGGATTTACAGAAATAGAACAAGCTGTAAATATTTGTGATGATTATCAGGGCCAGTATCTATGTGTAGCAGTAGGCGTTCACTCCACCTAATACCACTCGGCTGAGTGGTGGTTTAGCTCTAGTTACGAGGGCTATACATGTGTTGGGTGCGTGTTACCTGGAAGGGCATTATTTGTGACATCATTTCATTGTTGTCTTTCCGACGCGGTGTGCAAGAGCTGGAGAGGTAAGAGCTGCAGGTTAGCGACTCCGGCTATTCCGGTTGCACCGGGTGATATGGACTTCTTTGTTATAGTGGACTAAGGAATTAATCGGCATACCCTTGGCGGCGCTCGTTGTTGTGCAAACTTCTTCCGGTAAGGCGGATGAGGTTCGTGGTGATTAATAACTTGCTGTTTCGGTATGTTTTCAACCCTTTATATTTAATGTCTTGGTCCGATCACAAGCCCGCTTGGTGAACCTCCTTTTCATTTTCTTGCTGTTTCATGTGTGTTCCATATGCCTGGTTAAAGTTATGGTGGGTTTTCGTAATCGTTGTTTACTGGACAATTAAATCGGATGTTCAGTTCAACATAATCTGCTGAGCGCCTACAATTATCCTGCTACGTGACCGCTGTTTGATCGACTTGCTTTCACGGAGAGACTCTGCTACGAGTGCACGATTCAGTGCGCTGATGTGCTGATCTCTGGCGTTCCGATCGGCTCTTTAATATGACTTTGCAACATGCACTCGTCTCAATGAACGTCTCACTCAATGTCTTATTTTTTTTTAATTCTGCTATTTATTCCATTCAATTTAAGACACAGATGAGGCGTAGATGTGACACAGACGTCATGCAAATCACGCATGGCAGTGAAGTGTCGAGTCAAGCCCAATTTATACTTCTGCGTCAAACTCACGCCATAGCTACGCCGTAGGGTGTGTAGCACGCGTACCCTTCGGCGTACCCTGATGTGCACCTCTCCAAAAATGTAACAATCTATGTTAAATTAAACATCAATTCTACACGGACGCAAGTGCTGTGATTGGTCTGCTAAACCGCTCCCTCAGGTTTCACATGCTCCCTCTGCATGTGTAATTGCACGTCAACGCGGACAACTACGCAGAAGTATAAATGAAAATCAACGCGTAGCCTATAGCGTAGAGGCTCCGGCGTAGGTCCGACGCAGAAGTATAAATCAGCCTTCAGACGTCACGCGTCATTTACGTGAGGCACTGAAGTTATAATTTTTTTTTTTCTTAGTGCACGGCTCAGTGCAGTGTTTCAGTGCCTGCACAATTAACTTTCCCTTCACTTATTCCTCTCACTGAAATCTCTTCTGAACTATTCTTCATCTGTGTCTGTTATATTTGTATAGCTTCTTGTTGGTGTCACATCCTGTCCAGCTCAGAGCCGTCTTCGCCGCTGGTTCCGCCCAGCTCAGAGCCCTCTTCCAGAACGAGTCAGCTTTCATTATTCTACGCAGCCCTGTTCATCATCCGGTTGTGTCCAGCCGAGCCGGCATTTCAGTTCAGGTCCGAAACGCAACTCAAGGAGGATGACTTCAGCGATCTTCCTCCTCTCATCGGCCCAGTTGAACCACAGCCATCTTCACTTCCTCACCCATTCTCATCCAGAACCATATCGAGCCTTCAAGTGTCTGCCCAGCTGAACCAGAGTCTGCAAGCGTCTGCCCAGTCGAACCAGAGCCTGCAAGCGTCTGCCTAGTCGAACCAGAGCCAGCAAGGGTCTGCCCAGTCGATACTGCTCACAGCGACTGCCCACCCGTCCAGCCCAGAGCCTTCACCGCTGGTCCCGTCCAGCCTAGAGCCTTCACCGCTGGTCCCGTCCAGCACAGAGCCTTCACCGCTGGTTCCGTCCAGCTCAAAGCCCTCTTCACAGCTGGTCCTGCCCAGCTCAAAGCCCTCTTCACCGCTGGTCCCCTCCAGCACAGAGCCTTCGCCGCTGGTCCCGTCCAGCACAGAGCCTTCACCGCTGGTCCCGTCCAGCACAGAGCCTTCACCGCTGGTTCCGTCCAGCTCAAAGCCCTCTTCGCCGCTGGTTCCGTCCAGCTCAAAGCCCTCTTCGCCGCTGGTTCCGTCCAGCTCAAAGCCCTCTTCGCCGCTGGTTCCGTCCAGCTCAAAGCCCTCTTCGCCGCTGGTCCCGTCCAGCTCAGAGCCCTCTTCGCCGCTGGTCCCGCCCAGCTCAACGCCCTCTTCGTCGCTGGTCCCGTCCAGCTCAACGCCCTCTTCGTCGCTGGTCCTGTCCAGCTCAAAGCCCTCTTTGCCGCTGGTCCCGTCCAGCTCAGAGCCCTCTTCGCCGCTGGTTCCGCCCAGCTCAGAGCCCTCTTCATCGCTGGTCCTGTCCAGCTCAACGGCCTCTTCATCGCTGGTCCTGTCCAGCTCAGAGCCCTCTTCACCGCTGATCCCGTCCAGCTCAGAGCCCTCTTCACCGCTGGTTCCGCCCAGCTCAAAGCCCTCTTCATCGCTGGTCCTGTCCAGCTCAATGGCCTCTTCATCGCTGGTCCTGTCCAGCTCAGAGCCCTCTTCGCCGCTGGTCCTGTCCAGCCCAGAGCCGCCTTCATCACTGGTCCTGTCCAGCTCAGAGCCCTCTTCGCCATTGGTCCTGTCCAGCCCAGAGCCGCCTTCGTCACTGGTCCTGTCCAGCCCAGAGCCGCTTTCGCCCCCTGCCTCATTCAGCCCAGTGTCAAAGCCTGATAATTTCCCCAAGAAATTTTTTGGGGGGGGCTATAAGTCCTCTCCGCCATGGCCACCCGAAGGGTCCTCTCTGCCGTGGTCACCTCCTCAGCTTGCTTCACCATGGCCACCTCCTCAGCCTGCTCCGCCATGGCCGCCCGAAGGGAAGTCTCCGCCATGGCCGCCCGAGGGGTCGTCTCCGCCAGGACCGCCCAAGGGGTGGTCTCCTACTCCGCCATGGCCCCCTGACTAGTCTGCTCCGCCATGGCCGTCTGGACCATCCTGGAGTCCGTCCATCTACACCCGGTCCACCTCCCCATCACGGACTCCAGGATGCCCACCCCCTCTCCCGTGTTCTGCTGCCTTCGGCGCGGGTCGCGCCTTGCGGGAGGGGGGAGTAATGTCACATCCACCGTCTGTCTTCCTCATCTGTCTCTGCACTACACTCCCCAGAATCCTCCTTGGCGCACACCTGCACTCACTCTCCTCTCTCTCCTCTAAGTAGTAATCACCGTCACCTGGATCCCATCACCAGCTCACCTTATATTCAGCACCCAGTCACTCACTCTTTGTCTGGTCTCGTCAATACGTCAATTCAGACGAGACCACTTTGGCAAGTTTACTTGAGTTTATTGAACACAATTTATCTTTGGCGGTATGGTTCCTTATGGGGGTTCTTGCACCATAATAAATGACATGCATAGCTTTGGCATTAACCCCCCTATGGAACCATCAGCTTGAGCAATATACAGATGATTAAGACAGTGAGTAATGTCTTTAAGCTGTGGTTAAACATGTAGACGTAGCAGTGAAGTCCGGGACGTCTATACTGTAGCTTGCTATGAGGAAAGGTGTGTCTCTCACGATGATGTCCGTGACTCTAGGACTTGGAAGCCTTAATAATCTGAAACAAAGAAGACAACAGCCAAAAGGTGCACAGAAATATGCTTGATACTTATAGTGGTGAGGGTGGGGGGGGTTGCGAGCAGTTTAAGCGTATTTCCCAGGCGGAAGTGCTGTGTATATATATCCTTCCGGTCTAATAGGAGAACGGTAGTGGTTGGAGTAATTTGACAGCTGACCACGTCAGCTGATCCCAGCCTATGCCTACGTGGCCTGTCTGAACTAACGCTGTGCTCGATTTCAGACGAGACCACTTTGGCAAGTTTACTTGAGTTTATTGAACACAATTTATCTTTGGCGGTATGGTTCCTTATGGGGGTTCTTGCTCCATAATAAATGACATACATAGCTTTGGCATTAACCCCCCAAACATAAGGAGGTATTACAGCTCGAAAAAGAACCCCTCCCCAAACCATATCCATGTTCAGTTCCTGCAAAAGAGAAAAGACAATATTATTTAAGGATATGCTAAAGTCTAGTAGAGGGGTATTCTCCCCTCTAAGGAGGGGAAGAATAGCAGGCCTCTCTTTTAGTTAACCCTCTGGGGTCTGGGGTGTTTTTGGGGTCCTTGAGATGTTCTGACATGCCCTGACATTTGTGCTTTTTTCAGTTGCTTATAAACATATTAATGGCAAAGGTGTAAATTCACTCTATATAGCACAAACAGGACTTCCATAATATGTGAGCCACATGTATGTACATGTTTTCATTTTTGAGAAAATAATGTTTATGCAAGGTTATCGAAAAAACTAAAAATTAAAGTTTCTGAAATAAGGCCACAAAACACATACTAAATATGTGGCAATAAGACTTTTGACTAATGGATGTCCTCGCCTAGAGAATCATCCTGCCTAATCATTCACATAAAACGATACATTGATTTTAGTTTTGTGAAACACTTTTAGTTTGGAAAGCCAATATGCGGATGGGGCGTAAACGCTCCAACAGCATCATGCATATTTAGTAGTTCACACCTGGTGAGACAATGTCCCTGCATACTTAATGAGCCATTCATTCAGGTGTGTCACCTATAGCTAACTTAAATATACAAGCTTCATAAAAATGATCATTCTAGAAGAAAATTTCAGATGGCATTTAGAGGCTTTTGCATCTGAACTCTTCATATATACACACACATATATATATATGCATGCACATACATACTTTATAATCTTTTCAAAACTAGTCAACGTCTTTCAAAACTAAAGTATACATTTTATCATACGTATTTCAAAGTAAAGCATTCATTAGTTAGTTGATGACTTTATTTTTGACAAAACACATACATTATATATTCCTCATCTCAGTATAGCAATAGAGTTTGCTAAAAGCTGTTCATTCAATACAGCAGTATTTGAAAATCGATCATATTTTGTAAATTACATTTATATTTGCATTTATGTCAAAACCTAGACACTTTTAAACATCAAAAGGACATTTATTAATATGTATTCGTGTCAAAATGACAAATAAACAGATTTTCCTATTCAATTTTGCATGGAAACGCTTCCAAGACGCTTGCGTGTCGCGTGAAAAATAGGCGTCGGTTCTATTTCTAGAATGCACGCGTTTTCCACGCGGCTCGTGCCGCGCCTGAGACGCGCGTCTCACACAGGCAGTGTACAAACTCTAAACTGTTAACATGGGAGCCAAAATAAAAACGGACACGCCACGCAGCTGAGACGCTTACGCCACGCATCCAGTGTTTCACCGGCCTTATCCAACGGATGTGGGCGTTTCACAGGTTTGTATGCATCGCCTCACATTTGCGTTTGTATAGCGCGGTCTCCGTAGGTGGAGTCACATTAAAACTTAATTAGCTGAGATGAGAACGACTGACATATCTCTCTTTACATACATATTATATAAACTGTGAATATTTGTTTTTTATAAAAATTACTTCATTTAAAAGAAGAGAATTCAAGCTTCATGCCTGTGTGTCTGTATGCCTGTTTGACTGAGTATTCGCTGAGTTACAGTTCATTTTCGGACGTGTTTCAGAATTGACTTCACTGACGGAGAGTAGGCAGAACTCGCATCATGTTTATTTTTCTTTATTTGGCGAAAAGCACAACACTTTGTTTTTATTATGAGCATACACAAAAAAATACACACTAAACAGGATCGATTGATGTATAACACAAGCATATAAGATAAAAATTAATTTTTTTTTTTAATTTATTTTTTGCACTCATACGGAAAAAAACGAGCCTATCGCGCCGGCGCAATAGCCGACCCCAGGGGGTTAAAGCGGCAAGGGGTGTTCGTCCCTTGCTGAGGGATTGAACAGCAGGCCCCTGCATGTATAGCAGCAAGAGGGGTGTTCTCTCCAGCAGGAGAAGAACAGCAGGTCCCCTTAAATATATCAATTTTTTTATTTTTTTTATTTTATTTTTTTTATTATATATATATATATATATATATATATATATATATATATATATTTTTTTTTTTTTTTTTAAACTGGGGTGTTCATCCCTGCTGAGGGATTGAACAGCAGGCCCCTGCATGTATAGCAGCAAGAGGGGTGTTCTCTTCAGCGGGAGAAGAACAGCAGGTCCCCTAAAATATATATATTTATCCTCCTGGGACCCAGAAAAAAAAAAGTTTTTTGAATTTAGTTTTTTTCCATGTCATCACACTGTTTAGAGCACAATAAACAAATGGTAAAAAAACATTTTTGAAAAATAATATTTTATTCATACGTTATGCTATGTCCTCTGTAGTGGACGCCAGGACTAAGTTGTTTAAAAAATAAAATGACATGAAATTATATGTATAGGCAAAAACAATGGGATTTTTTTTTCAATCACCAATAAATTTGGGGGTTTCAGGATTTTTTCAACCAAAATTTGTATAAAGATTATTCTCAACTATGTTATGAAAGAAATAACGGAATGAATTGATAAACCATTTTACTTTATGCAATATGTGGGTAAAATATCCATAAATTAATATTCCCATTCAATGCAATGTATCTATAAACTGTATCTAATTTGCACCTTAATGTGTTCTTGGAGCAACATTTAATGAAAAAAGAAGTGTAATAATTGGAGTAATAATTGGCAACATTTGAATAATAATATCTAATATTTCATAGGAATATTGATGTGTAATTTATTTCCATATTCACTTGTTGTGTCTCACAAAATGCCTGATAAACATGATTTAAGTCCTGATGTCCTCTACAGTGGACACGTATGAAATCAATGCCCTGTTCTGTAACAGAATTATTTTTTTTTATTTGAAACCCCTTAACATTTTCCTGAGATGTTGTTTTATGAAATACAATCTGAAAAGTAGTCCAATTTAAATTATAATTACAATATATTAGCATATTTCCATAAGAATGCTACATTTGATCACTAAATTAATGTCAGACATTTTTAAAGACCAAGGAGAAGTTGTTTTCATGGTGAAACCTCCAAACATTTCGTATCTCTGAAAAGTCCTGAATGTGCTCTTTACAGGACACCCAGGTCGTGTCATGTGACATGTATGATGTCAGAGAAATTCACTAAAATATAATGTCCACTACAGTAGACAAAAGTCTATTCTTGGGTCCCAGGAGGATATATATATATATATATATATATTATTATTTTTTTATTTTTTTTTAACTGGGGTGTTCATCCCTCGCTGAGGGATTGAACAGCAGGCCCCTGTATGTATAGCAGCAAGAGGGGTGTTCTCTCCGGCGGGAGAAGAATGGCAGGTCCCCTTTAATTATTATTATTTTTATTTTATTTTTATTTTTAAAGCATAAAGGCTGGATGGCTGCGTACCCCTTGAGGTGTCGTGGAATGCTACTAAATCCGTGCACTTTTTTTTCTTCTCTTTCAATTTTGGAAAGATCCGCTTAAAGCTTTTTGGGCTAATATTAAATCCTGAGTTCTAGGCCTAAAATAACGTTGGTACGCTGATGATGACCACCGACCCATGGCTTCTCCGACCCTTGGACATAGCTTCTCCTTTCTCTGTGATGAAGAGGGGTTCTGTGTGACCTGATTTGCTGCGTGAACTTAAAAGCCGGTTCATGGCTATGAAGGGACAAAACCCGTCGTTGGTTCTAGAAATGTTAATTGTGGTTCCGTTATTATCGCTGTCTGTTTTGGAATGTTTCAGGTAGATGGAAAAGTAATCGGCGTGAAATGATACGTCTTTGGATGAGAGATCGTGTAAGGGGTCGAATTTTTTGTTGATGGTGAATTCTCCTCCTCTGAGGAATCCGTAAAAGGCGGTGAGGAATACTGCTTCTAGGAGTGAGTTTGCGTGCGGATTAACCCTCTGGGGACCACAAACGCGCCCGCGCGTTTTGCTCGTTTTTTTTTTTTAGCAATGAAAATAAACACTAAATGCTCTGTTAATTTTGATCTTTCATTCTCGTGTAATACATCAATCGATCCTGTTCAGTTTCTATTTTTTTTCTGTATACTCACAATAAAAATAAAGTGTTTTGCTTTTTGACAAATAAAGAAAAATTAACATGATGCGATTTCTGCCTTCTCTCTGTCAGTAAACTCCCATTTGAAACGCATTCGAAAATGATCTATAACTCCGCGAAAATTCAGTCAAACAGGCAAACAGACCCACGGGCATAAAGCTTGAGATCGCATCTTTTAAATGAAGTCATTTATATAAAAAACAAATATTCTCAGCTTCTGTAATCTGTATAAAAAGAGAGCGACTCCTGTCGAGCTCATTACGAGCTCATTCACAGTAATGTGACCACTCCCCGGAGAGCGCGTGCTATTCAAACGCAAATTCTGAGAACTATTTCAGAGCTGTGAAACGCCCACATCAGCTGTAAACAAAAAACGTCGCGACTCCTCGCGAGTGAGACATTATAGCCTACCTTATGGAGAAAAGATTCCTCAGAACAGTGCTGATGAGGAGCAATATCTCCTGAAATGAGGAGCAGATTCCGCTGAGGAGTGAGGTAGGCTGTTTTCTTTTCTCACGTGTGGAATAACGTTATGGAATAACGTTAGTGTAGGCCTATGTAAACCGCAAAAAGATGAATCGCATTTCTATAATATGACTCGCCTTTCTGTGAGATGAATGAAGGGGACATATTTGTAAAGACTGTTTAGCCTAAATATGAATCGCGCGTCTGTGTGTGAAAGAATAAACTGCTTTGCTATAGCCTACTGAGATGAGTAAAAATCGACTGGAATATGTTGAAATAAAATGTATTTGTATAAGCAACGTATTAAACTGCAAAAAAAATACTATTTTTGTCAAAAATAAATTCATAGACTAAGATGTTAGATGTTCCAATGTTGGCTATATTCAAACTAATGAATACATAAAATGTAGGCCTATAATCTTTTTTTTTTTTTTTTTTTTACAAAGAAAGAGTACACTTGAAATATTGTTGAAATTGTAATTATTGTTGTTATTGTAACATTTTTAACCCCCTGAGGTCGGCTCGTTTTTTTCCTTATCAGTGAAAACAAATAAATAAAATAAAATATTACTTTTTATCTAATATGCTTGTGTTATACATCAATCGATCCTGTTAAATGTGTATTATTTTTGTGTATACTCACAATAAAAACAAAGTGTTGTGCTTTTTGCCAAATAAAGAAAAATAAACACGAAGTGAGTTCTGCTTTCTCTCTGTCCGTGTAGTCCATTCTGAAACGCGTCCGAAAATGAACTGTAACTCAGCGAATACTCAGTCAAACAGACATACAGACACACAGGCATTAAGCTTGAATTCTCTTCTTTTAAATGAAGTAATTTATATAAAAAACAAATATTCTCATCTTGTGAAATCTGCATTAAAAGAGAGCGATTCCAGTCGAGCTAATTAGAGCTCATTCAGATGTAATGTGACTCCGCCCACGGAGAGCGCGCGCTATTCAAACGCAAATGTCTGAGGCAATCCACGCAAACTGTGAACGCCCACATCAGCTCGAGAAAACACATCAGATCATTGTACTTATTTACACAGTCTCGCAGCGCTGTGAGGAATAATACTATAATGGAAAATTTACCTCAGAAGTACGAGGAGCAACAGATCCGAGGCTATGGAATAATGTAGTAAGTTTTTTTTCATTCTCAAGTGCGGCGCGTATCTGTGCATGAATGAATGAATGAACGGCAGAGATGCCGCTGTTTACCACAACTGGCAAAAGACGGTTTAAATTTGAATCGTTTCTGTCTGTGAATGTTTCGCTTTTAGCAAACTGTATTGCTATAGGCTACTGAGTAAAAATCGAGTGAAATATGTTGAAATAAAATGTATTTGTATAAGCAACATATTAAACTGCAAATTAACATTTATATTTCTTATAATAAAAACGAAAGTTACTATGTTACAGACATATGAAAGACAACATTTCATTGATTAGTTTTGGATAGATTATACATTTTTACTGTAAAATATCTGCCACCTCAAATAAGCTTTTGTTTGCCAATTTTTGCTCATATGTTAAATATAGTATGTTTTGTCAAAAATAATCAAATAATATGTTATAGTGTTTATTCCAATGTAGCTTAGGCTATATTCAAGTAATGAATCCTTAACTTTGAAATATGTATGATAAAATGTATACTTTAGTTTTTACAAAGAAAGATTACACTTGAATTGTTGTTGTAATTGTAACCTTTTTAATAAAATAAAAAAATACAAGGTAGATGTAAACAAACTAATAAAAGGTAAATATAAGCCTTTTCTTTAAAATCATTTTTTATTGTGTTTTATTAGTGACAAATTTGGGGAGAGGATAAATATTCCAAAACTTAAAATACAGTATGAGAATTAACTGCACAATTACTAGACATGTTTTCCTTTTGATATTATAGGCCAATTTGCAAGCACAATTTGTGGAAAAATAAAAAAAACATGAGATGCTTCCAACTGTTGCTCTTGCATTCTTTCTTGTGACACACCTGAATGAATGGCTCATTAAGTATGTGGGCCCCATTGTCTCCAGGTGCGAACCACTAAATATGCATGATCGTTGACGCCCACTCCGCATATTGCCTTTCCAGACAGAAAGTGTTTTGCAAAATTTAAATCAATGCATTGTGTTCTGTGAATGATTAGGCAGGATGATTTTCACATAATTTTGAAGAAAAAACACTAGGCGATGACATCCATTAGTCAAAAGTCTTATTGACACATATTTAGAATGTGTTTTATGGCCTTATTTCAGAAACTTTAGTTTTTAGTTTTTTCAATAACCATGCATAAACATTATTCTCTCAAAAATACAAACATGTACATGCATGGTGCTCACATATGTTGGTAGCCCTGTTTGTGCTATATAGAGTGAATTTACACCTTTGCCATTAATATGTTTATAAGCAACTGAAAAAAGCAAAAATGTCAGGGCATGTCAGAACATCTCAAGGACCCCAAAAACACCTTAGACCCCAGAGGGTTAATAAAATATCAAAACATATTTACAAGAGAGATGTAAGCGAAATCTTAAATGGTCAATATAAGTCTTCTTCTAAATACATCTTTTATCCTTGCATTGTGGCTCAGTCAGTTTCACACCTGAGTGAATGGCTCATTATGCAGAGTGGGTGGGACATTCATAATCTAAGGTGTAAACTACTCCTCCCCCTCGCATATTGGCTTTCCAAGCAAAACCTGTTTTACACCATTTAAATCAATGTATTTTTTTTTGTGAACGATAAAGCAAGACTATTTTTACATCATTTTGAAGCTAGAACTCAAAGGGACAACATCCATTAGTCAAAAGTCTTGTGGACACATATTTAATATGTGTTTTGTGGTCTTAATTCAGCAACTTTCATTTGAATTTTTTCCAATAACCACGCATAAACATTATTCTCTTAAAAATACAAACATCTACATACACGTTGCTCGCATATTATGGTAGCCCTGTTTGTGCTATATAGAGTGAATTTACACCTTTGCCATTAACATGTTTATAAATAACTGAAAAAAGCACAAATGTCAAGGCATGTCAGAACATCTCAAGGACCCCAAAAACAGCTTGGTCCCCAGAGGGTTAAAAAGCCCTAATCTTAGTTGATTTACCATTGCGTGTACCTGGGAGAGGGACAGCGGCAATCGTTTATCAGGAGCTGCGGGGTTTTCCTTTTTAAGACCGTTGAGAAGGAGATGTATGGAGGGATTTTGTAACAGGCTTTGAGAGGATGGATCTAAACATCTAATGTGAAATTGGATGTCTGAAATCATAATCTTGATGGTGGAAGGCTGCAGCTTCCTAGAATCGAAGCAGTACGTAATAAAAGCGCATATGATGGAGATATTAGCTGGGATTTTAGGCACAGAGAACGCGTTGCAGAAATTTGAAAAAGACGACCACGCTGAGTCATATGATTTAAGTGTCGTCTTTGCTAGCCCTGATCTCATGTGATGAGCGGCTGATTTGAGATATTTTTGTAGTAAAGCATTTAGTCTAGGACTGTTTGGCTGAAGTCCGGGCAGTCCAGTCGTGATGAAGCAGCTCCCGGACACAGGTGTCTGAATTCCTGAAAATTAAACCGGGACAGAGAGTCAGCTATTTTATTATCCAGCCCGGGTACATGAGTAGCTTTAATAGTACAATTATTCATGACCGAGATCCAGGTTAGTTGCCTAATGAAACGGTTAATGAACGGCACCGAGGAACGACCTTTGTTAATAATATTTACCGTAGCTTCGTTGTCGCAAAAAACGAGGATATTTTTCCTGGTCCATTTATCTGCCCATAACAAGCTAGCAATCACTATAGGATATAATTCCATGAGTGCTGTCGATTGGATTGAGGGAGCTAGTTCCTTAAGTTCTTTTGGCCATCTTTCTGCGAACCATTGATTATTAAATATCCCTCCGAACCCGACGGAAGGAGCTGCGTCGGTGAATAAATTTAGTTTGACTGAGGTCTCTGTATTTTCTTCGTAGAAGAAGGAAATGCCGTTCCAGTTATCGCATAATCGTGACCAGAATATTAAATCTGACCTGCAGCCCTCGTCTAGCGTGACTATTTTGTGCATTTTCTCAACCGTTTTGGAAAGATCCAAGAGTCTGGAAATAAAAGAACGACCTTGGGGAATGATCCTCATCGCAAAATTGAGATGCCCCAGCAGAGAAAGAATATCCCTTTTTGTTAGGGTAGTTAATAGAGAATACGATCTTATAAAACCTCTAATCCTTTCTAGTTTATCTAGCGGAAGAGATGCTTGCATTTTAATAGAATCTAGCGTGATCCCCAGAAAATCGAGGACGCGAGAAGGACCTTTTGTTTTTTCTTCTGCTAGGGGAATACCGAATTTATTAAATGCTTTAACCAGGAGATTTATGCTGCGCGATGGGTTAGCGTCTGGAAAGTCGATGAGCAAAAAATCGTCCAACAGATGAAGAACGAATTGTAGTTTAAAATTATTCAGTAGGACCCAGTAGAGTGCTTCGGACAGTGTATCAAAAATTTTGGGGCTGCTTTTACACCCGAATGTGAGTCTGACTGAAAAATAATATTTGTTCCGCCAACTAACGCCGAAAAGATGCCACTGGGACGGGTGTAAGGGCATAATTTTGAATGCGTCAGTGATATCCGCTTTACTGAGCCACGCTCCTCTGCCGGCTAATTTAATGAGTTTAATTGCGTTGTCCACGGTGGAATAACATAGGGAAAAAGGTTCTGAGGGAATTAAACTGTTGATGCTTGAAACCCCTTCGGTGGAGTGGGGAGCGGATAAATTGATGATTAGACGTTTTTTTCCTGAGTATTTCCTGACTGCAACTCCTAAAGGGTTAATACGGAAAAGTTTGAAAGGAGGTTGATCGAAAGGTCCGATCATATAGCCCTTCTCTATTTCTTTCCCCAGTAGTTCATCTACGGCCGGTGGGTCTTTGATAGCCGACTGAAGGTTTTGACAGGTGAAGGAAAATGTGTTCAGGTAGGAAAGACCAGCTAGAAACCCGTGCATGAGCCCTAAAATAAGGTAAGACACAAAACAGCGGTTTGGATGCTTTGTCAGAGCTTCCCCTAGCTCTTTAGTGTTCACCGGGGTGTTTATTTCTTTCTTTGGAATTTTGCACGGCGTGGACATGAAAACTTCGGGTGACTGTTCCCGCAATAGCTGCAAGCATGAAAGAATTTACAATTATTACGAGTACAGACATTCTCATTGAAATTAAAACAGAGAGGAGTTTGTCTTTCAGGCTTCACCTGTTCCGGCGGCGAGGCGCTGGTGTCATGAGTTGAAGCAGTCTTAGGGCAGAGAGATGCGGTGTGGGAAAACGAGCCGCAAAGTGAGCATGACAGCGCTCGGTGGCCTGTAAAGTGCCTGCTAATGAGAGCAAGATCGACTACGGACCAGTCCAGTCGCTGGTTAAAGCATTGTATGTACATTGCTGCTTTAGATGAAAACGATTTGTGGTATTCATAAAAAAGTGTTCCTCCGTAAGACATGGCGAGATCCGATATAATGGCTAGATAAGTGTCTAGTTCCTTTCTTCTTTCTGGATACGCTTCGCAGATGATATCTCTGAACACGCCAAAAGCGACGTTAAACTCAGCCATGGTTAAACTCTTAGTAAGTCTTAGGTCACTATCTTTTAGAATAACTGATACGTCCCCGCAATCCACAATCCTTCGTTCGTTAGTTTCTGCACATAACAAAATTTTCACTAGGTTGATGTCATTACCTGATGGGGGAAAGAAAGGTGCACCTGTGGAAGCTGCTGGTAACGCTGATCCGAGAGTTCTCCTAGGAAGATTAGCAGCCGGATCGGGAGTGAAGGCACAGTCTGGAGTCGAGCTGGAAGACTTCCCATCGAAAATCGCATGATGTGCGGAAGCTGAGTGTTGTGATTCCAGCGCTTGGATCCTGTTGTCCATGCTGGAGAGGGATCCTTGGATTGCGAGCAACGCTGAGAAGATCCTGTCATCTCCTTGCTCTGCTGGCGCTTGGGAGGGGTGAGATGATTTAGCCTTTTTTGGGGTTAGATTCGTGTGGTCGGTGGAAGTATTCCTTCTTTTCTCTGTGGCTTTACGGCCGGTGGCTCGGGGGAGAGACGGCGCTTCGTTGGTAGAAATGGGCTGCGGGTCTTGGACTTCTTGTAGGAAGTTCCAGAGCTGATCGTGACTCAGATTCGGAGGAGCTTGTATGTTGAGGGAGTACAGGGTGGACAAGATCCTATCTTTGGGCCAATCATTAATAGAGAGAGGATTCCTTGCTGCTATCCTAGAACTGCGCCTCACTAACTGCGCTGGATCGAGGTCCTCAGTGTGGCGATCCTGACTCTCGTCTGGAGAATCGTCGGATATTTGTCCTAGGATGTCTGAAGTGTCCATCGCCAGGAACCAACAGGTAAGAGTTGATAGAAATAACGTTGAGTTAAATTTCATGCTGACATTAGCCGTATCGCGGTACTTGCGAGCAGTTTAAGCATATTTCCCAGGCGGAAGTGCCGCATATATATATTTACATTTACATTTATGCATTTGGCAGACGCTTTTATCCAAAGCGACTTACATTGCATTCAAGGTACACATTTTACATTTTTGTCAGTTCTTGCTTTCCCTGGGAATCAAACCCATGACCTTGGCGTTGTTAGCACCAACGCTCTACTGTTTGAGCTACAGGAAGGCTGTATAAGTATAAGATATCCTTCCGGTCTAATAGGAGAACGGTAGTGGTTGGAGTAATTTGACAGCTGACCACGTCAGCTGATCCCAGCCTATGCCTACGTGGCCTGTCTGAACTAACGCTGTGCTCGATTACATGTCTATTCATGACACACAGACTCTCTAATTCACCTACCTGCATACTTACCGTCGATCCCGATCTTCTTCAGCCTGTCTTCAGTCCATCTTCAGAGAATCTTCATCATCTGCATCTGCAAGAGAAAGAGAGACTTTGTTATCATTCAGTTAAGCTTCATCCAATTATCTACTTCCTGTTTACTCACCTTTCACGCTGTGTCCGATCCATTCTGCTATTAAAATATCAAACTTACCATCTTGCCTGCTTTGTTTGTACGAAACCTGACAGTTGGGTTTGTTATATTTTTATCTTTTATAATTTTAATAGGCCTATGGTATCTCATCAACTGCAATGAGATTGTTTCTTTAGATCCTGTAAATAGAAGAATAGAACAGAATAAAATAAAATAAAAAGCCTACATTATGTCTGATAACCGAAATAATAGGCTACAACTACAATCTGCAAACACAATAACTATTAGGCTATAAACACAAAATGTCTCAGGTTATGACTGTAACCATAGTTCCCTGAGAAAGGGAACTCGCGATGCGTCGATAACGCTTTGGGAACGCCCCCGGCGTGATTTGTCTGAAGCATCTATGTCAACTAGTCCAATGGAATGAATGAAATGAGCATCACGGGCGATGACGTCATGACCAGGAAGCTATAAAAAGCGCATCCGGTGAAACCGGCTTTAGCTTCGAAATTTGCCAAAGCAAGTCGGTCACAGGGATGCAGGAAGTATGGCAGGGCGACGCATCGCCTTGTTCCCTTTCTCAGGGAACTATGGTTACAGTCGTAACCTGAGATGTTCCCTTTCGAGGGAACTCGCGATGCGTCAATAACGCTTTGAGAACGAGAATACCCAAACCGCCAGAATTCCAAATGCCTGAATGTAAGCCTGTTGTCAAATACCCACACTAAGCACTGAGCACCTGAGACCCTGGGGCAGCATCCAGGTCCAGGCTATAAAATCTGACAAATGTGAGCGGAGAGGACCAACCCGCCGCATCACAAACGTCTTGGAGGGACACTCCAGATATTAAGGCTTTAGAGGCCGCCATACTTCTAGTGGAATGAGCTCTGACCGCCAAAGGACAGGGCTGGCCGGAGGACTCATAAGCAAGAGAAATAGCCTCGACTATCCACTTACTAACTGTCTGCTTAGAAGCAGGACAACCTCTCTTGGTTGATCCAAAACAGACAAACAATTGGTCGGACTTCCTCCATGAAGACGACCGATGAACATAAGTATCCAGTGCTCGCACTGGACACAAAAGGTTCAGCTTTTCCTGGTCCGCAGAAGCAAAGGGAGGAGGACAGAAAGCCTGCAGCACAATAGGCCTCGGAATAATGGTTGGCACCTTAGGGACATAACCTTGTTTGGGGTATAAGAATGCCTTGACCATACCGAATACCGAAAGGGCCTGAAGATCTCCGACTTTTTTGAGGGATGAAATGGCCAGTAGAAAAATTTTTAAAGTAAAAAGTGGCAAGTAAAAAAAAGTTTTAAAAGTAAGGAACTTTTCTGAGACCGACTCTAAAGGCTCGAACGGAGCCCCAGATAGGCCTTCTAAAACTACTGCCAGGTCCCAAGCCAGCATCCTAGTGCATATCGCAGGTCTCTGCCTCAGGGTGCCACGAAGGAAACGAGTGATCAGGGGTTCTCGACCCAACGATGTACCACTCACCGGGGCGTGGAAAGCCGCAATGGCCGCCACATAAACTTTTAAGGTGGATGGACATAAACCTGATGAAAAGCGATCCTGAAGAAACTCCAGTACTGTGTTTACTGAACAGTTAACCGGATCCCACTGACGCTGGTGACACCAAGAAGTGAAAACTCTCCATTTCAAAGAATAAAGTTTCCTCGTAGCGGGAGCTCTGGCATACATGGCTGTCAGGATAGCAGCTACACGAACGGGCGATAGATTGGCTCGCATCGTGACTGAATCCCATACCACACCCAGAAAAGTGGTCCTCTGTAATGGAGATAGCACACTCTTCTTGGCATTGAGCCTCAACCCCAATTTCTGCATATGTGTGAGGACGACATCTCGATGCCGAACCGCTAACTGTTCTGATTCCGCTAGAATCAGCCAGTCATCTATGTAATTCAGAATACGTATGCCCTGCAGCCTGAGCGGGGCCAGAGCTGCATCTACGCAGTTCGTGAATGTGCGGGGTGATAAAGCTAGACCGAATGAAGTACCCGATACTGGTATTCTTTGCCCCCAAAAGAAAACCTCAGGAACTTCCTGTGCTGAGGGAGGATGGAGACATGGAAGTAAGCGTCTTTCAGATCTATTGTGACAAACCAGTCCTCGGATCTGATTTGAGTCACGATCTATTTGAGTGTCAGCATCTTGAACTTGAGTTTTTGAACTGTACAATTCAACAGACGAAGATCTAAAATGGGACGCAACCCCCCATCCTTTTTTGGAACGATGAAATAACGGCTGTAAAAACCAGATTCTCTGTCAGGAGGATACACCTGCTCTATCGCTTCTTTTGCTAATAGAGCTTTCACCTCTTGCTCCATCACCAGAGCCTGCTCGGGATGAACTATCGTAGGCAACACCCCATTGTAACGTGGAGGACGAGAACCGAACTGGATTCTGTATCCCTTCTCTACTATATGCAGGACCCACTGAGAAATATTTGGCAGTACTTTCCACTCTGTCAGAAAATCTACTAACGGTGTGTTCACACGGGGTGTCAGCGTCAACGCTTCCCATTGACTTTGAATGGGTGACGTCAAGCGTTGCCGAAAAGAATTGTGGATCCGTCGGCGGCGCTTCACTGGCGTTGCTCGCGGCAGAAGTTGAGAATTTTTCAACTTCTGCCGCGAGCAACGCCAGTGAAGCGCCGCAGACGGAAGCGTCAGCCAATCAGGATCGCTCTATGCAAATACAGTAGCCAGGCGGCAGCCAATCACGTTCATCCTGTTCAAGAGCAGCAAACTGAGGATACATTTTAAAATGGAGGAGAAACTAATTATTGCGGTGGGCAATCACCCGGTCCTTTATGACGAATCACTTTTTATGTACCGGGATTCATACCGGAGAGACCAGGCGTGGAAGGAGGTGGCAGAGGCCGTTGGTGAATCTGGTGTGTATTGAACCCGTGAATGACAACTACCATACATATAATGTACCGCCAAGAATAGCGCCCCATCAGAAATTTAGGTTTAATTTCATATAAAAAAAATATACATGATCAGAGTGGTGGGTGATTTTTTACTATTTACTATATATAATTAATATACAAATATATACAGGATTTTTATATTATTAACGTTATTAAACTGTTCTTTTCCCCAATATTCATATTTATTTCATAACTACACATTTTATAAATAATTGACAAACACGTGTATATGAAGGAACTGTTTATTTCTCTTTTTTGCATCTCAGAGGACATATGCAAGACCAGGTGGAAGTCTTTGAGAGACAGGTTTAAAAAAGAAAAAAACAAAGAAAGGGAGATGAGAAGGAGTGGAGCAGGGTCCTCGGTCACACAGCCATGGCGATTTATGGCGGTGATGGGGTTTCTCACTCCATTTATCACTGATAGGGAGACATCTAGTAATGTCCAGAGGCCTCCATCCTTTTTACCCAGCTCATCTTCTGTCCGAGAATCCCTCAGTCCAGATCCAGAGGACAGCCAGGCCGAGGGAAGCAGTCAGAGCAATTCCCAGCAAGCACCTGTAGGCAGAGATGAGACAGGGAATGAGGAAGACAGTCAGGCAGACAGAGGCAGACAGACAGAGGCAGGCAGACAGACCATGGTAGCAAGGCAGACGGAGCAGGAGGAAACCAGGGTTGCAAACAAGGGAAGGAAAAGAAAGGGACATGAAATGTCCGCTTTTGAAAGGGAAATGCTATCAGCAATCGAGCTCCTGACACAGATGGCTTCACTGCCACGTCCCCCACTGCCTCAAACATCTCCAGAGGATGAAGATGAAATGTTCTTTAAAAGCCTCTTACCATCCATTCGCAGACTTCCTCTGACGAGAAGAGCAAGGCTGCGTTTTGAGATCCACCAACTTGTGTACCAGGCAGAACTGGAGGCTGCTGACGTCGTCCTGTAATAAAAAAAAATAAATAAATAAATAAATACGATAAATAATAATAATAATTAAAAATTATTTTTTTCACACATTCACACACATTTCTACTTGCATAAATAAACCAATTAAAATGAACTCATGCTTGTGCTGTGTTTTCTCTCACAAAAAACATGTATACACACATATATGCATACATACATAAACATATATATATATATATATATATATATATATATACATGTATGTATGTATATGTATAAATATACATACATATATATATATATATATATATTAGGGATGTGCAAAGCAGCCGGTATTTGTATCTGTATTTGTATTTGTTGAGGGGGGAAAAGTATTTGTATTTGTATTTGTATTCGAGTAAAATTCTAAATAGGTGTAAAAATCCATTCGTAAAAATCCAATTCTTTGCGTTACACTTCTAATTTACGTTATAGTGTAAGTATTCTTTAATTATAATAATTATGGATATGCAATATTGGTTGATGTTTTTCCTTAAATCCAGCAATGAACATGTAACAACGAATGTCATTAAAAAATAATAATAACATAACAGCCATTACCTGCGTTAACGTTACTCTGTCAACAGCCTTGTCTAAATTACCGAGCTAACAGAGCTACTACTGTTGTCACGGTACCAAAACCAGTGAAAATCCACGGTTCTTGGTACCAATTTCGGTACCAAAGCTTAATTTAGATTAAGTTTACATATATTAAAGTGTATCGTTTACAAAGATGGAAACTGTAGTATTAAAAACACTTTACAATAAGATTCCATTTGTTAGATAACATTAGATAAAATGACCTAACAATAAACAATAGTTAGGCCTATATAGGCTACTGTCGCAATTATTCTCCTTGGGGTTAATTTAAAAATACATTTTTTAAATCAAAAGTTAACATTATTTATGTTAACATTATTTAATGCACAATGAATGAAGTGAACAAACATGACCAATCAAGTGTTTGTATTAAATAACATTCAAAACATTAATTAATGTTGTAAAAATATATTGTTCACTCAATGTGTTGATGTTAGACAACGCATTAAGTAATGTTAATGAATGGTATCTTATTGTAGTGTTACCAAACTATACAGGAGATAAAACGTGTTTTATTTGACTTGACTGTAGGGGAGAGCCGGGACAGTTGAAACACTTTTCAAATAAATGTCGTTTTCTAAGATAAGGTTACAGATAGAATTTTTATTTTTTTGTGATTAACAACTCACATATGTGTTCTCTTAGTATCATGTGTTAATCGGTACAAATATAGAATGATTTAAGTAAAATATGACTTTGAACGGGAGTTGTGCTTTGTTTCAATCGTCCCGCCTGTGCGGGACAGTTGAAACACAGGGGTGGGACGGATGAAACATAACAGTTTAAACAGCAACTATTCATCTAATGCTTTTTTTTTGTGAACAACACCTGACAAGTAACTTATGTACATATTGTTACAAACATATTTTGTAATTTATTTTCATTTAAAGGTTCATATTAACCATTTTTGTTCTGTCGCCCAATAAACAATAGGCGATAAGCCTATGCGCATTTTGTAATCTTTCTAACTGGCTATTTTGACGAAGACAGACAAATCAGTTTACAATTAATTTTCTTACATTTCTTCCTTGAGTCATATTGAGTGTTTGCTAGTTGAATAGCCTGTTATTATGAAGAAAACGAGGTCAACCAGACGACGATAAATGAAATTTATTGAAGATTGAAGATTGGACAATTCATGGTTATTACAGAGATAGCATGTGTTGCGTAATTGAAAATTAATTTGCATTAAAAGAAACACAAGTCTAGAAACAGTATATGAATCTATGAACAGTATAGGCTATGACCAGGTTTAACGGGCAGGACGCGTGGGCGGGACGGTTGAAACACTGTTTCAACCGTCCCGACAGCGCATCCTGTCATTTAAACCTCTTTTGCTCTTAAACTAAAAAACTCTGATATTGCCCACTTAAGGGTGTGTTGCAGTACTGATACACCTGCCGTATTATCATTACAATGGCACATGAAACAATAAATCCAACTTGTCAGTCAAAAAAAAGTACCGCACGAAAGAATTCACTCACCGCATTCAAAAACAGCTTTGCGGCTTTAACTCTAAAACGACACGACGTAAAGAAGAAATGTTTTCGCGGGTATGTTAGGCATTGCGTGCTGTACATGCTGACGAAATTTGACGTACATGACGTGAGTGGTTTTCAAGAAAATCTCAGTGTTTCATCCGTCCCGCGTTTCAATCGTCCCGCCTCTCCCCTACTTTTATTTAATCCAAAACTGCATTCATATTTCATTTTAAAATGGCTTTTTAAACCTGCTAAGAGTTATCCAGCCAAGAATAAGCCTAGAACTGCTTTTCTGACAGACTGATATTAATAACATAATGACGGCTTTTTATTTCATTTCTCATCTCCATAAATATAAAGCTAATGCAAGGGCTAGAAATCAATGAATTCTTTGCTGATACTTCCTCGTCATCATGGAGAGCGCAGTTCGCACTATGAGTTCGCACCGCTTTCCCCTTTCCACAAGCGCTTGCTCTCTCGTGGCGTCTGTTGTTGCTATGCAACCGCGCCGCTCATTTGAAATCTGCACGCGCAAAAAACGCGCTATGTGAACGGCCCCGTATGACAACGTGACATTAGCCTAATCCAAAATATTTCCATATGTGGCTCTTTCCTCCTTTCTTATCAACAAGTGGATTTACAGCCACCACATCAGCAGCACCGCCGGTCAGGAAACGCAGCTTTTTGAAATAAAGTTTTTCTTGTTCCCGAATACAAATATTTTTAAAGTATTTGTTCGAAATAAGTATTCGTAAAAAACACATTATTTGTGCCTTTCCGAATACCGTATTCGGGTTCGGCTCCACCCCTAATATATATATATATATATACACATAAACACACACATATATGTGCACACATATATGTGCATGTGTGTATGTGTGTGTCTGTGTAGCTGTCTATGTATGTGCATATATATGCCATTTTTACTTACCTCATATCAGCAGTACTAACAGATGCAGACATTTGTATGTTCTCTCCAGAAATCTGCACAGATCATGATTAAAAACCTGAAAATGCAAACATAAAATAGATTGTCATACAAGGCAATGGAATAAAATACAGAATAATATTATACATTTATGACATAATTGAAATGTGCCCTTTTCACATAAAGTGTAGGTAGCTCTGAAAAGAGCCTTTGGTGGGCTCTGAAAAGAGCCTTTGGAGTCCTCTATGCACTCGGCTGCCATGGCACTGCACCCTCCTGGCTGAAATAGGCGCAGTATGTGTCCCGGAGTTGGATGGCTCTACGGCTTGCATTGTTGGAGCCCATCCTTGGTGCATCTCTCAGGCCCTCTGGAGCTGAAGGTGCTTCATTGGCAGGTGCAGCTGTGGGTGTGCATCTCCGACCTTCCAGCATTTTCTTTCGGAGGAAGTTGTGCAACACGCATGTGGCCAGCACACATGCCTCAGCAACCTTCGGACTTGTCGCGATGACACGACGATACATCCACCAGCGAGCAGAGAGGATGCCAAAGGCACACTCAACTACCAACCTAGCACGGCTGAGGCGGTAATTGAATGCCCTTCTCTCTGGTGGGATGTGATGTCCAGGGTATGGCCGCAGGAGGTTTGTAGTGAGCGGGAAGGCCTCATCTCCCACAAAGACACAGGGAAGGGGCCCACAATGCTCTGCTCCAGGGATAGCAGCATCTGGTGGTAAGTCCAGCGTACCATCTCTCAGACTCTCTCCAAACGCTGAATTCCGGAGTGTCCCACCGTCACAGGTCCTGCCATAGCCACCAACATCCACCACACGGAAGAGATAGTTGGCATCCACAACAGCCAGGAGCACCAGCGAATAGCTTGACTTATAGTTAAAGAACAAGGACCCTGAATTCGCTGGCGCTTGCAAGAGGACATGTTTCCCATCGATTGCTCCGAGACAATTGGGAAAGTTCCAGCGTGCATAGAACTGGTCAGCTATTGCCCTCCAGTCCTCCTTTTTTGGAACTGGCATGGTGTCCTCCACCAGAGCCTCCCAGATTGCACTGGCCACATCCTGCACAATGCCTGCGACAGTAGAATGGCCCACTCGGTAACTGAAGGCGATAGTTCTAAATGAGTCTCCAGTTGCCAAGTACCTGGGGGAAAAAAAGCATTATACAGTAAAGACACTGCAATATATATATATATATACATACACACACACACATACACTTACACATACACATACATACATACATACATACACATACACATACCTTTTACTACCTTTTACTATGCAGACAATCGGACTATGAGATATTCAATTTTATTTATTTACCAACGACCATGAGCTTGGTTTCTACATGTATGTATGTGTGTGTATATATAAAGAATACGCAGTAATATAAAGTTATTCTTACCGAAGACAGATAGCGAGTCGCTGGGCAGGTCCAATTGCCTTCCGCATCACGGAATCAGCTCTTGTGATCAGTGGTCCCACCCTGCCCAGCAACTCGTCGAAGGTGTCCGGGGACATCCTGAAGTACCGCTCAAACAGTACCCCATCCAGACGCAGCTCCCGGACAAGTCCGTGATACTCTCCCCATTGTTTTCGCTTTCTGAGAATAGAATGTACCCAGAAGCGCCGAGTACCACGTCGTTTCAACTTGCGTTGAACGTTCACAGTAACCACACAAACTATCGCTATCGCTAATGCAACCAAATTGGCGTCCATGTTGAATGACAATGAAGCTTGTTGTTGAGTTCCTGTCTAATTTCATTGGCTGACGCTACTATGACCATGGCGTCAGTGCCAAACTTCAGCCACGCCTTCCGTCAAGCGTTGACGCTGACGCCCCGTGTGAACACACCGTAAGGGAACCAGCCTCTCGAGGCTGGCCTCTGGTGTAATTGAGACACTGAATGTTTTCGAACCCCCCTCAGAAGGTTCATGTCTGACGCAATGTCGAGTTGACATTGCACCAAACGATCGCTGGGAACCACTGCGCCCCGAGACCAAGGGTGCGGGGTTGGCAGAATGGTCCCCTGAGGACACCGAGAAGGAACTGACACCGTATACTGAGGTGTGACCCGTCCCAACCCAGGTGGGGCTGTCCTCACTGGTCTGACGCCATGGGCGTCAGAACCTTCTCTTTTCTTTTTGAGCCGAAGCCTTCTCAGACTGAAGAACGGTCCTCAGATCCGGCTTCTGCTTTGAAGGCTTCGGCTGAGAGTGTTGCGTCTGTTTCCAATGTTTCTGTGGCAGAGCACGAGACACAACAGTCTCCTTTTGCTGTGCTCTATATGAGGAGCTTGACGACTGGGACTGCTCACGCCCAGCAGCCCCAGGGGGTTGGACACGGCGAGGGAGAAATCTCTTAAATGCCTCTGACTGTTTTTTGGCCTCTTGAAATCTCTCCACAACTGAATTAACAGCATCTACGAAGAGACCAGAGGGCTCAATAGGTGCATCTAACAGAAACGCACAACCTTTTTCTTTTATTTCTGCCAGATTCAGCCAAAGATGCCTCTCAGTGGCTACAAGGTCTGCCATAGACCGCCCAATTGCTCTGGCGGTCTCCTTAGTAGCCCTGAGAGACAAATCTGTGGCCCGACGAAGCTCTCGAACCTCATCGGGCCCCACCCCCTCACTCCTGTCCAAATCCCCCAGCAGATCAGCCTGATAAGCCTGGAGCACTGCCATAGTGTGTGAATCCTCTTCCCTTATCACAGTGCTTTTTTTTTCACTACCAATGCTCAGCAAATCTAACTCCTCGGAGCTAGAGCACTGAAGCATTGGGCTCTCTTCCCGGGCGGAAGAAGCCACAGCGCGGGCTTCCGACACCGGAGAGAGAGCGCTGGATCCCCCAGGACGGAAAGGAGATAAGGCCCTCGGACCCGTCTCCAACCCTTCTGAGAGATCCTTTTGCGATCCCCAGGAATGCATTCTCTGTGCTGCCTCAGCAGCAGCGGGTCCTGCACCCTGAGGATTGCGAGGCTGACCACTTTCCTCGAAAAGTGACAACCGGGAGCCAGGGTATCTGCAGGTTTCTGAAAGTTAGATTTAAGACTTTTTAAGACCTTTATAATACCATGCAGAATTAAATTTAAGACCAATTTAATATCAACAAATTTGCAAACAGCAAACAATACCACCAATTACGATCCTTAACACACATTGTTTATTGACATATTGAAGGCGTGAAAGAACAATAAATTGCAAAACATAGTGCAAAGACTGAATAAATATTAGGCAGAACATCGACAGCCTACAAAGATTTCAAACAAACTGCACAGCAGTAACATGAGGCATGTACACTGCATGCCAATAATCTGAACATTGGGTTTTTACTGTATAGATCTCAGTTATTTGCCCTTTGTATCCAACTCTGTCTCAATTTGCTGTAATTCATTAGTTTTTTCTTTATATCGCTTCCTCAGTGTGTTGGATTTTGTAATGGTGCCATCAAGGTGCCAGCTTTTCCCTCAGATTCTTCTGCAAGCTGGTCAGCATCCTTCTGCAGGCTCGTAGATACCTGGTCCAGAATTCTCTTTTTTTTTCAGGTCCTCGATGTCGTCTTCCAAAGCTTTGCGCTTCTGTGCCTGGACATCAGTGATTTGGATTTTTTTCTGCTGATCAAGGTGCATTCTGTATCTTGATCTAGCAGATGCAGCAGAGGCCAGTAACTTCTTTGAGATAGGGACATTGAGGAGCCCCCCACAGATGCTGACATAATCGCATATTAGTCGATGACTGACCATTGTCTCCTCCTGCATATTGCAGGTCTCCACTTCTTTATTAATGGATAATCCTCTCTCCACTGTTGCCTGCCCATGGGACAGGAGAAGCAGTTTCTTGCAAAAGCTCCATAACTCATCGCGCTGCCCAAGAACTCCATGCAGGAATATGTCTAGCCTGGTTTCTGTTGGTTTGTATGAGAATAAGCTCATTTTCAACAGATAAAAATTCATTGAATTGCTGGATTATAACATCACCTGCAGAAAACAACAAAATAATATTAATTTCACGAGTTCACATGTTAATGAAATCTGATGTAATATTATAATGCGTATTTGGCTTGCTGTCCGGGGGGAAGGCTCCGAGCTCGGAATTCGGCCCGACCCCAGAGTACTCCCCCCTATGAATGTATAGATCATGGGTATCTATGAGCAGACCCATCTGAATGTGAGGTGATGGGGTGGTGGCGGGATGCTGAGAAATTTGTCATGAGACAGGAGGTAAGGGAAGGCTTTATTTATACTGGCTTCTTCTTGTGCTGATTGGATGATTACCTGAACATGCTCCTCCCGAACTTTGTTACATAAAACTTCATTTCACGAGTTCACATGTTAATGAAATCTGATGTAATATTATAATGCGTATTTGGCTTGCTGTCCAGGGGGAGGGCTCCGAGCTCGGAATTCGGCCCGACCCCAGAGTACTCCCCCCAAAAAGGCCAGATGAACGCAGGACAGCGAGCGTAGAATTAATCCCCCCAAAATGTGAAGGGTATGTATTTACCAAGGAACGAGCTTGCCTATTCGACTGGGAAGGCTCTTGCGACGTCCGACGGGAACTTGGATGCTCACAGCATCGGACGGATGAGCCCGTTCTGCAGTTGAACTGACAGCTCGATGACGCAAGAATTATGCGAGCGTGAATTTGTGAATGAGTTTAACCGTTCACCCAGGAGGGCTCTCGCAGCATCCGACGGGAACTTATATGGTCACGGCATCGGAGGGGTAAGCCTCGCCAGGTTGAACGGAGGGCGCCCGCTGGACTCGGTCGGTAGGGCTCGACTGGCGCTTCGACGGGGCTGGGGCACGGGAATAGACCCCTCGCGGCCTGACGAATGGGGAGCCCACCTAGCGACACGAGCGCGGCCGTCCGGCGACGACTAAGACAGGCAGGCTCTCACTGCAATTCGAACGGGAGGGCTCGACCGGCACTTCGGAAGGGGGACTGAGCCCGGCCCATGAACGGGGAGCCGTCACTGCGTGCGAACGGGGGAGCCGGCAATTGTTTGTAAAAATGCTATATTATTGAAGCGAGTGTAAATACGGCGAACAAAATAGATTCGGAAGGTGGGTTTGTACTGGTATCGGTGCGGAAAGTGACGAAGGATGTGGCGTCGCAGGTGATGGAAATGAATGATCTAATTAGTTAGGGCTTGGTGAGCGTTTCTGATGTGGAAACGGCTGGATCTAATATAGGTTTTGAAAGCTTCAGATGACCAGCGACCGAGGGTTTGAATTTTGTTGATGGGAGAGACCTTTTTGTGCGGCTGTGGTAGCTGCTCCGATACGGAATGAGTGGCTAGAGAAATTATCTGCTGTGACGCCGGATTTGATGAGGACTGCTTTAAGGTGCTTTTGGAACCAGAATCTGGTAGCTGGATGATTGCATTCGTTAGTGAAGAGTGGGTCGAGTGGGGATTTGGACGTGGAACGTTTGTACTGCAGGTAGTTAAAAAGAGCATGGTACGGTTGGATGGGAGTTTGTAAATTGAAAATATAAACGAAGTGACCTTTTTTAGCTCTGTCAGTTTTACTTTGTTTAATGAAGAATGATATGGTTTCATGATCTACGATCTGTAGGTCTGAAATTGTAGGATGAATGTTAGGGTCGAATAAGGAAGTGATGGTCAGTTCGGAGCAGCGGAGGAAACCGAAGAATGCTAGGATGAACATAGCTTCTAATGTATAGGCGGTGTTGGTGGAGTGGTATCCAAGACGGAGTGATGAAATGCATTTGGTGAGTATATCGATTGTGATTGGTTGACTGGTGTCTGGGCGAGTGGGGCGGGTTCTTTGTATTCCCTTAATTAGAAGGGACGTTTGGGAGTTATTAATTGCAGGTGCAGGTTTACCGTGGATTAATTTATGGAAGAATTGAATGCCGCTTAGATAGCTTTTTATGGATCCGGCTTGGAGACCTTTAACTGAATTAAGGTGCGATATGAATGAAGTAACGGTTAGAAGAGAGAATTCGGGAAACGGCAGGTTGTGAGAGAGGTGGAATGATTTGAACGATTTCCATGCGGTGTAATATGTTTGCAGGGTTCTGGGAGAAACTGCTTGGAGGATGGAATCAATGGATGTGTCCAGGAGGGATTTTAGTGGATGGTTTATGGGAAGATCAGCTGAGAATAAGGAGGTACTGGGGTTGGAGTGGGGTCTGCTTCTGGTGCCAGCATCCTGAATTTCTGAAAAGAGAAACGGGAGAGAGAGTCAGCGATTTGGTTTTGAGCCCCTGGAACGTGTTTTGCAGTTATTAAGAACTGGTCACATGCGGAGATCCAGATGAGGCGTCTGAGGAGTGGCATTAGCGCAGGTGAGCGAGAACGACCTTTGTTAATGCAGTGTACAGTTGCTTCGTTGTCGCAATGGATTTGGATGCTTTTGGATGACCACTCTTTCCCCCATAGGGAAGCTGCGGCAACGATCGGGTAGAGCTCGAAAAGGGCCGAGGAGGCTGAAGACTGGGGTGTGTCTAAGAGCTGAGGGGGCCAGGGAGACGCGAACCAGCGTCCTTGGTAATAGCCGCCGAAGCCGATCGAGGGAGCTGCGTCTGTAAACAGTTTGATATCGAGGGGGAGAGAGATAAAGTCGTCGTAAAAAAAAGTTAAGCCGTTCCACTGGTTAAGGAAATTAATCCATAATTTTAGCTCGTTTTTGGACTCATAAGAAAGAATGATCCGATCTTCCAGAGCATGAACGGATGAAGAGAGGGCGAGAAGATGCGCGATAAAGGGGCGGCCCTGTGGAAACTTTTTCCGCCAGTTTACACCGAATAAGTGCCACGAATCAGGGTGGATTGGCATTACTTTGAAAGCAGAGGAGATGTCTACTTTTGCAAGCCATGCGCCTCGTCCAGCTATTTTAATCATGGTTATGGCTTGTTCGATGTCATGATAATTGAGAGAATATTCTTCGAGAGGGATGAGACTTTTGATGCTCGGATATGGAGAATTATGGGGGGCTGAAAGGTCTATTATCAACCGCTTTTTTCCCGAGAATTTCCTGGTAGCCACGCCTATAGGGCTGATGCGAAATTTGTCGAACGGGGGAGCCTCGAAAGGGCCTATCATAAAACCGGATTCAATTTCTTTTTTAATTAGTTTATCTACTACTTCAGGCTCCGCTAAGGAGGACTGAAGATTAGCGCAGATAATGTTTTGCTTGGGATGACTTTCTACGCCGGGTTTAAAGCCTTGATTGAGACCTCTCAGCAAATAATTTGTGAAGTTGACATCTGGGTGGTGTGATAATTCCTCGGCCAGGCGGAAAATATTCACAGGAGTCGAGAGATAGGTTTTTGCATTTTTATTAACAGATTTTTTTGACTGGGCATACCACGCGGGCGGCGTGTGCACCGCCACAGTAATCACAGACGTGGAGAAAACGACAACGTTGTCTTGGGCATCTCCCTTCATTGAAGTTTCTACAAACTTGTCTGTCGGGTGCCGTGTATGGAGCTCTGATCGAACAATCTTCTGTTGCGGGTCGCGGAACGTTACTTGTGGATTTTATGGCATTCTGCTCTGAGCAGGGAGGGATCGATGGATTGATTTGGGGGCATGCCGTGGTGACATGGCTTGTGGATCTGCAGATTGCGCAGGAGATGTTTCTGCACCCGAGGAAGACTCGGTTATGTAGATCAGTGTCCAACGCTCCCCAATAGGGACACTGATTCCATTGGGAAACGCGGACAGTGCATTTTGCGGAAAACTATTTATGGTAAGTATAGAATTGACTACCCCCATAAGACAACGCGAGCTCCGCTATGATAGCAAGATAATCGTTCAGCTCGCGCCGTCTATGGGGGAAAGTCGAGCATATCATTTCTGTATAGCGGCTGAAAGCGATACAGAATTCGGCCAGTGATAATGTGCGTGATGTAACCCGTGAATTATTTTTTAGAGTGACTGAGATATCACCACAGTCCACTTGGCGATTGGACTCGACTGGGGGAAACAGGGACAGGAGAGAACCCAAATCTACGTCTGCACCTGCGAGGATTTGGGCTCTGATGTTGTTCGTCACTGGAGGAGGTTCTGCGGCAACTGCATTCGGAGGGGCTGGTTGAGGAGTGGCTGAGAAGAGAGAGAAAGGAGAATGCACTTGGAGTGGGTTAAAGGGAGGAAAAGTCGGGGCTGTGGCCGATTGCGGAGGCATCCTCGCGCAGAGATCGGCCCCCGGGATAGAAGGAGGAGGAATAGGAAGAGCATAGTGTGGAAGGGGAAGGGGAAGGAAATGCGCCGGCGATTGACCGGCTAACGGAGGCATCCTCACGTTAGGGTGAACACCTGGCGCTTGGGAAGGAGGAAAACTGAAAGAAGTAGAAGGGAAGAAAAACATTTGGGGATCTTGTGTGAAAGTAGAATTGCAGAGATCTGGAGCGTGAGGTACCACGGTGGGAGGGGCTGAGGAGAGGAGTTGACCCGGAAAAGGTTGGCGCCCTTCCGTGACTGGATCCGGGGCGCGGCCCAGGCTAGCGGAAGGTCTGCGACGACGTGGCGTGGGCGCGGGCGCGGGGCCCGGCGCTGAGGGTGAGGAAGGTGTAGACGCTGCGGGACGAGCGATCGGGGCCCGGCGGGCCTTGCTCGTTCGAGCCGATGGGATTGGAGCTGAAACAGAAGGGTGAGAAGATTGTAAGGTGACATATAAATCAAACAACTCTGCTTTTTTCATCCTGCGGGAAAAATTTGCATCTGAATTAATTAAGGCTTGTCTCAGCCCCTTAACTGTCCACTTCCCTATGGGAGGGATGTTTGGGTGCACTGAAAGGTGGGAAGGCGCGGAGGAAGATGATGAGGAAGATGATGAGTTCCTTGCTGGCGGTGGTGAGGGGAGTCTTCGGCGTCTCGGAGTATGCGGAGAGGATCTAGAGGGCCGGCGTCCCCTGTTTGAGGATGGAGGCTCGATGTTGTTAGCTGCTGGAGAGGAAAAGGTCGCTGGATCAGCGGTTTGCGATGGAGACACCTCCGTGATGAAAGACTCATCGTCGGAGGGGAAGAGCTCTAACTCGGACATGACGGCACGAAGGCGGAGTCCGATGCTGAGAAATTTGTCATGAGACAGGAGGTAAGGGAAGGCTTTATTTATACTGGCTTCTTCTTGTGCTGATTGGATGATTACCTGAACATGCTCCTCCCGAACTTTGTTACATAAAACTTCATTTAATTATAAAAAGGTATGCATATATATTAATACATAATATTTACACAAGTAATTTTTTACATTTAAAAGCATATTTCATAACTTGATTTAATACACTCTGATAGAACTAAACTATTCTTTCCTACCAGCAGAGACACCTCCTGACAACTGTTGAGCTTGCAAAAACCTCTGCACCAGTTTTGTCAAATTGCTCTTGCACCAGTCAGGGTCAGACATCATCATGCTGGGGTCCAAACAGGCCACCTGCCTCACTACAGGATACTTTAATGGGCTCTTTTCCTGTACTTTCTGGTTGATGGTACACATCACCTTGACACAGTCTTTCCTAAACTCCAGGGCTGTGAGTTCACTTATCTTTTTCTGTTTCTGTAGTCCCTGGTGGGAGGATGTAAACAGCCTATTATAACCTATTATTACCTATTATAAAATCAAGCTTTCAGCTGAATCAATCAAAATTACAATTTTATAGGTGAAAGAATACCTTAAGGAGTGATTCTGCACCCAATCCCATGTTTACTTCCTTTAGGTTGACCCAGCTCTGTTTGTCACTGACATCCAGCCTGACCAGCTGCAGTGAACTGATATCCTTGAGTACCTCTTTCTTGACAAATGCCTCAGCATACTCTGCCAAAAGACACACAAAGAATGTTACCCAAATATTTAATTTAATTTATTTCAATTTAATTAACTGACATTCAACATAAAAAGGCTATTGTAGTTGTCACAGGGAGGAACTCCGTGATCCCCTCCTCGGGCGGCCAGAGGGCACCTTCGCCTGAGTATTGACTCTCTCCCCTGTATTCACTACAAATCCCAGCAGTCCCGTAATTGATGCTAATCATCAGTTCCAGCTGTAACTCATCAATAAGGCTTTTTAAGCACAGCTCTCGCTGTGTTCAGTGCGAAGTATTGCTTTCCCTGTGAACAATTCTGAGCGTTTGTTTCCTGTGTTTGCTTACCTGTTACGACCTTATCTGGACCTTATTCTCGTTGTCTGCCGCCTGCCTGTTATACCTGCTGCCTGGACCCTGTTTTCTGATTGTATCGCTGCCTGC
Organism: Abramis brama; assembly: GCF_963993115.1. Classification (NCBI taxonomy): domain Eukaryota; kingdom Metazoa; phylum Chordata; class Actinopteri; order Cypriniformes; family Leuciscidae; genus Abramis; species Abramis brama. The sequence goes on from NC_139972.1 coordinate 33,957,873, forward strand.
CTCGACCCACTGCCTGTCCCTGGACTCCGATTGTGTTTATCCTGCTCTGCTGTGTTTCGCTGGTATTTGACTTCTGCCTGTCTGACCCTGTTTATAAATAAAGCCTGCATATGGATCCCACATCGAGTGACTCGTCATTACAGAATACTTCGCCATCCACCGATCCAGCGGCTGTTTCGGGTCTGACCGCGGCTTACGCCGCTCAAGCAGAACAACTTGCGGCACATCACCATCAGTTGAATCGCCTCACGTCACTCACGGAAGAACTGGTGAGAGCTGTTCGTGATATGCAAACATCCTCATCACAGAGAGAGAGAGAGCCAGTCTCCACCACCACCCCATCCTCTCCAGAAACTTTATCTCACGTGAGTCCCCGTCTCGCGCTCCCTGAGAAATTCAATGGTGATCCCGAGACATGCAGGGGTTTCATCCTTCAGTGTTCTCTGTATTTAACCCAACAACCCGCGCAGTGCACCACTGAGGAGGGCAAGATCGCTTTTGTCTGCTCGCTGCTCACCGGGAGGGCGCTGGAATGGATTACGGCGGTATGGAGAGAGGAAGGTTCAGGTTTTTCATCGTTTGAAGAGTTTCTCCAACAGTTTAAAGCAGTCTTTGAGCATTCTAAGGAGGGGAAGAGCGCAGGCGATCGTCTTCTTGAGCTCTCACAAGGCAGGATGACCGCGGCTGAGTATGCTCTGGCTTTTCGCACCCTCGCAGCTCAAACATCGTGGATGGATGACACACTCTTGGTAATATTCAGAAGAGGTTTGAATCACGAATTACAATCTGAATTGGCATGTCGGGATGAGGGCAGAGATTTCAATCAATTTGTTAATTTGACCATCCAAATCGATAATCTCATCCGATCCCGACGAGCAAGCACCCGCACTGTCCGTGGTCCCCGAGCCTTCGTTCCAGCTGTCGCCACCGAGCCTGAACCCATGCAGGTCAATTCTTATCACCTGTCCACGGATGAAAGAGAGCGCCGCGTCGCTCACCATCTTTGTCTGTACTGCGGTCAAGCTGGGCATCTACGTTTGTCCTGTCCTTCACGACCACGCCCTGAGAATCCGAGACCGGTGAGTCTGAACATTGATGCACTAAATCCTAATTTGTGTGTCACAGTACCCATTACTCTCACTGTCAATAGCCAACAAATTGCCACTGTAGCCCTATTAGATTCGGGAGCAGCTGGAAATTTTATGTCTAAAGTGTTTGCCCAACAGAACCAAGTAGCCCTGATCACCTGCTCTTCTCCTTTGACAGTGGAAGCCATAGATGGGCGCCCGTTGGGCTCCGGACAGATAACTCATCTCACACAAGAGCTATGCATGCGTACAGGAATTCTACACACCGAAAGGATTCAATTTTATGTTCTTCACACTCCTCATCCGCCTATCATCCTTGGTTTACCCTGGCTCCGCAGACACGATCCTCACATTTCCTGGAAGGGGAACCAAATCATTCAGTGGAGCGAGTCCTGTCAGTCAAAATGCCTCGTACACATCACGCCTCTGCCTATTCGGACCACCACCATCCTGGGTGGGACGACTCCCCTGAACAACCTTCCTTCCGACTATCACGATTTGAGGGAGGCCTTCAGTAAAGCAAAAGCCTCCAAACTTCCTCCTCATCGTTCCAGTGATTGCGCCATTGACTTTCTTCCCGGTACAACACCACCTAAGGGCCGCATATTCCCCCTCTCTCAACCTGAGTCTGAAGCCATGCAGCAGTATATTGAGGAGGAGCTGGCCAAGGGCTTCATTCGACCCTCTACGTCCCCTGCGTCCGCAGGTTTCTTCTTCGTCCAGAAAAAAGATGGGGGTTTACGGCCATGTATTGACTACCGTGCCCTTAATGACATTACAGTAAAGTTTCGTTATCCGCTCCCTCTGGTACCCGCAGCTTTGGAATTGCTCCGCAGCGCTAAATACTACACCAAGCTGGATTTACGTTGCGCCTACAACCTTATCCGTATCAGAGAGGGAGATGAGTGGAAGACAGCCTTTTCCACCACTACTGGACACTACGAGTATCTGGTCATGCCCTTCGGCCTGGCGAACAGTCCATCGATCTTCCAGTCCTTCATCAATGATGTGTTCAGGGATATGCTGCACAAGACCGTCATAGTTTACATAGATGACATCTTGATTTATTCTAACACCCTTCCAGACCACATTCGCCATGTTCGAGCTGTTCTCGAAAGACTCATTCACCACCAACTGTATGCCAAAATGGAGAAATGCGAGTTCCACCGAACTTCTACAACATTCCTGGGCTACATCATCAGTCCGGAGGGAGTCTCCATGGATGAGAACAAGGTCAAGGCAGTTCTTGAATGGCCCCAGCCCTCTACTCTGAAGGAACTGCAGCGCTTTCTGGGGTTTGCCAACTTCTATCGCCGCTTCATCAGGAATTTCAGCTCAGTGGCCAACCCCCTCACATCTTTGGTAAAGAAAGGTACCCACCGTCTCCAGTGGTCAGAGTCTGCAGACCAAGCCTTCAAACAACTAAAACAACGTTTCACCTCAGCGCCCATTCTCCATCATCCCAATCCTGAATTACCATTCGTCGTTGAAGTCGACGCGTCAAGCACTGGTCTGGGGGCCATCCTATCTCAACGACACGGCACGCCCCTCAAGTTACATCCCTGTGCCTTCTTTTCCAGGAAGTTGAATTCTGCAGAGAGGAACTATGATGTCGGCGACAGGGAGCTCCTAGCCATGAAAGCAGCGTTTGAAGAGTGGCGACATTGGTTGGAGGGGGCAACACACCAGTTCACAGTACTGACCGATCACAAGAATCTAGAGTACTTACGAACAGCCAAGAGACTCAATCCCCGGCAAGCACGCTGGTCCCTTTTCTTTACACGCTTTAACTTCGTGGTCACCTATCGCCCTGGATCTAAGAATACCAAGGCCGACGCCCTGTCAAGACAAAGAGACCCCGATCTTGCTCCCCAGCTTCCTGAGACCATTTTAGCTCCTGGCCTTGTAGTTGCTCCTATTCAATGGGACATAATGACGGAGCTTGAACAAGCCAATTCCCAGTCAGAAGTACCCTCGGTCTGTCCGCCCAACAAGGTCTATGTCCCTGAAGCCTTCCGAAATCGTGTTTTAGAATTAGTCCACTCCTTGCCCAGTTCCGGCCATCCCGGCATTACCGCTACCATCCGGCTTTTGCAGAACCGATTTTGGTGGTCCTCCTTGTCTCGAGATACCACCACCTTCGTCCACCAATGTACTACCTGTAACACCCAGAAATCATCCCGCCAACTTCCAGCCGGCCTACTTCAACCTCTTCCTGTTCCTCAACGGCCTTGGTCACACATAGCAGTAGACTTTATTACCGATCTACCCAATTCTAATGGCTTCACCACCATCCTCACCGTCATCGATAGATTCTCCAAGGCCTGCCGCCTTATTCCCCTACCCAAACTCCCTACCGCCTTCCAGACCGCAGAACAATTATGCAACCTGGTCTTCCGATTCTACGGGCTGCCGGAAGATATTGTCTCCGATCGAGGACCCCAATTCACCTCACGAGTTTGGTCAGCCTTCTTCAAGACACTCAACGTAAATGTCAGCCTCACATCGGGGTATCATCCCCAGTCCAATGGGCAAGTCGAGAGGTTGAACCAGGAGATCATACGGTTCCTGCGGTCATATTGTCTGCAGCACCAGAACGAGTGGAGTCGCTACCTGATGTGGGCCGAATATGCTCAGAATTCCATTCAGAAACGCTCTACGAGAATGACTCCTTTCCAGTGCATCCTGGGATTCCAACCGCCTCTCTTCCCTTGGTCCGGAGAACCCACGGACGTACCAGCCGTAAACGACTGGCTACATCGCAGCGAAGCGACCTGGAATCAAGCCCACACGCATCTCCAACATGCCATTCGTCGACAAAGAGAGCAGGCAGATCGACGTCGTCGTCCAGGCCCTGAATACCACCCTGGCCAGTGGGTATGGCTATCCACTAGAGATTTACGCCTTCAGCTTCCCTGCAAGAAACTCAACCCCAGGTACGTGGGACCATTTCAAATTACCAGACAGATTACACCAGTTTCATTCCGCCTTGCCCTACCTAACCGGTTTCGCATTGCCCCTACCTTTCATGTGTCCCTGCTTAAGCCCGCGAATGGACCGAACGAGGAGGAGGAGGAGGTGACCAGTGATCAGAGCCCCCTGCCCACCATGGTGGAGGGCGAGGAGGCGTACCAGGTTCGGGAACTACTGGACTCCAGGCGTCGGGGAAGGACTCTCCAGTATCTGGTCGACTGGGAGGGTTTCGGCCCAGAGGAACGTTCCTGGGTCAATGCAGAGGACATTCTGGACCCCAACCTCATCGCCGAGTTTCATCAAACCCATCCGAACAGACCCGCTCCCCGATCACGGGGGAGACCCCGACGCCGTCAGCCTCCTCGCGCCAGGAGTCGCTCGCAGGGGGGGGGCTCTGTCACAGGGAGGAACTCCGTGATCCCCTCCTCGGGCGGCCAGAGGGCACCTTCGCCTGAGTATTGACTCTCTCCCCTGTATTCACTACAAATCCCAGCAGTCCCGTAATTGATGCTAATCATCAGTTCCAGCTGTAACTCATCAATAAGGCTTTTTAAGCACAGCTCTCGCTGTGTTCAGTGCGAAGTATTGCTTTCCCTGTGAACAATTCTGAGCGTTTGTTTCCTGTGTTTGCTTACCTGTTACGACCTTATCTGGACCTTATTCTCGTTGTCTGCCGCCTGCCTGTTATACCTGCTGCCTGGACCCTGTTTTCTGATTGTATCGCTGCCTGCCTCGACCCACTGCCTGTCCCTGGACTCCGATTGTGTTTATCCTGCTCTGCTGTGTTTCGCTGGTATTTGACTTCTGCCTGTCTGACCCTGTTTATAAATAAAGCCTGCATATGGATCCCACATCGAGTGACTCGTCATTACAGTAGTATACTATTGTAACAAGTTTTGTTTTCATTTTGTTTGCTTAATACCATTGTCTGCTAAGCTATGTAAACTTCCATAACTCAACTCAACTCAACTCAACTTTATTTATAAAGCACTTTCAACACCACAAGTGGAACCAAAGTGCTGTACAGAAGGTATAAAAAGAGAAAATAAAAACAAAAACATAAAAACAATGCAAACAAATGACACACAACTTACAAAGCATTATCAAATGCTAAAGAAAACAAATAAGTTTTAAGCGCACTCTGAAAAACACCCAGTGAAGGACACGTTTTTACAGACAGAGGAAGGTCATTCCAGAGCCTAGGAGCTGCAACAGAGAATGCCCGATCACCTTTACATTTTAAATGGGATCGCGGAACCATGAGAAGCAATTGATCATTTGAGCGCAGAGATCTACTGGATTGACAGCGGCTGATTAAATCAGTAACATACTCAGGCGCTATACCATGCAGAGACTTAAAAACATACAACAATGCTTTGTATTGAATTCTGTAGCGTATAGGTAACCAATGTAGTTTAATTAACACTGGAGTAATGTGCTCTCTCTTCTTAGTACCGGTTAAAAGTCTAGCAGCTGAGTTCTGAACGAGTTGCAAACGGGAGAGAGAAGCCTGACTCACACCCAAATACAACACATTGCAATAATCCAAACGGGATGACACAAAGGCATGAACAACCTTCTCCATATCGTCAAAAGAAAGGATAGATTTCAATTTAGATATTGATCTAAGATGGAAGAAACTATTCTTAACGACAGCATTGATTTGCCGGTCAAATTTAAGCTCCGAGTCAAAAATGACACCAAGGTTCCTCACGCTAGACATTTTTTTCCCAGGAAACAACCCCAGGCAGTCATCATCCACACACCCCTTATTTCCAAAAAAAAATCTTCTCGGTCTTATCCTCATTTAATTGGAGAAAGTTATTCGCAAGCCAACACTTAACTTCGGCCAGACATGCCTGAAGAGACTGAATGGCAAATTTATGCCCATGTTTAAATGGTAAATAAATTTGAGAATCATCCGCATACAGATGATACTGAATCCCAAATTTCTCAAAAATCAAACCTAGAGGGAGCATATAAAGGGAAAATAAAATTGGTCCCAGTATAGAGCCCTGTGGAACCCCACACACAAGAGGTGCAACGGAAGAAAAATAAGATTGCAATTAAAATGATCAGATTAATTATTAGCATTATCAGAGTAGAGTGCAGTGATAGAATTACCTTCATCAGCTCAGCCAAGTCTTTGGCAAGGAACGGAATCACTGGTACATCCGTTTGATAGAAGGTAAGAAAAGGACTGAAGGTCCTTGTGATAGCCATGTAGAAATGTAGCTTCGCCAGAATAAGAGGGTCTTTTTCAGCAACTTCAAGAGTGTCATACGATGCTGTTCCCGGATTTGGTAGCTTCTTTTTCCTGACTGCATCTATGTACATGGTCACTGATGGCCAGACTTCCAAAGCTCTCCCCACGACTGGTAGATTTTCGAGCCACCTGTGTCCACAAAACAGAAGTGGAAATTTCCAAGCTGGCGCATTGTGGAAGAGTATGTGCAAGGCCCTCAGAACCTTCTCTAGCTTCTACATGGAGAAACCATGTTTGCAGGCGTTATGTAGGGTGTGGAGGCCACAGCTCCCCACCACAATTAGCTGTGTGCCACCAAACTGCTCACGATGCTCTTGTTGCAGCAGTTCTGAAAACTTCCAATTTACATTTGGTCCATCCATAGAAACAGATAGAAGCTTCTGCAAGTCTAGCTGCTGTGCACATTCCTACAAACAAAAGTTAAATAAAATAATGAGATCAAAGTTTGGCATATTGGTATGTCAATATTCCAAGGCTGCATTTATTTGATCAAAAATAGAAAAAAACAGTAATATTACCAAATATTATTACAATTTAAAACAATGGTTTTCTATTTCAAAGTCGGCATGAAATCAAAATTGACCCTATTTACTTTGTTAGCGCATATTACTATTCTTGTGGTGAACAATTAATCCGTGCAAGTTAATACACAGAAAAAAAATTGTTTGCCATGGTAATCTTTCATCAAAATCTGTAAAGTTACGTGTTCCTTTTCTGATGACGTCAGTCAAAAGATTTATTTTAAATAAACATTCTTCCTTTATAACTTTGTATTAATCAGAATCCTGAAAGTATCACAGGTTATAAAATATATTGCAGCACAACTGTTTCCAACATTAATAATAAATCAGCAAATTAAAATGATTTCTGAAGGATCATGTGACTCTGAAGACTGGAGTAATGATGCTGAAAATTCAGTTTTGCCATTACAGGAATAAATTACTTGGGCTATATAGGCTACATATTTAATAAATTATTATTATTATTATTTTGTATTTTTGATCAAATAAATGCAGCCTTGATGAGCATAAGAAACTTCTTTCAAAAACATTACAAATATTAATGAGTCTAATATATATATATATATATATATATATATATACATACACACTACATATCAAAAAAGAATAATTACTGCTAGCTAGAATGCATAAAAATGATTAGTGATGGGTTGGTACTTACTTTGAAATGGTGAAGCAAATCCTGAGCTGTCCCTTGTCCCATGAATTGTGAACCTAGGTATCTTGACTGGACGTGATCTTGTCCCCAATATCGGACATGCAAGTCCAATTGCTTATTTTTGGACGTTTCATTAAAGCTCTCGTCAAACATTAAAACAAACATTTCCTTGTTAACATCTGCAACGAGGAGTTTGGTTATGTAAGGAGCCAGTCCAAATCTGGCAATGTATGCAGTTTTTTCTTTTTACGGCACGCAAATGTACGCAAGCGATTTCTGAGTCGGGAAACATGGTTCGAAAAATGTCCCCGACAGCATCGTTAGCGTTATAGGACTGGTGCTTTGTTACAGTACGCAGACACCAGAGTACCTCGGCTCTGAGCGTTGCGGTGGAGCCAAACGTTGTTCGGATGTCTTGTGGTGTAGAAATCGCGGTGCTTGAAGCTGATGCAGATGCCGGAGTAAGGTGTAAGGTGTTTTCACCATTTGCTAACATTAATATCCAGTCACGCACCTAGAAAATTTCCCCGCTAACTTTTAATTTGTTAGTTGGTTCCGCCTATTTTTTTCTGTGTGACAAATAGACGAAATGTTACATGATTTTAAAACGAAAATAAAATCTTCTTTATGGTGTCGGTTTGATTGTATTTTTAAGACCTTTGAAACGCGGATTTAAGACATTTTAATGCTAATTAAGGCCTTATTTTTACATTTTGGAATTTAAGACTTTTTAAGGATCCGCGGACACCCTGGGGAGCGGAGCGTGCGGAGAGGGAGCCGCTCACAATGCTGGCAATCAGCCCCCTCGAAGGCTGATACCGCATGCTCCACTCCCAAACAAATGACACAAAGCTTGTGTGTGTCCCCACCCGTTAAATAACGCAGGCAGGGAGAGGCACAGAGTTTGAACATTTGTTTTTCCATAATAACAGACAGACAACAGTAAATATAACAGACAGAGTTACACAGATCGCTTGCTGAGGCAACAGAAGCTAAAGCCGGTTTCACCGGATGCGCTTTTTATAGCTTCCTGGTCATGACGTCACCCACCCGTGACGCTCATTTCATTCATTCCATTGGACTAGTTGACATAGATGCTTCAGACGCATCACGCCGGGGGCGTTCCCAAAGCGTTATCTACGCATCATGAGTTCCCTCGAAAGGGAACCGTTTATGTCCTATAGGCCTACTTTACTGTAGTTCGTCGTTTGTTTGCCGAACCCAACCCAATTACTGTAGGAAGGAAGTGTCCAATTTTGATTATCTCTCTTATTGTTGATGGTGTTTTAAAAAAAATAAAAATAATATTTTTTTATTGTTTGTATCATTTTAATGAATAAAATTGATTTTACTATTTGTATACTCCACCTAGGTCTCATTCCTGACTCCAACTGATACGAGCCTGCAAGCCTTGTGTGCTCCTATAGTTCAGGGGTTTTCAAAGTCTAAGACAGTGGGCCTCCCTTTTGACACAACTTATCCAATGGCATTCGGATATTTCGAGATCGGTTTCAGGCCTCATTCATATGTGGAAATAAATCAGATATGTGCCAATGCTACTGTCGTGTAAACAGGCAGATTGGATTTTCTGAGGCATTAGGCTATGTCTCCGCGGTTTAATGACGAGAGAAACCCCGACGCGCATCTGCAAAGGGACGGATGGGTAGGAGAGGAATGTGGACAGACGTTGACACACATATCAAAGGTTGGCTTGCTCATCCTAAAATTTCAGACCCACAGTTCCCTGTTAAAGCCAATATTTAAACACAATATGCTCCTAACAGTCCTGAGAACTCTCTTGCACACAATTACTGAAGCATATGCGCAGGCTGCAATGATGGTTCTCCTCTGCTTTAAAATCATGTTGATGTTTGGCGAACTTTGCTTATATCGCAGAGCTAGCATCAAGCATATTTCGCGTTTGTCCATCTGTGCAAGAGAATTTAACCCTTTAAGCATTCGCTATTATTTATTTTTCCCTGTCATCTCCCGCTCGCCACATATGTATATGGAAAAGCTGATAAAGACACAAATGCTGTGTATACATTTAATTCTTCACAGTTACCTTTGTACATGTAAGCAGCTTTCTCTACTTTGAACGACATTATAATGTTATTCCCCGATGCTGACGTACAGATCAAACGTTAAATCTGAGGTAGTAGACATATTTCGCTCGGTTGTTTAGTTTCCTTAACTTTATATTTGCTGCGCTTTGCTGCAGTAATGGGGGGAAACATCCCGCTAAAACTTTAGAATGTTAGGGGATAATGTTCTATCAATGTTATCACTAAACATGTTTAAAATGTTTTTAGAGAGTATTATCCTACCATTCTGGTAACAAAAATAAAATTAGCTACAGAAAACATTACATAATAGTCTCAAAACATTCATAGAACAATAACATTTCTAGCTGGAATGAGCTCATATTGTGGCCATAGTATGAGCAAACAGTGAGTGCGCTGCGAGGTTACAGTTTTAGCTCACTGTGACCTCACATTGCTGACGTTGTGACCACATAGTGAGATCACTGTGAGATCAACGTGTTGACTGGGTTAAAAAAAAAAAAAAAAAAAAAAAAAAAAAAAAGTATGGTAGGCCTACAGTAAATGTGTTAAAGATTCATAAAGCATCCATACAGGTGGCAAAGAAATGCTGAATTTCTTCATTAATTTCTAACAGCGCTTATAGCGCCATAGACATTGAACGCTTAAAAAAGCGTTGCGTGGAGGTTCACGCATCAATTAGTTATAGATGATTAAGTATGGATTCAGCTTTGTGCTCATTTCTTATTTACTTCCAGAGTGCAGGGAGACACACTAACCTGAGCACATATAAAGGGACAGTCAGTTTCACAATATTAGATGTAAGGTGAATATAACAAAGAGCTAAATGGTTAACACACACACACACACACACACACACGTTTGGTTTTCATGTTTTATGGGGACATTACATAGCCATTATGATAGACATAATGATGTCTATACTGTACAAACTGTATAATATATGCTTCTATATGCTCATTTCCCTGTTTCAGAGAACAGGGAAACACAGTAACCTTCGCACATACAGGGGCCGTTGTTTTCACAATATTGGATGTAAAGTGATTATTATAAAGATCTGGTTCAAGTACACACACACACATTTCTCTGAAAGTTTTATTCTCTGATGCTGTCGCAAAGGGATTTTGTGTGTGATGAGACAAAAAGTGGGCAAAATGTGGCTTATGGACAGATCATACCATTGCACCCCAAATATGGTCCATTTGGTCCAACAATCATTAAAATGTAGCATGGAAGGCATAACTTTAGAATAGGAAACTTTTAATTTGGTTACAATTCTTAAAAATAATAATAATAATAATATTAATAATAGTCTGTATATTATTCTGTGTAACATTTATTACAACAGAAAGAAAAATAAATCATCTACCTGAAGGGGTTTATAAGACGCATAATTTTTTTGCGAATATCAGGCAGGTTTAAAGCATAAACAAGGGGGTTCAGGATGGGTGGTATAATAAGGAACCCCAGTGAAAGTAAAACTGACAGCCATATAGGAAGTTCTAAGGTCATAACTCGACTCAAAGTGACCTCAGAAATAACAGCAATTGAGAAATTCAAAAGGACCACTATGTGTGGAATACAAGTTTGATAAGCTTTGCCCTTGAACTGTGATGAGCTTCTTTGACAAACAATAAAAATGTTTACATAAGAATATAATATTAAACTTAAAGGGATGAGAATAGTTGTGATTAATATAAACAAACCAAAAACATTAGTAATTATTGTGCTTTCGCAAGAAAGCTTGACTACTTCATAGTTGTGGCAGTACACCTTAAACAATTTGTTACCACATATTCTCAGTTTTGTACTTAAAAGACCACAAATACTAAGTAAAATCATTGGATAAGCCATGTTTATACCTACTGAAACAATTAAAAACCTTGGTGTAATTATGTTGTGGTATTGTAAAGGTTTACTGATTGCGGCAAATCTGTCAATTGCCATTAACATTAATATTTTATATTCATTTGCAGCATACGTGAAAATTACAATAGACTGTAAGATACATGCTTCAAGGGAGATTGAGTGTGTATCAGACAGCAAGTCTGCCAGTGCTCTTGGAAAAAAGCCAGCTGTTCCAAACACAGAGTTGATAGACAAACATGAAATCAGAATGTACATGGGCTGATGTAAAGTCCTTTCCAGAAATATTGCAAGCATAATAAGGACATTAAATAATATGATAGCACAGTACAGAATAAATCCTAAACTGAAGAAAGCATATCTTATGTACCCAAGATTTTCAAACAACATCAAGTAAAAAAATGTCCCATTTTCCATTTTGCATCAGGCAGAGTTACTTCATTGACCTGAAAAAGAAAGTACACAATGTTTCTATGATTTTTTAACATTTTAAAAAACAGCAGTTTGCATTATTAACTTGAGAACAATAAAGTTACATATTATGTTAACATAATTAATTATTTAATTATGAACACATTAATTATCAATGAACAATAATATATTTATAAATTAGCATTAGATTAATATTTACTTTAAAGAATTGTGTATACATATAATCTTCAGGTTAATTTGGTTTAAAAGATTTGTATAAACACAAATAAACAACTTTGAAATGTATTTTGAACATCAGACAAGTTTTTCTATACCTTAAAACACAAATTACATAATTGAAATACCTTCTGTGATACACCTTGAAATAACCACTGGTGCAAGAACTGTGAGTCACCATTATGCTAGTGTTCTTATAGCATCTAACATGTCTTAGGAGGCTTCTTTTTTTTTTTTTTTTTTTTTTTGCAAATAGTTGCGTGAAGTCACCGTTGGCCGGAGTAACTGAGGTTACGCCCACTAAGTGGCAAAAAGACTGAGCGGTAGCATTTGTTTTTACTGTGAATGCCATGACAAAAAATCTAAATCTAAAATATCTTAAACTGTGTTCCGAAGATGAAAGGAGGTCTTACGGGCTTGGAACGACATGAGGGTGAGTCATTAATGACATAATTTTAATTTTTGGGTGAACTAACCCTTTAATATGCTGATTGTTGAAGTCTGTCTGTAGCTGAGTCAAGCAGGAGTTCAACATTTGATTTCAATATTCTTCAAAATAACTGATTACAGAAACATTGCTGGATATCATGCTGTAGATTCACTGATGTATTATTAATAAATATTAAATACCCATAAATTCAAAGCTTATATACAGGATGAGATCAGATAATCAGAAAAGTTTGATATCATCATAACTGCCAAAAATGATCAACCTCCTCTTGGCTATTTTTTACGGTGACCGGGAGGGGACATGTTCGGTTCACTTATTTTTGTCGTGGCCACAACATATAAACTCGTGGGAACGTGATATTAACTCGTGGGAACGTCATAATATCTCGTGGGAACGTCATATTATGTCGTGGCCACGAGATCATTTTGTTGAGGTAACGACATCATTATGTCGTGGCCACGCGATGCAAAGTTGTAGCCTCGAGATCATATGTTGAGGGAACGATATATTTTTCTCGTGGCCACGAGTTGGGGGAGCCACAGCGGCCAATACTGTAACCGTACCATAGCATAGACTGGGCTACAGCAGAGATGGAGATGACAGAAGAAATAACATTTTACTTTAAATTAGGAATGTCATATAAAGATATAGTGCGGTCTTTGGCATTAAGACATGGGTACGTTATAAGTGAAAGACACAGAAAGACACATTCTTAAACTTTTTTGTCGCACGCATATTTAGGGACCGTCTCAAAATTACATGCGACATTTGCATAAACGTTTCTAACTTCAATAGCATTTGAAGACAATGACTTACAGTCATAAAACCAACTGTACATTGTTCACCCAGGTCTCAAGTATGATGCACACCTTTTAGATTTTTGATATTTATGACAATAAACTGCTAAATCATATGCAAATATTGCTATGTAGGCCTATTTCACTACTGTATGGGATCATACACAAAATATGACAATATTTAAAGCTCAATATCATTTGAAGACAATGACTTACAGTCATAAAACCAACTGTATATTGTTCATATAGGTCTCATGTATGATGCACACCTTTAATATTTTTGCTATTTATGACAATAAACTGCTAAATCATATGCAAATATTGCTATGTATTTCACTACTGTATGGGATCATATACAGAATATGACAATATTTAAAGCTCAATATCATTTGAAGACAATGACTTACAGTCATAAAACCAACTGTACATTGTTCATATAGGTCTCATGTATGATGCACACCTTTAATATTTTTGATATTTATGACAGTAAACTGCTAAATCATATGCAAATAATGCTATGTATTTCACTACTGTGTGGGATCATATACAAAATATGACAATATTTAAAGCTTAATAGCATTTGAAGACAGTGACTTACAGTCATAAAACCAACTGTACATTGTTCATCTAGGTGTCAGGTATGATGCACACCTTTTAGGTTTTTGATATTTATGACAATAAACTGTTAAATCATATGCAAATATTGCTATGTATTGCACTACTGTATGTGATCATATACAGAATATGACCATATTTAAAGCTCAATAGCATTTGAAGACAATGACTTACAGTGATAAAACCAACTGTACATTGTTCATCTAGGTGTCAGGTATGTGACAGTAGTGAAATACATAGCAATATTTGCATATGATTTAGCAGTTTATTGTCATAATTATCAAAAATCTAAATGGTGTGCATAATACATGAGACCTGGGTGAACAATGTACAGTTGGTTTTATGACTGTAAATCATTGTCTTCAAATGCTATTGAAGTTAGAAACGTTTATGCCAACTTCGCATGTAATTTTGAGACGGTCCCTAAATATGCGAATATCGAACGTCCAACGTCAAACCAACTTCATGCCAGTGCAAAAGTGCGACAAAAAGCCCATCCAATTTAAGAATGCCAAAGACCGCACTATATCTTTTTATGACATTCCTAATTTAAAGTAAAATGTTATTTCTTCTGTCATCTCCATCTCTGCTGTAGCCCAGTCTATGCTATGGTACGGTTACAGTATTGGCCGCTGTGGCTCCCTCAACTCGTGGCCATGAGAAAAATATATCGTTCCCTCAACATATGATCTCGAGGCTACGACTTTGCATCGCGTGGCCACGACATAATGATGTCGTTACCTCAACAAAATGATCTCGTGGCCACGACATAATATGACGTTCCCACGAGATATTATGACGTTCCCACGAGTTAATATGTTGTGGCCACGACAAAAATAAGTGAACCGAACATTTTTTGCCATAACAAATGTGCTTTATAAACACACAGTTACAGCAGCCAGAGAAAAACTTATGTCAAAGAGTCAAGAGCCCAACAAAAGCAAGTACTAATCTCCATCATGGTGACTACAAACTTTATTATTTTCAATAAAACATCAACAACTAAATCTCTGTTAATTCTCAACAAGTACTTTTGTACATGTATGAAAGAAATACTGTTAAACTAGTTTGTAAACGTCTCAGGTTACGAATGTAACCTATGTTCCCTGAGAACAGGGAACGAGACAATACGTCATAACGACGCTATGGGGAACGCCTCAGGCGTGACAGGTGTCTGAAATGAAATATCAACTCACGGCAATCATGTTGACCGGCGACAGCCCGTGAATCATCAGCTTGATTGATTAACGCGCGACCTGGATGTATAAAGGAGAGCCTTGCACACATGACAACATCCTATCGTCTGAAGGGACTGTTGCAGGCAAGCCCCTCAGCATGGCAGGGAGACGTATTGTCTCGTTCCCTGTTCTCAGGGAACATAGGTTACATTCGTAACCTGAGAAGTTCCCTTTCGAAGGGAACTCAACAATACGTCATAACGACGCTATGGGGAACGAAATACCCACTCCACCATGCTGAGGGGAGTGCATGCCAGGTGGCAGTGACAACTGTCAGAACCAGCAAATTCGATGAGACGCTAGAACCACTCACCCTCAGGTCACACTTGGCTGTCAGTGACAGCATTCCCTACGGTCATAGCCCAAGCTATACGATACCACAGAAAACCTCCATAAACATAGCTTAGTGGAAGGTCTACCTGGGCCTGCTCAAGGGCCTAGGACCACAACTTCAACTTCTTAGAAGGGGTCCCTTTTAGGGAATGTGGTTAGGGAACCGAGGGAACCTTTCACTATTCAGGGGAACATACCACCTGAAATGCCACCAGGCAGGCCTGACCTGGTGTCACTACATAAGACACTACAGTCTGACCACTTCCTGTCTGTCCGAAGACAGAGCCTCTGGACACTTGCCTTTAGGAAAGGCATCCAACCCGAGGAACTGCAAAGCAGGCAGTGAGCCACTCGGCCCGGAACTCAGAGACGGGATATCCTGGAGAGTATGACTCAGCATAGTGCTTTACAACCCTTGCCAGCGAGGGGAGTTTCTCTACTCGATCCACGGATCTACCCAGTGTCTGTGTTTCAGAACACTGAGGAGGCCTGCTAAGGCCTAGAACTGAAATGCCACCAGGCAGGCCTGACCTGGTGTCACTACATAAGACACTACCGTCTGGCCACTTCCTGTCTGTCTTAAGACAGAGCCTCTGGACACATGGCTTAAGGCATCCAACCCGAAGGACTGCGAAGCAGGCAGTAAACCACTCGGCCCGGATCTCAGAGACGGGACATCCTGGAGAGTATAACTCAGCGTAGTGCTTTACAACCCTTGCCATCGAGAGGAGTTTCTCTACTCGATCCATGGATCTACCCAGTGTTTGTATTTCAAAACACTGAGGAGGCCTGTGAGGGCCTAAAGGGAGCTCAGCTTCAAGAAGGCCTGGTAAGACCTCAAACCTGGCGACCACAACATGGGGGAGCTCGTATTCAACCACAACATGTGGGAGCTTATACTCAGGAAGGCCGGTGAGACCTGTAACCTGGGGACCACAACCTGTGGGAGCTTACTTTCAGGAAGGCCCTAGAAAGGCCTAATGAAGCCTATAGCCTGCCACAGAATGTGGGAGAATGCTCAAGAGGGAGGCATCTGTCGTAAACATTGCGACAACAAGATGCATCTAGAGTGGGACCTAAGAACCGAAGTCCGAGCCACGTAAAAAAGGGAATAAGCAAACAGCGCATAACCCTTACCATAAATATGGATTTTAGGAAGTACATGGGACAAAGTGCATGTGCTTAACCATTCTGAATCCAGGAAGGCCTGATGAGGCCTATAACCTGGTGACCACAGTAAGTGGGAGCTCATTCTCAGGAAGGCCGCTAAGGCCTGTGACCTGACAACCACAGAATGTGGGAATTCGTATCCAGGATGATGGAAATGGCTAGAGAAAAGCATCTGTCGTAGCAACTTTGACGACAGGACGCATCTAGAGTGGGACCCGAGGTGAAAGACTGGGGTCTGAGCCACACAGGAAGGGACCGAAGCATACAGCGCATGACCCTTACTATAAAACATTTTTTAGAAAGTACACAAGCTGTAAGTCGTGTGATTTACCATGAGCACTGGTAAGAAGGTACGGAGTGTACGTACCAGAAATAAATAGATGGAGTAAAGATGCATGTACTCCATCACTCTAAAATCAGGAAGGCTTAGTGAGGCCTACAACCTGAAGACCACAATAAATGGGAGCTCATCCTCAGGAAGGCCGCTGAGGCCTGTGACCTGACGGCCACAGAATGTGGGAGCTCGTACCCAGGAAGGCCGGTGAGGCCTGTAACCCGGGAACCACAGCATGTGGGAACCCATGATCAGGAAGGCCAGATGAGGCCTGTAACCTGATAATATAACATGTGGGAGCTCACATTCAGGAAGGCCTGATGAGGCCTGCAACCTGACATGTGGAAGCTCACAACCAGTGCCCTAGCGACCACAGTGAGTGGGAGCTCACATTCAGGAAGGCCTGATGAGGCCTGCAACCTGACATGTGAAAGCTCATAACCAGGAAGGCTGAAACCTGGTGACCACTGAATGTGGGAGCTTAATACTCCAGGAAGGCTGGCCATATGGGGAAGCTCATATTAAGGAAGGCCTAGTGAGGCCTATGACCTGATAACCACAGTATGTGGAAGCTCATACTCAACCACAGTATGTGGGAGCACATACTTAACCACAGTATGTGGGAG
This sequence comes from Abramis brama, assembly GCF_963993115.1. Taxonomy (NCBI): domain Eukaryota; kingdom Metazoa; phylum Chordata; class Actinopteri; order Cypriniformes; family Leuciscidae; genus Abramis; species Abramis brama. Next base: position 33,975,520 of record NC_139972.1, read on the forward strand.
CTCATATTCAACCACAGTATGTGGGAGCTCATAATCAACCACAGTATGTGGGAGCTCATACTCAACCACAGTATGTGGGAGCTCATACTCAACCACAGTATGTGGGAGCACATACTTAACCACAGTATGTGGGAGCTCATATTCAACCACAGCATGTGGGAGCACAAATTAAGGAAGGCCTAGTGAGGCCTATGACCAGATAACCACAGTATGTGGAAGCCCATACTCAACCACAGTATGTGGGAGCTCATATTCAACCACAGCATGTGGGAGCTCACATTAAGGAAGGCCTAGTGAGGCCTATGACCTGATAACCACAGTATGTGGAAGCTCATACTCAACCACAGTATGTGGGAGCACATACCTAACCACAGTATGTGGGAGCTCATATTCAACCACAGTATGTGGGAGCTCATAATAAACCACAGTATGTGGGAGCTCATATTCAACCACAGTAAGTGGGAGCTCATAATCAACCACAGCATGTGGGAGCACACATTAACCCTCTGAGGTCGGCAAACGCGCGGGCGCGTTTTGCCGGATTTTCTCCACATTGTAGCACTATAAACTTAAATTACTCCATCATTTATGGTCATACAGAAAAAAGAAATATAAAAAAAGAATCTGTGATATTTCTCCTTTTGTATGTGTCCACTTACAATCAAATCAAAACATTGTGCTTTTGTAAAATAAAGAAAATAAACAGGGTGTGCGTTCTGCCTCTCTGTCGCGGTGAACTTTTTTTTCTTGAGCACGTCTATAAACTGAAACAAAACTCAGCGAATACTTGTCACACATTTATGAGCCATATACCTTTATAAACATTTAAGTGTGTACTTTTAAATAATCGGATTCAAAACGAAAACAAATATTCTCTGTTTACGTAATTTGTATAAAACCAACAAGATGTCCAGCTTCTCAAACGCTTGCTCATTACAGTTAATTTGGCCACGCCTACTCGCGCAAAAGATATTCACATGCAAATCTCCACATGGAACGCGAACGCGCTCGTTACCTCAACAACAAAACACTTCACTTCACTTTTCGTCGAGTTTGAAAGACGTGCCTGAGCTTACATTGGATTTAGGCTACCTCAGAAGAAGAAGAACGCGATCTGAAGACAAGAAAGATAAGGTAAGAAATTCTTACATAGCCTAGTTTGTTATTGTTGCATAAATGTCACGTTGCAGTTGAACTGTTGCTAGATATATGGGGAATATTATAATATTTAGACCCGTGTTTACTGTGTTTGTGGATATCTGCTCAAACATAGATATGTTTATGGTAACCATAATGTTTTATATTTGAGCGTGATCGCGTTTGAATGTATCATATTTTGCAAGCGATCGCGTTTGAATGTATCATATTTTGGATGAAAGCAAAACGCACCAAACGGCTTCATGTTTTTATTATTATCTCATTTCATATCATCATAACGGATGGAAACATTTGAAGTAACATGATAATCAATATATTTTTCTCTAGCTTAGTTGTTACTGAAATACTGAAAAAAGATTTATAGGCTGCTATAGGTTATTTATTGTTATTATTATTTTATCCGCACTGCGCATATACCTTATGCCTACAAGGCACAACAAACCTGGTGTTCATTTTATTATATATCGTTGGAAACGTGTGTGTGTGTGTGTGTGTATTCTGTGAATTTTAAAAAGGAATTTTAAAAAGCAATTTTAACCAGAAAAATCTAATATTTATTTCCAAAATCGTGCAGGCCTTTCTCTTGATATCAGTATGTTCACTTTTTTTTTCAGGTCCCAGATGCCACTGAGGACTTCAACATTCACATGAGTCTCAGTACGTGAACATGGTAAAGTGAAAATCTTGGAAATGAAAGGTATGTACAGTGTTTTTAGGAATGGCACAAAGGTCTCTGTCTTTGAAGTGCTTTTTTGGCATTTGTTGTGTATCTTTGGATTATGTTGTGTTGTAAATAAATCCAAACAATTTAAAAGCCATTCTTTTTTAAATCTCCTCATTTACAGTATTGTGCAAGGTTGCTCAGAATGATAGGTGCCTGATAGCTCCTAATAGGGCCGTTAGGGGAGGTTCTTTGTCTTTCTCAGGTGAGAAAAGCTTACATATTAATGAGCTCTCGCATAAGGCTTTTTCACGCAAAACACGTCGTAAAAATTTTAAATCAATATATTGTCTTATCTGAATGAGCAGTCAGGGTGATTTTCACATAGTTTTGCAGCAAATAGTCTAGGCTACGTCATACAATTTTCAAAAGTCTTGTGAAGAAATAATCAGTATGGGTTTCATGGCCTTATTTCAGTGAGAATTTTTTTTTGTATTTTCAAAAACCACGCATAAATGTCATTATCTCAAAACTACAAACTTTTACATACATGCTGTTGATATATTATTGTAGCAGAGTTTGTGCTGAATACAGTGTAATTAGACTTTAGCCATGAAAATGTCACAAGTAACAGATATAACCAGAAATGTCAGAGCATGTCAGAACACCTCCAGGGCCCAGAAAACAGCTCAGACCTCAGAGGGTTAAGGAAGGCCTAGTGAGGCCTATGACCTGATAACCACAGTATGTGGAAGCCCATACTCAACCACAGTATGTGGGAGCTCACAATAAACCACAGTATGTGGGAGCTCATATTCAACCACAGCATGTGGGAGCTCACATTAAGGAAGGCCTAGTGAGGCCTATAACCATATAACCACAGTATGTGGAAGCTCATACTCAACCACAGTATGTGTGAGCACCTACTTAACCACAGTATGTGGGAGCTCATATTCAACCACAGAATGTGGGAGCTCATAATCAACCACAGTATGTGGGAGCTCATATTCAGGAAGGCCTGGTGAGGCCTCTGACCTGCTAACCACAGAATGTGGGACCGAAGTATCTGAGAGCTCAAATTCAACCACTATATGTGGGAGCCCATCTCCAGGAAGGCCCGGTGAGGCCTAAAACCTGATAACCACAGCATGTGGGAGCTCATATTCATGCCTCTTTTTTTCTTTTTTTTATGGGGACTGTCTGGTCAAGGAGGCCTGCCAAGGCCTACTACCTGCCATACAGCCTCCAAAAAAAAAAAAACTTTAGATTTTTACCTTCTTACCATAACATGCCCCAAACTCTATACAGGAGACGCGGTCTGTAAGAGAAAACAGAAATATGTTATTTGCGCACAAAAAACATTTCACAAAAAGACCAGACAGTACACCTGCGGCGTGTGGAGTAAAGACACGTCAGGAATTCCCTTTTTCTTTAAAAAGTACCTGGGCTCACCACTTACATGCCTGAAAGAGGAGTCGAGGAGGGCCATCAGACATGATACTCATCATAGGCCCAACCCCAGGCCTGATGTAAGAAACGCCTGTGGAACGTAGGAGAAGGCTTTTGGGGAGATTATCCCTAGCGCCGCTGAGTGCGCTTATCCTGGATAACCTCCCTCAGATCCTTCTTCCTGCGGGAACTGCGTCTCCTCTGTGACCTGCTCCGGGCAGGAGGAGGCGCACGAGAGGAGACACTGGCCCTCTGGGCCCGTCTATGGCCCTCAGACCAAGACGGACCAGGCCTTCCCGCCTGCTTGGGTGCGGACTCAGACCTCAGCGGAATACAGCTTTTAAAAGCAGCTGAGCGCGCCCTCGCCTCCCTGAACTTTTCAACCACCGCCTGAACGGAGGGGCCAAAAAGTTCAGAGGGTGGCAGCAGATTGTTTGGTGGCCCGGAGAGCAAGATCCGTGGTACGGCTCAGCTCAGTGACTGCCTCAGGGGATAGTCCTGCCCCCTGGTCGAGGTCCCGCAGCAGGTCGGCCTGGTACGCCTGTAACACAGCGAGTGTGTGCAGAGCAGCACCGGCCTGACCCGCTGCTGTGTATGCTCTGCCATTCAAGCGCGATGTCGTTTTTAGCGGCTTGGATGGCAGGGTAGGAGCTCTTAGTGTCGATGCCTGCCCAGACACGAGATAGTTAGCTAACGTCTCGTCTACGGGCGGCATCGACACATACCCATGCTCTGCGATTCCATCCACAGCAGCGAAACTACCCCGCTGATGTGGATGAATACGGGCAGAGTATGGGTTCTTCCATGCCTTCTTGATCTCATTATGGAGATCCGGAAGGAATGGAAGGCTCACCTGAGCTGGTGGCCTATGGCTGGGAAGAAACCGATCGTCGAGACGGCCACGAGCGGTTTCTTCCCTAACGCGCCTCCACGGCAGCTATAATGTGCCGGTGGCGCGCCCCATAACCTCCACCAGCTCCGCATACACAGGGCAGGATGGTTGAGATGGCTCGGTCTCTGCCTGACTGACAGCGTCATCAACCATATCCTGCCCGTCCGGAAGAGCAGCAGCTGCAGACGCATTAGGCGATAATGATAAAACGTCATCATCTACCTGCAGCTCACCCTCGTCAGTGGACGAACTGTCTAAGAGGTGCACTTCCCTCTCAAGACGATCGGCCAGCTCCATCTGAGAACCCCATGATGAAAGCCGCCGCTGAGCATCAGCCCGAGCGGGACCGGTACCATGGGGCTCAGATGCTGAACCCTATTCCCTAGAGAAAAGGGTCAGACGAGAGCGGAGAGTCTTCAAAGAAAAACTCTCGCAGTTTGCACAAGAGGCTCTCGAGAGAATCTAGGACACGGATCTGCACACTTACGGAAGCTCTGCTTCATCTCTGCGCGTTTCATTCTTACTTCAAAAAGCGATATTCTTACCAGACAAACAGTCCCTGAAGACAAAAAGATGTTGTCATGTGTGCAAGGCTCTCCTTTATACATCCAGGTCGCGCGTTAATCAATCAAGCTGATGATTCACGGGCTGTCGCCGGTCAACATGATTGCTGTGAGTTGATATTTCATTTCAGACACCTGTCACGCCTGAGGCGTTCCCCATAGCGTCGTTATGACGTATTGTTGAGTTCCCTTCGAAAGGGAACTGGTTTCACACTCAGTGTGGCTGGAAGTCAGTTGTAGTTCTTGTGTTTCTCTTTTCTCTGTTTTTGTCCTTCAGTAATTCTGCTTATCAAGTGTTCATCAGTGTCTGAATTCACTCACTTCGTTTCACTCACCCAGTCAAGTGGACTATACTATAACTATGGACTATATACTATAACTATGGACTATTAGTGTACTAATGTAGGGATTAGTGAATGAGGGTAAAGGGTGTGATTTTGAACAGCCTCTGAGTGCAGACTTTGAGCGCTGTTAATTCACAGTATATTCCAGTAGCCTATTTTCTTGAAAACAACAAATATTAACCAGAATGCACTGTTTTCTACAGTATATTACTGTTTTAATGGAAAGTGGTATGATACTGTCAGAATTTGGCCTTTTTTACAGCAAGGATTAAAAGTGTAACATTGATATAAGTGATCACATTTAGACATATTGTATTTATATAAAGAGTTCACAGGCAAATTTGCTTTATGTATTTCCCTAGCGTCGAAATCAGGCACATGTAAATGTCAAGAAACACGATTCCTGGCTGCATGTCAATATCCATGGATCACTGCACTGTAAAAAATTTACAGTAACATTTACAGCAACTAACTGGCAATCTTGGTTGCAAATTTAACAAGATTACCGTAAATCATCAACTACAATTAAACTGTAAAAATACAGCACACCTGTAAAAGCAGCCAAAAATAGAGCACCTGTGAATTTTTACAGTTATTTACTGTAATCTTTACAGAATGAATTAAAACCTGTGTAATGTCATTTCATTTGAGGAAACCGATTATCTTAAATTGGTCAATTACCATTTCATATTTATACTGTTATCTTATTTCATTTGAGTCCACTATAAAAAAATGTTTATAAAAAAAATATATATTAAACGTGTTAACAAAACATAAATTTAACTCAACCATCTTGCAGATAATTGTTAGTTAACAACAGCACACATTCATGAGACGAAGAACTTAAAGCTCCAATATGTAAAAAAAAATTACCACAAGAGGGCGCAGTTTCCAACAATAACAAAGGCGAAGCTTGATGACGCTATGAAGGAGGTGACAATGGGAGATGTCGTTTTTAATGCGTTTTCACCATCTAGCGATGTATCTAAATGGAATTAATGAATCATGATCACGGATGAGGTAATTTATTCGTTTTTGTATTACCTGTATGTCTGATCGTATTATTTTATGTCATCATAATTAATGAACTGCAAGGAACGTGAAATGTTGTGCTATATTATCCCGTTACAACTTACAGCTATTTGTCATTAATTCATATCTATTAAAATCATCTTTACTGTAACTTGTACAATAAAAACATTTTTTATTTGCTTACCTGTCTATCAATACACTCGCGAGAGCAGAGTCTCTGTCAAGTCCAAGATTGTCGCGCAGCTCTCTCCATCTCGAAAACGCCTGGCCGATATTTATCCGGGTTTTATTCCTCCGTTTGTCACACAGTCTGCGTGTATCCGAATATGGACGCTTTCGTTTTGTTGGCACTTCAATACTCGCCAAAGAGTAATCGTGATCCATAACAGCTATAACCATACAGTCTATGGCAATAACGCTATAACCACCACTTCCGCATTTGACCATGTGATGTTTTGGTGTGGTGGAATATCACATGGTCCACACCGGAAAAAAAGGATAGTGCGGACATTGCGTCACTGACAGGGGCGGCCTTAAGCATCTGGGGGCCCGTTTCAATAACTAATATGGGGCCCTGCCCACATAAAATGTAAACATGAGCAGAAAAAGCAAGGATTCTTGTTGGTTTGCATCATATTATTTTATTACGCGCACTTTCAGCTTCATGAACAGGCACCACTGGCATGTACGTTTCATTTCCTATTCAAATTATTTCCCTGCTCAAAAAAAACAACGTTTTAACCTTACGGAAAAAAGGCAAAGTATAAACACATAAACTACCGGTATTTATTTACTTCAGATCACCGTTCGCGGGGGCGGTAAACGTCGCCATGGTAACCGCGGCGCGACTCAAGTTCGACCAATCAGAGACGTCAGTGTTTTGCTTAGAATTATGGGTAGTGTAGTATTTCTCCAGAAGATCGCAAATAACAAGGTTGATTTTTATACTTTGTGGCTTTTATAGGAGCAGAAACTTTCGTTTCACAACCTCGTAGCTCGTGGTCAATCTAACTTGGATGGTTTAGGGGTCTCCAACCTTTTCTAGCTACTTTTTAAAAATGAAAGTGGCCGAGAGCTATATGCAATAATTAAATCTCTTAAATAATGTCTCATAACTCTCATATTAACAACTATGCTAACTGTTTTAGACCTAAACGAGTTATTGTAGGCCTATATATGTCACCCTTAATTGACATATAAAAAAAAATTATTATACTGTACAAACACATAATTATTGTTGATTTTATAGTGCATCATAATAACTAGAGATGAAATGGTATGAAAATGTAATTTCATGATTATAGTGAACAAAATGAGCATGGTTATCACATAATCCTGTTCAAAAAGTACTAATACTACACAATAAAATCAATTCACCAAGTTTTATGTCGAAAACCAGCAAATAACAAATAAACTTACCATCAATATGCACTTTTTGTTTACATAAACATTAAAATAGTAACATTAAAAATGATGGCCAAATTTGAAAGGAGTGTCTTGCAACATGTTATCTACTAACATGTACAAGTTCAAATAAAGTTTTGACAAAAAAGTTTTTATAAAAAGATAAACCTTGCATATTTCAGCCTTTTAATCATTTTTATAAAAAGAATGATTCAAAAAAGACAAAATACTGACATTTACACATAAGCTTATCTTTTATTATTAATAGTAAAATTCGGTCCGATTTTCCCGTGGCGTCTGTCGTTGCTATGCAGCCATGCGCTCTCCACAACGACAGAGAAGTTTTAATAGCTAATGGATTTCCACCACCGAAAAACGCTTGCTGTAGCTCTGCTAGAAGATTTATTTACGGAGAAGAAAAAAACACCCGTAGTTTGGGTGCACCCCCATCCTTCATATTGACTCGTTGCGCCTGGAAAAAATGAGCGCGTCGCTTCAATTATTTGAAATAACGAACTTGAGTGCGCAAAAGACGCGATATGTGAACGGCCCTTGGCGAGCTACCTCCAATCAGGCCACGAGCTACTCTCGCGAGCGACGTGTTGGAGACCATTTTAGACATTATGTCTGAAAATAAATATCCTAGGGAGAAAATGAATGGGATTTTCCTGTTCTGTTGGGGGCCCCCTTGGAGGGCGGGGCCCGTTTCAATTGAAACGGGTGAAATATAGGTAAGGCCGCCTCTGGTCACTGAGAGGCGACATTTCTTTTCCGGGACGGACAGTTATTTAAAATCGGAATTTCTCTGAAATAAAAAAATCTTTGGAGACTTTTGAGATATTGTAAGTACACAACTGGAGGAAATATATCACACTGTGCAAGTTATTTTCTGAAATTTTATTACAAAATTGTTACATATTGGAGCTTTAACAAAAAGATCATCAATGCATCAGCAACTACACAATCACTTCCTTTAAATAAAGCAACATGCAGCATATCATCAGTATTTCTCTGCCCATCCTGGACTGAAGAACAGGCTCTACTCTTCAGCTCAATGGTGACACACAAAACTCAACAGAAACCATTTAAATCCCAACAGATCATTAAGGATCTAACAGATCTCCACTATATCATTATGTGCAAAAACACATAAAATAACACTTCATTTCAACATTCACTCTTATGAGTAGCCATTCACATAAATATATATTCACATTTCACATTTATGTTCACAGAAATACATTCACAGAAAATAACTTATTTTGTTTAGTAAATCTGACTTGGATTTTACAGTAAACTACTGACTTCCAGACACAGTCTTACACCATGTCCTAACTAGACGCGACGCGACTGTGAGACGCCATAACGTCAATCAAAAATCACAGCCAATCAGAACAGTGTGTGGGCGGAGTCTCGCGGCAAGTGAACAGCACTAGAGAGTAATCTTGACGGCACTCACAAGAAAATGGATGAGTAGCTAAGTAACGTTACATAATCAAATTCACAAATATTACACCAATTAAAAAAATACATAGGCTACTGAGTTACTAAAACAATCTTTGCCAAATAATACACTTGTTTGTTCACAGTTTTAACATTCTTGTTTCCATTTGTTTAATTTCAAGATCTGAGGTGAATTATATCCATTGTTGCTTTTACAGCTACAAAGCTGGGAACATTAAATGATATTCAAAGTCACATTTCACGCTTTTAACATTAAATAAAGCACATAAACAGTACCTGAGATTATCATTGCCACACTTTGTGTTTGTTGCTCCAGCGCGACGTTGCTGAAAAATAGAAACCGTTTCTAAAATAGATTCCTGGTTAGGACAAAAACTCTGATTAACATGGAAAAGATACCTTTTATCGAGTGCTGTCGCGTCGCGTGTAGTTAGGACACGGTGTTAGATGAAATCAACTGAAGAAAAAAGACATTAAATTTCTCAAGATCTCAGCAGAGGATGATTAAACAACTCCACAAACAGCATTACCAGCTTCACTTATTACAAACCAGATTGACTTTATTTCTGTCATTATCAGAAGTTCTTTTTGAGAATTAACAAAGGTTTTCCTCTATAATCCTCTACAATTTCCAGAGAGTGCGTGTTTCTCTTGCACTGCCCGCTGCACGTCTCACCAAATGACGGAGGCCTGAGGCAAGAGCTCACACACATTGTATCGTGCGCAACACACATAGTGCCACCCGCTTATAAGTCCAAGGAAGTAAAGGTAATCTCTGTTTTTTTCCTGTCTTTATAATTAAACATAGTAAATAACAATGAAAAAACAGGCTTTAACCCTCTGAGGTCTGAGCTGTTTTCTGGGCCCTGGTGGTGTTCTGACATGCTCTGACATTTCTGGTTATTTCTGTTACTTGTGACATTTTCATGGCTAAAGTCTAATTACACTGTATTCAGCACAAACTCTGCTACAATAATATATCAGCAGCATGTATGTAAAAGTTTGTAGTTTTGAGATAATGACATTTATGCGTGGTTTTTGAAAATACAAAAAAAAATTCTCACTGAAATAAGGCCATGAAACCCATACTGATTATTTCTTCACAAGACTTTTGAAAGAAGCCTAGAATATTTGCTGCAAAACTATGTGAAAATCACCCTGACTGCTCATTCAGATAAGACAATATATTGATTTAAAAATTTTACGACGTGTTTTGTGTGAAAAAGCCTTATGCGAGAGCTCATTAATATGTAAGCTTTTCTCACCTGAGAAAGACAAAGAACCTCCCCTAACGGCCCTATTAGGAGCTATCAGGCCCCTATCATTCTGAGCAACCTTGCACAATACTGTAAATGAGGAGATTTTAAAAAATAATGGCTTTTAAATTGTTTGGATTTATTTACAACACAACATAATCCAAAGATACACAACAAATGCCAAAAAAGCACTTCAAAGACAGAGACCTTTGTGCCATTCCTAAAAACATTGTACATACCTTTCATTTCCAAGATTTTCACTTTACCATGTTCACGTACTGAGACTCATGTGAATGTTGAAGTCCTCAGTGGCATCTGGGACCTGAAAAAAAAAAAAGTGAACATACTGATATCAAGAGAAAGGCCTGCACGATTTTGGAAATAAATATTAGATTTTTCTGGTTAAAATTGCTTTTTAAAATTCCTTTTTAAAATTCACAGAATACACACACACACACACGTTTCCAATGATATATAATATAATGAACACCAGGTTTGTTGTGCCTTGTAGGCATAAGGTATATGCGCAGTGCGGATAAAATAATAATAACAATAAATAACCTATAGCAGCCTATAAATCTTCCAAAAGAAGCTAGAGAAAAATATATTGATTATCATGTTACTTCAAATGTTTCCATCCGTTATGATGATATGAAATGAGATAATAATAAAAACATGAAGCCGTTTGGTGCGTTTTGCTTTCATCCAAAATATGATACATTCAAACGCGATCGCTTGCAAAATATGATACATTCAAACGCGATCGCTTGCAAAATATGATACATTCAAACGCGATCACTCTCAAATATAAAACATTATGGTTACCATAAACATATCTATGTTTGAGCAGATATCCACAAACACAGTAAACACGGGTCTAAATATTATAATATTCCCCATATATCTAGCAACAGTTCAGCTGCAACGTGACATTTATGCAACAATAACAAACTAGGCTATGTAAGAATTTCTTACCTTATCTTTCTTGTCTTCAAATCGCGTTCTTCTTCTTCTGAGGTAGCCTAAATCCAATGTAAGCTCAGGCACGTCTTTCAAACTCGACGAAAAGTGAAGTGAAGTGTTTTGTTGTTGAGGTAACGAGCGCGTTCGCGTTCCATGTGGAGATTTGCATGTGAATATCTTTTGCGCGAGTAGGCGTGGCCAAATTAACTGTAATGAGCAAGCGTTTGAGAAGCTGGACATCTTGTTGGTTTTATACAAATTACTTAAACAGAGAATATTTGTTTTCGTTTTGAATCCGATCATTTAAAAGTACACACTTAAATGTTTATAAAGGTATATGGCTCATAAATTTGTGACAAGTATTCGCTGAGTTTTGTTTCAGTTTATAGACGTGCTCAAGAAAAAAAAGTTCACCGCGACGGAGAGGCAGAAAGCACACCCTGTTTATTTTCTTTATTTTACAAAAGCACAATGTTTTGATTTGATTGTAAGTGGACACATACAAAAGGAGAAATATCACAGATTCTTTTTTTATATTTCTTTTTTCTGTATGACCATAAATGATGGAGTAATTTAAGTTTATAGTGCTACAATGTGGAGAAAATCCGGCAAAACGCGTCGGCGCGTTTGTCGACCTCAGAGGGTTAACATGCAAGGAGAGAAACGAACGTTAAGGGTATTAACCACCTGGTTACATCCTCCCCTGCTAGAAGTCCTCAATGACTCGCTTAATCACCTATTTCGGCATTCATGGCACCCTGTAATGCCTTCTCAAACAATGCAGTGCCAATACTGGCCAATACTTGAGACACCATATCCATGCTGACACTCACTGCATTACAAGCGGACCTGGGTGCATGAAAAGGAATAGTGTGAACACCCACAGTTGCTCGCTTGCTTCTGCGCACAGCTGGAACTGGTAGTTCTCTCTGGACTGGTTTACGTACTTCAAGAGTTTCTAGCTCCTCCGAATGAACATGCTCATCTGGAGCCTCTGCATTCAGGACCACACCGTCAGACTTGGCAGAGTCTCTATCAGTATCCGCTGATACTTGTACCTGGCCACCTTGAGAGCTGTCACCTCTCAACCCTGAAGTGTTTGCGGCCCCCCTCACAAAGGGTTGCTCCTCTACTACCACAAAATCTGGCTCAAAAGTCTTGTTCCCGTCCAGAACGACAGGCAGTGTATCTGGCTCAGACTTCTCCTTACTCCTAGGCCTAGGAGTGGGCATGGCACCTGGACGCACTGCGACTTGTGAACCCTTTTTGAGAGCGCTCCATCCAAAGGCTCAACAGTGTAAGTTGTAGGGCTGTACCCAAATATTCAAATATTCGTTCGGTGGGTTGGTATTCGATTTGAAAATTTGACATTCGAATATTCGTTGTTGTTGTTTTTTTTGCACACCCTGCATCCCTCTCGAAACGGTTCTCATTTGCGCTTGAATATGTTCAACACTATAAAATCTGACGAAATACAATACTCTTTTTTACAATTATCTTATATAGCCTATAGCTATTTTTAATAGGAAGGACAGTTGAAGGAACCCAACCTCGTTATACTTAATAAATAAATTTGCTTCTTCTAGGCCTACTAAAGTGTTCCTGCAATGGGAGTATTCTCTGGCTAGAGCACAGAACAGCGGAGTTTGTATGGACAGAAGTGCATGCCTGAGCTTGTATTTTGGGTTAAGCTGCATTGCTTTTACATTGTGGAAAATAGAATAATAGAAACAAGTGTGCGGTGTGCCGCTTCCCGCTCGCGTTGTTCTGTAGTTTATTAAAAGTTTATTAATTCTGAACGTGTCACGTCTTGCGTGTCTATATTGCACCAAATGCGACACTGCACTCCCTTGTGAAGTCGATTGGATGAACAGTTCTCGAAATAATCAAAATGCAAACGGACAGACAGACACATAGAGAATACTGCCTTTATTAGAGAGAAGAATATGTTCAGCCCCCTCTCTCCGAAGCTTTGCATATTCGATGTTCATTACTACCGAAGCTTCGAAGCTCAAAAAATGGTATTCGGACCAGTCACCAGCCCTAGTAAGTTGTGCCAACTATTTCCACTACTCGGTAGATGATTGGGCTCCAGGCATCTTGAATCATGTTCCTGCCTGGAGGCCGCTGGCACAGATAGGACAAAATGTCTTTTCATACAGACGAGTCACTCTCTCTAGAGCTTTCTCCTCTGAATACTCCTTAGCTTTCTCATGGGCATTTCTCAGCCAGACAGCCAGACTCGTTTCCCCTCTGAGACCTCCTCGCTACCCAACAATGCATCAATGGGCAGATGTGGCTGTACCCCAAAAAAGTAAATAATATGGGGAAAACCCTGTAGTAGCATGCAAAGTCACATTATAAGCATGGACTAACTCCGGCAAGTACTCAGGCCAACGCCGTTTACGTTCTGGTGGTAATGTACGTAGCAGGTTGTGAAGTGTTCAGTTGTACCGTTCACACAGGGCATTTCCCTGCGGCCTATAAGGGGTGGCTCGGGTCTTCTTCACACCATAGAGTCTGCACAGCTCAGCAATTACCTCGCTCTCGAAGTTACGACCTTGATCGGAGTGCAACCTCTCGGGGACTCCGTACTCCATAAACCACTCTTTCAACAAGGTTTTTGCTGTGGTATCCGCCTTTTGGTCTTTGGTGGGAAATGCCTGTGTAAACTTTGTGAAAACATCGGTAATGACCAAAACATTTTCAAGCCCATCAGAAGCAGGCTCTAGGACTGTAAAGTCCACTGCAATCACTTCCAGGGGTCTGGAAGCCAAGAATGCTCTCACAGGGGCACAGACTTTGGGCTGAGGCATCTTGGTAAGGATACAACGCTGGCACTTCTTTACCCATTCCTCCACATCCTCATACATACCGGACCAAAAACACCTCTGCTTCAACAACCCCAAGGTCCACTCAATGCCCTGGTGCCCCATATCGTTGTGCACGCTCTGCAGCACTTGTTTCTTTAAACAACCCGGCAACAACAGTTGCCAGCAGCACTCCTCAGAAGGGCCGTCTACTACTCGATACAGCAACCCATTCTGTTCTCTTATGAGGCTCCACTGCTTCAGAAGACATTTCACAGACCTGGACAGAGACCTTTCCTTTCAGGTGAACTGGTCTCTTTTTCGTGTTCCAAAACTCTCTAAATTCCCCCAGAACAGGGTCGCTTTTCTGAAACTCGACCAGCTGTTCGCTAGTGTAAACGGGAAGCGTATGAGTGTTACCTTGGAGACTAGTTACCGCTTCTCCGGCCTCCAGCACACGTATTTGCCTTAATCTACAGCACTCAAGTCCCTTCAGAGTGAGTTCAAGTTCCAAGGCTGTACCTCGACTAAAAACACTGCAAATCGCTACCCAATCAACGTCAGGATCAGATTCAGGCTCCCCTGCAAACTCGTGCCTAGACAGAGCATCAGCTGCAGCGTTACTCTTTGCCTGGCCTGTACTTCACCTCAAAGTTGAAGACAGAGAGCTGAGCTACCCACATCTGCTTGATTGCTCCTGCAGTTTGCAAGTGACAAATTGGATTATTATCCGTAATCACCTCAAACCAAGACCCAAGTAAGTAGCCACGAAACTTCTCGAATACAGCCCACGTAAGGGCCAGTAGTTTGAGCTTTATGCTACTGTAATTGACCTATGGCTAAGCCACACCCCCAAACGCAATGAGCCAATCACAGTGCGCATAGCTAACCCAATACACTCGGACATTCTCTGCTTCCACGTCCATTGAAATGCATTGCAGTTAGTCAGTTTTCATTTGTTTTTATATGTTTTTTTCTTGTCATTTTAAGTTTAAAATGGTCAAACGGTGTGCATGGGGTACATGCAACTCCAACACTAGGTATCCTGAGAGGCTGGGCGACGGTGTGTATTTTTTACCCTTTCCCAAGCCACATCTCAACCGAGATAAGTGTCTGCTCTGGATTAAGTTATGCGGTAACTTAGACCACAACACCAACTAAACATGGATAATTAAAAAAAAAATGTCTACATCTGTTCTAAGGTAAGTCAACAACGTATTTGAGCGTTATCTTTAACATCTCTAACGTAACGTTAGGCTAATGTTAGCCTAGCTTCTAGCTTAACAAAATGATGGAGTATGTTTTTATGTTTCCACTGTTCGATCGCGCCCGCGCCTCTCTCTCTGATACACACACACACACACACACACACTACAGCATTGCAATCTTGACATCGCAGCCTGTTCATTATGCTGCGTCCACACCAAACGCGAATAGAGCGTCAATTTTGCGCGTATCGCGTCTAGTTTCGACGCTTGAACATTTTGAATCCATTCACGCGTCCAAAGCGAATAGGACGCGTATAAAGCGAGCGTTTGAAGTGAAATAGCACCAAACTATAACGTTTACACTGTGACCTGTAAATCTTTGTTTGGAGCTGAAGCTTTTCATCGACCTTCTCAACAATACAATTATTAATATAACCCTCCAATGCATAGTTAAGGCCCTTTTGGTGACTTCGAGATGATATATAATCTTTCTGTCTCCAAAAATCATCAATTGCCTCCTGTGAAATGTCTCCTACTGTGACAGCTGCCATAGCGCCTGTTACCGAATGTTGACTGTTTGTCCGAGTGAGTGGAGGTGTTGACTGTTTGTCCGAGTGAGTGGAGGGGGCGTGGCTTAGCCATAGGTCAATTGCGATCGTTCCTCTCTGTGTGACGCAACCTTCTGCTTGCGTACGCAATGACCCTCTTCTTGTCATCCTGTTTCTGGTACAGAATGGCCCCTAAGCCATTCTGGCTTGCATCAGTTTTGACTATGAAGGGGCAAGTGAAGTCCGCAAAACCAAGCACAGGTGCCGTCGTTAACTTCCATTTCAACTGACTGAATGCATGATCACATTCATTAGACCAACCAGACCTAACATTGTGCTTTTGTAAAATAAAGGAAATAAACAGGGTGTGCTTTCTGGCTCTCCGTCACCGTGAACTTTTTTTGGAGCGCGTCTCTAAACAAAACTCAGCGAATACTATTCACCCAGGCATGAGCTATATATCTTTATAATCATTTAAGTGTGTACTTTTAAATAATCGAATTCATAACAAAAACAAATATTCTCAGTTTATGTAATCTATATGAAAAGAGAGAGATGTCAGCCGTTCTCATTTCAGCTCATTATAGCTTATTATCTTTTAATATGACCACGCCCACGGAGAGTGCGCGCTATTCAAACGCAAATGATCTGAGGCGATCCATGCAAACGAGTCAACGCTCACATCAACTCGATAAAACACACCAATTTTAATCAGATTACAGTACTTTACTTCGTCTTGCGAGGCTGTAAGGAATAATCCTGGGAAAAGTGTTGGTTTAGTTTAATTTCGAGGAGCAACGGATGGATCCATCTGAGGATTGTAAATAGTAAGTTTTTTAATATTAAGTGCTTTGTTCTAATCGCGATATGGAATAGTGTATGTAAACCGCAAAAAGACTGTTTAAATATGAATTGCGTGTCTGTGTGTGAATGAATGAACAGCTTTTACCAAAATATATTGCTATACTGAGATGAGTAAACTAAGTGTCAGGATTCCATCTCCACCACCACGCTCATCTTCACCTCCGCCCACTCATTCTCTCTCTCCGCCCATTCATCAAGTCACCCGTTCACTCTCCCCTGACTACTGATCACCGTCACCTGTGTCCCATCACCAGCACTCCCCATATAACCCACAGTCACCCTTCACTCAGTGTCTGGTCTCGTCATTACATGACCCACAGACTCCCGATCACTTACCTGGATACCTACCTGCCGTTCATCCTCTCCGATCCGTCCTGCCTGCCATCCTGTTCTGCCTTCAGCCTGATATCTTCTGCAAAGAGAAAGAAAGAGAAAGACATTACCAACCAGCTAAGCATCCACTGTTATTCTGTGTTGCTGTTACTCACCATCTGTCTGCATCTCCGCACTATCTGCAATAAAAGCATTAACCTTACCATCTTGTCTGCATCCTCTGTGATCCCTGACAGAAGACCAGACCCAACATGCAGAAAGCGGAGTCTTCCGAGGACTTATACACAGATTTTCCAGCGGATTCCGTTACTTCCATTCCATCCATGTCAACGCGTCCACTTCCGCATTCACCCGCTGCTTCGTTCACTGCCTCAGCGAGTCCCATGGCCCGGCCAGCGACCTACTCCGGTGAGGCGGAGAACTGCAGTGGGTTTCTTCTTCAAACATCGCTCTACTTCACCATGAACGAACATCTGTTTCGCAACGATGCAGCCCGAGTCGCCTTCATGATTTCTCTCCTCTCTGGTCAAGCACTTCAGTGGGCTCAGTCCTTGTGGAACTCAGAATCTACGGGGGTAAAATCCATAACGGAATTCACGCAGCATTTCAAAGAGGTTTTTGGACAAACTGTTTCTGAGCTGTCTGTTCACGATCAACTGTATAATCTTCGTCAAGGAAATTCATCGGTGAGTTCTTTTGCCTTACAGTTCAGAACCCTTGCCGCATCCAGTGGTTGGAACGAAACCGCTCTGATCACCGCCTTTCGACATGGCCTGAACCCTAACATCCGCCATCTGCTGGTCGTGTATGAGGACAGCATGGGGTTAGAAAATGTTATCCAGAAGTCCATCCGCATCTCTCAACGTCTCTCAGCTTGTGATCAGTCTGCACCCACTGTAAGTTCTCCGCCCACGGTCAGTTCCAACACTCCTCCAGCACCTATTCCCATGGAAGTCGACTCCACGCATCTCTCATCCTCTGAACGCCAGCGCAAAATTCTGCATCACCTCTGTCTTTACTGTGGATCGGATAAACACTTCCTCAGTACCTGTCCTGTTCGTCCACCGCGTCCGGCGGTAATAGTAGGGAGGTTAAGTGACTTTTGACTTCAAGTCATGATGCAAAGGTCCCCTTTGGTATGGAAGTACCTTAGGGCCATAGAAATAAATTTATTCTAAGACACAAGTGAGATCACATTTTGTATCTTATATACGCACATTTTTTAAAAATGGCCGCCAACCATACTTGAGAGGCCCATATATTTGCTTATGTTATAGCTATAATAACAAATTTGGTATCAACGTGTAAATTTTTGGGGTCAAGGAGTCCAATAAAATAGGTTCCAAGACTAAAAAACAATAATGTTGTCCTTACCATGACAATTGGAGGTGAAGTATGCACTTTTTTATTAAAAAACACATGCCAAACACACAGTCCATTCACAACTTAATAATAATTTAATAAATAACAACTTAAAGTGTTGAATATGTATATTATGGGTGCAAAGGAACTGATTAGTGAGACAACAAGTTCATAACTATGTTCACAGTTTATAAGTAGGCAATGCCATACATACAATATTCTAGTGATGAAGACTAATAGTTTAGTGTAAGTACATCACTAAGATGATTTTCTATTTAGATGTCTGCACCACTGTGGGAACATGAGCCACTACATCCACAGAGAGACATGCAAGGCAGCCTCTGCATGCAGCATTTGCAAGGTGCCTTACAGTCAGTCTTACACTTGCAAATGACAAGTTCTGGCAAGTCCTTTGAAATAATGGCGGTTGTAGTGTAGACAGGAGTTGGTGGAGAGTCTGGGGAATCCTGCTGCCATCTCCATAGAGATGGCGATACTGTTGCATGGTCTTTGACAAGTGTATTGCCCCATACATGTCCACTCTAAAGAGAAACATGATTAGTGATACAAAGGCCCTTCATTATTCTTAGCCATGTTTATATTATGCCCCTACGCAAAGCTGTCTTACCTGATAAGCTACTCGATGGAGGTGCTGATGGAGTGCATCACTGCTTGGTGGCATGTGGTCAAAGTATTTTCCTTTGTGGAAGAAGAGGGAGAGTCGTGCAGCATCCACAGTTGTGATGTTGTCCTCAGATACACCATAGAGCATCAGGACAAATCTCTGGAGGGTGGGTGTGTGGGTTCTGATCATCTCAGCGGTGGGGGTTGGGCC
Source organism: Abramis brama (assembly GCF_963993115.1). NCBI lineage: Eukaryota > Metazoa > Chordata > Actinopteri > Cypriniformes > Leuciscidae > Abramis > Abramis brama. Next base: position 33,994,666 of record NC_139972.1, read on the forward strand.
AGAGAGCAGCTGAAGTGGTAAGGTGAGCTCAGGCAGGGACTGCCACACGGACCAGGCTGTCTTCTTGCCTTTGCCAAAGAATGCAGAGGTAGTGTCGCACCCCGTTAGGGCATGAAATGCTGGCAGTGCCATTGCCTTGGATGGTCCAAGACTGTGAGCAATGGCATGTGCTGGAATGTACCTGGAAAGGGGAAAAATAGTTATTTATTGGTCTACTGAAATAAGAGCTAATAGAATAAATACATCTTAGTGAAATGATCTATACCTGAAGTGGCGCCGTACACCAAAAGCAATCCAGAGTTTGTCGATCTTCTGTCCAAGGTTGACAAAGGTGGCAATGGCCAGTACAACAACATCACTATCACAGCTGCGGACAATCACTCGACAATGTCCAGCAACAGTAGCTGCAGCCACATGCAGGAAAATCCGTGTATCGGCTTCCTCATGTGTGCAAGGGGCCAGTGCATCAGTGTCAATGCCAGCTGGTGAACTTACACAGTCCTCAAGCATAGTGGTGAAGAGCTCCTTGCCCTGGAACAAGAAAGATATAGATTTCTGAATGTCACTGAGTATATGCCAGTGAAGTCAGTTATATTGACTACAGCATGTAACAGAACAATTTAAGAAATAAATGGACCAAAAAACAGCAGTGGACGGCTCCCCTCTCTCCGTTGCAGGATGGAGAGATTTAAAATATCCTTCGCTTCTACAGCCATTAGGCTGTCTAATTCTTCAATAATTTACAGAAGAGCTAACAGACTAATTCAATTTCCCCTCGGGGATAAATAAAGTAATTTTGAATTTGAATTAGATTTTTTTGAATACCTGTGGAAGTGTCATGAGCTTCAAGCTTTTGGCCAGCTCCATGAACAATTCCTGCTTGTTCAGATCCACTCGTAGGAAGGAAGCCCAGTTGCCAGGAACTTTGGTTGAGAGAGTAACCCTCCTTCTTGCACCAGTGCCTCTTTGCTTCCGAGTTCCGGACTTCAAACTTGTCTTCGAGTACACATCCCAGACAATGTCAACGCGGTCATTTCTTTCAAACCAGGAAAGGATGTATGGTGCAAACACATCTGTGAAATATTGTCCAATGGTCACAGCACTTCCAGGACGAAGCATCTGAACAAGGACAGCACCATCCAGCACAGCTGCAGTTGTCACAGGTCTGTGGTTGTCTAAATCTCTAGGGATAATGCAATCTAGAATCTCACTCTTGTTTCCGTGATGCATTTGTCCCTTCCGAGTGAGTGAAGGTGGATGGGGAGAACTTTCATGTGAGAACACTCCCTCATCAATTTTGCGACCAGAATGAACAGCCAGCAAAACTTGGGTCATTTTTGCTTGTTGGTCCTTGACCACAGCCACCTCTAATTTGTTGCATCGTTGGGAAATTGGAGCCTTGAACAACTTCAGCCTGGTGAGGGGTATTGGAGCTGTGAATGTCTCTTCCTGTGACCTCACTCGCTTGTCAACAAATACGGTATATCTTTTCATTCCAATGTTCTTGACTTCCCTTACACTGTCTACCACATCTGGGGGCATGACGATTGATTCATCTAAGTCCAGCAGATCCCCACTATCCTCCATGAAGGGATTTCCCAGATCCTCAAAGGCATCCACCAGTGCCAGTACATCAGTCTGAAAAAAAAAAGATAAAAAAAAAAAATTACAAATCATGCATACCACTGAAATGCATAGTTATCTCTCAATTTCCAGGACAACAGAAATGTACCTTATAGTCATTTTGAAATTTGGGGTATTGTTCATGGTGCCTCCGTTCATCTGATTCCTTTGATCCCTCGAATTCTCGGATTAGGCGTGCCAGCTCAGGGCGAACAACCTGCTCTCGGCGAACTGTGTCTGGGTCGTCCAGGTTCTCTATGACACCACCATGATTCTTGAGCCAATCAATTAGTTGCTCATGCATCTGGTCATGGGGGATCTTGGAGAACGCTCGTCTCGACTTCTGCCCCATGAAGTGACCACTCTGGAACTCCACAAACAGAGCAGGATGTTGTTCTTCTAATGTAGCCATATCACGGAGATGGATGGGTAGGTTCCGGGCATAGTGCGTGTGATCCAGTGCAAATACCCATGGCATCAGAGAGTCAAGTGTCTCCATGTAGAGGGAGAAGTCTGCTGAGCGACAGGACTTGACAAATTGAAAAAACAAATAATATTTATATGAAATACTAGGTGAAGGAGGTTTAATCTTGACTTAAGAATATGAATTGGATAAAGGACTGAATGAGATGCACGATTTGAACATATCTTACCTGAAGAATGAGAAGATCCAGCTCCATGGACTTGAACCAGAAATCTGCTTGGGGTTGTGAGGCACAAAGCATCTTGAGCCATTCATCAAAAGGCTGAGGGATGAGATTGCTCGGCTCATCATTGTCATTTGTTGCCTTCTCCATGTACTTATCATAAGCCTTCTTCATGAGCACATAGAGAGCAGCTACAGACACCTGATGCATGTATCGGGTTCTGCATATGTGGTGAACACTAATGAAAGCCTGAACTTTACCACTAGTCGAGATGCCACTATTGATAAGGGCTGTGGTCCACCCGCTGCCATCCAGCCAGTCACCAGACACGCTCCACAGCATCTTTTCAGTATGCATTGGTCCCAGTGTTACCAGGAAGGAATCCTCACCAAGCTCGGTCTGAGGAAACTTCCACTGAAGTTTCTTGGCCAGTGTGAAGAGTGGTTGATCAGCTACCATGACTGGTGTCTGACCTGGATTAAGGTAGCTGATTGTTTGTCTGAGGACTTTCATTGCATGCCAAGCCATAGTGGGGCTGGTAGAGGGCTCTGTGAACAGTGGTAACATGTATGATTTGGATGGGGGAGGTGAAGTAGCCTCTGTGATGCTGGCATAATATGCAGCCCATGAGATCCATTCTCCGGCTTCAAGGTTCTCTTTCACGAGAATGTTTCTGACTCTCTCTAACCACTGGTAGCCTTCTTCAATTACATTGATGAGAGGACGGGAGGCTGGATGAGGATGACTGTTGGTATTCAGGGCAGGAACATACAAGACCTCATCAGTTGGCAGTGAAACATCCAGATCCATGGTTGTGTAGTGAGGTGGCAAGGATTTCACATGCTTCTTCCCCATTTCAGCTGGATCTAGGATGTCAGTCAGATTCTCAGTCTGTTGGCTGTCTGAAGAGAAGTGCTGTTGAATGCTGATGCATGTTCCATGGAGGGCTGATGTTGCTATTGTCGATGATGGGTTGTGGTCAATGTTATCAAAACCGCCAATGGTGAAGACACCCTTGACTGCCTGTGGTGGGACCACAACACCAATCTGCTCCCAGTGACTGATCACTGAATTCGCTATATCTATTCTAAATGTTTTCAAGCGGTCATATGACACACACATTCCTCTTTTATGCATGGCCTCCACCAGATATCTACTACCACTTTGCTGGTGTAGTTTCATTGCCAGGTATAGCGAAGCTGGTGTTTCCCTCTCTCTTATGTGACGAGGAACACTGCCATGTTTCTTGGATCTGCATCTTACAGAGTTGAAAATGATTTGCTGCCCAATGGATGTTGCAGCCTGGAACTTATCAGGTCCAGGAGGTGGCTGATCAATACCTGATCCATCAAGAAGCATGTGTAAGAACGATCTCAGCATGGGAGGGATAGAATCAGCTTCACAGGAAGTTGAGAAGGCACCTGTAAAAGCATGCTTCATGGGGAGATACTCTTGCCGGAGGATTTTGGCTGCTTTGTAGATGATGGAGACATCGGTACAAGTGTTGTTTTTCATGTCAGCAACAGCTTTGCTCAGGTCATCATCAAATACAAGGGACCAGACACGATTTATTTGTACTGATCTGATGTCAGGAATCAGGCGTTCAATATCCTCCCGAAGGCGTGTGGTGTTGCATTTGATGTTTGGAAATCCAAGATCAGCAATGCGCTCGTCATAGAGGGCTGTCAAGTCAGACATTGCCAGTGATTCCCCTGAGCAACGATAGTCCTCGATGTATTCGAGCAACTCATTGAGGACATGTGCTTGTGACCTGAGTTGCATTACTTTCAGTTGAGTCACATCCAACAGTTTCTGCTTTTCTATAGAGCCTAGTCAGGCATGCACGATGATAAACAGCATTAATAGCAACCATGTCACCAGCAGCTAGTTCAGCCAATAGATGCCTGTCACCCACCACCTGAGCACATTCTTTCACTTTTCTATCCAAGCCAAGGGTGGCAGCCCTTCTCAGTTCCTTTTTTTTGCCCACTTCACCACAGAAGAGACACGGTTTATTGAATGGTTCACATGATGATGTTGAGGGTCTGGGTAAAGCGAGTGTGGTGGACTTGTCACTCATGCGCCGTGTTTTTACTGGGCTCACAGACTCTTCATGCTTTTTTCTTTTTCTTGCTCTCTCAACTTTTTGTTTGTCAATCGCATTTCTGCAGCTTTTGTGCCACACCATAGGATTTTGAATCATCAGCTGACTACATCCTGACTACCACCACTAATGTCCACTATAAACTCAGGCAGATCCCCTAATGCCTTCAGCTCCTGGATGTTATCTAAAGCTTCTTTGTAACATGATTGCAATCTTTCAGGATTGTTTCTCAGTTTGAATGATGAAGAGGGATCTAATGTTTTTTCAATCTTTAGGGCGGACTGACAAAGGAAGCATAAACTCCAGTCACGGCATTCCATTATGGCTAATCTGAAAAAAGAAATGAAGTTGCTTTAACATCATAAGATAGATAATATGAGCATTAACAAGCATTCGCAACAGTAAAAATCTATAAAATAATGAAGCTAACTAACTAGCTAGCAACATGTAGGCTATGTGCTTGCTTCAATAAAAATGACGCAAACTAGTCACTAGCTAGTTATGATGAAGCTAACTAGTTACTAGGGACCTAGTTATAATGAATCTAACTAGTTACTAGCTAGCTAGTTATTAGTTATCTAACATAAAAAAAAAAAATTCTATTTAATGAGAAAGTCATACGAACCTCAAAGTGTTAACCTGTCACCTGTTGTTGAAGGAACTGATTTGCTATAGGCTACTCCTGACTGGTCGAAATCTCATGCTACTTAGGACAAATGTAATGTACAGAAGTAGCTGAACAGCTAAAATACAAAATTAAAGTTTTTTCCAGACCGTTTTCCAGACGTTAGGCTTTTCCTTCAAATAACCGTAATAACCGTTAGGTATTTATGGAATGGACCATTGGAGGAAAATAGGGGAGGGTCATGTCTTTTTATTCTTTGTTGAGGGGAGGGTCATCCAACTTTTTTTAGTCTAGGGGGAGGGTCACCCAACTTTTGTATTTATGAAAACAGCAACATTTCAAAGTGGCTTGTTTGGTGCATATTTCTTACATGTAGCTCATATGTGGCTCTCGCGGTCTCGGCCCCCCATTGCTATCAGATGCGTCTGACCCAACACAAATCCAGTTTGGCGCTTTTTGAGTTTGACAGTGCGCGCACACTTCAGTACGTGCTCAGAAAAAGTGCATCATGTCAGAACAGAACGCCAATGAAATGTTTACCTGGCAAAGCTTTAAAGCAGGAGCAAATAATGAACTTTTGTGATTGCGTATAAGTGCAGTGTCCTGTGAGTGTAACTCTACCGCTGCATTAACATGTGATGTGAACGTACGTCGAGTTTTACAGTATTGGGAGAGAAGAACTGCCAGAACTGCAGCTGATAGAATGTGCGCTGTTGCATAATACTACCATATTTTAGTTTCCATTCTTATTTTGTTTCCACAATAATGTTAGCGAGTTGCCACCATAACAGTGGAGTGTGTAGGGCTACCACATCTTTAAATTACTAAGTTAACATAACAAAATACGTAGACCTAGACCAAAAAACTAGTTGAGGATAAATTCGTTAAAATTGGGCAATTCCAGCATTATGGACGTGACATGCAGTCAAAACTTGAAATATAAATTCTCAGAAAATGCATTTAATACCAATATATTGAAACGTCTGTTTATCCATACTCCCTTAATAAAGGAGTCAAGACATTAGAAAAATATCAGTCTACACATGCGTTTTATATTTAATATGAGGGAAATACTTGGACGTGACACAAAAAAAACTTTAACTTTTAGGTGGCAAAATATTTTTTAGTAATTGTATGAATTACACTGCGCAAACCAAAAGTAATATATACAACCAGATTAAGAAGGGTCGGCCTCCACAGAACATAAAATATTATTTTTACTTTATTTTTCATGTTTGCATTTATGAGGAAAAAAACAATGTTACAGACGTGACAGTTCTCTATCACGGACATGACCACTCTGAAAGCGACTTTAAAACTTTCACAGAGACCTCAAACAGAAAGCACAAAGCCTTTCTTTAAAGTGAATTTCGTTTTTTTTATTAATTGTATCTTAATTTTAATCAATGTTTCATGTTTCCTGGATTTAATCGATAAAGTAAATATAGTAGAAAATAGATAATCATGACTCGAAGGCGCCAGCGAGTGAACTGGACTCTCGTCTCATAAATGAACCGAAACTCAGCGTAAGGTAGGCTACTTGCCTCACAGACCTGAGAAATATATAGAAAGCATGAATTGTCTACTTTTAAACAGAACAATTCAAAACGAAAGAAAACAGACTGCTCTCTGCATGTAATCCGTATTAAATGTGCATTTCTCTCTGGCGCGTTCACTGCTGCGAAGATCGCGAGTCAGCAGTTCTTCATCTTTGCAGTCGACACAGAAAACACTTGTTTATTAATAAACAATTAAAATGTCTCCTTGCTATATTTGACATATTCATATCATTACTTTTGCCTGTTCTTTGTGACAGCTTTTAGATGCTTTATTGGCAGCGCCACCCACATGTTGAACGCGGCACACCGCATCAGCACTGAAAACATGATTTATTATAAAAAAACATTTTTTAAAAATCGTGATATGAACCGAATCGTAGGTTTGGTCTATCGTTACAGCCCTAGTAAGATGAGAAAGCAGGAGTTTATGGTTTTAAAAAAACAATGGCTATCTGAACATCTTTGCCAAGCGCAAACCAGAAGTAACCTAATCAATAAATTATCGGGGAGGGTCATGCCTTTTTTCACAATCATTTTGGAGGGTCATAGAAAAATGTATTGCTGGCGAAAGGAGGATCATGTATTTTTTTACTACAGATCTCAAAACTCCTCCGGTAGCCCCTTAAATAAAAAACGTACAGTCCCTAAAGTCACTCTGATGACACAATTTTTATTTGAAATGCACATATTTACCCCCTATTGTCATGGTATGGGGAAAAATTTTGTTTTTTTAAACTTGAAACTAATTTTTTTGGATTCCTTGACCCCAAAAATGTACACTTTGACACCAAATTTGTCATTATAGCGATAACAGAAGCAAAGATATGGGCTCTAGAGTATTTTCGGCGCATTGGCGGCCATTTGTGAAAAAACCTGTTTATTTCTGATACAAAGTGTGATCTCACTTGTGTCTTAGGATAAATTTATTTGTATGACCCTAAGGTACTTCCATACCAAAGGGGACCTTTGCATCATGACTTGAAGTCAAAGGCCTATTTTTTGGGCTTAACCTCCATACTATTACCTTATATTCCTTACGTGCATACTTTTAAAAGAACTCTTAATAACCCCTTTGTTCTACAGGGGTGTAAAATTTGGTCTGATATTAGGAAAAAGACTAAAAACTTTCAAATAATATACACAGGTACCCCCTTTTATGCTAACCCGGCATTACCCGAGATATTAAAAGATGAACTGTGCTTGTTATGGTATAGAAAAGGTATTCGGGTATTTGGTGACCTATTTGACAAAGGGTCATTATTATCCTTTGAACAGTTAAAGTTAAAATTTTCTCTGGAATCCAAGCACTTTTTTAAGCATCTACAGGTTAGAGATTATATTAGAGTTCAGCAAGGAGGTAAATTGTTATCCCTATATCCTTTGGAACTAGACACCTTCATTGTAGGTAAAGATATAAAGAAATTTGTTTCAACTATGTATAAAATGTTGCTTAAGCTTTCTGTTTGTGGCCCAGTGGGGGCCAAGATGAAATGGGAGCAAGACCTGGGGGTTGATTTTAAAGAGGAACAATGGGAAGCAATCTGTCAAAAGAGTCAGACATTCTCATTTAACAGCCGTCATAGACTGCAGCAATTCAGTTTGATTCATTGAGTGTACTATACACCGCAGCGTCTAAATAAAATGAACCCTGACCTTTCAGCTTTATGTCCCCGATGTAAAACACAGATTGGGTCTCTTATCCATATGTTTTGGTCATGCTCCCATTTGGATGACCTTTGGAAAACTGTTAAAGATACTATTGAAAAAGTTATTGGCTCTGACTTGGCTTTAAACCCAAGACTGGTCCTACTTGGAGATGAATCTACATTACCTCTATATTCTCTTTACAATATTAGATTTGTTAAAATGGCTTTGATGGCTGCCAATAAGTGTATCGCATTGAAATGGAAAAGTGACACACCCCCATGCTTCAATATGTGGTTGAATGAACTCTTGTCCTATATTCCACCGGAAAGAATAATGTACAATTTGAAGAAGAACTCGATGGCTTTTGACGAGATATGGGGAAAATACGGGGTGGCGGAGTGGCGGAGTGGCGGGCAAATTCTCTGTAATTCTTAAATTTCTTTGTTTTGAAAAAAAAAAAACAGAGTCTTGGGTAGATCCAGCGTGTAAATCTCCTTCTGAACACGGTCAGCCAACCCATGCAGGAACATGTCCCACTGCGCCTCCTCGTTCCATTTGCACTCGGCGGCCAACGTCCGGAACTGGATGGAATAGTCGGAAACAGAGTTGTTGTTCTGACGGAGATCTGCAAGTTGGCGGGCCGCCTCGCGTCCGACGACCCCGTGGTCGAACACGCGCCTCATCTCCTGCTCGAGTGCTTGGAACAAGGAGCAGCAGCTGTGTTGATTTTGCCACACCGCTGTTCCCCACAGAGCCGCGCGTCCAGACAACAGCGTCATGACAAGTGCCACTTTACTCTCCTCGGAGGAAAACGTCACAGGCTGAAGAGAGAAGTAAATCGAACATTTAGTTAAAAAGGTTTGACACATATTAGGTTCTCCTGAATACCTCTCGGGGGTGGGGATGCGCGGCTCCGGTCGGTTGATGTTGGGATTTCCTGGGGGAACAGGCGGGGGCGGTGCTGGCGCAGTGGGACCTCTCAGATGTTGTAATTGAGAGGTGAGCTCGGACACCTGCGTTACCAGAGCCTGTATCGCCCGACCCGAGGCACCGATCTGTTCATCCTGACGATCCATGCGGGCGTGGTTACCGACAAACATCTGCTCAAAACTGACTGCACTCGCTGAATCCATGGTCTGGTCAGATGGTTCTGTCATGGCTCGAAAGGAACAGTCAAGGATTCAATAGCAAGTGAATACTGCTGATTAACACAAAAGTATAGCGGTAGTGCAGATTCAGAAGACAGAGTGGCAGAATAACAGGCTCGGCAACGCAGGACTCAGTGGGCAGACAGCAAACGGACGATCCGCAAACGATTCTCATAACAGGCAGATGAATCACAGAACAGGAACACAGGAACTCGCGTCCGATCCTCAGAACAGGCGGATGAATCACTGACCAGGAACACAGGAACTGGAGCGAGGAGAAAAGACCGTGAGCAGAGCCCGTGAACCTCCACAACCATCTGACAAAGACAAGACGAGGTGACAAACAATATATAGGACATTCTCATTCAGAACAGCTGGCGCTGATCAGCTCATCAGCGATAACGAGCCGTGCTGATGAGCCGCGCCCATTCATACAACACGCACTCACATAGCGAGGGCGAGTCAATGAATCCATGAATCGTGACAGAAACAATTTGTATTGTTAAAAGCACTATGTAAATGAAGGTGACTTGACGACATCCTCCTAGGCGCTGCCACGTGGTGCCTCGCTAACAGATATTTATAGAGCTGCAGGCTGGGCCACACCCAACACGTTCACTAGGTTCTATAGCCTACGTATAGAGCCGGTTTCCTCCTGTGTTTTCATCTTAAACGGGTAGAAGCACCGAGAGGCCCGTCTCTTGTTGGCTTGCTTCGCTTATAGTTGCGCTCATGTCTCTAGACTGAAAAAAAACAGTTTTAACCAATCCTCCGTCACCCTCGGCAGCCGGACGTGGTGAAGCGTCTGGCGCAAGGCCTACATCCTGCTGAATCCTTGAGAACTGGGTCTAGGCTGGGTGCTATATGTGTGACCCTTCGGGGATCCCATATGTTGCTTTTTTCCACGGTTGCTCCTAAACGGAAGCCTGTGTCTTTCCCTTGGGAGAACCCATCTCTTAGGAGATTGGTGTCACCCCAGTAATTCCATATGCAAACACCCTATGAGGTTAGTCCATATGTTATCTCCACATGACTCTTTCGGGGAAGGATGTGGCTTCCGCAGCGTTCCTTTTCCAATGGAAAGGGCACACTTTCCCAGTGTTATCCAATAGTCTCACTGAGTCAGAACAGCAGTGATGGGCTTCTCTGTGTAAGCCCTGTCCCATCAGGTAAGAGGGAGTAGTAGGTTTACAAAGGGCGCTGGATGGGGTCAGCAGCTGTGGCGCTTTGGTAGGGGATTCCTATTCGTTGATCACCGATTTGACGCCGAGAGAGACGACTGAAAGGGAACATCTCAGTTACGTATGTAACCCTTGTTCCCTAAAGGAGGGAACGGAGACGTCACGTCCCGTTGCCACATCTGCTGTGCCCCGCTGGGGCAGCCAGGTCACCGGCTCTGTTCCCTCCTTCAGGTAACGAGAGTTACATACGTAACCGAGATGTTACATTTGTAACCCGAGACGTTTTCTTCTCTTTATTCGTTATCTTAATATAAAATCTTCAAAAATATCTTAATAAATATTTTACGGTAAAAAAATATATATATCCACATGTTTTAGTATAACTCTTATACTCCGTCACATATAGTACAGAGAGTGAGAACAAAAAAATATATTTGACTCATATATGACTGAATTATTTCATGTCACTTGCTTTTACGGAATTATGAAACAAATAACACAGAACTATATAAGTCAAGTCACATTTATTTATGTAGCGCTTTTTACAAATACAGATTGTTTCAAAGCAGCTTTACAGAGATAACAGGAAAATAATGCAAAAAAGTTTGTTTCCAGAAGAAAATAGCATCACAGTCCAGCTTAAGTAAGTTCAGTGATGTTTCATGATAAGATTATTAGTGGAAAAAATAAAGACAATAGTTGTAACAGTTTAGTCCACGGATGAAGAAGTAGCCTAAGTCCAAAAAGGTTCTAATAGCAAAAGGGCATTTATTTAAACAAAATAACCACAGGTAATCCACTGATGAGAAGGCAACGTGACAGCGTTACGTTTAACACACGACCAACACTCGACAGAGAATGAGAACTAAAGAGGAACTTAAATATACAATGATAATGAATTAAATGACAAACATTTGTATTGATTGCAAGAGTGTCCATGGTAACTAAAGACTGGTGGGAAACTAGAACAAAGGAAACAGTCAACTGAAGAGAAACAAAATTAAATGAAATGAAAATGAAACTAAACACCAACAGAACGTGACAATAGTTTCTAGACCCCATTTTTTTCACAAAACAATATTGTAGTAGTAGATTTTAATTTTTTCTAAAATGAATCAAAATAATATATTAAATGTAATAATAAAATAAATATACATTCCAAACTCTTTCATTCAAAGACTACGCCCTGCTTAAAGTTTGAATACACTATAACTACTAATTTAAAATCACAGAATAATATAATTTGTGTAATGAAAAACAACTATTATCTCAGCATTACCAGCCGAGGCTCATTAGAAAAACGTACCTGTGGCAACATTTTTGAAAAACACAAAAAAGTGAAATGTCCAGTGACTGGCGCTAAAATCGTTACGTTTTTTTCCCGAACAGATGATTGTGAATCTGGCAGCATTTTATTACGTTGGAGTTTGTACGCATCGAGGGCCTCTTGGAAAATTCCGTCAATGGTGGGAAATCGTTGTGTCATAAATTATGGAAAATTCTGTCAGTGGTGGGGAAAGAGTTAATGGGTGGATTTTACAAGCCAGACTAAATAATACATTATGGCCCGGTTTCACAGACAAGGCTTATATTAGTTAAATTTTGAAATTTAAGTCGCTTTTATAAATATGCCTTAAAAAAAAAAAAAAAAAAAAAAAACATTACTGGTGTGCATCTTGAGACAAAACAATGGCACTGACATATTTTAGGATATATAAGTGCAAGTTGCTTTCAGTTCATACAGCTCAAACATGCATATTACTCTGGGACTACCGGACAAATATGTATAGGCCTATAATAAATATAAAGTTGTGGCAAAGATTTACTGGCAGGTTAAAATTTACAGGCTTAAACACATAACATGGACTGTATATCATTATAAAGCATAGTAAGAGATAAAACAATGTTTGATTAAACAATGATTTTGCGTTGAATATCATATTCTGTGTAGTATCTATTACATCAAAAACATAGCTATTTGGATGCTTTTATAATGCATATAATTTTTTTGCGAATTTCAGGAAAATTAAAACCATAAACAAGAGGGTTCAGGATGGGTGGAACAATAAGAAACTCCAGTGAAAGAATAATTGACAGACCTAGAGGGAGATCCAAAGTCGCGACCCGACTCAATGTGACCTCACAAAAAATAGCAATAGAGAAATTTAAAAGGATCACTATGTGTGGAATACAAGTTTGATATGCTTTTCTCCTGAACTCTGGTGAACTTTTTGTACAAATGGTAAGAATTCTAACATAGGAATATAATATACAACTTAAAGGCATGATAATAATTGTGGTCACTATGAAAAAGCCAAAAACATTAATAATAATAGTGTTTCCACAAGAAAGCTTGACAATTTCCCAGTTGTGACAATACACTTTCCACAGTTTGTTACCACACATAGTCAGTCTGGTATTTACCAGGAGCGGTTCACAGCCGAGGAGAGCAACGCTCTCGTCAGGGACGTTGGGGATGGAGAAACCCACCCAAATTAACTTCGGTTAAAAAGGCGTATGATAATTTGGGTAAATGTGTAAGCTAGATGTATGCTTTTATAATAAATTATCTATCTATCTATCTATCTATCTATCTATCTATCTATCTATCTATCGTAATAATGTATGATTTGCAAAAATGAAAACTGCTGCTTCTGTGTAGATGAGAGAATCAAAGTGCGCGTTGTGCACACGCTACATTGATTATTTCCAAGCATGCGCCCTTAAAATAGCATATGAATAACATGCGCAACGCGCCACTGACTTTAAACTATTTTTTCCTGGTTAGTGGCGCAATTGTTTTCTAAACCTGCAAAATAGCATGAAGGAACGTTTGCGCCGGAACACGCCTCCTTTTTTGCGCTGAACCGCCCAGGGAGCGCAAGTTCACTCCCTAGTTTAGCGACGTGCTTCTGTGGAGGGAAAAGCGCGCTTTGCGCCGGTGTAAAATAGGAATGAAACATGCGTCGCTGTACAAAGTCAATTGCGCTGGGTGCAAGATAGGGCTCCAAGTGTGTATCAGAGAGCAAGTCTGTCAGTAACCTTGGGAAAAAAGCAGCTGTTCCAAACACAGAGTTGATGGACAAACATGCAATCAGAATGTACATGGGCAGGTGTAAAGCCCTTTCCAGACAAACTGCAATAATTATAAAGGCATTAAAGAATATAATAGCACAGTATAAAATAATTCCCAAACTGAAGAAAGCATATCTTATGTACCCAATATTTTCAAACAACATCAAGTAAAAATATGTTCCATTTTCCATTTTTCGTTAAGCAAAGGATGGATTCATTGACCTGAGGGTGAAAGAAGACACAGTTCACGTGATTTTTACCTAAAAAAAAAGTGTCACGGTTCATGGATTCATTGACTCTCTCTCGCTATGTGTGTGCGTGTTGAGTGAATGGGCGCGGCTCATCAGCTGGCTCGTTATCCACTGATGAGCCGATCAGCGCCAGCTGTTCTGAATGAGGATGTCCTATATATTGTTTGCTCACTCGTCTTGTCTTTGTCAGATGGTTGTGGAGGTTCTCCTGGGTCTGTGCTATTCTGCCCTACTAAGGCAAAAGACCTTAACTCACCAGAGTGTGAAACTGAGAAAAATGACTTTAAAGTTATCTTAATGTCCTGACAATTGAGTTATAGGTATAATATTGTAATTTTCACATGTTGTAGTGTATACCTTTATTAACCCATCTACAAAAAAATGTTGAACTCAAATTTGACCTTTGACCCTTTTTCGGAAGTTACTGTATTCTGCCTTAGCATTGCCCACAAAATGACAATCGGTCATACCAAGACAAAAGACCTTAACTTCTATTTTATAGCCAATGTTATGCTTAAAATGTAAGCAATATTAAAATTGGACTCACTATGATAAAAATGGCTTTACATGTATCAACAAGAAGTTAAAGTAGTGAGAATAGTTGTAAAAGTATGAATGGTTTTAATTAACATGAATTTCATAAAACAAAGTTGATTAACATCACTAAAGTATAAAAGATGTGGAACATTTAAAGTTTTTTTGAAAAACTGACTCTAAAACTGAAGTGTGTGTGTGTGTGTGTCGGTGTGTGTGAGAGAGAGGTGCGGGCGCGATCGAACAGTGGGATCGCGTCCGCGCCTCTCTCTCTCTCTTTCTCACGCACGCACGCACGCGCACACACACACACACACACTTCAGTTTTAGAGCCGGTAGCAAGTTTTAAAAACTCGTGGTGGATGTAATGGATTTGCCTTCTCGTCGGTTGTTTGACATGGATTTTAACCAAGGTTCAACAAAAGGTAGGCTCTAAATTATTCCTTTTGCTGGTGTATAATGGGTGTGTCGTTGCGGCTCCAACCAACCAACTCGCTTAGTTTTCAGTCAGTGGACTGGCATTGGCAGGCGAGAGCTAGCTATGAGAAGCATATTTTATTTCAGTTGTAACGTTACATGTAGCTTTGTATTACGGGCTGTGAATTAAGATATCCTACAAGCCTGCTCTATTCAGCGCTTGTTACTGGATAAATTGTTGATTATGGCTCGAAAAATGTTTGTGTCTAGTTTGTGAAGTAGTATCGCTAGCTTAAGGCTACCGCTAGCTATTATTGGATGTTAAAGATTCAAAGCCATCTCCACCATCATTTTCCCCCGAGAGTATGCCATTCTTCAAACCTAACAAAAGCAATCACTGTGAAAAATGTATGTGTGTGTCTGAGGTGATTTAATTTCTACATCATAACCCCGTAACTCCAGCGCGGCAATACTTTGATGGTCGGTTAGAAGGCAGAGTGCCGTAACTTCACGGCAGCGCACCCATAACTTCATTCGAGTGTTCAGGAGCAGCGAGAAACGAAGGCATAAAGCCGTAACTGACGTTACGGGCTTCTACCATAGTTTCCCCTTGGCTTTTTGAAGTTACGGCAAAAACATAATCTTATTCCACCCAAAAAACAATCGAATTGAAACTTGATGTTTGTCTACATGATAAAACTTATGTTTATTGTCCTAAAAATTACAATAACTCATTTTCGCCAAAAATTGAAGTTACGACCTTTTGCCTTAGTGCGGCAGAATTGTTCTCCTGTTCCAGTCCGGTTTCTACGACGCTTCACAGAGGATCTTCGTTCCGCGTGGATCTGCAGTCCGCCCACTGAGTCCCTGCGTTGCCAAGTCTGCCCGAGTTTGCCTGAGGATTATCTGCCACTCCGACTCTGAGTTTGTCTGAGGATCTTCACTGAGTTCACATGAGAATTATCTGCTATTTCTACACTGAGTGATTCCTGTGAATGCTGCCTGTCAAATTGAGCCTCTTGTCTTCTCTTTTTGACTATAATAAATACTTATTCACTCGCATCTGAATCCTTGACTATTTTCCAGCGCACCATGACAGAACCATCTGACCATCTTCACATGGATTTAGCGAGTGCTCCTGGTATTGAACAGATGTTCGCCGGAAACCACGCCTGGATGGATCGCCAGGACGAGCAGATCGGAGCTTCGGGACGGGCGATACAGGCTTTGGTAACGCAGGTGTCCGAGCTCACCTCTCAATTCCAACGCCTGAGAGGTCCCACTGCGCCAGCACCGCCCCCGCCTGTTCCCCAAGGGATTTTCCATCAACCAGAGCCGCGCACTTAGCATTACGGGTCGATGCACGTCTTCAACAGAGAGAGAGCCGACCGTACCGGATGCCTGCGGCCGATTTCACCATGAGTTCCAGTACCCAGATTACGAACGCGGTCAGCCCCTCTAACGATCCAGAACCCATGCAGGTAGGTCGAGCTCGGCTTTCCCGGGAGGAGAGAGAACACCGCCGCTCAAGGGGTCTATGTCTCTACTGCGGGGAGCCTGGCCATTTCATCAACACCTGTCCTTTAAAAGACCAAGCCCGGCGGTAGGACGGCGGCTACTGTCGGGCGGGCTCTCCATGATCGGACCCTCGAGCGCCACCCTCCTTCCGGTTAGACTCCAGTGGGCGGAACACTCCTTCAGCTGCCAAGCGTTGGTGGATTCGGGAGCGGAGGGAAACCTTATGGACTTCTCACTGGCACGTAAAATTCACCTTCCCATCACTGCTTTAAAGAACACTATCACCATCAACGCACTCAATGGGCAAGAACTCCCGGGTATCACTCACTCCACTGGACTTATCACACTGATCACCTCGGGGAATCACACGGAAAGGACTTCACTCTACCTCACGCAGTCACCCCACGCTCCTATTGTCCTGGGTCACCCGTGGTTGGTGAAGCACGGACCCAGGATAGAGTGGGGTCAAAACTCTGTGTCAGCTTGGAGTGATGACTGTTATGCCTCATGTCTTTCGTCTGCTGTTCCGTCTGTTTCTCGTTCTGTGTTGCAGGAGGAGTCAGTGAATCTGTCTAACGTGCCGCCGGTGTACCGCGACCTGAAGGAGGTGTTCAGTAAGTCTCGGGCTGCTTCTCTCCCTCCTCATCGTCCCTATGACTGTGCTATAGATTTACTGCCAGGTACGTCTCCGCCTAAGGGCAAGTTATATTCACTTTCTGCTCCAGAAAGGGAGGCTATGGAGAAATATATTTCTGATTCTCTAGCTACTGGGTTCATCCGCCCTTCCTCTTCTCCAGCGGGGGCGGGATTCTTTTTTGTGGGGAAGAAGGATGGTTCTCTGCGACCTTGTATTGATTACCGGGGGTTGAACAACATCATGGTTAAGAATACTTATCCTTTGCCGTTGATGTCTTCAGCTTTCGAGAGGTTGCAGGGAGCATCTATCTTCACAAAATTGGATTTACGTAATGCATATCATTTGGTTCGCATCAGGAAGGGGGATGAATGGAAGACCGCGTTTAACACCCCCAGAGGGCACTTTGAATACTTGGTTATGCCTTTTGGGCTTTCCAATAGCCCAGCGGTCTTCCAGGCACTCGTTAATGACGTGTTGAGAGACATGGTTGATCAGTTCATATATGTTTACCTGGATGACATATTGATTTTTTCTTCGTCTCTCCAGGAGCACGTTCAACACGTCAGACGAGTGCTTCAGAGGTTGCTAGAGAAAGGGCTTTTTGTCAAGGCGGAGAAATGCGCTTTTCATGCACAGTCTGTTCCTTTCCTAGGGTACATCATTTCGTCTGAGGGAGTACGCATGGATCCTGAGAAGGTTAAGGCTGTGGTGGAGTGGCCAAGTCCAGATTCCCGTAAGGCCCTACAGAGGTTTCTGGGGTTCGCCAACTTCTACCGGCGTTTCATTCGCAATTTCAGCCAACTAGCCGCACCTCTGACCGCCTTGACCTCCCCCAGAACGGCGTTCAGGTGGTCAGACACAGCTGAGGCTGTGTTTGCCAAACTGAAAGGCTGCTTTGTTTCAGCTCCCATCTTGATAGCCCCTGATTCTTCACGTCAGTTTGTGGTGGAGGTCGACGCATCAGAGGTGGGGGTAGGAGCAGTGCTTTCCCAGCGTTCTCTCACGGACGACAAGATGCATCCCTGCGCGTTTTTGTCTCGTCGTTTATCTCCTGCCGAACGTAACTATGACATTGGTAACAGAGAATTGTTGGCAGTGAAGTTAGCGTTGGAAGAATGGCGTCATTGGTTAGAAGGGTCGGGGGTACCTTTTATCGTCTGGACCGATCACAAAAACCTGGAATATATCAGAACCGCCAAAAGATTGAACTCCAGGCAGGCTCGGTGGGCACTTTTTTTCGGACGTTTTGATTTTTCTCTCTCGTACCGCCCGGGTTCCAAAAACATCAAATCCGACTCTTTGTCGCGTATTTTTGACCGTTCCGAACGCCCGTTTACTCCCGAGTGCATTTTACCCGAGACCCTATTTGTCTCCACACTCACATGGGAGGTCGAATCGAAGGTCAAAACGGCCTTAGAAGGGGTAACGCCTCCGCCCGGTTGCCCACCGAATCGTTTATTTGTGCCGGAGGGATTACGGTCAGACGTTATTCAGTGGGGGCATTGTTCCAATGTAGCTTGCCATCCAGGAGTTAATCGCACCAGTTTTATGGTCAAGCAACGATTCTGGTAGCCACTTATGGCACGCGACATTCACAGTTTTGTTTTGGCTTGTTCTGTCTGTGCCACTGGTAAGACTTCCAATCGACCCCCAGATGGGTTACTCCAACCGCTGCCTGTCCCTTCGAGACCCTGGTCCCACATTGCGCTAGATTTTATCACCGCCCTCCCACCCTCTCAAGGGTACACGGTAGTTTTGACCGTGGTGGACCGATTCTCGAAGGCGGCTCACTTTATTTCCTTGCCCAAATTACCCTCAGCCAAGGAGACAGCGGTGACCGTTGTAGATCACGTCTTTCGCTTACATGGCCTCCCGATAGACGTGGTTTCCGACAGAGGACCCCAATTTGTGTCCAAATTTTGGCGAGAGTTTTGTAGATTACTGGGAGCGACCGTTAGTCTATCCTCAGGGTTTCACCCCCAGAGCAATGGCCAGACCGAGAGAGCCAACCAGGATTTGGAGAGAGTGTTGCGTTGTTTGGCTGCCAGGAATCCTTCCTCTTGGAGCCAACATATCTCTATGGTGGAGTACGCCCACAATGCATTACCAGTGTCATCCACGGGCCTATCTCCGTTTGAATGTAGTTTAGGTTACCAGCCACCAATTTTTCCCAGTCTGGAATCCGAAGTCGCAGTCCCCTCCGCTCACGCGTTCGTCCAGAGGTGTCACCGCACATGGACCAGAGCCCGTGAGACTCTGCTCCAAGTGGGGGCGCGCACCAAGGCTAAGGCCGATCGCCACCGGTCGAGGCCACCCGTATACGTCGCTGGTCAAAAAGTGTGGCTTTCTACTAAGAACATTCCTCTCCGTTCCGTCTCTAATAAGTTAGCTCCTAAATTCATTGGCCCGTTCACTATCACCAAGATTATTAGTCCGGTGACAGTCCGCCTCAACCTTCCTCCGGCGTACAGGAGAATTCACCCCGCCTTTCATGTCTCTAAAATTAAACCCGTCTTTCGATCGCATCTTAATCCGCCTGCTCCGGTTCCCCCCCCGCCGCGACTCGTAGATGGGGAGCCTACTTATTCGGTTAACCGTATCCTGGACTCGAGACGGAGGGGACGCGGGTTCCAGTACTTGGTGGACTGGGAAGGTTACGGTCCGGAGGAGAGAAGTTGGGTTCCTGCCAGGGACATTCTGGATCACTCCCTTATCGATGATTACAATCGACAGGTAAGGGTGTCTGGGAGGGGGGGTACTGTCACGGTTCATGGATTCATTGACTCTCTCTCGCTATGTGTGTGCATGTTGAGTGAATGGGCGCGGCTCATCAGCTGGCTCGTTATCCACTGATGAGCCGATCAGCGCCAGCTGTTCTGAATGAGGATGTCCTATATATTGTTTGCTCACTCGTCTTGTCTTTGTCAGATGGTTGTGGAGGTTCTCCTGGGTCTGTGCTATTGTTCTCCTGTTCCAGTCCGGTTTCTACGACGCTTCACAGAGGATCTTCGTTCCGCGTGGATCTGCAGTCCGCCCACTGAGTCCCTGCGTTGCCAAGTCTGCCCGAGTTTGCCTGAGGATTATCTGCCACTCCGACTCTGAGTTTGCCTGAGGATCTTCACTGAGTTCACATGAGAATTATCTGCTATTTCTACACTGAGTGATTCCTGTGAATGCTGCCTGTCAAATTGAGCCTCTTGTCTTCTCTTTTTGACTATAATAAATACTTATTCACTCGCATCTGAATCCTTGACTATTTTCCAGCGCACCATGACAAAAAGATTGTTTGGTAACACTTTATTTTAGTGTCCTTGTTACATATGCTACATGTAGTTAATATAGTAATAACTATAAATTATGCATAAGTACACGCAACTAACCCTAATCCTAACTCTAACCCTACAGTAAGTACATTTAGTTCATTAATATTACTCTGCACCACTGCATTGTAACAAGGACACCTTCAAATTTAACCTTAAAGTGTAACCAACTGTTTTCATGCTTATCAGCTTTGTATAATTGTAGCCACAATGTTTAATACATCATGTGAATATTAATTATTTAGTCAGTTTAACAATATACATGTACATGAAACTGCATTACCAGAAATACCTTCTGTGATACGATCTGACATTTATCACTTTGTCTTCAGAGAATGTGTAAATGTGCAGAGAATTAGGTCTAGCCTATGTGTGCTATGTTCAAGAAGACCTACGAGTCACCATACATGCTTTTTATAGCATAAAACAAGTCTCTGAAGACCTCTCTGCTCTGGGTTGATTTGCATAAACAGCCTTAACAAAACACATTAAAAATGTGGCACAGTGGGTAAAAATCTTGTAACTAAAAACTCACTCTGATAACCGCAAGCTATTGAACACTTTGCTTCAAATGACATACTTTGAAGTCTGAAGATGTAAGAATGTAACACCACAACTTGTGTTGGCTGAAAATGTGCAGTCTGGTCGGCAAACACAGACACAAATAATGAGGTTGTGAGTCTTTGGGAAGGTATTTTAGTTGAAAATACATTTTTACATAATATGTGAAGTGTCAGTGTGAATATGATACTATAGAACTAGATTCATACACCAGTTGTGTTTGACTTTTAAATGGCAAAGGGTATGTCTTACCACAGCCTTCACCAGCAGGTGGTGATATTGATCTCTGTATAATTTAGTAGTATGCGGCATGTGAACCTCTCCAAATATTATGATTATTGTGTTGAATGGTATATGCTTGAAATCATGTGGAAGTTCTCAGTTACTGAAACTGATTTATGTTAATCTGTTCTGTGATAGTTTTCATTCTTCATGCATTTAAGTAGGTTTTTGTCTTATTCGTTTTTATATTATTTGTGTCTATTTATTCCAATCATATGCATATGTAAAAAGTGTTACAAGCATGAGCACGAGAGCTGCACAAGAAAGAGATGTGGAACATAAGAAAGAGGTCAGCAGCACTGACAACACTGTAATACTTTTTTCCCTCTTTTTTTCCCTCTTTTTTTTCCATCTTTTTTTTTTTTTCGTCTCGCTGCAGCCTGCGGTGGACACCCAATCCGGCCCACATCGAAGTGTGATGTCAGAAGCCACATCCATGTCCAAATACGTCAATCCAGTTCAGTGGAACCTCCGCCTGCAGCCGATTACGATCTTTTTATTTGTCATGTCAATCACAGTAATTATTGCCTACACCAAACACTCATACCTAAACCTACCCATCACTGTAACTTTAACCAATGAAATTAGCTGCAGGGCAGGATTTCTAGTGAAGTGCCCTTACGAAAAAGAAGTTTATTCAAGTGTTCTATTAGTATACTTCTTTTAAACTAAAAATAAGAAAGTATACTATCAGTCTACATTTTATATACTTCTCAGAAATATACTTTATGTACTTCTCA
Organism: Abramis brama; assembly: GCF_963993115.1. Lineage (NCBI taxonomy): Eukaryota > Metazoa > Chordata > Actinopteri > Cypriniformes > Leuciscidae > Abramis > Abramis brama. The sequence goes on from NC_139972.1 coordinate 34,016,535, forward strand.
GAAATATACTTAAAATTACACTTAAGTGTACTTGACTTATACTGAGAGAAAGGTCCAAGTATATTTGGCCTGTACCTGTACTCAATCTTTTGATCGAGATATACTTAAAAGTATAATTAAGTAGCCTATTCAAAGTAGCCTGAGACTTTCCCTCGGTTTGGAGCACAGTCTCTGTCTTGCATGCGTGCTCGCTCTAGATTCCGGGAGATTTTAACTAATTTGCGCCATAACTAGTGGTCCATCCAGTAGTTAAGAGCCTGAATTGTTTATAGTAATTCTGAAATTTAGTGCACATGAGTGAAAAAAAATACAGCACAGAAGAATGTCTAATTTAGCGTGAGATTTCTTTGTTAAGCGTGAGAGCGTGAGATTGAGGCTGAATGCGTGACTGTCACGCCAGATGCGTGAGAGTTGGCAACCCTGTGTTAGCTACCTGCCTGACGGCAAATGCTGCTTGTAACGAACAGTTAGTGCAACTTTTTTTTCGAACGGACGGAATATGGTTACATACTATAATATATTTTTTTAACGGGATAAGGAAGACGCAGATCTGTTCCAGAATCACTGTTTATCGTATTTAATGACATGGCATTGCTATAGCTTTGTAATCGGTTTTGATGAAAGTGGCATAGCATGCTATACTAACTATTCCACCGTGATAATCTATTTACCAAATGGGGGTTAGGAAAACCACACAATAAATTCCGTGCATATCAAACATTAGCTTGGGATGTTTTTAAGCATTGGTAGTTGTGAAAGCAGCTGCATCCCTTCCCTTCTAATATCAAAATATGGAAATGCTAACATATCTTTTCGGTAACACTTCATAATAACCATCATTAATAGATGGTAAATTGTTAGTTATTTAATCTTTAGTTAATTAAGTGTGCTTGCTGAAAGCAGCACACTTATTGTTCTTCTTAAGTTTTCTTCTTCTTCTTCTTATTATTATTATTCCCGGGAGAAAAATTTTGGCCAGCTCCTGCGCCTAGGCCCTTTGAGACAGAGACACCGTTCCAACTTTAAAACGTACGGTCAGTACCGGTGTAAGTTGCTCGCGAAGATGACATCACGAGTCCATGTCGTTTGTCCGCCATAGTGGATTGAACAGAAAGCGAAACTAAAGTTTCACAGGTCACAAATTTGGTCCGAACTTCACGAAACTGGACGTACATGATCCTTGGACTAAGCCTCACAAAAGTTACTAGAAGGATTTTTGATTTTCGGAAGCGTTTGCCAAACGAAATCAGCGGCGTAGTCGCTAAACAGGAAGTCGTCCATATCTCAGGAACTCTGTCACGTATTGAAACCAAACTTTGTACATGAACTCGGGACTCCAATGTGAGGAAGCACAAGATCTGATTTATTTTTTTTTATTTTTTATTTCAGGCTAATAGACAAACCCATTTACCTATGTCTATGCAAGAGTTTCACCTCACACTTTTAATGTTAATGCATTTAGACTGTTGGTGGCACTGTTGTATTACATTTCACAGTGCTGCCAAGTCAGTGTATATACTGCATTCGTTTTTACTAGGTTTGTCTTAATAAATGCAGGCATGAATTTCGTTTTTTGCATTGGTCTAATTTAATCATCTTCATTTATTAATATATACAGATTTGTATGCATGAATTGTGCATTTCCAGTTCTCAAAGCAGTTAATAACAAAAACAAAAAAAAAAACTTTATACAAAATACATCATGCTCTTCTTCGCTAACCGAACAAACAATTAATTGTCTGTGGCTGTGTTTGTGCGCACGGGAAATATGCTGCTACAATAGAAAACAAGGAGAAACGCGCAGTCACATGCTCAAACAATCAACAACGTCGCTCTAGAGGTGCGTTGTGGACTGCGAAGTGGACTTCACAGGGTTTTCCGCCATCTTAAGTTAGATTCTAATCCGAAGGGAGCGAACATGTTCAGTTCGAAGGGCACTGCGCACGGCATAGGGAATAAGGGAACATCGATACATCACTTCACAGGAAGTGGAGAGAGATGATCACCCAACTGTCATTTCGTACACCATGTCATCACCAGTCAGAACAGTCATAACTAACGATGGAGGAGTTTACGTATGTGTGTAAGTATTCATACATTTTGCCATTGTTATACAAATGACAGTGTAAAGACCAACAGAGTAGTTAAGCACTATTTTGATTATAGCTACGCTATAATGTTTTATTATTACGGTATCGGGCTTTTATTTTGATAACCAAAGAAACCGGAAGTATGGTGACGGAAACGAAACTGGCGAACGGCGCAAAGGACGAAAGGAAGGTCTGAAAAGGTTCACGGTTAAAAACAGTAAAAGGCCACGGAGAAACAGTTAAAACTACAAAGTTTAGCTTCGGTCAATTGGGGAACAAGGTTGGTAGAGTTAATGAGAAATATATTTGAGTTACTTGAAATGTTTATCGTAAAATGTATAATTTGGTAATGCTATCGGATTGAAACTAATGTAATGAGCTGTGTAACGTTCGAAATGTGATGGTAATGTATGGTTTATTTGTTTATACTCAGCTCTTACGTTGGTTGATGACACGGACGGCAATAAAAGTCATTTTAACCATCAGTTCTGGCCTTCTCAATATTGACTGGATGCTACAGTAAGAGCTTGACCACCGCCGCACGCTGCACAACGGGGCTACGAGATCCAACGGCAATACCCGTGACGTCCAGCAGATGGCAGAAGTTGGTCAGAAAATAAAACAGTTCAACGAAAAGTGCTCAAAATGGAAGAATCACAGGCTGTTTCAGTAAGTCAAATGGACATAAATGAACAGATCACAAATTTACAACAAGAAATTCAAGATTTAAAAGACTCACTTAAAGACGAAAGTGAGGATAGACAAAACATTAAAGATTCAATCACATGCAAAGAACAAATCTTAACAGAGCTTCAAAACAAAGCTCAAAGCATGTCAAAGTTGCCAAGACGTTCTGAAAGAGTTAAAGTACAAACAGAAAGGATGATAACATTCCAAAAGGAAGAAATGAGTAAAAGGGAAAAAAGACTAATAACTCTTTATGAACAATGGAAAACACAGGTACGCGAAACAAGAGAAAGGTTAAAGTTAGATATCACAGACCAGGAGATGTCAGAACTCGCAGACATAACAGAGCAAAAGAGAGATGATGTATTGAAGTTATATTCAGAAATAAGAAACCAAATGGCACCATCATCTGACATAAGGAGAAAGATGGATGCATGCGATGCAATAACTCATGACATCGTAAGGATAATTCTGGAAAGATTAAGTGGTGTTGATGAGGATTTTGATGCAGAGCGTGAAAGAACTCGTTTACGTGGACTTTTAGAGCACGACTACACCCAGTCCATATACGGCTCAACCGCAGCATCAAATCGCAGCCAACGGTCCTCAGCTTCACAGCTCACAGCAAAACGAGCCGACGCAGCAGCAGAGCTAGCTGCAAAAGAGGCTGAATATGAGATCGTACTAGAGGAACAAAGAAAACAGGAAAGGATAAAAGCTCTAGAGGAGGAGCACAAGAAACAAATGGCAGCTCAAACATCCGAGTTGGAACGCTTGAAAGCACAGAAGGACGTGAAAGCAGCTCGAGCCAGGTTTGAAGCATATGACAGAGAGTTATCACAGGTGGATGATGTACAGTCAATTAAAGGTGAACAGGTGAGCCCATACTTCACACCCAAACAGCCCACACCAGCACTCTCTTTCATTCCTGTGCAAACAGCTCCCCCTAGTGTCACTCAACTAGCTCAAGCAGTGCAGGACAGCATTAAACTGAACAGACTTCCCGCGCCAGAACCGACAGTGTTTAGTGGCGAACCAATAAGCTTTATTGAATGGAAATCCACATTCATATCACTGATTGAACAAAGGGGCATCTCAGCATCAGACAAGTTGTACTATTTGAAAAGATATGTTACGGGCCCAGCTCGAAAATGCCTTGAAGGGACCTTCTTTAGAAACGATGAGGAGGCATACAATGACGCTTGGGTCAAACTAAACCAAAGGTACGGCCAGCCATTCGTGATTCAGAAGGCATTTAGAGAAAGGCTATCAAACTGGCCTAAAGTGCAGTCTAGAGATGCCGATGGACTAAGGGCATTTGCAGATTTCATAAATGCATGCATGCTTGCAATGCCTCATGTAAAGGGGCTACAAATACTCAATGACAGCGAAGAAAACCAAAAACTGTTGCACAAACTACCAGACTGGATAAATGCGAGATGGAACAGGCAGGTAACAAAGACTTTAATGGAGGGCGGTGAGTTTCCAAGTTTTATTGCCTTTGCCTCCTTCCTCTCATTAGAAGCTGAAGTCGCCTGCAACCCAGTCACCTCCATTCATGCACTTCGCGGCACTGAAACAAACAGCGACAGAAGGAACACAAAGGAAATCAAAAGAAACAAGGCAAGTGTATTTAACACAAACACAACTGAACAAAGTGATAAAAGGACAATAACAAAAACACCTACCAGCTATCCATGCACAATGTGCCAAGGCACCCATCAACTTCACAAGTGCCCTGACCTCTTGAAAATGTCTCTAGAAAACAGAAAGAAACATGTGAGAGACAACAGACTCTGTTATGGCTGTCTAAAACAAGGACACAGTGCTAAGGACTGCAAACGCCGCCTCACTTGTGAAACTTGTACAAAGCGACACCCAACATGTCTTCATGATGAGAAATACAGGAACGGTCTGCAAAGAGAAACACGTGTGAGCACAAACAACGCGGTTCAAGGTAACTCACCTGAAACAGCAACAGCCATGTCACTTAATGTCGCCAGATCTGAACAGTCAGTCAGCACCTCAATGATAGTTCCAGTGTGGCTGTCAACTACCACTAACCCACTCAAGGAAAAACTGGTCTATGCGTTATTAGACACACAGAGCGACACTGTATTCATTGATCAGGATGTCACACATGAGCTGCAGGCAGATGTTTGTCCAGTAAAGCTGAAACTAACTACTATGATGGGTAGAAATGCAGTTGTAAGCAGTGGAAAGGTGTCTGATCTCTTAGTGAGAGGTTATAACTCAGCCACAGTCATAAAGCTCCCCACTGCATACACAAAGGATTACATACCTGCTAACAGAGAACACATACCTACATGTGAAACAGCCAAACAGTGGAGTCACTTGCTACCGATTGTAGACGAGGTCCCTCCACTCCTCAGTTGTGAAGTAAGTCTCCTCATAGGTTATACTTGTCCTAGAGCTCTCGCACCCAAACAAGTAATCTTAGGCAAAGAAAATGAGCCCTATGCCATTCATACTGATTTGGGATGGAGCATAGTTGGCAACTCGACACCATGCAACGAAACAGATTTGGCGAGCAGTCTCTGTCACCGAATCACTGTTAAAGAAATCCCTCCCTCCACTCCAGCAGATGCAATACGTGCTTTGGAGAGAGATTTCAAAGAGACTGACGGGAATGAAAAGACTGTGTCGCAAGAGGACTTAGTATTCCTTCAGAAACTCGAGCATGGCATAACACAGACTGAAAATGGACATTTTGAAATGCCATTACCATTTAAAGAAAGACCACAAATGCCAGATAACAGACAACTCGCTGAAACCAGGCTAAACCAGCTCAAACGCAAATTCATGAAAGATGAAAAATACAAAAGGGACTACATGAAATACATGAGCGACATCATCAAAAGAGGGGATGCCGAAGAGACTGATGATAATGGACTGCCCGGAGAGACATGGTACATACCGCACCACGGCATCTATCATCCAAAGAAACCTGAGAAGTTGCGTGTGGTCTTCGACTGCTCTGCGAAGCACAAAGGTACCTGTCTTAACGAGCATTTACTGAACGGTCCTGACATGATCAACAACCTAACTGGTGTGCTTGTGCGCTTCAGACAGCACCAAGTAGCTCTAATGTGCGACATTGAAAAGATGTTTCACCAGTTCCAAGTCAAAGAAAATGATCGCAACTACTTGCGCTTCGTATGGTGGAAAGACGGAGATATGAATAGCCAACCACAAGCGTACAGGATGACAGTACACCTCTTTGGCGCCGTTTCTTCACCCGGTTGTGCGAACTATGGACTCAAACATTTAGCCAAAGAGAACAGTTCTGCATATCCAGTTGGCTCACAGTTCGTAGCAAGAGACTTCTATGTAGACGACGGAGTCACCAGCGCAGAGACAGTAAAGGATGCTATACGACTGGCAAAGGAAGCACGCGAACTATGTGCAAAAGGTGGACTAAGGTTACACAAATTCGTGTCCAACAACTCTGAAGTTTTAAAAAGCATTCCAGCTTCAGAGCATGCGACAGATACAAGAACAAAGGACTTGACGTTTAATGAAACACAGACAGAAAGAGCACTTGGCATTTATTGGAATGTGGAGAAGGATTGCTTTACATTCAACATCACACTAAAAGACCAACCACCAACCAGGCGTGGCATCTTGTCCACAGTCGCAGCAATATACGACCCCCTTGGCTTCATTGCTCCCTATGTGCTCAAGGGAAAGGGGATTCTCCAAGAAATGTGTCGTCAAGGAACAGACTGGGACGACCCGCTACCTGAGCATCTTAAGCCACGGTGGGAGTGCTGGAAAGGAGATCTACACAATCTAAAAAATGTGCAAATCAGCAGATGTTATGTTCCTGCAGATTTTGGAGAAGTGGTAAAAAGAGAAATACACCACTTTTCTGATGCAAGCACCACAGGATATGGACAGTGTTCTTATCTCAGACTCATAAACAAAAGGGAAGATGTCCACTGTACCTTCATCATGGGCAAAGCACGCGTCTCTCCAACAAAGGTCACCACGATCCCAAGGTTAGAGCTTACCGCAGCCGCAGTATCAGTCGCTGTAAGTAACACGCTAAGAGAGGAACTGCTTTATGACAATGTTGAGGAGTTCTTCTGGACAGACTCAAAGGTCACTCTAGGATACATAAACAACGATGCAAGGCGGTTTCACACGTTTGTTGCTAATAGAGTGCAGAAAATCCGCAACAGTACCTCACTGCAACAATGGTTTTATGTGCCCACCAGCAAAAACCCAGCAGATATGGCATCCAGGGGCACATCTGTAAATGAACTGCTCTCATCTAATTGGTTCACAGGCCCTCACTTCCTGTGGGAAAAGAAAATACAGCTTCCAACAAAAGAGACCATTGTACTTACAGTAGGAGACCCAGAGGTGAGAAAGGTACAGACACTAAGCACAGAAACGGTTGAACATACAAGCCTTTGTGACCGGCTCACAAAGTTCTCATCCTGGTCCCGTGCAGTCAGCGCAGTCGCACGTCTCAGACGATACGTGCTCAAAGACAAATCAAAGACACTCACAACTGTAACTGAAAGACAAAACACAGAAACTGTGATCATCAAAGATTTACAAAGACAAGCATATCAAAATGAAATAGAGACATTAAACAAAGGCAAACAACTTCCAAAGAGCAACAAAATGTACAACTTGGATGTTCTCTTGGACAAGGACAATGTGCTTAAGGTGGGAGGAAGGCTCCATCACTCATCTCTTCCCAGCTCATTTAAACATCCAACAATCATTCCCAAAGAACATCACGTCACAAAACTGATAATTGCTCACTGCCACGAAAGGGTCAATCATCAGGGAAAGGGCTTCACGATGAATGAGATACGAGCCAATGGCTATTGGATTCCAAAGTTGAGTCAAACGGTTGCATCCTACATTCGCCAGTGTGTGTTTTGTCGGAAACAAAGGAGACCTGTGGAAGGACAAAAAATGAGAGACTTACCCACAGAAAGAATTGAACACTCTCCGCCTTTCACATACTGTGGTATGGACGTTTTTGGACCGTTCCTGACCAAACAAGCAAGGAAAGAATATAAAAGGTATGGCCTCCTTTTCACATGCTTTTATTCACGTGCAATTCATGTCGAAATGTTAGAAGACCTATCAACGGACACTTTTATAAATGGACTCAGATGCTTTATCGCTCTAAGAGGCTCTGTCAGACAAATAAAATGCGATCAGGGTACTAACTTTGTAGGTGCCAAAAACGAACTGAGTGCAGCACAAGGTGAAATTGACACTGACAAACTGACGACCTTCCTTGCAGAAAAACAATGTGATTTTGTCCTAAACACACCTCATGCTAGTCACGCAGGTGGAGTATGGGAACGACAGATACGTACTGTAAGGAACGTTCTTAATGCAACATTGGCTCTCACACCAGGTCGACTCACCGACTCTTCACTCAGAACCTTCTTGTATGAAGCAGCTGCTATAGTAAACAGCCGCCCCCTTACAACAGACAGTCTCAACGATCCAAACAGTTTGGAGCCGCTAACTCCAAATCATCTTGTCACATTGAAAACGTCAACTCCTCTGCCTCCCCCAGGACAGTTCGTTAAGAAGGACTTATATGCACAAAAACGATGGCGTCAAGTACAGTACTTGCTCGAACAATTTTGGAGCAGATGGAAAGGGGAGTACTTGCAGAACATAATGGTCAGACAAAGATGGCACAAGCCTAAAAGAAACATGCAAATAGGCGACATAGTAATGGACAAGGATGAAATGCAACCACGATCACAGTGGAAACTTGGACGAATCTTGGACACTGTAAAAGATACCGATGGACTTGTCAGAAAGGTCAAAATAGGCTTTGCAGACAGAAATCTTACCAAAAGGGGTCAACGTGTGAACAAAATGTCTGTAGTAGAACGTCCAGTACATAAGTTAGTTCTGCTACTAGAAGATAGTGAAAGGTAAATTTACAATGCTTAAGTGTATTGAAATGTTGAAGTTACAGTTGTAACATGTTTACAAGGTTATTTCTGTATTCTGGTTAAGTAACTTGGAGAAATTATTTGTGTTTTTATGTGTGTAACAGCAAATAATTTGGTGGGAGTGTAAAGACCAACAGAGTAGTTAAGCACTATTTTGATTATAGCTACGCTATAATGTTTTATTATTACGGTATCGGGCTTTTATTTTGATAACCAAAGAAACCGGAAGTATGGTGACGGAAACGAAACTGGCGAACGGCGCAAAGGACGAAAGGAAGGTCTGAAAAGGTTCACGGTTAAAAACAGTAAAAGGCCACGGAGAAACAGTTAAAACTACAAAGTTTAGCTTCGGTCAATTGGGGAACAAGGTTGGTAGAGTTAATGAGAAATATATTTGAGTTACTTGAAATGTTTATCGTAAAATGTATAATTTGGTAATGCTATCGGATTGAAACTAATGTAATGAGCTGTGTAACGTTCGAAATGTGATGGTAATGTATGGTTTATTTGTTTATACTCAGCTCTTACGTTGGTTGATGACACGGACGGCAATAAAAGTCATTTTAACCATCAGTTCTGGCCTTCTCAATATTGACTGGATGCTACAGACAGTATTTTTAACGGTTATTGTTGTGAATATTACATATATTTTTGATGATTATAATTTACCTCAGTGAATGCAGCCAGCTTAGCTAGTTTGTGAAGTAAAGTGATTTTATTTTAGGTAGTTGTAAAATAGTGCAATATAATTGTAAATATATAATATAATAATAAAAATTAAAATATGAATGTAGTCCTATATATATTTATGTTATATCATAATCTGCACGACCCCGTCGTTGAATTTCTTTGATGACGTTTGCAGGGCGTTTCAAATGAGCAGGTATTGTCAGTGAAGTCCACTTCAACTGATATACCGTGCTCAGGGAGTAGGGGAGCAGTGATATGGACCCTGTCGAATGGAACGCACATTAGATGTGTAAAAACAAGTGGAAAGCACGAGCGCGCCGCTGTCTCCTTTCCACAAGCGCTTGTTCTCCTGTGGCGTCTGTCGTTGCTATGCAACCATGAACTGCGCTCTCCATGATGACAAGAGCTGTGTCTGAAATCGCTCCCTATCCACTATATAGTGCTCTATTTAGGGTGTCGGCCATTTTGTAGTGGTGTCCGAATTCTGAGTGAATGACATCATTCCCTACATTCTTCACTACTTTTACCCACAATCCTCTCTGAATTCGAGTGTACATACGATGTACACTTGTTGAGACACTATTTCCCACAATCCAACACGATAAGGCGATAGAGCGCGAATGAAAAATAAACAAAAATGTCACCATGGCAAAGGTGCACGCGAGTTAGAAAACAATCATTTATAAGACCAGACGCCTGGTTATTTATTTATATATACCGTTATATCTATATTTGAATAAACAAATGTGTTGTGTAGTGTTTTGTTCTCTTTTATTTTCACATATAAATGTAAAAAGTAAATAAATATGACAAGCAAGTGTTTTTATTATCTTTTTTTTTAATCAAATAACGCAATAAACGTGAAAAATACAGCCAAAAAAAGGAAATATTAAAGATGGGTAGGTAATGTTTATGACAAATTGTCCGAGCTCTCTGGCGCGTGATAATTATGTCAGCGTCCGAATTCTTTGCTGATGTAGTGCATTCAACTGCCATTCACTATGTAGGGATTAGTGAATGAGTGAACGAGTGAGCGGTTTCAGACACAGCTAAGGAAGTATCAGCAAAAGATTAATAGATTTCTAGCCCTTGCATTAGCTTTACTACTAGATATATTTATGGAGATGAAAAATAATAAGGCGCCCTGTACAGCTATGATCAGCTGTTCGGCCGAGCATTCAATGTTGTTACACTGCAAGCTGATGGTTCGTTGCTGCCGCGCTCTATCACTCGCACACCATAAAGAGCAAATTGTTTTTTAATGTTTCAATTTCGTGATTAAAATGACATAATTTGGAAGCGGATAATTTCTTCACAAACAGCTCATTATGACTCAATGTTAGAATGCTGCACCTACACTCGATAGTGTGAAAAAGATCAGCGCAACGCAGACCACTGCATTGACAGCGTGAAACATATGATCTGTCTACGGCCAGGGCTCAGCGGAAGACAGAAAATGCCGGTCCAGCGCTGATTGAGGAATTTAATTCGAAAATAAAAGACAGTTTGACATATTTTTTCTCGCATCTCGCATCTATCCACTACTTGCTAACGTTAGTGCACTGCACCCGAGCAAGCACACTTTGCAGTTCCTCCGGAAATGCATTTTTCTAGTTATTATTATTATTCCCGGGAGAGAAATTTTGGCCAGCTCCTGCGCCTAGGGCCTTTGAGACAGAGACACCGTTCCAACTTTAAAACGTACGGTCAGTACCGGTGTAAGTTGCTCACGAAGATGACATCACGAGTCCATGTCGTTCGTCCGCCATAGTGGATTGAACAGAAAGCGAAACTAAAGTTTCACAGGTCACAAATTTGGTCCGAACTTCACGAAACTGGACGTACATGATCCTTGGACCAAGCCTCACAAAAGTTACTAGAAGGATTTTTGATTTTCGGAAGCGTTTGCCCGTCACAGCCAAACGAAATGGTTTATTGTTCACAGGAAGTGGAGAGCGATGATCTCCCAACTGTCATTTCGCGCACCACGTCATCACCAGTCAGAACGGTCATAACTAATGATGGAGGAGTTTACGTATGTGTGTAAGTATTCATACATTTTGCCATTGTTATACAAATGACAGTATTTTTAACGGTTATTGTTGTGAATATTACATATACTATTTTTGATGATTATAATTTACCTCAGTGAATGCAGCCAGATTAGCTAGTTTGTGAAGTAAAGTGATTTTATTTTAGGTAGTTGTAAAAAAGTGTAAATATAAATATATAATTCGTTGCTGCCGCGCTCTATCACTGGCACACCATAAAGAGCAAATTGTTTTTTAATGTTTCAATTTCGTGATTAAAATGACATAATTTGGAAGCGGATAATTTCTTCACAAACAGCTCATTATGACTCAATGTTAGAATGCTGCACCTACACTCGATAGTGTGAATAAGATCAGCGCAACGCAGACCACTGCATTGACAGCGTGAAACATATGATCTGTCTACGGCCAGGGCTCAGCGGAAGACAGAAAATGCCGGTTTAGCACTGATTGAGGAATTAAATTCGAAAATAAAAGACAGTTTGACATCTTTTTTCTCGCATCTGTGAATTTATTTTTTAATCATTTGTTCTGAGATGAAGCGAATATATTTGTGCGGGAATTTCTGGCACTATAAAAGCTAACCTTGCGGGAATGGTTTAAATTATGCGCAATCCCCACATTCCCGCACCGAAATTCAAGCCCTGAAATGGCAGCGGGATGTGTAACTCTAGCATATGGCGCATATGTCATATAAAGTTAGGCAAGGCCAAACAGCGTTATCCATGTTGTTGCGATTGCATCGCTAGAGTAAACTAATAGTGAAACTGATAGCGTTTTTCATTTAATTACAATATGAGGACTGACGGTAGGCTATAAAAATCAGCGTTTCTCTGTAGGTGATGACAACCATCTTGACAGCAGCAATCAAAGCATTGCTAATTACGGTAGACCTTAATTTGAGATGGTAAATTTGTTCCTTATCAAAGGGAACACTCAACCACAGAACAGCTGGGTGAGTTTTGTATTGGCTTATTGGATACAGTAAATGAAGACTGTCAACTTCTTTTCAAATTTCCTCACCTAAAACACTCCCACTCTCTGCTGTATAACCAAATATTTCAAAACCAACAACCAAGCCACATAAACAATGCCATTGGCACTAGTCTACATTGCAGACATGTCTCTTAATGCACATAACATTTCACCTTTTTGCACAATCTTGAAAAAAATACTATTGTTGACATTCTCAGATCAAGCAAACTTCAACGCACCCTTATCCCACTACCTGCTAACGTTAGTGAACCGCACCCGAGCAAGCACACTTTGCAGTTCCTCCGGAAATGCATTTTTCTAGTTGTCATTTAACTGTTAGCAAACAGTCTTTTTACTTAATAAATACTTTGTAACCCATCTATAAACATTATTTAACCAGAAAGAGGCAGAGGAACATGATTTTTTCATAGCTTATCTTATCATATAGTTATCTAAGTCAGTCACACCTCGACTTTCTTCCAAATAACGCACATTTCATTCATAATATTATAAATACAGGCCTTTATATTTCCTGCACATTTTTGTTTTTCTGAATTGTCTGAATTGCTAATAAAAATAGGTAATACAAAACGATTACTTGGTCTCCACCACCAAGGTGAATTGGTTTAGTCTTGACTTCTGGTCGTGACTCGTTGTGAGTGACAGTTGGTATGGGGGGGATCAGGGGAAATCTGTTGATTGTCGATGTCGAGTGCCAAATAAGAGATGGACAAGAAAGGTCAAAGCCATCAGGTGCCCAATTTAGAAACGAGCGAAAGATAAAGGTATGCAACTATGTTTTCTCTGTATGATTACGGTATCCATGTCATGAATGAAGAGGCAATATTAATTGGTGGGTATAACTCTTATTTGTTAGCCTTTTTGCTATGATTCTTGCTATGCTTAACAATAATTCAGTTTTAACTCAAACACGAGATCTAATTTCACCATAATATTGTGCTGTCCTGGAGCACTCAATGTTATGGCCAAATTCCTTCAAACGGCCCTGTGTGTAATGTACAGATCGTAGATCATCATTTTTCTGACCATAAGCCTATTGTTTTTAATATTACCCTCTTATGTGGTCTCCCGGAAAAACGTATTACTTATTACTCTCGTGCGATTACATCTAATACAGTCAGTGATTTTTCATCAGCATTTTACCCCCAATTTCCAACGGCTGCGTTACGGCTCCGGCACGGCGGCGGAGTCAATAGGTTTCCATTAAAGTCAATGAGTGTATTTCCACTGAATGCGGTACAGCTGCGTTCCGACTCCGCCGATCCGCAGCCCTCCGGAGCAGATACGCAGAGCTTCTATTTTTGCCGGATGCCGGAGCGCTCCGCAGCACTACAGGGCAGAGTACGCAGGACAGGAAGTCGAGTGACAAAACAGAACAGCCAGAAACAAAATAAAAGATCCGTTTAATTTTCAAAATAAAATACACCGCACTCATATTTCCCTACACTACACCTTGAAAACGTCATAATGGGTGGAGACAGGCTTGTTGAAGTTTTAACCCCGTTGACACGATGGATGAAGAAATGCTGATTATTGAGGTACAGAATCAACCCATCATCTATGACCCCTCACATCCTTTTTATAAGGACAACATTAAAAAGGATGCGGCGTGGAAAACTATAGCAGAAGTGATTGGTGTGGATGGTAAGTCACTATTTTTGTCCAAGAAATAAAGATAGAAAGCAAATAGCTAGTTATGTACTCGTAATGAGGAGTTATATAGCTATACAGGTTAAAAACACATTAAAATTTTTAATTCAGTAGCCATTGCAGGATTGTTTGATTAGCATGAAGAACTTTATTTACAGATATTATGTTTTGTAACGTTAATGAAATATTAAATTTGAGTAAAGTTATAAATAGAATAAGGATTTTAGACATTAATTTATTACATATCGCGCGATCACACCAGAATTCGCGAGATTACATGGGGCCTCGTGAAGTCAGCTGTCAGTCATGACCGCAGCCGTTCCGCAACAAATCCGGACCTGGTGGGTATTGACGGACGACGGAACACGGAGCTGTCACGCAGCGGAGCCGTTCCGCAGCCGTTCCGCATCTGGTGGAAATTGGGGGTTATACTCATTCATTAACATACTATTGAATCTCCATCTGTTTCAGTGGTTCCAGAAGAATTGATTAATCTGTTCAATAATCTGTGAGTGTAACTCTACCGCTGCATTAACATGTGATGTGAATGTACGTTGAGTTTTACAGTATTGGGACTTAAGCCTTGTTTATACTTTCGCCTGGCTCCCGCAGCGCGAGCCTCCGCTGCCTGCCCGCGCACCTCCCCAAACGGACGAGGCGTTTATACTTGACGCGCTCGCCGTTGTACTATTCTTTCTAGATTTTTTTTTTTTTTGGCGAATTTTGCCGCTCTCGCCGGCGGTGGTGTGAACGCACAGTTTGAATCGACAGAAGGCAACTCAGAGTAATTGCCCTCTAAACCACCAGGAATCAGCGGTGAGAAGTAGTAAGGTACACAGGTGAATGTTTATTTTAGTACACTTCACCAAAACCACACTACAAAAGAATTGTGTAAAGCAGTAAACCTTGAGATTATTACTTGTTACATTAGAACAAAATAAATGAATTTGAGAACATAGCCTATACAACTAAATTAACTATAACTTGCATATTTTCTAATTTCACTAAAAATTTTCATTTAGTTTCGAGAACATTTTTTATAAAACATGGACAATAATTAAAAGGGCTTATTTCTGCTATAGTAAGCTAGGCTCATTTTGTAAATTTAAGCAACTACTAGACTAGTAAGACCGCCTAAACCGAGACCAAGACACTACCAAGACCAGAGGGTATCGAGACCAAGACAAGACCAAGACCGAGACCAAGACAGACCAAGTCAAGACCAAGACCAAGTCGAGACCAAGACCAAGTCGAGACCAAGACCGAGACCAAGTCGAGACCGGAGGGGAAAAAAAACAGACTAGTGTTGAAGCTAAGCAATAACTTGTATGAATTCAAGAACAGCAGCATAGGGTTCAGCCGCAGTTTACATTCAATGCATATTAGATGGTATTACTTCAACTACACAGGCAGAACAATACAGAGACAGACCATGTCATGTGTGTGACTGTGAGCTCACTGTAAATGTTTTTGCAGATTGGGTGAGATCAACTATGTGTAGCAATTGCATGACGGCTGTTACTGCACTAGAGGATTGAGACTCCCTTAACTTTTGTGTACTGTTGAGGACTGACATGACTGGTACTGACTGGTTCATCTGACAAAACATCAAACACCTCCAACACCATCTTGCTCCTCCAACAACTGTCTAAAGAATGAGAAATATGTAACCAATTGAAATTATAATTAATGTGTAGATGAAAACGTATAACATCAAATTAAAGATACACAATTATAAACTTGGATTAGGCCTAATGTTTAGTCAACACAACGGAGATATGCAGATGATATTTAAAAGACCATTTATTTAGTCTAACACCAACAACACAACATACGCACACACACACAGATATCAAAGACACAAATTCATCTAAGCAAATGCCTGCCTATCTCTGCCGATTTCGGAGTCTGAGACTCCAAATGAACCCATTCTGCAACTTTTAAATACTTAATTACATTTTTAAAAACGAAATTATAGGCTTAAGTGCGGGATCCGAAAGTTGGTCGTTTTGTCGCTATGGTTACACACACACACAATACACACACACACACACACACCGTTGGCGGTGCGCTCAAAGTCATCTGTCAGTTGTGTAGTTGTGCAGTTACCCAAAATGAATGACTCCTAAATGAAGTTAAAACCTCAACTTGTACTTGAGTAAAATTTAGCAAGGGGTATCTGTTTTACTCAACTTACTCAAGTACTTTTTGTACTTTTACTCAAGTAATGTAGCTGTGTACTCTGTCCGCCTCTGGCTAAATCCCCCGACCACTATGTCAGTCTGAGACAGCGAGACCTAGACAAGACCGAGAGGTCCGAGACCAAGACAAGACCAAGACCAAAGACCGTCAAGGCCGTGACAAGACCGAGACCACGTAAAAGTGGTCTCGAGACCGGTCTCGAGACCAAGACCGGTCTCGAGACATACATCACTAGCAACTACTATATGCACAAACTGGGTGCCGGTGTGATGACCTATATGCTCGGCCAGATTCGGCTCAAAGTCGTGCATCTTCGGATGTGGAGCCGCGCGCGCAGTTACAAAATCTGCCGTGCACACCGCCAAACGAAATGGGCCCTTGCGCACCATCGCGCTTGTGCGGACGCGGCGAGTATAAACCAAGCTTAAAGGAACACTCCACCCATTTGCATTAAGCTTTGCAATGTTAGAAACCCAGTCATACTATTGAATGGTCGTGCAACATTTTCTCATTTTCCCCTGAGACGAGAGAAATCTGTATTTACCTCTTTACACTTCCTCCTACAATGACGCAAAAATCGTAATTTTGCGTCATTGTAGGAGGAAGTGTAAGAGGGGGGGATTTCTGTTAAGACTACAAGCACTAGTTCCCACCCTTTCAAACCCGCCCATAGGGGGTTGGACCTAATGCGCTAACAGACCTATCACAGATCAGTGCCAGTGCGTTTGATTTCACCGGCAGAAACCTGCATGTCCGGCCGTCGAGATCGTCCAAAATGTCCGGGATTCGGCTTTGCTTTCTACGGTCGCCATTCATTGTTTACATGCACACCTTTTGTTTCATTTTAACTGAATTCATTCCGATTGGTGAATCTGAATGTAGTGTTTACATGAACGCTAAACAAGTGATCGGTTGATGTGCGTTTTACCATTGCTAAGAAAATACCCGCTCCTCAATGAGAGATAGCCCACGAGACCGGTGCATCTCACAGGCGCCGCTCATCAGTAATCACGTCAACGCTTTTGCGTTCTACAGTCGCCATTCATCATGTTTACTGTGGCGAGCAGGACGAGGCTAGGGCCGCGGTAGAAAGACGCGAGGCCGGTGGCGTGATCGATTGATGTGCGTTTTACCATTGCTAAGAAAATACCCGCTCCTCCGTGATAGATACGAGACCAGTGCCTCACAGGTGTCGGTCATCAGTAATCACGCCACCGGCCTCGCGTCGTTCTCCCGTGGCCCTAGTCTCGTCCTGCTCGCCACAGTAAACACAATGAATGGCGACTGTAGAACACAAAAGCCGAACCCCGGACATTTTGTGCGATATGCGATCTCAAAAACCTGGGCAGACTCACGGAGACTACTAGTAACTTAGCTTAGCTTTATTGTTTACAACTGCTCTCTAACTGGTAGGCATGACTTGGGAGTGGCCTCGTAGAGCAGCGAAGCAAGTGCATTCTGGGAGTTGTTGTCTTTCATCCACATGAGCCAAAAATACATTTTCTGGCTTTTCTCAGTCTAGAAAGCTCCAAATTCAAAAATAATTTCACATTTCTTCTACATAAATGACCCAATTTAAATACACATTCATCTTTCCAGAGGTGGAGTGTCCCTTTAAGGCTCCAGAACTGCAGAACTGCAGGCTCAGAGAAATGTGCGCTGTAGCACGATTCATGTTTCTTCAAAAGCAGATCATGGAATCATCCACGATCAAAAATCGTGACATCGCATAAGCACAAGTATAAAACGACTGTTATCATGTCTGAAAACAAACACAAGTAATGGAGTTTACAAAACTGTATCGCACGCGTGCTACAGTGGTACATTTATTCATTGCACAGACCAATCTTTTTGTACATGTCGCACTGTACAGCCCTGTACAGGACCCTTTTTAATGAACGTTTGGTGTAGGTCTACTAGGCATAGATATATCTGAACATCTTTGCCAAGCGCAAACCAGTACAGAAGTAATCAATAAATTATCAGGGAGGGTCATGCCTTTTTTCACAATCATTTTGGAGGGTCATAGAAAAATGTATTGCTGGTGAAGTGAGGGTCAAGTATATTTTGACTATAAATCTCAAAACTCCTCCGGTAGCCCCTTAAATAAAAAAACGAACAGTCCCTAATAACAATTCCGGTCTCCCGCGAGAACTCCGGTCTCACGCACACATGATCTTGCGTTATTTTCTTATCACTTCTCGCATGTGTTTGGATGTGAAATGTTTTTTTTTTTTTGTTTTTTTTTGGATGTGAAATCAATGTAGTTTGCGGACCAGACAGAGTTGTCTGTGATTCTTCCTATTGTAAAGCCATGCAATGTGAAACCCCCTGTCACCGATCCATCGTGCGATATGCAATCAGCAGCGACTGAATGCTACCACAGATAGTCATGCAGTGTGAAAAGAACAGTGATCTGATGAGTTTGAAAATCGTGTGAACTCTGTATAAATGTCAAGCCGCACTTTGACATTCATCACTGTTGAATCAGGATAGCTAATGTTTCGATAATGTTAGTGCGCTATGCTCATTATGCTCATTATTAATATACATTATTATTATGAAAATACCTCTTATGAAAGAACATCAGGTGTACGGTATGTATTTCCTATGTATTTCCATACCTCTGCGCACCCTGCTCATGCAGACATCACACGTCATCAGTGCATGAGGATATACAGAGTTGTAGAGGCACTGAGCACCGCAAACAGTTCCTCCTGAACCAAAACATTGAGATTATGAGTTATGATTATGATTTTACACCATGTCATAATTACTGTAATTAAGAGATGGCAACCTGTAACATTCTACTTGCAACTGTTCACATCCTCAGACTCGGAATTATGAGTTTTTATGGCAACATTATTAATGGTGAAATGAATCTGCAGCAGTCAGGTGGTACAAGTCAGAGCTATTTAATTTGTTTAAGTTCATTATTATTGTATTCACTAGTTCGCACTTACATTATATCAAAATGAGTTAACCAGGTTTATATAGACAGAATTAACAAGGGTAAATGAGAAACAGCTGAAACCAATCAGGGATAATGAGTCTGGGCAAATGACTCTGGGAAATGTAGTTCATGGTGGAATGACAATGGTCTGGGGAGGAGTGCCCTCTGGTGGATATCCTGGAAACTTCAGTGGGTAATCACATCATAGGCCCTCTCAAAGGAGCGGCTTCGAGATGCTCCAAACACAACCATAAGTCCAGGAGGGAGTTGGAGCAGAGGCGGAACAGGGAGAGGGCCAGGTCCGTGGAGTGGAAACAGGGCTAGAGACTGAGGTGGGTCGAGGAGCCATGGCGGAGCAGCTAGAGCCAACAGGGCAGGTGATCAGGGCAGAGCTGACAGGGCAGGTGATCAGGGCAGAGCTGATGGGACTGAAGACAGGGCTGAAAACCACCAGGGCAGATCAGGCGGAACTGGAACAAAGAGCACAGAGAAGTTAAGGTTGGCCTCTTGGGCCGTGTCAAAGCAGGCAAATTATCTGAACATGCTCTTCCCGAACTTTGTTAATAAAACATAATATGTTATGTGCTTTGAGACATGAGTTAATTTAACGCCATCTCATGGTGACGCTTTTCAGACTCTGTTATAGCTGTGCACGTTCATGTGTTTTGGGTTTGGAGATGAGGGTTCTGAAGGGATGGTGGAATCTTGTTATTGCTAGCCCCTACCTTTGCCTATGCCTACCCTACCTTTAATAATAACTTGATAATGCAAGTTCAGAATGGAAAGTTGCTTTTTTTAAAACACTTTCATGCTCATTTGAAAACTCACATGTGTCAAACTCCAGCTGTCAGTCACTAATTCCAAAAACTACATAAAATGTGTGTCATTACAGTCAGTACATGAAATGTTGTAGACAACAGTGATGGCATGCACTTTTAACAATTGCTGACAGATAATTAATTTAACCAAAGTCCATGGCCAAGTGCCCAACGAAAGGAACTCTGATCACCATAATGGCGACTTAAGTATGGTCATAATAAGTAAACATGATAATGTTTTTTTGGAGTTGTTTAAGCATTCTCTGGTGAGATATTATTGATTTTATTTGCTGATTTATTGTCTGTGTGGCTGTGAGTCAGTTGTAGTTGTTGTGCTATCTGCTTGTTTCTTCTCTTTTTTCTGTTCTTGTTGTTCCTCTTATCTTCTTTGATTCTGCTTGTTAACTGCAGGTTTCATCACTAATAGTCAATCATTACTTGTAGTGTGATGGTCCCAGGTCCCAGCATGCTAAATATACTTTATACTGGTCCACCAGCACACCCGCTTCCCATGCTGGTGTCCGGCAAACCAGTAACCAGCACCCCAATCGTGTCAAAGCAGCTGGTACACGGCACGACTGTCCTGCACAAATTTTTATCCCGAGCCGGCGGCAATCACGTGAGCTTTCGCGCTAAACACAGACACCGGAGCTTTCAGTGTTGCAAGCAACTATAGCTTCAGATAGAAAAATGACAGAAATGTGTGTGCAAATGATTTGTTCAACGTAAACAACATAAATAGAGAGAGAGAGAGAGAGTGTGTGTGTGTGTGTGTGGCAGTGTATGTGCATGCTGTATGGTTGCTGCCAAGGAGCTATAGCCCCATCGATCTAGCCTGTGATGTGGTTGTGTATGATTTGGCAATGGGGACAGCCTATACGCTGGTGAAAATTGGGCTGACTCCTTGAATTTTTTAAATGTCCACCCACGTCTCTTTCAGACAAAAAAGTTGATGATGTGTACTACAGGTGCCATCTTTTAATCCCAGTCGCATCTGCAATGACGTCATGGGACATTGAGATTGTCGTGTTTATACACGTGGTTCAGACGTCGGGCACGATGATAGCGTCTTCCAGACGTAGTGTCTCGTTCCCTTTCAGGGAACCATGGTTATATTTGTAACCCGAGAAAATTCCTTTCAAATGGGAACTTGGGAATTATCTCAATATAAAGATCTTAATAAATATTTTACAGTAAAATAAATATATCCACATATTTTAGTATAACTCTTATATTCTGTCACGTATAGCACAGAGAGTGAGAACTAAATTTTTTATTTGATTCATACATGACCAAATTATTGCATGCCACTTGCTTTTATGGAACAATGAAACAAATAAAACAGAACTATATAAGATTATTTGTGGAAATCAAAACACTCACCGCGCTCTACCAGCTAATTACGTGCTGAGACCTATATCACTACAAAAATGCAAAAAAAGGTCTGCACTCTAAGAATACTTATTTGTTATAAACAGGAGATAAAGAAAATACAAAGGGCTCTTTGCCTTCATCAAAGACACTGATGAAGGCAAAGATCTGAAATGTTTGTTTAAAAAAAAAAACGGCTAATCCACTGATGAGAAGGCAGCTTGACAGAATTTAATACAAGACCAATACCCGACAGAGAATGAGAACTATAGAGGAACTTAAATATACATTGATAACGAATGATGAGATTTTTATTTTTTTCTACACACACTGAGATCATTAACTTAACACAAGACACCTGATTAACTTTATGATTATGTGTCACGGTTGATGAATTCACTGACTCTTCCTTGCACTGTGTTTATGTGTGTGCATGGGTGTGTGTTTGTGGGCGTGGTCGCTGATGATCCTCCAGGAGCTGATTCTAATCACCAGCGCCTATTTATTCTCACCTCTTGCGTCTTGTGTTTGTCAGATCGTTTTGTTGGATGTTTCCCAGTGCAGTGTCTGTTCCTCCTCGTGTCTCCGTGCTTCAAGTCTGTTCTTCGTGTGAGGTTTCACCGTCGTGGGTTCCTGTTGTTCATCTGAGTTCCAGTCTTCACGTCAGCTT
Source organism: Abramis brama (assembly GCF_963993115.1). NCBI lineage: Eukaryota > Metazoa > Chordata > Actinopteri > Cypriniformes > Leuciscidae > Abramis > Abramis brama. The sequence continues at coordinate 34,038,679 of NC_139972.1, forward strand.
CATCACTCCGGGATTTACTTCACTCTTCTGACGACCGAGTTGCTTTATTGCAAACCTGCGCTACCAATCTGACTGTTACAAGTGTTTCATCCATTGAGTCTGGTTACTGATATTGTTTCAATAAACCAGTTTTACTTGCTATTGCCTCTTCTGTTCTCTTTGCCGTGACAGAACGATCTGACCATCATGGAGGCAGCACCAACACCTGTGCTGTTCCTCGTTTGCGGCACTCTCTCAGGAGATGAAGAGGGTTTTCAATCGGGCGGTCGCAGGTAGAGAGGCAGCACGACAGCTCGCAGACCTCTACCAAGGAGATAGACCAGTTGCCGATTATTCTATCGAATTCCGCACCCTCGCAACTGAGTGCCGCTGGAACGAGGAGACGCAGTGGGACAGGTTCCTGCATGGGCTGGCTGACCACATCCAGCGGGAAATCTATACCCTGGACCTGCCAACGGACCTAAACGGACTTATTGAGCTGGCCCTGCAAGTGGACGCTCGTTTGCATCGCTTGAAGCAACACACCCGTACGACTCCGATTCCTAGGACCTTCGGACTCCCCCAGGCCAGTGGCTGTGATGCGGTCAGCCCCGTCGACGATCACGAGCCCATGCAGGTGGGTCGAGCTCGGCTCTCCCGGGAGGAGAGGGAGAAAAGGAGGTCCCGGGGATTGTGCCTCTACTGCGGAGGGGCGGGCCACTTTCTCAACAACTGCCCCGTAAAAGAACGGGCCCGGCAGTAGAGAAGAGGATTCTGTCGGGCGGGGTCTCCACACAGAAACCCTCTTCCACCCTCCTCCCGGTGAGATTGCAATGGGCAACTCGGTCCCATCATTGTCAAGCTCTTCTCGACTCTGGAGCGGAAGGTAATTTTATGGACTGGACTCTGGCACGCAAACTTCAGATACCTACCATACCTCTCACCAACAAGATTTCTGTCAACGCACTCAATGGTCAAGAGCTACCTACCATATCATTCACCACCATTCAGTTAACACTCATCACATCAGGCAATCATTCCGAGGAACTTTCATTTCTTCTACTGGACTCCCCTCACATCCCCATTGTCCTCGGTCATCGCTGGCTTGTACAGCATAACCCCAGGGTTGACTGGGGACATAATTCTGTTTCTGCCTGGAGCACTCAATGTTATGCGTCTTGTTTAATGTCTGCTGGTTCGTCGTTGTCCAGTTCTGTTTTGCAGGAGGAGCCAGTGAATTTGTCAAACGTGCCCGCGGAGTACCTCGACCTGAAGGAAGTGGTCAGTAAGTCCAGAGCTGCTTCTCTTCCTCCGCATCGTCCCTATGACTGTGCCATAGATCTTCTGCCAGGTATGTCTCCGCCTAAGGGCAAGTTATACTCTCTTTCTGTTCCTGAGAGGGAGGCCATGGAGAAATACATTTCTGATTCTCTGGCATCCGGGTTCATCCGTCCTTCCTCTTCTCCAGTGGGGGCGGGGTTCTTTTTTGTGGGGAAGAAGGACGGCTCCCTGCGACCGTGTATTGATTACCGAGGGTTGAACAACATCACGGTAAAGAATACCTATCCTTTGCCGTTGATGTCTTCAGCCTTCGAGCGGTTGCAGGGAGCCTCAGTCTTCACAAAATTGGATTTACGTAATGCTTATCATTTGGTCCGCATCAGGAGGGGGGATGAATGGAAAACCGTGTTTAACACCCCCTGGGGGCACTTTGAATATTTGGTCATGCCGTTCGGTTTGTCCAACTCCCCAGCGGTTGTCCAGGCACTCGTCAATGACATGGTACATGGTAGATCAGTTCATATATGTTTACCTGGATGACATATTGATATTTTCTTCGTCTCTCCAGGAACACGTTCAGCACGTCCGACGAGTGCTTCAGAGGTTGCTAGAGAATGGGCTTTTCATGCACAGTCTGTTCCTTTTCTAGGGTACATTGTCTCGTCTGAGGGAGTGCGTATGGATCCTGACAAGGTTAAAGCTGTGGTGGATTGGCCAAGCCCAGATTCCTGTAAGGCCCTACAAAGGTTTCTGGGGGTCGCTAACCTGAAGAGCCGCTTCGTTTCAGCTCCCATTCTGATAGCCCCAGATCCATCATGTCAGTTCGTGGTGGAGGTCGACGCATCAGAGGAGGGGGTAGGTGCAGTGCTCTCCTAACGCTCTTCCACAGACGACAAGATGCATCCTTGCGCGTTTTTTTCTCATCGATTATCGCCTACCGAACGTAACTATGACCATTGGTAACAGAGAGTTGTTGGTGGTCAAGTTAGCGTTGGAGGAATGGCGACATTGGTTAGAAGGGTCAGGGGTACCTTTTATTGTCTGGACCGACCACAAGAACCTGGAATACATTCAATCTGCTAAAAGACTCAACTCCAGGCAGGCTCGGTGGGCACTTTTTTTCGGTCGTTTTAATTTTTCCCTCTCGTACCGCCCGGGTTCCAAAAACATCAAACCCGATTCTTTGTCTCGTATTTTTGATCGATCCGAATGCCCGTCTACTCCCAAGTGCATTTTACCCGAGACTCTATTCATCTCCACACTCACATGGGAGGTCGAATCAAAGGTCAAGACGGCCTTAGAAGGGGTAACGCCTCCGCCCGGTTGTCCACCGAAACGGTTGTTTGTGCCGGAGGAATTACGGTCCGACGTTATTCGATGGGGTCATTGTTCCAACGTGGCCTGTCACCCAGGAGTAAACCGTACCAGCTTTTTGGTCAAGCAACGATTCTGGTGGCCATTGATGGCTCGCGACATTCGAGATTTTGTTTTGGTTTGCTCGATTTGCGCCACTGGTAAGACTTCCAATTGACCCCCAGATGGGTTACTCCAACCGCTGTATGTCCCTTCGAGACCCTGGTCCCACATAGCGCTAGATTCCCGCCCTCCCAAGGCAAGATGGTCGTTTTGACCGTAGTGGACTGGTTTTCGAAGACGGCTCATTTCATTCCCCTGCCTAAATTACCCTCTGCCAAGGAACAGAGGTGACTGTCATAGATCAGGTCTTTCGCTTACATGGCCTCCCGACGGACATGGTCTCTGACAGGGGGTCCCAATTTGTGTCCAAATTCTGGCAGGAGTTTTGTAAATTACTGGGAGCGACTGTAAGTTTGTCTTCGGGTTACCATCCCCAAAGCAATGGTCAAACCGAGAGAGCCAACCAAGATTTGGAGAGAATGTTGCGATGTTTGGTGTCTAAGAATCCTTCCTCCTGGAGTCAGCAGCTCTCAATGGTTGAGTACGCACATAACTCATTACCAGTGTCATCTACGGGCTTATCTCCGTTTGAGTGTAGCTTAGGGTACCAGCCACCAATTTTTTCTAGCCTGGAATCCGAAGTCGCGGTCCCCTCTGCTCACGCCTTCGTCCAGAGGTGCCACCGCACATGGACCAGAGCCCGTGAGACTCTGCTCCAGGTGGGGGCGCGCACCAAGGTTAAGGCCGATTGCCACCGGTCAAGACCAGTCCACACTGCATGGGCTCGTGATCGGCGACGGGGCTGACCGCATCACAGCTATTTCTTATTATTTCTTAGTTATTATTTCTATTAACAACAGATATAACTACACCAAATATCACGATTTGTAATTATTCGATATAAAGTATGTTGACAGCTATTGTTTGAACCTCTCAAAACTAATTCCTAAATCGTTATTTATAAAAAATAAGCCAGGTTCAGTCTGACAATGTAATGCTAATGTAAAAATTTTACACCAGTTTAAAAAATACTTTTATTTTATTCTTATTATTTTTAAACAATACAATTATAAAGCATTACTGACACTAATAGTCTATCATTTTTACAAGATTTCATGGAAGCTTATATTCTATATATAAAGTTATTAATCTGAGCTCATATGATATGGATGGCCCCTTTATTCAGTCAATTAAGAAAGATAATCTCTGATTGTGTTTCTAAAACCCTTATACAATGTTTCACAAAAATGTATTTACTGAGGAGGTCAAATGAAATCTGTATAGAATTCAGAAAGGTGAAAATATCACATTTAGCAATCATTCACAACTAGAAGGTGAGTGACTACTTGATTAAACAATTATCTTTAAATTTCTTCAAACTTGGTTTTCTGTGTTACAGTATTACAACAGAAACAAAGCAGGCTATTTGGAGGCTTAATTTTTTTGCGGATATCAGGAAAGTTTAGACCATAAACAATAGGGTTTACAAAGGATGGTATAACAATAAATTCAAGTGAAATGACAACACTCAGAGCTATAGGAAGTTCCCCAATCATAAATCGACTCAAAGTGAGCTCACAAAAAATAGCAACTGAGAAATTTAAAAGGATCACCATGTGTGGAATACAAGTTTTATATGCTTTGCTCCTGAACTCTCGTGTGCTTCTTTGACAAATTATAATAATTCTGACATAGGTATACAGTATAAAACTCAAAGGGATAAACATTGTTGTGATAGTTACAATCAGGCCATAAATATTATTAATAGTAATGTTCACACATGAGAGTTTGACAATTTCATAGTTGTGGCAGTACACCTTTAGCAATTTGTTACCACAGATTGTCAACCTTGCAGTCAAAAGAGCACTAATACCAACAAAAGTAATTGGATAAACCCATGCTATAACTATTAGAAAAGTTAGAAACCGTGTGGTAATTATGTTGTTGTAATGCAAAGGTTTACTGATTGCAACAAACCTATCAAATGCCATTAACATCAATATTGTAAGTTCAAAAGCTGCATATGAGTAAATGACACAACTCTGTATGAGACATGCTTCAAAGGAGATTATATGTGCATCATAGAGCAGGTCTGTCAATAACCTTGGAAAAAAGCCAGCTGTACCATATACAGAGTTGATGGACAAGCATGACATCAAAATGTACATGGGCTTGTGCAATGTCTTCTCCAGAATTATTACAAGAACAATAAGAACATTAAAGTATATGACAGCACAGTAAAAAATAAACCCCAAAGTGAAGAAAGCATATCTTATGCACCCAAGATTTTCAAATAACATGAAGTAAAAATATGTTCCATTTTCCTTACACAAGGAAAACGTCTCAGGTTACGACTGTAACCTATGTTCCCTGAGAACAGGGAACGAGACACTACGTCAGAATGACGCTATGGGGGGGAACGCCTCAGGCGTGACAGGTGTCTGAAATAAATATCAACTCACGTCAATTATGTTGACCGGCGACAGCCCGTGAATCATCAGCTTGATTGATTAACGCGCAACCTGGATGTATAAAGGGAAGCCTTGCATACATGACAACATCCTATCGTCTGAAGGGACTGTTGGAGGCAGGCCCCGAGGCATGGCAGGAAGACGTAGTGTCTCGTTCCCTGTTCTCAGGGAACATAGGTTACAGTCGTAACCTGAGACGTTCCCTTTCGAAAGGGAACTCTACACTACGTCAGAATGACGCTATGGGGAACGATATACCAACGCCACCATGCTGAGGGGAGTGCATGCCCAAAGGCAGTGACAACTGTCCGAACCACTCACCCTTAGGTCACATCGGGCTGTCAGTGACAGCACTCCCTACCGGTCATCACCCAAGCTAATGAACCAAGAAACCGCCAGAACATAGTTAATGGGGGGTATATCTGGGCCAGCTCAAAGGCTTAGGACCACAGCTTCCAAAAGAAGGGGTCCCTTCTAGGGAGTGTGGCTAGGGGGCCCAAGGGACTCCCAGCCAGTCACTATTCAGGGGAGCGTGCCACCTGAAATACCACCAGGCAGGCCTGACCTGGTGTCACTACATAAGACACTAGAGTCTGGCCACTTCCTGTCTGTCTGAAGACAGAGCCTCTGGACACTTGCCTTAAGAAGGCATCCAACCCAAGGGACTGCAAAACAGGCAGTGAACCACTCAGCCCGGATCTCAGAGACGGGAAACCCTGGAGAGTATGACTCAGCATAGTGCTTTACAACCCTTGCCAGCGAGGGGAGTCTCTCTACTCGATCCATGGATCTACCCAGTGTTTGTGTTTCAAAACACTGAGGAGGCCTGTGAGGGCCTAAAGGGAGCTACCTCCAGGAAGGCCTGGTAGGACCTCTAACCTGGCGACCACAACATGGGGGAGCTTGTATTCAACCACAATATGTGGGAGCTTACCTTCAGGAAGGCCGGTGAGGCCTCTGACCTGGCAACCACAACATGTGGGAGCTCATATTAGGAAAGCCGGTGAGGCCTCTAACCTGGTGACCACAGCATGTGGGAGCTCCTATCAGGAAGGCCGGTGAGGCCTCTAACCTGGCGACCACAACATGTGGGAGCTCATATCAGGAAGGCCGGTGAGGCCTCTAACCTGGTGACCACAGCATGTGGGAGCTCCTATCAGGAAGGCCGGTGAGGCCTCTAACCTGGCGACCACAGGATGTGGGAGCTCACTTTCAGAAAGGGAATAAAGCGTACAGCGCACAACCCTTACCATAAAAAATGGAAATAGAAAGTACATGAAAGAAAGTGCATGTACTTAGCCATTCTGAACCCAAGAAGGCCTGATGAGGCCTCTAACCTGGCGACCACAGCATGTGGGAGCTCATACTCGGGAAGGCCGGTGAGGCCTGTAACACGGTGACCACAGTGTGTGGGAGCTCATCAGAATGTGGAAGTTAACTAGAGAAAAACATCTGTCGTAATAAAGTGACGACAGGAAGTATCTAGAATGGGACCCGAAGAGAAAGACCAGGGTCTGAGCCACATAGGAAGGGACAGAAGCGATACGCGCATGACCCTTACCATAGAAAATGGATTTTAGAAAATACACAAGACATAAGTCGTGTGACTTACCATAAGCATGGTTTAAAAAAGGTACGGAACGTATGTACCAAAAAGGAATGAAGTAAAGGTTTGCTCGTACTTCATCACTCTAAAAACACAGTATGTGTGAGCCCACATTCGGGAAGGCCGGATGAGGCCTGTAACCTGACATGTAAAAGCTCAAAACCAGGAAGGCCTGGTGAGGCCTGTAACCAGGGAACCACCTTACGTGGGAACCTATAATCAGGAAAGCCAGAAGAAGCCTGCAACCTGATAGACACAATACGTGGGAGTTCTCATTCAGTAAGGCCTGGTGAGGCCTGCCACCTGACATGAAAGAACTCATAACCAGGAAGGCCGCAGAGGCCTAAAGCCTGGTGACCACTAATTGTGGAAGGTTAAAACTCAGGAAGGCGACCACCGCACGTGGGAGCTCAAATTCAAGAAGGCCTGGTGAGGCCTATAACTTGATAATCACAGCAAGTGGAAGCTCACAGCATGTAGGAGCTCACATTCAGGAAGGCCGGCGAGGCCTGTAACCTGACATGTGAAGACTCCTAACCAAGAAGGCCTGGTGAGGCCTATAACCTGGCGACTACAGTATGTGGGAGCTCATATACAACCACAGTATGTGGGAGCTCATACTCAGAAAGGCCTGGTGAGGCCTCTGACCTGATAACCACAGAATGTGGGAGCTCATAACCAGGAAGGCCAGATGAGGCCTGTAACCTGATGACCACAGTATGTAGGAGCTCACATTCAGGAAGGCCGGTGAGGCCTGTAACCTGACATGTGGAGGCTCTTAACCAAGAAGGCCTGGTAAGGCCTATAGCCTGGCGACTATAGTATGTGGGAGCTCATATACAACCACAGCATGGGGGGAACTCATACTCAGGAAGGCCGGTGAGGCCTCTAACCTGGCGACCACAGCATGTGGGAGCTCAAATCAGGAAGGCCTAGTGAGGCCTCTGACCTGATAACCATATAACATGGGAGCTCATATTCACCACAGTATGTGGGAGCTCACATTCAGGAAGGCCAGTGAGGCCTGTAACCTAACATGTGGAGGCTCGTAACCAGGAAGGCCTGGTGAGGCCAATAACCTGGCAACTACAGTATGTGGGAGCTCATATTCAACCACAGTATGTGGGAGCTCATACTCAGGAAGGCCTAGTGAGGCCTGTGACCTGACAACCACAGCATGTGGGAGCTCATATTCAACCAAAATATGTGGAAGCTCTCATTCAGGAAGGCCTGGTGAGGCCTCTGACCTGATAACCACAGAATGTGGGGGCTCATATTCAAGAAGGCCTGGTGAGGCCTAAAACTTGATAACCACAGAATGTGGGAGCTCATATTCAACCACAGTATGTGAGAGCTATACTCAGGAAGGCCTAGTGAGGCCTATGACCTGATAACCACAGTATGTGGGAGCTCATATTCAAGAAGGCCTGGTGAGGCCTAAAACTTGATAACCACAGAATGTGGGAGCTCATATTCAACCACAGTATGTGGGAGCTCATAATCAAGAAGGCCTGGTAAGGCCTATAACTTGATAACCACAGTAAGTGGAAGCTCACAGTATGTAGGAGCTCACATTCAGGAAGGCCGGTGAGGCCCGAAACCTGACATGTGAAAACTCCTAACCAAGAAGGCCTGGTGAGGCCTATAACCTGGCGACTACAGTATGTGGGAGCTCATGTACAACCACAGTATGAGGGAGCTCACATTCAGGAAGGCCGGCGAGGCCCGAAACCTGACATGTGAAAAACTCCTAACCAAGAAGGCCTGGTGAGGCCTATAACCTGGCGACTACAGTATGTGGGAGCTCATAACCAGGAAGGCCGGATGAGGCCTGTAACCTGATGACCACAGTATGTGGGAGCTCACATTCAGGAAGGCCGGGTGAGGCCTGCAACCTGACATGTAGAAGCCCATCACCAGGAAGGCCGGTGAGGCCTGTAACCTGGCGCCACAGTATGTGGGAGCTCATAACCAGGAAGGCCTGGCGAGGCCTGTAACGTGGCGACCACCGTGTATGGGAGCTCATATTCAGGAAGGCCTAGAAAGGCCTGTAACCTGATATCCCAGTATGTGGGAGCTCATAACCAGGAAGGCCGGATGAGGCCTGTAACCTGGCGACCACAGTATGTGGGAGCTCATAACCAGGAAGGCCTGATGAGGCCTGTAACCTGATTACCACAGTATGTGGGAGCTCACATTCAGGAAGGCCGGTGAGGCCTGTAATCTGACATGTGGAAGCTCATAACCAGGAAGGCCTGGTGAGGCCTATAACCTGGCAACTACAGTATGTGGGAGCTCATTTTCAAGAAGGCCTGGTGAGGCATCTGACCTGATAACCACAGTATGTGGGAGCTCAAACTCAGGAAGGCCTGGTGAGGCCTATGACCTGATAACCACAGTATGTGGGAGCTCATATTCAAGAAGGCTTGGTGAAGCCTATAACTTGATAACCACAGAATGTGGGAGCTCATATCACAGTATGTGGGAGCTCATATTCAAGAAGGCCTGGTGAGGCCTATAACTTGATAACCACAGAATGTGGGAGCTCATATTCAACCACAGTATGTGGGAGCTCATTTTCAGGAAGGCCTAGTGAGGCCTATGACCTGATAACCACATTATATGGGAGCTATATTCAAGAAGGCCTGGAGCGGCCTATAACTTGATAACCACAGTATGTGGGAGCTCATATTCAGGAAGGCCTAGTGAGGCCTATGACCTGATAACCATAATATGTGGGAGCTCATTTAACCATAGTATGTGGAAGCTCATATTCAGGAAGGCCTAGTGAGGCCTATAACCTGATAACCACATTACTCCTTGACAGTCAATTCCTGGGAGCTCACCTCAGGGAGGCCCAAGCACTGTCCGGTTGCAAAATGGGGACTGTCTGGTCAAGGAGGCCTGTTAAGACCTACTACCTGACCATCGAAAAAATCTTTAGATTTACTCCCATAACATTTTGCCCCAGACTCTAAAACAGGAGATGTGGTCTGAAAAGAAAAAGAAATATGTTAATTTCACATTTTACAAAAAGACCAGAATTACACCTGCTCTTTTTGTTCACTGCTCATTTTTCAATTAAAATGCAGCCAAAAACACTGGGTAACGCGATCTGGATGATAGGCTGAATTACTAAATATCTAACTTCTTAAAAGTCAGATAATATTCCATCATTTTAATTCATAGAATTAAATGCAGCCATACTCACCAGACAATACTGTTTTAACATTTATACGTTCTCGTAATCTACACACTGCCTCGGCAAGCGCGAGAAAAGAGCCGTTAAAAAATATTTGGCTTTCATCCCTCGAGAAGAAAGTCAACAGTTGCGAGGTTGAAACATCCGACAGCGCACGGATTTTTTCTTTCTCACGCGCGCCGAGATATTTCTTAATGAACACTGCCAGCACCCTCAGGAACTGACTGTGAACGCCTCGTACCCAAACAGTATTGTTTCACAGATCGCACGCACCACAGCTCAGATGCTGAACCCTCCTCCCTCGAGAAAAGGGTCCGCGAAAGCGGAGCATTTTTAAATAAAAAACGCTCACAGTTTGCACAAGAGGCTCTCTCGAGAGCCTCCCGCGCGCTTCAGCGATATTCTCAATACAGACAAACAGTCCCTGAAGACGAAAAGGGTGTTGTCATGTATGCAAGGCTTCCCTTTATACATCCAGGTTGCGCGTTAATCAATCAAGCTGATGATTCACGGGCTGTCGCCGGTCAACATAATTGACGTGAGTTGATATTTATTTCAGACACCTGTCACGCCTGAGGCGTTCCCCCCCATAGCGTCATTCTGACGTAGTGTAGAGTTCCCTTTCGAAAGGGAACTTTCATTGACCTGAGGAAGAGAACAAACAAAGTTCATATGTTTTTAGACCATAAATAAACAAATAAACATTCATCTCAGAATGTTTAGCCACAGTGTCTTATACATGTAATGCAACCCTAACTGTAAATTCTTAAGTGTGTTCAGTAATATAATAATCATTCAATTAAATTAATGGTTAGCACAGTAATAATTAAACACAGTCTAAGAAAAACTGTTGTTGTTGTTTTTAACTTTACAAACATTATTAGAATACCTTATGTTATATACTCTGAAATGACCATCACTGCATCTTCATTAAAATTGCAGGTAATGAACTCTATTTGTGTTCTGATTTAGTTGGACTGTGGAGTCACCAGTGTATGCTACTGTTTTTATAGTATCTAACACATCTCAGGGGCCTGTTGTGGCCTCTCAAGTCCTCTGAAGTTTGATTTCACTAAAAACATAAATTAAAAGCATATATGTAAAACATAAATAGAGCATATACATTTAGCATAATTCTGCTTTCCAAACTTTCCACTGCAAATAATTATTATTAACTCTTTCCTCACTAGCATTTATTTTTTTTTTTTTTTTATCATTATCACAAAACATTCATGGCCCCCAGAGTATTTTGTGGTATGAATGTCTGAACCTGCAATATATCAAAAGAAAGAACAGAGCTTCTGCTAAAAAAAAAAAAAGGGATGAAGCTTCATGACATATTGGATTCAGAATGATTATCAAAACATAGATGGAGTAGATCGAGTCCATAAACACCCCTAAAGCTTCACAGTCATATAACTCTTCCTAGGTCAACATTTCATTTGGTAACGTTAGGCAATTTTGATTTATATACTGTTTAATGTTTGATGTTCACCTTATTTGCAATGTGATTTAGCAATGCTTCTATCTCTTTTGGGTGACAAACAGCAGATGAACCCAAGAGCAGAAGAATAACTTGCAGGCTTAGATGACTGAACAAAATGTGCTTTTACTGAAGAGTCCAAGTTTAAAAGTACAACAAAAGGGAAAAGATGAGCAAAAGGTAAATCCAAATATACAACAGACTTAGCTTTCTTGGCAAGAAAAATACAAGCATAGTAGGCTCAAGACTAAACACAACTGAAAGAAAGAGGCATGCTTATATAGGCCAACACAAAGAAGCTAATGAGCCCCACAGCTGGGAGAAATCAAATACTAATGAGTAGCAACACAATGAATTCTACAGAAGCTGTGGCCACCTAGTGGCTGGGAGAATCATTACAGGTCAGCGCCAACTAGAGGCTGGGAGAGTCATTACAAGCTGCGGCCTTACAGGAGCCCAGGAGCCTCCAGGAAGTGAACCACCGGATGTAGGTGAGGTTCCTGTGATCCGTCCATATAAGGAATGGGTGTTTGGCACCCTCCAGCCACTGTCTCCACTCTTCAAGTGCCAACTTCACCGCCAACAGCTCTCGGTTACCAATGTCGTAATTCCTCTCAGCTGGGGAAAGTCCATGTGAGTGATGAAGTTTGTGATCATTCCTTGCTCTCTGCGACAAGATCGTTCCTACCCCGACGTCCGAAGCATCCACCTCCACTACAAAGGGCAACTCGGGATCTGGAAAAGTCAGAATGGCTGCTTGAGATGGAAGTGAAGAGCTGCTTGAGTTGGTCAAATGTGTGATAAGCCCTTCCAGTCCACTTAAATGGGCTTGATACCTTCTTGGTAAGAGTGGTCAGGAGTTCTGCAATAGTTCTGAAGTTCCTAATGAACCTCCTATAAAAATTTGCAAATCCCAGAAAACGTTGGACCTCTTTGTCAGTTCAGAACCGCCTGAATCTTGCCAGGATCCATCTGGACGTTGCCACTAGAGACAATGAATCCAAGAAAAAAGGCAGTGGGTACATGAATTTCACTCTTCTCTAGTTTGACAAATAATCCATTCCTCAGCAGTTGAGATAGGATGAGTGGGAAATGCTCTTGATAACAACGAGAGAAGATGAGAATGTCATCAAGATAAACAAATACAAACTTGTTTAGCATATCTCGTAACACATCATTAATAAGTGCCTGAAAATGGCTGGAGTATTGACTAGCCCAAAGGGCATTGCCTGATACTCATAGTGGCCATTTGGAGTGTTAAAAGCAGTCTTCCACTCATCTCCTTCTCTTATCTTAACAAGGTGGTAGGCATTTCGAAGGTCTAATTTTGTGAAAATGGTTGCCCCTTGTAGGAGTTCAAAGGCCGTGGTCATTAGTGGCAGTGGGTAGCGGTTCTTTTCCATAATACGATTAAGTCCCCAGTAGGGGTGGAGCTGAACCCGAATACGGTATTCGGAAAGGCACAAATAATGTGTTTTTTACGAATACTTATTTCGAACAAATACTTTAAAAATATTTGTATTCGGGAACAAGAAAAACTTTATATCAAAAAGCTGCGTTTCCTAATAATACATGGCGACCGGCGGCGCTGCTGATGTGGTGGCTGTAAATCCACTTGTTGATAAGAAAGGAGGAAAAAGACACATACGTCGTTCACATAGCGCGTTTTTTGCGCGTTCAGATTTCAAATGTAGGCGCGCGGCAAGCGCGCTCATAATAGAAGCGAGCGGCGCGCCTATGTCCATGGTTACATAGCAACGACAGACGTACGGGAGAGCAAGCGCTTGTGGAAAGGAGAAAGCGGTGCGAACTGCGCTCTCCATGATGACGAGGAAGTATCAGCAAATAATTAATTGTTTTCTAGCCCTTGCATTAGCTTTAGATATATTTATGGAGATGAGAAATGAAATAAAAAGCCGTCATTATGTCATTAATATCAGTCCATCAGAAAAGCAGTTCTAGGCTTATTCTTGGCTGGATAACTCTTAGCAGGTTTAAAAAGCCCTTTTAAAATTAAATATGAATGCAGTTTTGGATTAAATAAAAGTACAGTCAAGTCAAATAAAACACGTTTTATCTCCTGTATAGTTTGGTAACACTACAATAAGATACTATTCATTAACATTACTTAATGTGTTATCTAACATAAACACATTGAGTGAACAATATATTTTTACAACATTAATTAATGTTTGTGAATGTTATTTAATACAAACACTTGATTGGTCATGTTTGTTCACTTCATTCATTGTGCATTAAATAATGTTAACATAAATAATAATGTAAGTAATGTTAAAAATGTATTTTTAAATTAACCCCAAGGAGAATAATTGCGACAGTATATAACTATTGTTTATTGTTAGGTCATTTTATCTTATGTTATCTAACAAATGGAATCTTATTGTAAAGTGTTTTTAATACTACAGTTTCCATCTTTGTAACCGTGATATACACTTTAATATATGTAAATTTAATCTAAATTAAGCTTTGGTACCGAAATTGGTACCGAGAACTGTGGATTTTCACTGGTATTGGTAACGAATACTGAAATTTTGGCACCGTGACAACACTAGTAGCTCTGTTAGCTCGGTAATTTAGACAATAGGCTGTTGACAGAGTAACGTTAACGTAGCTAATGGCTGTTATGTTATTTTCTTTTTAATGACGTTCCTTGTTACATGTTCATTGCTGGATTTATAGAAAAACATCAACCAATATTGCATATCCATAATTATTATAATGGATATAATTAAAGAATACTTACACTATAACGTAAATTAGAAGTGTAACGCAAAAAAACTGGATTTTTACACCTATTTTGAATTTTACTCGAATACAAATACAAATACAAATACTTTTCCCCTCTCAACAAATACAAATACAGATACAAATACCGGCTGCTTTGCACACCCCTAGTCCCCAGTAATCAATGCAAGGCCGAAGACGCCATCCTTCTTCCCCACGAAAAAGAAGCCAGCAGGAGCTGGCGACGTAGATGGATGGATTAATCCACTGTTAAGAGCATCATTGATATATTCCTCCATGGCAGCTCTTTCTGGGGCAGAGATGGAAAAAAGTCTCCCTCGAGGAGGGCAGGTTCCCAGGAGCAGATTAATTGCACAGTCATATGGCATATGGGGTGGCAGAGAGGCTGCGCGGGTCTTGCTGAAGACTTCACAGAGGTCTGTATATTATAAGGGGACTTGAGACAGCTCAGGAGGAAGCACCAGGACTCTGGAGGCCACAGTGGATTGGGCTGGTGGCTTTAGAGGAGTGGGCAGCAAGCTTGGAGGTGGTTGGTCATGAATCAGTAGGTGTCTTCAGCAACTCGGAAAAATAACAGAGAGAGAGACCTGAAATATCACAATTAGTGCCCCAAGCAGTCACTACCCTAGCGGTCCAATCTATATGTGGATTGTGAAGGGATAACCATTGGAAGCCAAGAATTAAAGGGAACTCTGGTGAATGGATCAAGAAAAACTGTATCTTCTCATTATAACAACCAATTTGGAGATGGAGGAGTGTAGTGCACTGGCTAACCTGACCAGAGCCCAGGGGTCTACCATCCAATACAATTATGGTTAAGGGTTCTTGAAGAGAGATGGGCTGAACTCTCAGGTGTCTGGCCAAAGTAAAGTCCATAAAATTTCCAGCAGCCCACGAATCAAAAAGGCCAGAAGCTTGTGATGTTGTTTACCCCAATGCAGTGAAATGTCGAGTAAACCCCAGAAGCTGCTGGTTGGGGGAAGGTGATTACTCTTGCCCCAGCCCCCCTCTTCTTGGACGAGAGTTGTCTTTTCCCATCAACTCGGGACAGTTGGATCTGAAGTGGTCTGGCTTTCCACAGTACAAGCAGCATTTCTCCTTCATGTGTCGTTTACCTCGTGGCTTGTGACAGTCTGGTCCTTCCCAACTGCAAGAGTTCCTCGAAATTCATGGGAAGTGGAGGGGATTCAATGGCACTGCTAGAAACTTGGGGCTCAGGCAGCCTGATCTCCCCACGGCATTCCCGTCTGCACTCTCGAATGCGTTTGTCCACCCTGATGGCAATGTCAATAAGGGATTCACAATCAGGAGCCGGGTCTCTGAAGACCAGTTCATCTTTCAGTTCAGGGAATGGGGCACAGTGAAACGTTGCATCCAGGGCTTCTTGGTCCCAACCGCTCTCTGAGGTTAATTTGCGGGACTCAACTGAAAACTCTGCCACACTCCTTGGGATATCTGAAGCAGCCTGTGGTCAACCTCTCCCCCACTGGTAGGGTGATGGAAGACCCTCCCCATTTCTGCAACAAACAGATCACAACTGTCAGTAAGTGGGGAATGTTGTTCCCACAAGGCCGTAGCCCAGTCCAGCGCCCTTTCCAAAGAGGAGAGTGATGAGGTATTCCACTTTGCTGTTCTCTGTGGGAAAGCTGTTAGGTTGTAATCCGAATGCCAGAGTACACTGAGTGATAAAGCCTCCTGTCATACCTCTCTGGTGCAGGCAGTCTTGGCTCAGGTAGAAGGCCAGTCAATGGAGGTGTGGGTCTGTAATCTGGCAAAGTTTGGGTGGTTAAAACTGGAGAGACTTGAGACGCAGTCTGCTCACTTAAGCGTTGTAGGATCTCAGATAGGATCTGCTCATGTCTGTGAATGGTGGAAGCTTGGCCAGGCAGCACAGCTAGGATACAATTAACATTAGAGGTAGGTGTGGCATCTTCCACTGGGTCCACTAACATGGTTCAGTCTTGGTACATACCGAGGCTGGGATTGAACATGGGTCTTCTAGTCAACTGATGAGTGCTTATACTGAAGAGTCCAAGTTTTTAACCAAGTTTTTAACCAGCTTATAAACAGTTGGACCTGAAGACCCAACTGGCTATGGAGCACTCGAAGGGTAGGATTATGTACTGATACTTTGTGTCTTCAAACGCAAGAGCACAGTAAGCCTGTGAAGCGGAAGGATAGAGATCTAAGTACACGTCTTTCAGGTCGAATGCTGCAGACCAAGCTTGGGAACATTGAAACATTGGGGGCATTGAAAATGCAACTCTGTGTAAACAAGTGAACGGAGGCTTTCGAAAAAGGGCCCGTATCAGTTGGCGCAGACCCAAGATTGTTGTGACCCACCACATGATAAGAGTACAATGAAGTGCAGGCTCGAAGCCAAACTCCATACCGGCTGAGGGAATGGCTAGCACGCGTCCTTCGCCAGTAGGACTGCGGTGCACACACACAGGACAGGAGCTCTGCTCAACACCTAGGTGTGAAGGATCTCACTAAAAAATTATTTTAGGAGCATTTCTGCTCAACACCTAGGTATGATGAATATCACTGAGCCTGGGCGGAAGCCAAGCGAAATGAATCGCAAGCCAGGTCTGAAGCTAATGAATGGGGCCAAGTTGGGCATCGGTTGGAAGCATATTTCTAGACTTCAACAAAACCGGACCAGGGGCCAGGGACCACAAACGTACCCGAGGTGGGGCAGCGAGGTGGAGAACAGGGATCCGGCTCGAGAGGCCCGAAGTGGGATCTGAGTGTGCGGTGCAACACTTACCTGACTCCACTGGGTGGCAGGGGATGAGTGAGAAGGCAGATTACTGGTTCCTCAAACACACCCAGCTGCCAGCTGGCGAACAAGAGGGGGCTGAGGAGTGCAAGGCTTTACAGGGTCGCACACCGTCAGACTTGCCCTCTTGGGGCCCAGGAACAGAGGAATTTACTCTTCTTTGAAGTATGGGTACCGCCTGCTCCCACACTTCAAAGAAGAGTAAATTAAATTAATTTATGATTTTTTTCTCACCCTCTAATGCTGCAATCGGCATCCTGTCCCCTGGAGAAGCCCGAATGAAATGGCTGGTCGGTCCATTACAGAGGGACCAGCACGCTCAACGGGGCTCCACCGGCTGTGATGTGATAGAGGAGTGAGGGGCCCACAGGGATTGGTAACCGGGCGGGGAAGCCTCACTATGATCCTCTGATCACCCATCCCACACGGCGCCGTAGCGGGGCGTGGTAATGGGGACTCCAACTTCACGCATGAAGGCGAGTCTCGATCTCAACATAGCGATAGTCATATCCTCGCAATGAGAATAGAAACTATCCACAAAATGCTGCTTCAACGTGCTGCATATATACACATACATTATATACACATATATAATACAAACACGTGAAACAACCATTGTGACCGTCCATATGGGGGGACAGGGAACGATCGCATCCAGAAACACACGGGTGAAAAGGCATCTTGAAAAAGACGCAAACACACCCATGTTGCTCTTTCAGGAAGTGAAAAACTCTCACCAGTGCTGGAGCACACAGGGGCATGACCGCGGCAACACTGAACAGTGAACTGAAACAGTGAAGCACTCACTTTTCCGCCCTCTAACCAGCCGTCAGACAAACAAACACAAAGAGAAATTTGGTTGCTGTTAAAACAGCAGTTGAGAGCTCAAAGCTTGCGATCACCTGGGAGAGTCTTCCTAGAAGAAGCACCGACACACTCGCTCGTTGAAACTTGTAAGGACTGATTTTCCTGCTAAGACCAAACTCACCCTGCAATAAAGCCATAAAATGCAACCTGGACAAAAGATAGCAAAGACAGAGCACAGGACAGACCTGCATTATTGAGCGTGACTTAGCCTGTCCAAACTTTTCTTCTTCCTTATCTCTGCATCCCCCTCTCCCTCCTCCCTTCCTCTTCTTGCGAGTCAAGTCACCAAAAGTTCGCTAAGAATGTCTATATCACATATGATGTATCCTGAATCTATTGTTTTTCCTTTTCATGTTTGGCATCATTTTAAGTGTCTCAGTGCGATTGGTAAAATGGTATTAATTTCACTGTAGTCATTGGTTTAATGAGAAAGACTGAGAACTTAGGAGAATCCTGTTCTCCTCTCTGGGTGATGTCTCTTCAAGATATCTCCCGAAACCAGGTGTTACCCCCTGGGGTACAGGAATTGACCCAAAACAACTCTAAACAATATTTGTATAACCCATTTGTTCTGGTCTGGGTATTTAAGGGTAGGTGACAGAGCAGTCTTTGGAACCCTTTACCAGGATCACCCCCATACAGTGCTGTTTCAGTGTTTTCCTGTTGGAAAGCACTGACACACCACTGTGTGTCTCTGTCAGGAATGCATTACTTACTTTTAGAGTCATCTTTGAGTAAATGATGTCATGTATTTATTATTTCTGAATTGGCTTTTAATCATTTACTTGTGTAATTGGCATGATACATTTTTACCTGACAAATAAATGTTACATCTTGATTCATTCTGCATTTTTCAGAAATCATTATTTCCAGTAGATTAAAGTGCAGTCTGGTGTTTCCGCAAATCTCTGTCCAGGATAGATCAAACCGAAGGCACTATGAATGGAGCATGGGGCACATCATAGGGAGACCGATTTCTGACTATCACTGACTCACAAGCTCACAACTATTAAAAATAATTACACCTTTGTTATGAGTCAGCAGTGAGCGACTGCTTAGGGTAAAATAGTTGCACTGCATCCTCTGACTATTTCAGGACTGGCTAGTTTGTGATCGTGAGCGCACATTCGCGATGTGACGTCTCAAAGTGACACTGGGTCCTTAATGAACGAATATTTGAAATTATGAGATGCTCAGAATAATCAAAGATCTAAATTCATAATCAATATTTATGATTATTTTCTAATCAGAAACACGATCTAAATTTGATTATCATTTGAAATTGGAGTCAGATTAAGTGTGGAGCTAAAGTAATATTGAAACTAAATTCCAATAAATTAAGTGAACTTCACTGGAGCGCTGAAAAGACATACATGCATTATTCCTTCGCCCACCGTTGGATTCTGTCGTTGGGCCAATGGGTGGTCCTTACAAACTCAACAACACTCTTCAGAGATACCATTCGAACAGCTCCGAAGCAAAAAGCAACTAGTGCGTGCATCCACTTCCGTATTTATACCCGCTCTGCGCGGGCGGAGTGTGTGATGCAAATCACGCACGCCAAATTTCATTTGCTCGTGCTCACATGCTCGAAGTAGATTGGCTCCCTAGCGAGATCCCATTCAGTCGACGTCGACTACGTCCGACGTTCTCGACTGAAAGGGAACACATGGCGGGATCACATGACTAACAGGGAATCACATGACAAGGACATGAAACATGACTGACATGAACCAAAATGTTACAGCAAGTCTATTTACTGGTATTTGCGTCATTATTTATTGCCCCCCAAAAAATCATAAATTAAACCAGATGCTAACTGCTCTTGGTAGATTGCATTAGTCATTATGGAAATGATCCGGCTGCGTCTGTTCTTTAATTAGTGCGTCGTCAGTAGGTCACGCGCTGAACTTTCCACTCCCATCGGCGCTGTTTTGGAATTGCGCTCTTACTCTAATTTGCCCTGTTTAGTAAATCTGGTACTGATTTAAAATCACAGAATATTATAATTTATGTAAAATTCAGTCAATGGTGGGGAAGCGTTGTATCATAAATTACAGAAAATTCTGTCAGTAGCGGGGAAAGAGTAAATATGAAGGGGTGGATTTTACAATTCCCTCCTCTTTTATCATAACTAGGGAATCATATTATTTTCTTAAATTAAGTGCATTTATTCTGGTATTAAAGGTCCCATTCCATGGATTATTTTTATTATTTTATCATGTTTCCAGGGGTGCCCTTATAATGTTAGTATGTTTTTTAGATCAAAAATTGTTATAATTTAGAAATAAAAGGCATTTTTCCTAGCCTGATTTCATTCCCTGGTTTGAACACTCTGTTTGAAGGGGCGTGTCTGCTGTGAGACTTCAGTGTAAACGCCCACTGCTGTGATTGGCTGAAATGCTTGCATATGAAATATCTGGCATTACATGTGGAACTATCTGGAAAACTTTTACTATTACAGCTATTATACGTTTTTACTATTACAACTATCGGGATTAACGAATCGTGAGAAGTTTTTTAAGTATTTAGATCTATTTCAATCACATAAAAAATTGCAGTGAGCATTGGGCAGTCTGTTGATCGCGTGAAAAAAGATCTTATCATTGCAACGCAGTTTCTGCACTCACTAATGATTTCACCAATGCAAACATGAGGTATATAAATACAGTAAGAGCTTCGTTGTGCAGTGTAACAGCGTCATTTATTTCATAACGAGTTTTGGCAAGAGTCCAGATAAACTCGCGCTGTGTGATTGACAGCTTGGGCGATTGGAAAGGGATTGTTCTTTGATCGCTTTCTGTATATTAATCACAGTTTAAGTAAGATTATTTTCATCCTACTAAGAGAAACGATGTGGAGTTGATCGCTACTTCCATATTAAATCACTACTTACCGCTTGCTGGAATATAGTTGAAATTGCGCCCTTCGTCAGTATGAAACGCTGAGAGAAGCCTGCTTGATATTATCCCAGGTTAGAAAAACAGTCTGAAATGGACAGAGCAAACTAACAACTTCGAATTAAACTTTTGCGGTATCCGATTATAGATAAACATCAACCGTCTGTTGACATTTTGCCATCAATACGCCTGTGTTCCTGTGGGCGGAGGTTAGTCTAAACACGGTTCTGGTGATGTCACTAATGAAGGAAGTAGAGGGGTGTAGTCCAATCGAGCCGTTTTTTGTAGTCAACTTCTGTTAAATAAAATATCTCGCTTGGCATTGAACTTTGAGCGTTATAATTTTACAGATATTATTTATACTCTAACAACAACATTACACACTAACTAAACTTTGAAACATGGAATCGCATGCAACGGGACCTTTAATGTTACAGGCAATGTCATTCGTTATCTGAGAGGTGACTAAGAGTCTGCCTGACCCATGTCAGGAATGCAGTAACAGTATTTGTTCATTTAACCAGACTAAATAATACATTATATGTGTAGGCCTGTAATAAAGATACTGTATAGTTGTGGCAAAGATTTCTTGGCACTGGCTGTCTTAAATGTAAAGGCTAAAACTCATAACATGTAATATCTATCATTCATTATAAGCATGAGAAGAGATAAAACAACGTTTGATTAAACAATGATTTTTATGGCTGTATATCATAAACATTCTGGGTTGTGTTTCCCAAAAGCATCATAAGCCTAAGTAGACCGTAGAACCATTGCTACCAATGGTCACCACGATAAACTTAGCTCACGATGCTTATGAGAAATCCAATCCTGCTTTTATAATACATATAATTTTTTTGCGAATTTCAGGAAAATTTAAACCATAAACAAGAGGGTTCAGGATGGGTGGTACAATAAGAAACTGCAGTGAAAGAATAATTGACAGGCCTAGGGGGAGATCCAAAGTTGCGACCCGACTCAATGTGACCTCACAAAAAATAGCAATAGAGAAATTTAAAAGGATCACTATGTGTGGAATACAAGTTTGATATGCTTTTCTCCTGAACTCTGGTGAACTTTTTGTACAAATGATAAGAATTTTAACATAGGAATATAATATAAAACTTAAAGGCATGATAAGAGTTGTGGTCACTATGAAAAAGCCAAAAACATTATTAATAACAGTGTTTGCACAAGACAGCTTGACAATTTCCCAGTTGTGACAATACACTTTCCACAGTTTGTTACCACACATAATCAGTCTGGCATTTAAAATACCAGCAATACCAATACAAAGCATTGGATAAATCCAGCTTATAGCTATTAAAACAGATAAAATCCTGGGAGTCATTATGCTGTTGTATTGTAAAGGTTTACAGATTGCTACATATCTGTCAAATGCCATTAACATTAATATTGTATTTTCATTTGATGCATATGAATAAATGACAAAAGCCTGTAAGAGGCATGCTTCACGGGACACCAAGTGTGTATCAGAGAGCAAGTCTGTCAGTAACCTTGGGAAAAAAGCAGCTGTTCCAAACACAGAGTTGATGGACAAACATGAAATCAGAATGTACATGGGCAGGTGTAAAGTCATTTCCAGACAAATTGCAATAATTATAAAGGCATTAAAGAATATAATAGCACAGTATAGAACAATTCCCAAACTGAAGAAAGCATATCTTATGTACCCAATATTTTCAAACAACATCAAGTAAAAATATGTTCCATTTTCCATTTTCTGTTAAGCAAAGGATGGATTCATTGACCTGAGGATGAAAGAAGACACAGTTCACATGATTTTTACCTTTAAAAAGATTGTTTGGTAACATTTTATTTTACGGTGTCCTTGTTACATATGCTACATGTAGTTAATATAGTAATAACTATAAATTACGCCTAAGTACACGCAACTAACCCTAATCCTAACTCTAACCCTACAGTAAGTACATTTAGTTTATTAATATTACTCTGCACCACTGCATTATAACAAGGACACCTTCAAATTTAACCTTAAAGTGTAACCAACTGTTTTCATGCTTATCAGCTTTGTATAATTTTAGCCACAATGTTTAATACATCATGTGAATATGAATTATTTAGTCCGTTTAACAATATACATGTACATGAAATTGCATTACCAGAAATACCTTCTGTGATACGATCTAACATTACCATCACTTTATCTTCAGAGAATGTGTAAATGTGCAGAGAATTAGGTCTAGCCTATGTGTGCTCTGTTAAGAAGACCTAAGAATCACCATACATGCTTTTTTATATAGCATAAAACAAGTCTCTGAAGACCTCACTGCTGTGGTTTGACTTGCATAAACAGCACACCAGAAGTTTTCCTTAACTAAAAACATTAAAAACGCACAGTGGGTAAAAATCTTGTAAATCAAAATGTACTGATAACACAGACAGAATAATGAGGTTGTGAGTCTTTGGAAAGGTATTATAGTTGAAATTAAACTTTTACATGTAAAGTGTCAGTGGGAATATGGTACTATAGAACTAGAATTCATACACCATGTTCTTAGTTGTGTTTGTCTTTTAAATGACAAAAGGTTTTTGTTTGTTTTATTTGGATCCCCATTAGCTTCAGCATAAGCTAAAAGCTATTCTTCCTGGGGTCCTACAATCTACCATGTGACAATACAATTTATGACATCACATTACACACCATACACCAGGGTGGGAATTATGTAATTTTAGGGGCAAGGCCATTTGGCCTCCACCTTTTTTTTTTTTTTTAGGGGCACCAAGGCCATATGACAGGGCACAAAGGCCATCGTACAATTCGATGGTTTTCCCATTCAGATTGATACCATAACATCCTAATTTGGAATAAGACATGGATTATGACTTTTTTAATAAAAAAAAAAAACATTTTTTAATGAGAGAGAGAGAGCGCCATTACATCCAGAAGGTATACACCCTCACACAACAATAGAAACAACATAAATGCCAATAAAAGCATTCAGAAACACCACAAATGCCAATAAAAGCATTCAGAAACAACACAAATGCCAATAAAAGCATTCAGAAACAACACAAATGCCAATAAATTAATAATTTCCTGCATTGTCGAACGCTCTTCTTCATGCGTTTCAAATATGGACTATAATGTTCAGTAGAGCGCCCTCAGGCTGCTGGTATGAATTGAAAACACAGCACATCAGTATACAGCGCTCATAATGATTACATCGACGCATTTGGCTATAAATTCAATAAAATATTATTCCTGTCAATAGAAATCTGATGTAAACTGAGAATATATCAATATTTCTCCAAATCTGCACACTTTTGAGCTAAGAGCCGTGAGGGACGTTGTTTTGTGAATCGCTTTCATGACGACAGCACAGGAGTTTTTTATGAATGGGAGCGTCTGACGCTCATAATTCATATTAAAGGTATCGACTCATTTTTGCATTTCATAACTCCTGACACAAATTAAGACATAACTGTCAATATAAATTTCTCAGAATACAATAGTGGTCAAATACTGAAACGTGAGTCTTATATCTTTTTAATGATGTAAGTTATAGTTTGTCAAGGTAATAACATTAAATCTTATAGTAACTTTGAACTATTAAAAAAACGCCGTTACCTCTGGAACCTTGCATAGGGCCCTTTTCTGAAAAGGGCACTTATCTAAGTTACTAGCAAATAGATTTTGATATTTTTAGGTCAAACCGTTCTTGTCTGTCAGTCATATAATGCAGGTCCTATGGTCACGGTCTCAAAGAGCAGCCATCCACAGAGTCCAAATTAAAACAATTCCCCATCGTAAGTACACATTGATGGCCTAAGACACGAAACGAGCGGTTTGTGTGAGAAAACGAACAGTATTTATATCGTTTTTACCTCTTATAACACAGCGACGTCCAAGTGATCTGAGGGCGCCCGCGCTTCCTGCTGTGTGACGTGTGCGCAGACTGGTGCATAGATAGACATATAGATTTCGCCTTGGCTACGGCAGTTCATGAACGAATGCCGTAGCCAAGGCGAAATCTAGTGTATATATCTATGCACCAGTGTAGACAACAGAGTGTCGTTCTTCTGTTGGTGCTGACGTTACATGCTTCTTGCACTGCTGTTTTGATGCGTGAGATCATCGATGTGATTATGACACTGCACCTGCGCGAATCCACAAACTAATTGAAGTTCAGAGACTACTTGGGTGGAACTTGGACAGGGCCAGGGCACACAGGCCACTGTGGCCGTACGATGATTTTTTTTTCACGGGGCATGAAGGCCAAAGTGTAGGGCAACGGCGGCCATGGCCGCGGTATAATTCCCACCCTGCCATACACACAAGACATTACACAACATTTGAAAATACATATTGTACAGTTAACGACATTGATCACAAAAATAATAAATAAATAATAAAACATAAATAAAAATAAAATGTCGCTACTCCGAATAGATCTATATCAAAAAATAAGATAACTAAGAACCCTATAACAGTATCTCCTTAAATTAAATTAATATTAACTATTTAAATTTCTTTGAAGGTAATATTTCTTAAGTGATGTTTTGAAACCATACAGAGTGTTTTGTTGTTTGATAGTATTTGGGAGAGAGTTCCATTCACACATCGCTCTGTACCTGACTAAACGTTGAATTGATTTGGTTTTCACTATAGGTAAAATAAAACTACCTCCTACTGCATGCCTCGTTGGATAATGATGTGTATCAGTACTAAAGGATAGTTTTGTATATAAAGTAAAAGGTGTTTTGTTTGTTGTAACATTATATAAAAATACCATTAGTGAATACACCAATCTATTTTTAACTTTAAACCACGAGAGGCTTTCATGCATTTTGTCAACATTTGATCTAAACCCACATGAGAGAGCCACACGTGCAGCTTTATTCTGAATTGCTTGTAGTTTTTTTTTTATATTAGTTGATGAAGTATTGGACCAAACCACAGAGCAGTAATCAAGGTGTGAAAAAAACAAAGCATGAAGTACTTATTTAACGGTCTGTGGTGTAAAATGTTTTGCACACCTTTTAATAACAGACAAAGTGTTGCCCATTTTAGTTAACAATTTCTGAACATGTCTGTCCCAACACAACCTATTATCAATCATCACTCCCAAAAGTTTAGCCTCTTCTCTTTGCTCAACAGAATTTTGCTCTATGCTGAGTTCAAGTTTCGGTTTGGAAAGTAAAGAAAAAGGAGTTCCAACCACTAAACAGGTAGTTTTAGATACATTGAGAATCAGTTTGTTACTCCTTATCCAGTCCACCACTAACTGTAGCTCTCTTTGTAGTTTTGTCAAGCTTTGTAAGCCGTCAAGTTTTGTAAGCCGTCAAGCTTAATGTCAAGCCGCACTTTGACGTTCATCACTGTTGAATCAGGATAGCTAATGTTTCGATAATGTTAGTGCGCTATGCTCATTATGCTCATTATTAATATACATTATTCTTATGCAAATACCTCTTATGAAAGTACATCGGGTGTACGGTGCATTTCCTATGTATTTCCATACCTCTGCGCACCCTGCTCATGCAGACATCACACATCATCAGTGCATGAGGATATACAGAGTTGTAGAGGCACTGAGCACCGCAAACAGTTCCTCCTGAACCAAAACAATGAGCTTATGAGTTATGCTTATGATTTCACACCATGTCATAATTACTGTAATTAAGAGATGGCAACTTGCAACTGTTCACATCCTCAGACTCAGAATTATGAGTTAATGGCGAAATGAATCTGCAGCAGTCAGGTGATACAAGTCAGAGCTATTTAATTTGTTTAAGTTCATTATTATTGTATTCACTAGTTCACACTTACATTATATCAAAATGAGTTAACCAGGTTTATATAGACAGAATTAACAAGGGTAAATGAGAAACAGCTGAAACTAATCAGGGATAATGAGTCTGGGCAAATGACTCTGGGAAATGTAGTTAATGGTGGAATGGCAATGGTCTGGGGAGGAGTGCCCTCTGGTGGATATCCTGGAAACTTGGTAATCACATCATATCCTGGATGGGTAATCACATCATAGGCCCTCTCAAAGGAGCGGCTTCAAGATGCTCCAAACACAACCATAAGTCCAGGAGGGAGTTGGAGCAGAGGCGGAACAGGGAGAGGGACAGAGGGCCAGGTGCGTGGAGTGGAAACAGGGCTAGAGACTGAGGTGGGTCGAGGAGCCATGGCAGGTAGAGCCAACAGGGCAGGTGGCTAGGGCAGAGCTGACAGGACAGGTGATCAGGGCGGAGCTGATGGGACTGAAGACAGGGCTGAAGACCACCAGGGCAGATCAGGCAGAACTGGAACAAAGCGCACAGAGAGGTTAAGGTTGGCCTCTAGGGCCGTGTCAAAACAGGCAGATTATCTGATTATGCTCTTCACGAACTTTGTTAATAAAACATCATATGTTATGTGCTTTGAGACATGAGTTAATTTAATGCCATCTCATGGTGACTCTGTTATGGCTGTGCATGTTCATGTGTTTTGGGTTTGGAGATGCTCTGAAGGGATGGTGGAATCTTGCTATTGCTAGCTCCTACCTTGCCTACCCTACCTTTAATAATAACTTGATAATGCAAGTTCAAAATGGAAAGTTCCTTTTTTTAAAACACTTTCATGCTCATTTGAGAACTGTCAAACTCCAGCTGTCAGTCACTGATTCCAAAAACTTCACATAGTAAAAAGTGTGTCATTACAGTCAGATATTGTAGACAATAGTGATAGCATGCACTTTTAACAATTGCTGAAAGATAATTAATTTAAACAAAGTCCATGGCCAAGTACCCAACTAAAGGAACACTAAACAACATAATGGTGACTTCAAACAGACTTCAACAACTTTTGTAAATGTACCATATGAAATAAATAAAGCAAAACATGTTCATAATAAGTAAACATGATAATGTTTTTTTTTTTTTTTTTTTTTTTGAGTTGTTTAAGCATGGTGAGATATTATTGATTTTATTTGCTGATTTACTGTCTGTGTGGCTGTGAGTCAGTTGTAGTTGTTGTGCTATCTGCTTGTCTCTTCTCTTTTTTTCTGTTATTGTTGTTCCTCTTATCTTCATTGATTCTGCTTGTTACCAATAATAGTCAATCATTACTTGTAGTGTGATGGTCCCAGGTCCCAGCATGCAAAATATACTTTATACTGGTCCACCAGCACTCCCGCTTCCCATGCTGGTGTCTAGCCAACCAGCAACCAGCATCCATAAATATCAAATATTAAAGTCCCCCTGTAGTCAATTTCATCCCTTAAAACTAATCTTTTTGATCATCAAAATGGCATATTTAAATGTTTTGTTTTCCTGTAAAAATAAATACTTCATACCTTAAAATAGCTTGAATGTAACTCTACACCCTTGCTAGAGTCCGGAACCATGAATGGGTATTGGCCAATGGATATTGGGTATTGGAATTTTTGTCACTTACAGCATCTTAGTTAGGGGAGTTGTTTGACTCCGGCAGTTGAGTCATTAAGTTTCTGCTCATTGTGGTAGTGCTTCAAAACAGCTGATGTGGCAGTCATTCCCCTCAGCATTTGTTCCACATAGCATCTTCCAGATGCAGTGCAAGTTCCCATTTGAAAGGGATCTTGTCCTTTTTGCTCCCTGAGAAGGAGAACGATACACTGTGTCTCATTGCCATGCCTCAGGTAATGCCCACCCACGTCTCCTTCAGACAAAAAAGTTGATGACGTGTACTACAGGTGCCATCTTATACTCACAGTCGCATCTGCAATGACGTCACGGGCCATTGAGATTGTTGTGTTTAGACACGTGGTTCAGACGTCGGGCACGATGATAGCGTCTTCCAGACGCAGTGTCTCGTTCCCCTTCTCAGGGAACCATTGTTATATTTGTAACCCGAGACAATTCCTTTCAAATGGGAACTATATAAGACAGAGGTCTTCAATCCTGCTCCTGGAGGGCCACTGTCCTGCAGAGTTTAGTTCCAACCTGCTTCAGCACACCTGCCTTTGAATATTCAAGCGATTCTGAAGAGCTTGATGAGTTTGAAGAGCTTGATCAGGTGTGTTTGATTAGAGTTGGAACTAAACTTTGCAGGACAGTGGCCCTCCAGGAGCAGGATTGAAGACCTCTGATATAAGATTATTTGTGGAAATCAAAACACTCACCGCGCTATACCAGCTAATTACGTGCTAAGACCTATATCACTACAAAAATGCAAAAAAGGTCTGCACTCTAAGAATACTTATTTGTTATAAACAAATAGATTATACAAAGGGCTTTTTGCCTTCGTCAAAGACACTGACGAAAGCAAATATCTGAAATGTTTGTTTAATATATATATATATATATATAAAAAAAACAAAATAAAAAAAAACATCTAATCCACTGATGAGAAGGCAACTTGACAGAATGTAACACAAAACCAATACCCAACAGAGAATTAGAACTAAAAAGGAACTTAAATATACATTGATAACGAACTAAATGACGAACAGGTGTTTTGAGATAGTAGATTTTAATTTTTTCTACACACACTGAGATCATTATCTTAACACAAGACACCTGCTTAACTTAATGATTATGGAGACAAATTAATTGAAGAACTTGAGACACACAGAAACACTAAAACTGAATAGAAACAGAACATACATGTTACACTGGTTTCATCTTTGCAAGCTGGTTATAAACAGAATAGTGTTAGTATTCTGGCATTGAAGCACTTTTATTATTATTATTATTTCTATTAACAATAGATATAACTACACCAAATATCACGATTTGTAATTATTCGATATAAAGTATGTTGACAGCTATTGTTTGAACCTCTTAAAACTGATTCCTAAATCTTTATTTATAAAAAATAAGCCAGGTTCAGTCTGATAATGTAATGCTTTGCATGCAGAATAACAAAGTGTAAACATTTTACACCAGTTTAAAAAAAGACAATTATTTTTATTTTTGAACAACACAATTATGAAGAATTACTGAATATCATTTTTAAAAGATTTCATGGAAGCTTATATTCTATATATAAAGTTATTAATCTGAGCTCATATGATATGGATAGCCCCTTTGTTCAGTAGATTAAGAAAGATACTCTCTGATTGTGTTTCTAAAACCCTTATACAATTTTTCACAAAAATGTATTTACTGAGGATGTCAAAGCAATCACTCACAACTAGAAGGTGAGTGACTGCTTGATTGAACAATTATCTTTAAATTTCTTCAAATTTGGTTTTCTGTGTTACAGTATTACAACAGAAACAAAGCAGGCTATTTGGAGGCTTTTATAAGATGCCTAATTTTTTTGCGGATATCAGGAAAGTTTAGACCATAAACAATAGGGTTTACAAAGGGTGGTATAACAATAAATTCAAGTGAAATGACAACACTCAGCACTATAGGAAGTTCTCCATTCACAAATCGACTCAAAGTGAGCTCACAAAAAAGTGCAACTGAGAAATTTAAAAGGATCATCATGTGTGGAATACAAGTTTTATATGCTTTGCTCCTGAACTCTCGTGTGCTTCTTTGACAAATTATAATAATTCTGACATAGGTATACAGTATAAAACTCAAAGGGATAAAAATGGTTGTGATAGTTACAATCAGGCCATAAATATTAATTATAGTAATGTTCACACATGAGAGTTTGACAATTTCATAGTTGTGGCAGTACACCTTTAGCAATTTGTTACCACAGATTGTCAACCTTGCAGTCAAAAGAGCACCAGTACCAACAAAAGTTACTGGATAAACCCATGCTATAATTATTAGAAAAGTTAGAAACCGTGTGGTAATTATGTTGCTGTAATGCAAAGGTTTACTGATTGCAACAAACCTATCAAATGCCATTAACATCAGTATTGTAAGTTCAAAAGATGCATATGAGTAAATGACAAAACTCTGTATGAGACATGCTTCAAAGGAGATTATATGTGCATCATAAAGCAGGTCTGTCAATAACCTTGGGAAAAAGCCAGCTGTACCATATACAGAGTTGATGGACAAGCATGACATCAGAATGTACATGGGCTTGTGCAATGTCTTCTCCATAATTATTACAAGAACAATAAGAACATTAAAGTATATGACAGCACAGTAAAAAATAACCCCCAAAGTGAAGAAAGCATATCTTATGCACCCAAGATTTTCAAACAACATGAAGTAAAAATATGTTCCATTTTCCATTTTCCTTACACAAGGAAAACTTGCATTGACCTGAGGAAGTGAGCAAAAAGTTCATATATTTTTACACCATAAATAAATAAATAAACATTCATCTCAGAATGTTTAGCCACAGTGTCTTATACATGTATGGTGACCCTAACTGCAAAGTGTGATCAGTAATATAATATCATTCAATGAAATTAATGGTTAGCACAGTAATAATTCAACACAGTCTAAGAAAAAATGTTGTTGTTGTTTTTAACTTTACAAACATTATTAGAAATACCTTATGTTATATACTCTGAAATGACCATCACTGCATCTTCATTTAAATTGCAGGTAATGAACTATATTTAGAATGAAATGAACGCTGATTTAGTTGGACTGTGGAGTCACCAGTGCATGCTAGTGTTTTTATAGTATCTAACACGTCTCAGGAGGCCTGTTGTGGCCTTTCGAGTCCTCTCAAGTTTGATTTCACTGGAAACATAAATTAATAGCATGTATGTAAAACATAAATAAATAGAGCATATACATTTAGCATAATTATGCCTCTAGTGCTTTCCAAACTTTCCGCTGCAAATAATAATTATTAACTCTTTCCTCATCAGGCTTTTAAAAAAAAATCTATATCACAAAACATTCTTGGGCCCCAAATTATTTTGGTATGAATATCTGAACATGCAATATATCAAAAGAAAGAATATGCTTCTGCAAAAAAAAAAAAAAAAAAAAAAAAAAAAACATTGGTTACGTATGTAACCCTGGTTCTATGGCATAACTGAGTGGAATATCTTCATGTCCTCTTCCTAGTTGAGAACCTAATATAAAAACTGTCACCTTGTGACCTTAATGATGTGTTTATCTATAAATACCTCCTTTACATGTCATCTCTTCCTCTGAGTCTTCTCGTTGACACGAGTGACCAGAGTCTCTGGCGGTCTTAAGCCAGTCATAGAACCAAGGTTACATACGTAACCAACATTCTATTTCCTTGGCTATAGAACGCCCGAGGGCATAACTGAGTGGAAGACGAATATCAAATTTGTCACAAGGGTTTGATCAGCATGCATCTCCCAATAAAGGTAAGTAAAATCAACACAACTCAAACATGCAATGTAAATAGAACAACATAGAAACAAATACGATTGTTAAATTTTTATTCAAAAATCTCAGTCTCAGTTGATGATTTCCTTTTATAGGTGCACTTTTCCCAGTACTGCTGTTGAGCAATTGTTTGGGGCAGAAACCACATTAAGTCTACAGAAGCATGAAAACGCTTGACTGTGAGCTCCAGGTTGCCGCCGCGAAAATGTCTGCGAGTTGAACTCCAGTAATGCCACCCATGATGTTGCTACTGAGCGCGTAGAGTGGTATTTCACTGGATTAGGCAGGAGACATAAGAGCTCGTGATAAACTCTGTGATCCAATGAGCAAGTCTGTTACCCTTATTACCGTCTGCAAAACAAACAAATAACTGGTAAGTAGTTCTCCAGGAAGTGTCCTATCCACATAAAGATGCAGAGATCTCACAGGACAAAGCTGCTGACACATCTCAAGGTCTACTGAGTGATTGGCCGATAATATCATCGACAATACCTTGTGGAAAAAAGCCAGGTTTGGCCACAACATCACTTTGGAATCTTCTGGACCCTACTTTAAACATTGCGGGGCCCCAGAGAGCGGATGTAATTCATTAACGCGTTTTGCAGAAGAAATGGCCATCAAAAAGCAGTTTTCAAAGAAAGCCATTTAATATCTTCTGATGACAATGGGTCAAATGAAAAGACGCAAAGATTGTTAAGAACAATATTAAGGTCCCATTGTGGAATCGTGATTCTACAAGGAGGATTTAAGCAGTTAGCGCCTTTAAAAAAAAAAAAAAAAAAACAGCCACCAAATTATGCTTCCCAATAGAGCAACCGTCTATGAGACCTCTGTTAGCTTATAACGCGGCCAAATAAACCCTTATTGTAGAGAACAATTGGCCCACAACAGCCCAAAAATTCCAGAATATCCCTTATAGAGCACATATGGGGATTTATTTGACTGTCGTTACACCAATTTGAAAAAAAGTTTCCACCTGTTCTCATACAGTGCCCTAGTTGATGGAGCATGAGCATTTAGAACCCTGTGTCCCTGACCCCGTGCGAACAGACCAAAAGGCTAGTGTCACTCCCAATGACCAGAAGCACAATTTCTGAGGATGATCGTGCCAGAGTTTGCCGTTCAATTGTGTCAGGAGATCTAGTCTGATCGGTAACTGGGCTGGCGGACACGTTAAAAGATGGTGAAGGAGATGAAACCATGGTCTGTTCGGCCAACATGGGGCTTTTAATAACAACGGCTGGTTCGTTACCCGAATATGACTGAGAATTAACCAAATCATGGGAAATGTAGGGAACACATATAGGAGACCACTCGGCCAACTGTGGGCCATCGCATCCTGCCCCAGTGAGGCCGTTTCTTTGCTCTGCGAGAACCATTTCGGACATTGCGCTGACTGACTGTTCGCGATTAGATCCATGTCTGCTGCCCCAAACGTGTTTCAAATCAATTGAGTTAACTCTGGATGGCGTTGTCACTCTCCTGAAAGAGGTACACTGCGAGACAACACATCTGCCACCTGATTCATGCGCCTCGGTATGTGTACTGCTCTTAGAGACAATAGATGGGTGTTTGTCCATAACCAAAGTTTGTGCGCAGCCCGAAGGAGCTTCAATAACCTTGTGCCGCCCTGGGGCCTGTACCATGAAGGTAGCTGAACAAACTCGGGGTTACAGGATTAGTTTTGAGTTGACAAAACCAAACCGATGCAATCAGGCTTTATTGGTACCATGACACAGCTCATCAACTTTCTCTGTCAACTCAGGCTTTGATCCTTAAGCTATGATTACTCCACGAGCACGTGCACATACCAAAGGTATGACGTTGGCACCAAACAACCAATCGCGTTCGATATGGATAGTGATATATTTTTCCGTGGAGGAGCAAGAGATAATCATTCAGAATTAGGATGAATTTAAACATGTATTTCAAGCTCAAAGCAATACGTTCTCTGCTGCCAAAGAGAAGACTGTTGGAGAAAGATTGCTGATTGCGTTAATGCGTAAGTTAAACAAATACGTTCTATATTCATGTAAAATTATGTATATATGTATGTGTGTGTATAATCTAGCCTATATTTTTATAATATATAAAAAAATGTGCATGTATATACTAAGAAAGATTAATATTCATTGATTTTTAGATGCAACCCCAACTCTAAACGTTCTTGGCAGCAGATAATGACAAAATATAAAAATATAATTCAAAGTGGTGAGTATTTACCACAACCTTTTATTATTTTTGTGAACATTTTATCACAAACACTTGTTTGCAGCAAACAGAAAAAAAGAGTGAAATTCAGAAAACCGGTGGAGGGACACTCCTCCAGAATACACTGGCGGAGGAGTTGGGTCTGAGTAGCAATAAGGGACGGCCAATTATGGATGGGATTACAGGTGCTGTACAATCTGACCCTGGTGTTGGCTCCTCGACTAAGCAAGTAACACTGGGTACGTGTGCAATACATTACTACTTTTTTAAGTTTTAAATATGGCTGACTGTATGTTCTGCAGTAGAGGGAAATACAGTGTCCCTGTTGAAGCCAGCACACATGTACACAGTCTCCCACACAGAGGTCAGTATGCAGCAGACAGAACACCAGAAACATAACCTGCTTTACAACAGTTATGCTTTATATTGGCCTACTTTTATTTATTAGGGTGGAGGAAATGATGAAGACACTCCATCTGTGTGTTCTGAGACAGTTGCTGAGGTGATTGCACTGGGCTTTTTATTATGGCAAACATTTTAATGTGTGGTATAAAAAAGGGACTGGCCCTTACACATCTTTTTTATTGTAGGATTTTTCACAACCTGCTCCATAAACTGAGGCCTCTACCTCAATGGGCTTCAGAAGAAATGTGAACAAGGTAAGGATTTAAAACCCTTGACATAAATTACAGTAAGTCCTGTGTTTGTATAGCCTGGCAAGCCAGACCTACATCAAGATGTTAGGTCTGGTAACTCACCATAGACACGGCTCAATCCGAGGGGCGGGATAAACGGCTGTCTTTCAAATTCACTCTGCAGCGCTTCAACCAACCAGAGCATTTTCCCAACAGCGGAGCTAACGTTAGTTGATAGATTCAACTTTTGAATCTGGCTGGCAAAACTACGAACACATCTTCCTTTTTTAAGAATGACTTAAGTGCAATTCTTTGCTCTTTTCTTAAAGAAAAACTTAACTCCAAGTCCTCCAGAGTCGCAGCCAAAGCCGATTCGAAAGACTTTTCAAGTAGCAGGGAACTGTCACAACTCTGTCGTCATTATGTTAAGCCCGCCCCGCCTACTCTATACACGATGTGATTGGCCTGACCCAATTTAAGTTTTTACAGCTCCGAAAGTCAACGGAGAGTTGCTAGACTAGCTTGGCTGCAAAATAAATTTTGCTGCCGCTAGGGTGCGTCTAGATTTCTAGGCTAGTGTTTGTAGGAAGTCAAGGAACTTTTTCTGATTTGATTAGCCTCCAGAAAACTTGTAATGATCATGTTTGTGGTGGAATTATGTTTCAGGTGGAAACAGATTCAGTCAGGGCCCTTTACAAAAGGAGTCTCGAACTACACACTAAAGGAGCTGGACTGTGAGCTGAGGAGGCTCCAAATAAAAAAATAAAAAAATACATTTGAGATGAAACAGCTGGATAAAACTGATCTCAGTATGTGAACTTATTTAACCAACACTTTAGTAAGAATATTTATTGATGCAACTTTCTCTTGCTCTCTTTCTCCCTCCCATCCCACAAAACCAATAAAACAGTTTGAGACCTATCTGCAGTTTCAATGTGCTTTTATTAAGTGTAATATTGTATGGTGATTGCATTTACAGCTGCACCAGCTGGGTGGTCAAGTGTGATCGGGTCAGTTTCATCAGGGAGAAGCTGGTTTTGTGGTGGGTCTCGCTCCTTTCTAATGGTGGCTATATTGTGCAGAATGGCACATGCAGCCACTATTTCTGATGCCCGGTCTGGTGACTCTTAAGCGCCGAAGACAGTTGAAACATGCCTTTAGGATGCCAAATGTCATCTCTATCTTCACTCTGGTTTTACTGAGGGCCACATTGAAGCGGTTCTGTGGCCCTGTCTGAGGGTCATGATAGGGGGTTATTGTGTAGGTTTTGCCGTCCCAATTCAAATTAACAGTGTTTTGTACTGTACCAAATTTAACTTGCTTTCCTCAAAGTGCTGACACAACACAGACTCACAGAAAATGTGAGTCATGCACTGGAGCCAGGCCATTTGGCATCCAAACTTGTGATCATACGTTGATGATCACAAGTCATCTGCAGATGAAATGTTTAGTAGATCATTGTTATATCTGTTAATGTTATTATTAATTTAAAGATTCATCTCACAGAAAATAATCATCTCACATGTATGCCTACCTGAACATTAAGGCTGTGAAAAGACTTCCTATTAACATAATCTGCCTCATGTTCCCCTAGACTCTAGAGCAGTGGAGATTGGAACATGTGTTGTGAACATGTGAACACTATTGCTCCAGTGACTCTTGGGAATCCTATCCATAAGATTAACAGAATAATAACAAAAAAAATATTTACAATAATTCTTAACATGTATTATATTGTATAGTACATTTGTGAAATTTGTTTTTTGAAAGAAAATATCAGGAAAGGCAAGGGGATTTTGTCTGTCCCTAAAAACTCTTTCTCTACGAAGTGCTCGTCTAACAATTTGTGCTGAGATGTCCACAGGATTTGGAAGAAAAGGTGAAGCCATTGCAACAGACACTGGGAATTAGTATATGTTTCTTTGCTCACAGCTGATTGGTCAAACTTCAGTCTGAGATCTCGAATCCAGAACATAACCTGCCCCGGAGCAGGTTAGCCGTTGCAGCGTAAGATACCATGGCAACGAACAATGATTAAAGCCAAGCTACTTTCAAAAGTACCTAAAACCCTGGGTTGGCGGAAACTAAACTGAAACATAGCTGGCTAGCCACCTAAACCGGCTTCATGGTATAGGCCCCTGGTGATTTATGTTGTATACTACGGATACATTGTCTGACTGTATCAACACATGTTTGTGAGTCAGCTGTCTCGAAAAATGATTTAGTGTTATAAACCGGAGTTTCTGGCATCTGTGGTTAACAAATGCCTTAAGGCGGGCATACACTGTGCGATTTTGAGCCAAATTCTGACTCGTGCGACTCTTTTTCGGGTCGGGCCGATTTTAAGCTTTGTCGTGCTGTGTTCGTGCAGTGTGCAGGGGGAAACAAGAGGCGATTAACCTCTCCCGACCGGCAATCGGATGGTCGGATGAATTTCTGGCATGTTAGAAATGTTGGTCGCTCCTCATGACTATATCGCACAGTTGAAGCAGAGCTACGAACCGATTGCCCTAAACTCAGTGTTTTTTCCCTCACTGCGTCTGCGCAAAAACAGAAGTTTGGGAGAAAAGAGGGAGATCGTCAAGTTCTGTAGTTCAAGCTAACTAAAAATTACTGTTGCTTACCTCCAGTTTGTGTTGCAAAATGGATTACCCACGTCTTCCAAGCCACCTGCGATGTACACTTTGCTTCTTTTATTAATTTGTTAAACAATGTTTTTGAAATAAAGCTGTTTTTAATTTTCATTGATGAATTATTGCAGTGTTCGGACATATTATAGACTGTTAATAATTAATTATATGCCTATAATTTACTGTAATCGACCTAAATGTTTTAGACAATTTTCAATGAGGAGGAGTAAGCTTCTATGTAATATTTTATTATCCTCACAGCGCGTTGGTTATGCTGTGATGCGCTATGAAATTATTGCGTGGCAATGTAATTATAATAGTAAAAGCTATCAATTTAATAATAAAAGTAGCCTAGGCCTTCCCTAACAATAATAATAATAATAATAATAATAATAATAATAATAATACAATAATACTAATAAGTGAATACATAAATTGGAAATGCTAAATCATCTTGATATTGATAGCTAAATGCTTGTTTTGACAATATCTCTGGATACATGATATCGTCTATAGGCGCAACCCGTCACGAAGGTTTATCGCGCTGATTCGCGCATATTTCACACGTATAGTGTGAGCAGTGAAGTCGCAGCTCGACGTTCGGACCGTATAGTGTGAGCACATAAATCCTGAGATTTGGCTTTACATCGCATGCGATCTATTCGCTCAGTGTGAGTAGGTATCTTGCTGAAATCGCACAGACATTGTGTATGTGTATGCCTGCCTTTACTTTCTATCTTGTAAAAAATCTGGTTGTAAACTGAGACGGGCACAGTCCTTATGTGGATTCACTTTCAGCAGCCGTTTTTCTCTGTGCTTTTTATGGTTTTCTCTCTATGGTTTTTTTATGATCCCTCTCACAATCTCACATTATCTGATATATCATTTGATAAACTTTTTTTTTTTCCATCTTCCTTAAACATTAAAAGTCTGACAAAGAATCTAAAGGTATTCCAGTTGTCATTGCTCGTACTAACACAAATGTTTGCCCTTTTTATTCCATGTCCCGGTATCTGAGTTTTCGCCCTAATGCTCATCCTGATGAACCTCTATTCGTCACTGAGGCGAAAAAAGCCATGTCCAGATCCTGGTTTGCTGCTCGTCTCCGTTTAGTCTGCCAATCCTGTGGCCTCTCACCAGAGCAATACACAACTCATTAGCAGCCTCTGTCACAACGATTCATACATTGAAAGCTCTGGGAAGATGGTCTTCTGTCGTACAAACGTTACGTTCGTCCTGGACTTAAGGACATTTTAGATGCTCAAAAATCTATGGGATCTGTCTAATCTAGCTAAAGGCTTTTCCTCGCTTTGATTTATTTATTTATTTTCCTAAGAGCAAGAGCAAGCAGGAGAAATGCGCAAGAAAGAGATGTGGAAGATAAAAAAGAGGTCAGCAGCACTGATAACACAGTAATAACTTTTTTTTCATTCCTTCCTTCTTTTTTTTGTGAGGAAGAAGGACAAACAGACTTCAACAACTTTTGTAAATGTACCATATGAAATAAATAAAGCAAAACGTGTTCATAATAAGTAAACAATGTTTTTTTGGAGTTAAGCATTTTCTGGTGAGATATTATTGATTTTATTTGCTGATTTATTGTCTGTGTGGCTGTGAGTCAGTTGTAGTTGTTGTGCTATCTGCTTGTCTCTTCTCTTTTTTCTGTTCTTGTTGTTCCTCTTATCTTCATTGATTCTGCTTGTTACCAATAATAGTCAATCATTATTTGTAGTGTGATGGTCCCAGGTCCCAGCATGCAAAATATACTTTATACTGGTCCACCAGCACACCCGCTTCCCATGCTGGTGTCCAGCCAACCCGCAACTAGCATCCATAAATATCAAATATTAAAGTCCCCCTGTAGTCAATTTCATCCCTTAAAACTAATCTTTGATCATCAAAATGGCATATTTAAATGTTTTGTTTTCCTGTAAAAATAAATTCTTCATACCTTAAAATAGCTTGAATGTAACTCTACACCCTTGCTAGAGTCCGGAACCATGAATGGGTATTGGCCAATGGATATTGGGTATTGGAATTTTTGTCACTTACAGTCATCCGGTGCATCTTAGTTAGGAGAGTTGTTTGACTCCAGCAGTTGAGTCATTAAGTTTCTGCTCATTGTGGTAGTGCTTCAAAACAGCTGATGTGGCAGTCATTCCCCTCAGCATTTGTTCCACATATCATCTTCCAGATGCAGTGCGAGTTCCCATTTGAAAGGGATCTTGTCCTTTTCGTTCCCTGAGAAGGAGAACGATACACTGTGTCTCGTTGCCATGCCTCAGGTATGCACACCCACGTTTCCTTCAGACAAAAAAGTTGATGACGTGTACTACAGGTGCCATCTTATACTCACAGTCGCATCTGCAATGACGTCATGGGCCATTGAGATTGTCGTGTGTAGACACTCCTTTCAAATGGGAACTGGGAATTATCTTAATACAAAATCTTAAGAAAGATCTTAATAAAAAATGTACAGTATAAAAAATATATCCACATATTTTAGTATAACTCTTATACTCTGTCAGGTATAGCACAGAGAGTGAGAACAAAAAATAAAATTTGATTCATACACTTGCCACTTGCTTTTACAGAACGATGAAACAAGTAAAACAGAACTATATAAGGGTGCTTTCACATCTGTAGTTCGGTTCATTTGGTCCGGACCAAGGGAGAAAAATTATACTTTGTAGCATTTTTCAGGCGTTTTGGTTTCTTTTCACACCACACTTATCGCTCTGGTCCTGATCAGTTTATGAAACGAACCAAAATGCAGTCATGTGACAACATCCACATCACTCGTTGGCCAGATGGGTCTGGAACGTATTTTCATAACTGCACTTCGATTGTCAGAATTAACGTGCAGGAAAATTCCAACAGAACTCCCGGAATTAAACAAAGAGGAGGAAAATCCGGCAGACAACACGCCACTTTTTACTATGGAGAGACGACTGCGTGGGCTGATTGTATCCCTATCATAGTTTATTATATAGTTTGTCCAAAGCGAGGATGCGGCTTAAAAAAATGTTTTATACAATGCACGCTGCGAGTCACTTCAGGAGGAGGCGACGTGTGCATAACACGCCACTGTTTACTATGGAGAGACGACTGCGTGGGCTGATTGTATCCTTGGTCATATGTTATTATAGTTTACACCACTTTAGACAAACAATAATATTTGAGAATGAAGCGAGGATGCGGCTGTTAATCATTTCTATCAGGCTCCGCACCTCCTCACAACTCCAAGTTTGTCCGCGAGTGCAAACTGTCAACAAACATTTCTCCTCATCCCATAATCACAGCACAGTTGACTACGGCAACTGGTTTAGTCCAAAAATGCGCATTTCTTTGGCAGTTGGTTCTGTTCGAGGTCGGATCACGTTCTCACCACAAACGAACCGCTCCAGAGTTCGTTTCAAAGTGTACCGAGACCACCTCTTCGAGCAGGTCTCGGTACGCTTGTTTGGTCCGCTTTTGGTGCGCACCCAGGTGCGATTGCCGCATTCACACCTGCCCAAACGAACCGCACCAATGGGGAAAACGAACTCTAGTGCGATTCAACCGAACTAAATGAGGCAGGTGTGAAAGCACCCTAAGATTATTTGTGGAAAAAAAACAAAACAAAAAAAACTCTACTAGCTAATTAGGTGCTGAGACCTATAATACCACTACAAAAATGCAAAAAAGGGCTGCACTCTAAGAATACTTTATTTGTTACAAATAGGAGATAAATAATATGCAAAGGGATCTTTTCCTTGGTCAAAGACACTGACGAAGGCAAAGATCTGAAATATTTGTAAAAAAAAAAAAAAAAAAAAAAAAAAAAAACACAAAAAAAAACAACACAGGTAATCCACTGATGAGAAGGCAACTTGACAGTGTAACACACAACCAATACACAACAGAAAATGAGACCTAAAGAGGAACTTAAATATTCATTGATAATAAACTAAATGACGAACAGTTGTTTTGATTGCATGAGTGTCCATAGTAAAATCCCATGAAAATGAAACTAAACACCAACAGAATGTGACAATAGTTTCTAGACCCCATGCTTTCACAAAAACAATATTGTAGTAGATTTTTATTTTTTCTTCACACTCAGTGTGAATCATTAACTTTAAAACAAGACACTTGATTAACTTAATGATTATGGAGACAAATTAATTGAAGAACTGAGGCACACAGAAACACTAAAACTGAAGAGAAACAGAACATACATTTTACAGTGGTTTCATCTTTGCAAGCTGGTTATACACAGAATAGTGTTAGTATTCTAGCATTTAATCACTTTTATTATTATTATTTCTATTGACAATAGATTAACTACACCAAATACCATGATTTGTAATTATTCAATATAAAGTATGTTGACAGCTATTGTTTGAACCTCTCAAAACTGATTCCTAAATCGTTATTTATAAAAATAACCCAGGTTCAGTCTGACAATGTAATGCTTTGCATGCAGAATAAAAAAATGTAAAATTTTTACACGTTTAAAAAAGACAATTATTTTATTCTTCTTATTTTTAAACAATATAATTATAAAGAATTGTTGACACTAATAGTCTATCATTTTAAAAGATTTAATTGAAGCTTATATTCTATATACAACCCCAAATCAAAAAAAGTTGGGACACTGTACAAATTGTGAATAAAAATGTACTCGGTTACTAACGTAACCTCGGTACTCTCTAGAAGAGGGAACGAGTACTGCGTAATATCTTACGCTAGGGGGAAACTTTTTTAGATATTGAAGCCAAAAATTATCCTTAATTTTGAATTAATGCAAAACACGTTGCAGCAGCATGCAGACATAGGCGAGACGGCTCGCGCGCCCATTGGCTGCCCTGCGGCAACTGCAGCAGCCTATCGAGAGAGGCCCTAATGACGTCAGATCCAATGGGGGCGCTTTGCGCCCACTGCGTCACGTCCCGCCGAAAAATACAGCTCGACAGGCTGATAGAATCTGTTTTTTCATCGCCGAAGCGAACCAGAGCGTGTCGCAGGCACGGCAAAGATACGCAGTACTCGTTCCCTCTTCTAGAGAGAACCGAGGTTACGTTAGTAACCGAGTACGTTCTCTTACGAGAGGTCTCTCATACTGCGTAATATCTTACGCTAGGGGAACACAGTGTAAAACGCCGTGCATGCTGAGATCCAACACCAAAGTCCCAAGGGCAGGTGCCCGGGGTTCATATAGTGCATAATCACCAGGGACTCGCAGAGAGTCTGGGAAAGAGGGGCTGGAACAGCATCATTCCCATACTAAGAAGCGTCCTATAAGGAGCATATTATATCAAAAGTGTTCCACACAGTCAGGGCGAAAACCCGGCCTGAACTGATGAATATTATGAGTCTTACATATTGCTCATAGAATAATTTAATCGATCAGCGAGTGGCGCTCAAGCAGTTTCAGTATTATGAGCCGAAAACCTCGGGGCAGAAAAGCTGATTTATTAGACCGAAAGCAGCTTAGCCTGCAATGCGGGAACCTCTAGGTTATAAAACCTTATAAATGTAGACGGGGAGGCCCAGCCTGCCGCCATACAGATATCTTGTAAGGCAATCCCACTAGACCAAGCCCACGATGAGGCTCGTTTACTGCAATACTGATATTTCCAGTCGCCTGAACTTAAGAGGGGACTGAGAAATGTGTGAGAAATGGAGGTTGGTCCGGCCTCTGCGGGACTAAAAACACTCTCTTTCCTCCTTTCGCCGGTGAGTGACGTACGCGAACGGGGCGCGAGGGCAGGGTAGCTTTCTTGTAACTTAAAGAAAGCTAGCCCAGTGACCGTCCGCTTCTGACATCCCTTGTGAACGGCACAGTTTGCGCGGCACGAGCAAAGGGAGAGAGAGCGGGAAGAGAGATCCTCAGGTTGATCCTCATCATCATCATGTTTTGCGTCAGCGTTTGTTTGCAGGCGTGCATGTATTATAACAGGCTCGTTTGCTGCAATATTGATATTTCCAGTCGCCTGAACTTAAGAGGGGACTGAGAAATGTGTGTGAGAAATGGAGGTTGGTCTGGCCTCGGCGGGACTAAAACACTCTCTTTTCTCCTTTCGCCGGTGAGTGACGCGCGAACGGGGCGCAAGGGCGGGGTAGCTTTCTTGTAACGTAAAGAAAGCTAGCCCCGCGCTCTGAGAGCAGCTGTCATCCTCCACAGATGCGGCTTCTTCGTCGTCATCCATACCATGCTGGTGGTAGCCAAGCAATGGTGTCCACTAACCAGTGAGACAACCTTTGCTTGGAGAGAGCCTTTCCCTTCAGCTTCCCACCATAACAGACAAAGAGCTAGTCTGAGGTCCTGAACACTGCGTTCTGTCTACATAAGTACTGGACAGCTGACTGAGATGCCGAAGCACCATGTCCCTGTGTTCGCACAACAGATCCCGCGAGTGAGCTAATATGAGCCAGTCGTCGAGATAGTTGAGAATGCGAACGCCACGTTCTCTCATGGGAACAATGGCCGCCTCAGCGACTTTCGTGAAGACACGGGGCGACAGGGCCAGCCCGAAGGGTAGGACCTTGTACTGATATGCTCGACCCTCGAACGCAAAATGAAGAAACGGTCTGTGTCGAGGAAGAATGAAGACATGAAAGTACGCGTCCTTCTGGTCGATCGCTGCAAACCAATCCCGGGGAAGGATGCACTCGAAGATGTGTTTCTGCGTTAACATTTTGAACGGGAGCTTGTGCAGGGCCCAATTCAAAACTCGCAGGTCCAGGATTGGTCGTAACCCACTGCCTTTCTTGGGTACAATGAAGTAAGGGCTGTAAAACCCTGACCTCATCTCAGCTGGAGGGACCGGCTCGATCGCGTCCTTCGCCAGCAGGACGCCGATCTCTTTCCTCAGGACAGGGGCATCGCAGCTCCGCACATGGGTGAAGCGGAACTTGGGAGGCCGGCGGGCAAATTGAATTGCATAGCCGAGCCGGATGGTACGGGTGAGCCACCGGGACGGCCTGGGAAGCGCTAGCCAGGCTTCGAAGAACCGTACCAGTGAGCCCACCCGGACCACCGGCGTACCCGGGGTGGGGCAGCATGGTGGAAGGCAGGAAGTGGAGTCTGGGTGTGCAGAGCAACACCAACCTGCTTCCACGAGGGGGCAGACGGCAGTGAAGGCCCAGAGGCATTCGGCTGCTCCTCGTCCAGAGGCGAAGGAAGGAGGGAAAATGAGGAGCGGAGCCCGGGATCCTCCTTGCCAAGCGGGAGATGAGAGTGAC
Organism: Abramis brama; assembly: GCF_963993115.1. Classification (NCBI taxonomy): domain Eukaryota; kingdom Metazoa; phylum Chordata; class Actinopteri; order Cypriniformes; family Leuciscidae; genus Abramis; species Abramis brama. The sequence continues at coordinate 34,083,385 of NC_139972.1, forward strand.
GAGGCCGGGGCAGCGTCACTGCCATCTGAGCGCTGGGGAGAGGGGAATGAGAGCGGAGAGGCAACGTGGCGGCGCAGACTGTCATTCTGGCCCTCTTGGACGGGGGAGACTGGGAGCGGCGAGGCAATTGAGCGTCATCCTGAACTACCAGTCTCGGCCGTGTGTGACCCAGGGGAAGTGGAAACTGCTCTTTTATTGAAGTTTTGGGTACCGCTGACCGGGTGGCCAGCAGCGGAACAGAAACAAAACGAAACCAAAGATTCTCCCCCCGACCCTCCTCTGGGGGAAGGAGTGGTGCAGACATGCACTCCTGAAGAGCAGCAGTCACGTCCTCTGGGTCGCCCGTCTCAGGGTCGCTTCCCTCTCCTCTTGCCAGGGGGTTTAGACAAACTCCGAGCGGGCTGGGCAGCTCTCTTGCGGCCGGCACCCTGCTGCCTAGGTGGAGGCTGCTGCTTAGGCTGAGCATGGGCGGGGGTGGGGGCCACAGGTGTCGCTCCTGGACCACGAGTGTGGACATCGCCCGGTCCAGGGAACGTGCAGTGACTTTCCGTCGCCGTACGCAGCTCTTGCAGCACCCCTGGGTCGGTACCACCCTCCTGCATGTCACTGAGCGCTTTGGACTGGTGGACCTGGAGAAGCGCCATGGCATGCAGGGCAGAAGCAGCTTCTCCACACGCACTGTAAGCCTTTCCAGTCAGACAGGAAGACAACCTACATGCGTGGGAGGGGAGCCCGGGGTTACCCCGCCAGGTGGACGCGGTCTTGGGACACAATTGCATCGCCACCGACCGTTCCACTGGGGGGATGCCCTCGTATCCCTTCACTGCCCCGCAATCAAGAGTGGTGAGGGAGGAGGAGGGAATTGACCTGTGTCGGGCCGCCAGAGGGGCCGTCCACGATCTCGTCACCTCGTGAGAACCAGCACGGCCCGCCCCGAGATACCAATCGTCGAGCCGCAAGGGTTTGGGACACGGTGGAGGATTCCACACGAGCCCGACACTCGCGGCCACCCAGGCAAGCATAGCCAATTTCATTTCTGGGTCCGGCTCGGACAACGCTACCACACCCGAAGGGGGCAACGCAACCGAGTCGTCATCCCCAGAAGATGACCGCTCTTCCTCTGATGCAGCGATCGACATCTGATCCGAAGGAAACAACCGGAGCCACACGAGATGGCCCGGCTGTCCCTTGCGAAGACTCTGATGGCAGCGATGCAGAGGAGTGGGGGGCCCGTGGGGGTCTTTTATCCGGCGGGTCATTCATCACTGTAATCCTCAGACCACCAATGGGATTAGCCGAAGTAGCCTTCTTCTGAACTGAACCAGAAGAAGAACTAGATCGGGGAATCTCCAAAGGGACTACCCCTCGTCTGAGGGTTCTCAGTCTCGATCTTAACATCGCGATGGTCATGTTCCCGCAGTGGGAACTGCCTCAGCGTGCGCAAGGCCCAAACACGAGAGGCAGCGATCGTGACCATCAACCGGTGGCAGATATTGACCACATCCAGAAACACATGGGTGAAACGTCATCCTGAAAAGGACGCGATCTTCACTCGTGTTGCTCTTTCAGAAACGCTCTCTTAGTGTGAAGCACCGTAACACCAACACAGAGAGGTCTTGAAACAGCAGACTCTTTGAGCTTGAGGAAAACACTATCCGAACGCTCATTCACTCAGAGGACACAACTGGTCGGCTCCGTAGCAGAAAGCGATTTGTGTATGCTCGTGTAACTGGTGTGAATTATTCTTTGATTTGTTTTTTTTACATTGTATTATTTTCTTTAATTTGTTTATACTAAGTTTTTTCTTAATGAACCTCACAAGAGAACATAGTGTTAAAATAGCAGAACTTTTCTTTGGGTGTTTTGTTTGGGGAGGGAGCGTCATCGGTGGAACACTACTGGGGTTTCCCCTCGTGCGATCCGTAATAGCCTCAGTCTACCTGTGCGCGAGGCTCATGAGCACACGTAATGTTGCTTCTCTCCATGAATATTATGGTATGATGATGTTTATTGTCTAAAGGCATAATTGTCGCTCAATAAGTGTAATTGGAGTGTGTTTCATCATTTGAGCATGTTGGTCGTGATGAAGTGTGTAGCAATACGATTTTATGAAATTCATCATGATGCTAACTGATTAGTATTTTATGCTTAGTGTGTACACGAGAGAGAGAGAAGCTGAAGCCCCGTTGATCCACTGATGATCTCTATTTGTTTACAGGTATGTTCTTTAATTAGTTTTGTTTAGTGAAAGAAAAGAGATCTGGTTGACTGTTAATAAATATGTACTGTATTAAGAGTGTTATAAGGGGAACGAATCAGATTCATAGATTCGTGCGTGACGCACGTGGTGCGGCCTGCACATGGTATGCTGTTAAATGCGCTTTGAGTGTTTTCTTTGGATTGTACAAATGGTATTATAATTGATTATTTGTTTCATCATAGCATGTTATAACATATAAATATCTGAATTAATACATACAAATATCTGAATTAATGCATATGGTTTTGCAATCTAGTATACAATTAATGTACTATACTATGTATTAATAAGAGTATTAATGTGATGTATCACAAGGAAGATTATAAATGTATGGTAATCAGATTTATTATTTTATTTACATGTGTTTTATTTATTTATTTTTGTTTAAGTTTGGTAATAGCCTCAGTCTACCTGTGCGCGAGGCTCATGAGCACACGTAATGTTGCTTCTCTCCATGAATATTATGTGTGTACACAAGAGAGAGAGAGAAGCTGAAGCCCCATTGATCCACTGATGATCTCTATTTGTTTACAGATTAAAGAAAAAAACATTGGATCTCATTGTTGAGTGGTCGTGTGGTCTTTTGGTGTTAGAGAGTCCGTTCCAGACAGGCTACATAATTTGGTGCCGTGACCCGGATGCACCAGATCTGCTGCAGCTGATCGCTGGGGTTCGACAACGCGGGATCACAACGCTTCTGAAATCGACGACCAAAGAATCTTCATCGTTGACGTTTTGGTGGTAGTGTCTGGACATTGATAGTACTGAACTCTCGCTTCACACACCACGCACGCGCTCATTGGACTGTTGTGTTTAAATTTTTATTTTTATTTTTTCCTTGTTTTCTTCTTCGCTTGGAAAAACGTACAATAACTGTAAAGTTGATTTTTGTTTATGATCTTCATTGTTGTCATTTTCCATTTCTAAAATGGCCGAAGGGGGATAGAATGAAGACCTGGTAACACCACATATTGGCAGGGGTCGAGGATTTTTTGGGGTAGGCGTTCCTAAAGTCGGTAAACCACGTGTGTTGGCCTATGATTCTGTGACTGTTCCAACTGTGCTTCACAATAACAAGCCGTGTAAACCAGAGTCTTCCACTCCTGCCAATACTGGTTGTGACAATGTTACGCAGCAACTACGTGACCTTATTGGTGAGCTTGGAAGCCAGATAGGTGACTCCATTGTCACACGGTTGCTAACAAACCAGACTTCAGCATTACCTGGTTCCGCTCCGTCGTCTGAGCAGCAGCCCTCTAGGACAATGCCTCTGTCCCCGAATCTTGGTTTGTCCAAATTAAATCTCATAGTCAAAGCTGACATTAAGGAACCACAAGTGTTCAGAGGGGATGGTAGTGATAAGTTCACCATCCTGGAGTGGATTGAGCAGATGGAGGTATATTTGTCCAAAAAGGGTTGCGACAAAGCCGACAGTGTGGAAGAGATATTGAATCATCTCTGCGGCAAAGAGCATTGTTAAGGTCAAGCTGAAAAGCAGCCCGGCTGCAGTACTCTGTCCTGAGGTTGTCTATGAGGTACTACGGCGTTATTTTAGCGAAAGCCCTGGCTCTTGCCAGCCGTTAGCCGATTTTTATGCGACACAGCCGAAGCCTAACGAGCACCCTGTTGATTATTGGGTCAGGTTGAATGAGGCAGCCGAGCTAGCAGATGCTCACCTGCAAAGATGTGGTGGAAAGATGGAAAATATGAGCTCAGAGATTGCAATGATGTTTATCAGGAACTGTCCCAATCCTGACCTTTCCAGTGTTTTTAGGTGCAAGCCCATAAGCAAATGGTCAACTGAGGAGGTCCAAGAGGCTATCGACGAGCATGAGAGAGACTTTAAATCTTGGAGGCTGGTTCCGTCTGCACCTAAAGTTGCTGTGAATCAGGCTGTTGTTGCTGAAAAACCTGTCAGCACTCAGATAGCAGTAGGAAGCGAAAGTATGGGCGTAACCTCTGCATCGTGTACTGCAGTCCCGCACCCTAAAACAAGTGAAGCCGCAGAATTGGGTAGTTTAGAGCGTGTGCTGAAAATGTTAGAAAGGGTGCTGGAGCACACGACCCTACCTGCTTCAGAACCACGTCCCCGAACATCACAGTGGTATCGATCCCTTTCATGTGAAGTCTGTGGAGACAGATCTCACTCGACTCGCTCCCACTGTATGAGAGAAAAAAGATGTCTTGCTTGCCTAGAGATTGGGCATCAACGTAGGGAGTGTCGCAAGGTTGCTGGCCGAGCTGTGGCCCAGACTGGTGACGATCAGGGAAACTAGATCACTCACATTGGGGAGGGGGCAATGTGAGTGTTGAAGGTCAGCCTCTCATCAGTGAAGACGACCCAATGGTCATCTATAGCAGCCATTGTCAGGTTGAGTCAAGTGACAGTATAATTTTGTTCCAAGACATTGCAAAGCTGGAAAAAGCTGACAGTTTGTTTTATACCGATGTGTTGGTGAATGATACAGTCACTTGCCAAGGCCTGTTAGACACTGGTTCTATGGCATGCACTATTAATGAGGAAACTGAGCGCAGGTTGTTGGATGCATGTGGGACCCTTGAGCCTGTTCAGCCTCCCACTGATGTTTTGCTTGTCGGTTGTGGTGGTGTTCGGGTCAAGCCCAAGTGCATCCATCAGCTAAAGTTGCATGTGTATGGTCATTCGGTTATTGTGCCTACCTTGGTCGTACCAGGGCAAAAAGACCAGTTCATTATTGGTACTAATGTGATCAAGTACGTTCTCAGTCAACTTAAGCGATCTCAAAGTTATTGGCGTGTCATGAATCAGACAAATTCTACAGGGGAACCAGAGATTCAGCGTTTTTTGAGTATGCTGTCTGGGCATAACAGATGGGAGGGTGGTAGTATCCAAAACGTTGTCGGTACTGTTAAGCTCACTCAGGCCGTTACACTTTTGCCTCAGCACGAACACCTTGTGTGGGGCAGACTCCCGGCGAGTTCCACTATTTCTGTGGGCAGTACTGTGTTAGTTGAGCCGTCTAAGGCACAAACTCATCAGAAAGGTGTTTTAGTCGGGCGTGTTATAGCCACATTACCTGGTGACAGATGGGTGCCGGTTAAGGTGATCAACCCATCTAGTAAGCCGGTCACTTTGAGGCGGAATGCTAAAATAGCCGATGTATCTCCTGTTTTAGCGGTCGAAGACCTGGACGTGCAACCTGGGTATGGTAATGGAGAGACTGTGAGTGTTCAGAGCCAGTCTGTCTCCTATAGTGCGGATACGAGTAGTTCTCCCTTTGATTTTCACAGTGCGATGCGGAAGCTTGGTCTTGGTGACCTTGATATCGAGTCTTGCGAAGTAACTCCGTACTGGAAAGAGCAGCTTTTGCAGTTGATGCAGGGACATCAAGATGTGTTTTCTAAACACAAGCTAGATTGTGGTAAGGCCAAAGAGTTTGTCCATAGGATTCAACTATCAGATAACCGCCCGTTCAGACTTCCATACCGGCGCGTTCCTCCGGCTCAGTATCAGGAACTGAGAAAAGTGCTCTCTGAGATGGAAGAGCAAGAGATTATCCGGAAGTCATGTAGTGAGTGGGCGTCTCCGCTGGTCCTGGTATGGAAGAAAAGCGGTGATCTTCGTGTTTGTGTCGATTACCGTTGGCTTAATGCCCGGACCATCATGGACGCTCACCCCTTACCACACCAAGCAGACTGCTTGGCGGCCTTGGGTGGAAACGTGATCTTTAGCACGATGGATCTCACTTCCGGTTTTTATAATATCGCAATGGCGGAGGAAGACAAAAATCTTACAGCCTTCACAACACCGATGGGTCTTTACGAGTTTAATCGCTTACCGCAAGGGTTGTGCAATAGCCCCGCTAGCTTCATGCGCCTGATGACAAATATCTTTGGCGATCAAAATTTCTTGACACTACTCTGCTATCTGGATGACCTACTTGTATACGCGCCAGATGAGGGCGAGGCAATCAAGAGACTCGGTATGGTGTTCGGTAGGCTCAGAGAGCACGGGTTAAAGCTAGCCCCTAAAAAATGCCATTTCCTCCGGCAGTGTGTGCGATTCTTGGGGCACATTATTGACGGTTCAGGAGTAGCGACCAACCCAGACAAGGTTAGTGCTATAGGAGCAGTGACGGAGGCTGATTTGATGATGGAGGATGGGGTAACACCATCCCAAAGGAAGATTAAATCATTCCTTGGAATGGTGTTGTATTACCAGAGGTTCATCCAAAATTGCTCTACCATCGCGAAACCCCTGTTTTTTTTGACAGCCGCGCCGAGGGGCAAGAAGCCTCCTGAGAAGGGTGCTGCTGTGTTCAGGAAGTTGAGTTCTAGTGACTGGAAAGAGGAGCACAGTAGGGCCTTCCAGCAGCTAAAAGCCGCTCTGATAAATTCCGTGGTTCTGACACATCCTGATTTTAGTCGCCCATTTATTTTGTCCACTGATGCGTCCATGGATGGGGTGGGCGCTGTGTTATCGCAGATCGCAGAGGGTGAGACTAGAGCTCGGCCGATTGCTTTCGCTAGCAAAGCCCTTTCGCGCGCTCAGGCAAAGTATCCTGCTCACCGCTTAGAGTTTTTGGCTTTGAAATGGTCCGTTTGCGACAAATTCAGCCATTGGCTGAAAGGCCATGAATTTGTTGTTTGGACGGACAACAATCCTTTAACTTACATCCTTACAAAGTCTAAACTTGACGCGTGTGAGCAGAGATGGGTTTCCAAGTTGGCGACTTATCGTTTCAGCATCAAGTACATTCCAGGCAGTAAGAACATGGCCGATGCTTTAAGTCGTCAACCCTTTGTCCATAACCGGGTTAGTCAGAGGCTGTTGAATGAGCCTTACACTGCATTGCTTGAGGAAGCAGAACAGTGTGAGAAAGACACAGTGCAGGATGCATTCAGGCTTAGTGCTGGTATCCAGAGTGCTGAATGTCCTCCTTATGTAACGCCAACCCGTGGTCCGCTTTCCAGTGCCGAGGTGTCTGCAGTGTTAGAAGGTCACAGTGACTGGGAAGCGGGAGTTGAATCGAGAGCAGTCTCCTGGATTGCCCAAGACACCCAGAATTTGTTGCCTCCTGGGCAGTGCCCGTTACCTGTCTTCTCCTTAGATGAACTCCGAGATAGGCAACAGTGCGATCCTTGTCTGTCCAGGGTCCTGTTTTACTTCAATAGGGGCAAGAGAGCCTCACGTCGTGAGCGTGCTGGTGAGATGTATAAGGTGCCCAGAGTCTTAAAGCAATGGGACAAGTTGAAGATACTTGATGGTGTACTGTATCGCATAAGCAAAGATAACCTTGCGGGAAAGAAACGGTTACAGTTCGTTGTTCCATCTTCTTTGATCACGCAGGTGATGACAGGCGTCCATGATGAAGCAGGGCACCAGGGCCAAGGTAGAACTATGCATCTGGCAAGGCAAAGGTTCTTCTGGGTCGGATTGGAACGCAACATTCGTAGGTACGTTAAGTGTTGCAAGCGCTGTGTTGTCAGTAAAACGCTCGAACCTGAAGGTAGAGCCCCGCTAGAGAGCGTTAAAACGTCAAGCCCAATGGAGCTAGTATGTATCGATTTTTGGACTGCAGAAAGCTCCAAAGGCCGTAATGTGGATGTGTTAGTCGTAACTGATCATTTTTCCCGTATGGCACATGCCTTTCCGTGTCGTGACCAGTCAGCAAAGCAGGTAGCCCGACAGCTGTGGGACCGATATTTCTGTGTGTACGGCTTCCCTGACAGGATCCACTCGGATCAAGGGGCTAACTTTGAGAGCCAACTGATCCGAGAGTTGCTGCAGGTTGCCGGGGTAAAAAAGTCCAGAACAACTGCTTATCATCCCATGGGTAATGGCCATGTTGAACGGTTCAATAGAACCTTGGGCAACATGGTCAGAGCACTGCCGCCAAGGTCTAAGGAAAAGTGGTCACAGCTGCTTCAGACACTGACTTTTGCGTACAATTGTACAGCACACGAGTCCACGGGTTATGCTCCATTCTACCTAATGTTTGGTAGAATCCCGAAGCTACCCGTGGATGTGATGTTTGGTAATGTTGAGAGAGATTGTGACGTTGTTGATTACGACAAGTATGTGAAAAGGTTGAGAGATGACCTGAAAGAGGCTCTGACTGTCGCTCAGAGGAACATTGATGCAAGTCAGCAACGCCAGACCGAGTTTTACAACAGGAAGATGAAGGGCTGTAGCATTGACATGGGCGATCAAGTTCTCCTGGCCAACAAAGGTGAACGTGGGAAGAGAAAATTAGCAGACCGGTGGGAGTCCACGCCCTATAGGGTAGTTGCGTTGAACCCCCAGTGCCATATTTTTCGCATTCGTAACACCAAAACGGGCCAAGAGAAAACTGTTCATCGTAATTTGCTATTGCAAGCTAACTTCTTGCCGCTCGAGTTGGGAGGTCCTGAATCACCTGGGGATGGTGGTGAATCTGTCCTTGGAAGCAGGAGTGCATCCTTGGATGACGTTGGTTCTGCATCTGAGATGTGTTCTGTGTCTGATCGAGTTGCTAGTTGGGTGGAAAGAACCACAATTTCTGAGGATCCTCAGCAAAGGTTGTCCTGCAGGTCTGATAGTGCTGCGTCACTGGATGTAGTCCCTGAGTCATTGGGTCAGGAGCAGTTGGTGTCAAAAGATGATTGTACCAAAGAGATTAGCAATGTAGTCATTCCAGATGAAGGACTGAGTTGTGGTTCTCGCAGTTCGCTTTCTGAGGCGGTTCTCCATGATGACCGTTGTGTTTCACCTGCTGGAGTTGTTGAGCCACCCCCTGGTCAAGGAGAAATGAGAGTTCGAACCAGAGTGGGTAGAATGGTGAAACCTGTCAACAGATTGATAGAGAACATGACTCAATCTATCAGAACACTGAATCCAGTTGGTGGGGTTGTAAGATCTTTATTGAAATGAGAATTTATTGTATTAGAATATTGCATTGTATTACAATATTGTTGTTTTTTTTCGTTGTAAGGTTAATTCTCCGTGAGTCAGTGCGTTTTATGCACATTTGTTGTTCCAGATCCAAGATGAAGTTTCATTTGAGATTAATGGTGTTTAAGGCACCTTTTGCGGGTGATTGCAGTGGGCCTGATCAACCTGCTGTACGCACCTTCCCTGTGAGTGGGAAACATTTTGTTGCACCATGTTCTGGATACTGTGGAACACTACTGGGGTTTCCCCTCGTGCGATCCGTAATAGTCTCAGTCTACCTGTGCGCGAGGCTCATGAGCACACGTTATGTTGCTTCTCTCCATGAATATTATGGTATGATGATGTTTATTGTCTAAAGGCATAATTGTCGCTCAATAAGTGTAATTGGAGTGTGTTTCATCATTTGAGCATGTTGGTCGTGATGAAGTGTGTAGCAATACGATTTTATGAAATTCATCATGATGCTAACTGATTAGTATTTTATGCTTAGTGTGTACACGAGAGAGAGAGAAGCTGAAGCCCCGTTGATCCACTGATGATCTCTATTTGTTTACAGGTATGTTCTTTAATTAGTTCTGTTTAGTGAAAGAAAAGAGATCTGGTTGACTGTTAACCCCCTGAGGTCGGCGGTATCGCCGGCGATACCAGCTCGCTTTTTTTATCAGTGTAAAAGAAACTCATAAATACTCTGTTGACTTTGATTTTCCATAGGAGTTTCATACATCAATCGATTCTGTTAAATGTGTATTATTTTTGTGTATACTCACAATAAAAACAAAGTGTTGTGCTTTTTGCCAAATAAAGAAAAATAAACGTGATGCGAGTTCTGCCTTCTCTCTGTCAGTGTAGTCCATTCTGAAACGCGTCCGAAAATGAACAATAACGCAGTCAAACAGGCATACAGACACACAGGCATGAAGCTTGAATTCTCTTCTTTTAAATGAAGTAATTTATATAAAAAACAAATATTCTCATCTTGTGAAATCTGTATTAAAAGAGAGCGATTCCAGTCGAGCTCATTACAGCTGATTCAAATGTAATGTGACTCCGCCCACGGAGAGCGCGCGCTATTCAAACGCAAATGGCTGAGGCAATCCGCGCAATCCTGTGAACACCCCCATATCAGCTTGAGAAACAAGTTTATTCAGATCATTACTTGTTTACACCGTCTCGCAGCGCTGTGAGGAATAATAATAATGGAAAATGTACCTCAGAAGTGCGGGTATATCGAGGAGCGAGCTGAGGAATACAGTAGTAAGTTTTTTTCCTTCTCACGTGAATTGGGTTTCTGTTTATGAATGAATGAACGGCAGAGATGCGCGCTGTTTACCACAGCTTGCAAAAAGACAGTTTAAATTTAAATCGCGTGTGTGAATGAATGATGATGTTTTAGCAAACTGTATTGCTATACTGAGATGAGTAAAAATCGACTGAAATATGTTGAAATAAAATGTAGGCTATTTGTATAAGCAACGTATTAAACTGCAAATTAACATTTATATGCCCTAATATTTCATAAAAACAACGTTACAGTCAGGCGAAATATGAAAGACAACATTTTGTTGACTAGATTTGGGTACAGTTTTTACTGTATAATATACTGTAAGATTACACTTGAATTGTTGTTGTAATTGTAACCTTTTTAATAAAAAATATATTTAAAAGGTAGATGTAAACAAACTATTAAAAGGTAAATATAATTTTTTTCTTTAAATAATTTGTATTGTGTTTTATTAGTGACAAATTTGGGGAGAGGATAAATATTCCAAAACTGAAAATACAGTATGAGAATTAACTGCACAATTACTAGACATGTTTACCTTGGATATTATACAATTTGCAAGCACAATTTGTGGAAAAATAAAAAAAAATTGCGATGCTTCCAACTGTGAACCAATTTGGTGGTGTATATATATATATATATATATATATATATATATATATATATATATATATGTGTGTGTGTGTGTGTGTGTGTATGCATATATATATATGTATGTGTATATATATATATGTATGCAGTGGTTAAATTGGGATTTATTATGTGGGGGGGCTCTCCCTAGGGTGGTCCGGAATGCCCCCCCGGAATTTGTTTTTGAAAAATAAACTATTAAATGGCATTTTCTGGAGAGTTTTGTGCAAAGAAATGGAGAAATTGTGTCTTACATGATATGTGAAAAACTGCAAGGTTAACCCTTAGAGGTCGGAGATCACGCCGGCGTGATCTGGTCGCTTTTTTCCTTATGAGTTGAATTGAGACCCTAAATACTCTTTTGACTTTGGTTTTACAAAACAAGTTTCATACATCAATCGATTCTGTTAAATGTGTATTATTTTTGTGTATACTCACAATAAAAACATAGTGTTGTGCTTTTTGCCAAATAAAGAAAAATAAACACGAAGCGAGTTCTGCCTTCTCTCTGTCCGTGTAGTCCATTCTGAAACGCGTCCGAAAATGAACAATAACAAAGCGAATACTCAGTCAAACAGGCATTCAGACACACAGGCATGAAGCTTGAATTCTCTTCTTTTTAATGAAGTAATTTATATAAAAAACAAATATTCTCATCTTGTGAAATCTGTATTAAAAGAGAGCGATTCCAGTCAACCTCATTAGAGCTAATTCAAATGTAATGTGACTCCGCCCACGGAGAGCGTGCGCTATTCAAACGCAAATGGCTGAGGTAATCCGCACAATCCTGTGAACGCCCCCCATCAGCTCAAGAAAACCAAAACACAAGTTTATTCAGAACATTACTTGCTTACACCGTCTCGCAGCGCTGTGAGGAATAATGAGGAATACGAGGAATACGAGCTGAGGAATACTAGTAAGTTTTTCCTTCTAGGGTTTCTGTTTATAAATGAATGAACGGCATAGATGCGCGCTGTTTACCACAGCTGGCAAAAAACAATATTACGTGACAGTTCTCCATTATGGACGCAAGCGCTCTAAAAAAAAACCACTAAAAGACTTTCAAACTTTCACAGAGACCTCAAAACAGAAAGTACAAATCCTTTCTTTAAAACGAATTTCGTTTTGTATCAATTGTATCTTAATTTTAATAATTTTTTCATTAACAAATTTCCTGGATTTAAAGTAAATATAGGCTAGCAATCACAACAGCGTCTCGCAGCGCTGTGAGGAATAATGAGGAATACGATGAATACGAGCTGAGGAATACTAGTAAGTTTTTCCTTCTCGGGTTTCTGTTTATAATGAATGAACGGCATAGATGCGCGCTGTTTACCACAGCTGGCAAAAAACAATATTACGTGACAGTTCTCCATTATGGACGCGAGCGCTCTAAAAAAAAACACTAAAAGACTTTCAAACATTCACAGAGACCTCAAAACAAAAAAGTACAAATCCTTTCTTTAAAACGAATTTTGTTTTGTATCAATTGTATCTTAATTTTAATAATTTTTTCATTAACAAATATGAAGCTTTTGTATATAAGTTATAATAATAAGTAATAATAAGTATAAATCATAAGCTTTTGTTTAGCAATTTCTATATATAAAATAGCCTACTATTTTTGTCAAAAAAAAAGTCATCAACTAAGATGTTAGCTGTTCCAATGTTGACTATATTCAAAGTAATGAATACATAGATAAAATGTAGGCCTATAATCTTTTTTTTTTTTTTACAAAGAAAGAGTACACTTGAAATATTGTTGAAATTGTAATTATTGTTGTAATTGTAACCTTTTTAATAAAATAGCAAAACATATGTACAAGATAGATGTAAGCAAAATCTTAAATGGTCAATATAAATCTTCTTCTAAATATCTTTTGTCCTTGCAGGCTCAGCAGTTTCACACCTGTGTGAATGGCTCATCATTATGCAGAGTGGGTGGTAATTCAGGTGTAAACCACTCCTCGTTCACGCCCCCCTCGCATATTGGCTTTCCAAGCAAAACCTGTTTTACATCAATTTAAATCAATGTATGGTTTTATTTGAACGATAAAGCAAGACTATTTTCACATAATTTTGAAGAAAAAACTATAGGCGACGACATCCATTAGTCAAAAGTCTTATTGACACATATTTACTATGTGTTTTGTGGCCTTATTTCAGAAATTTTAGTTTTTAGTTTTTTCAATATCCACGCATAAACATTATTCTCTCAAAAATGAAAACATGTACATACACGTGGCTCACATATTATAGTAGCCCTGTTTGTACTTTATAGAGTGAATTTACACCTTTGCCATTAATATGTTTATAAGCAACTGAAAAAAGCACAAATATCAGGGCATGTCAGAACATCTCAAGGGCCCAGAAAACCGCTCAGACTCCAGAGGGTTAAGAGCATATTTGTTGTAGTATCAACAGGTATTAGGACATTTAGCATTTACATTACTGTTAATCAGCAGTGGTGGAATATAACGAAGTACAAATACTTCGTTTCTTTAGGCCTACTTTACTTAAGTAGAATCAATAGTGCATACTTTTGACTTTTACTTCGTTACATTTTGCAGCAATTATTATACTTTCTACTCCACTACATTTCTACAACGTTTCGTTACATTTTCTGATCAGTTTTCCCCCCTGCCAAAACAGGGATTGAAATTTTTTTTCCTGTTTTCTGTGCTGATGCGGTGGTGACGCGTTCATGTAACATTTAAGGGTGGCGCTGCCAATAAGCTAAAAGCTGTCACAAAAAAACGGCAAAAGTAATGATTATGAATATGTAAAATATAGCAAGGAGACATTTTAATTGTTTATTAATAAACAAGTGTTTTCTGTGTCAGTGCCCTGCATAGATGAAGTTGACGATGCTGTCCTCGCAATCTTCGCAGTAGTGAACGCGCCAGAGAGAAATGCACATTTCATACGGATTAGGCTACACAAGCAGCGGTCTGTTTTCTTTCGTTTTGAATTGTTCTGTTTAAAAGAATACCTTCCAAGCTTTCTATAGATATATTTATCAGGTCTGTCAGGCAAGTAGGCTCCCTTATACGATGAGTTTCGGTTCATTTATGAGACGAGAGTCCAGTTCACTCGCCGGCGCGTCCGTGTGCTGATCAACTTGACAAAATTGATCTGCTGCAGCAGCTTGTGAGTTTTGTTTTTTGTTTGTTTTTTCAAGGCAGTAGAAGGTTCTGGAACTTTTGCGCGCTTCCACATCCCGCGCAACTACGGATCTCCCAGGAACATTCATTATTGCTGCGTACATTTATCCGTGTCGGAGTTCTGAGTAGTAGCCTACCTAGATGCGCATGGCATGCGCGAGCGGTGCGCGATCAACTGACAACGAGATTAAGCAGCTGAACACGAACGGCCGTGTCCCGATTGTTCTCCGCTCCCTCGAGACAAAATAGACATGCCATTTCAAAATCTTTCATTTATAATCAGAAATATGTTTTCAAAAGCATCACTTTCATCAAATTTTATGTGACATAATTTCCAGTAGGCAACTGACTGCAAACGAGAGCAGGCTTATGTGCTGGGGCTGAGCCCCGGAGAGCCCCGGCCCAATTTAACCACTGTATGTATGTATGTGTGTGTATATATGAAGAGTTCAGATGCAAAAGCCTCTAAATGCCATCTGAAATTTTCTTCTAGAATGATCATTTTTATCAAGCTCGTATATTTAAGTTAGCTATAGGTGACACACCTGAATGAATGGCTAATTAAGTATGCAGGGGCATTGTCTCATCAGGTGTGAACCACTAAATATGCATGATCGTTTACGCCCCATCCACATATTGCCTTTCCAAACAGAAAGTGTTTCACAAAACTAAAATCAATGTATCGTTTTATGTGAATGATTAGGCAGGATGATTTTCACATCATTTTGAAGAACGATTAGTCAAAAGTCAAAAGTCTTATTGACACATATTTAGTATGTGTTTTGTGGCCTTATTTCAGAAACTTTCATTTTTAGTTTTTTCAATAACCATGCATAAACATTATTCTCTCAAAAATGAAAACGTACATACATGTGGCTCACATATTATGGTAGTCCTGTTTGTGCTAAATAGAGTGTACTTTTTTTTTGCCATTGATATGTTTATAAGCAACTGAAAAAAGCACAAATGTCAGGGCATGTCAGAACACCTCAAGGACCCCAAAAACACCCCAGACCTCTGAGGGTTAATAAATATGTACTGTATTAAGAGTGTTATAATGGGAATGAATCAGATTCATAGATTCGTGCGTGATGCACGTGGTGCGGCCTGCACATGGTATGCTGTTAAATGCGCTTTGAGTGTTTTCTTTGGATTGTACAAATGGTATTATAATTGATTATTTGTTTCATCATAGCATGTTATAACATATAAATATCTGAATTAATACATACAAATATCTGAATTAATGCATATGGTTTTGCAATCTAGTATACAATTAATGTACTATACTATGTATTAATAAGAGTATTAATGTGATGTATCACAAGAAAGATTATAAATGTATGGTAATCAGATTTATTATTTTATTTACATGTGTTTTATTTATTTATTTTTGTTTAAGTTTGGTAATAGCCTTAGTCTACCTGTGCGCGAGGCTCATGAGCACACGTAATGTTGCTTCTCTCCATGAATATTATGTGTGTACACGAGAGAGAGAGAAGCTGAAGCCCCGTTGATCCACTGATGAGCTCTATTTGTTTACAGATTAAAGAAAAAAACATTGGATCTCATTGTTGAGTGGTTGTGTGGTCTTTTGGTGTTAGAGAGTCCGTTCCAGACATGCTACACTCACACTTCCGCTTTTATACCCGCACTGGCAGGCGGGGCGCTGAATGCAAATCTTGCATGCCAATGTTCATTGGCTCATTTTAGTTTCACTCGAAGGCAATTGGTCTCCCTAGCGTGATCCCAATTCGCTGGTAACTCCTACCGACGTGACGTAGGAGTGACCGAATGAAAGGGAACCCAAGTTCAGATTAATTGATTAGTTTGAGTGTGGTTTTTGAGGCGGGGAAAATATTGATGGACTTTTCACTTAATGGACTCTGTTTGCATTCACTCATTTCCCAAAGTTATCTTGAATGTTGAAATTTTAATACAACTGATACATTTGAGAGAACATCACATAAGCTGACTTAAATTGATAAATTGATGTTGATTTTCCTAAAATGTTCTTAGTCACCATTATGGCGATTAGTGATCCCTTTGGGCACTTGGAACTTCATTTATACTATTGTAATTCACTTCCCATTGATGCAGCAATTGCAACAAGAAATCATTTATTCGGTTTCAAAGGAAGAGAAGTAATATATATATATATATATATATATATATATATATATATATATATATGTATATGTATGTATATGAATGAATGAATGAATGATGTATAATATATTTCATGTCAATTAATGATTTTTTTATAATTTTGTTGCTAACACTTATGTCCTACACACCTTGTGAAACTTTTAATTGTGTTGATATAATCCCTCTATATTTGTGACAATCTTGCAATTGATCATACTTGAGTCACACAAACTTCACTATTCAGCCTGCAAAACACAACAATGGTAACAATTATATTTTATTTAAAGTAAATTATCAAGTACTCTCTACAGTTCTTTTTTAGTTACTAGAACTCTTGTGTAAGTGAACTATACTAGCTAAGCATATGTCAGTACCACATGCTATTCCTATTTCACTTTACTTGTTTTTTTAAGGCAATCGGTTTGCATGCAAGTAAGTCCAACTAATTAGATTTTACAGTGTACATCAAAAACACATCTATTTGGATGCTTTTATAATACATATAATTTTTTTGCGAATTTCAGGAAAATTTAAACCATAAACAAGAGGGTTCAGGATGGGTGGTACAATAAGAAACTGCAGTGAAAGAATAATTGACAGGCTTAGAGGGAGATCCAAAGTCGTGACCCGACTCAGAGTGACCTCACAAAAAATAGCAATAGAGAAATTTAAAAGGATCACTATGTGTGGAATACAAGTTTGATATGCTTTTCTCCTGAACTCTGGTGAACTTTTTGTACAAATTATAAGAATTTTAACATAGGAATATAATATAAAACTTAAAGGCATGATAAGAGTTGTGTTCACTATGAAAAAGCCAAAAACATTATTAATAATAGTGTTTGCACATGACAGCTTGATAATTTCCCAGCTGTGACAATAAACCTTCCACAGTTTGTTACCACACATAATCAGTCTGGCTTTTAAAATACCAGCAATACCAACACAAAGCATTGGATAAATCCAGCTTATAGCTATTAAAACAGATAAAATCCTGGGAGTCATTATGCTGTTGTATTGTAAAGGATTACAGATTGCTACATATCTGTCAAATGCCATTAACATTAATATTGTATTTTCATTTGATGCATATGAATAAATGACAAAAGCCTGTAAGAGGCATGCTTCACGGGACACCAAGTGTGTATCAGACAGCAAGTCTGTCAGTAACCTTGGGAAAAAGCCAGCTGTTCCAAACACAGAGTTGATGGACAAACATACAATCAGAATGTACATGGGCTGGTGTAAAGTCCTTTCCAGACAAATTGCAATAATTATAAAGGCATTAAAGAATATAATAGCACAGTATAAAATAATTCCCAAACTGAAGAAAGTGTATTTTATGTACCCAATATTTTCAAACAACATCAATTAAAAATATGTTCAATTTTCCATTTTTCGTTAAGCAAAGGATGGATTCATTGGCCTGAGGATGAAAGAAGACACAGTTCACATGATTTTTACCTCAAAAAAAGATTGTTTGGTAACACTTTATTTTACAGTGTCCTTGTTACATATGCTACATGTAGTTAATATAGTAATAACTATAAATTATGCAATTATGCAAGTAGCTACACACAACTAACCCTAAACCTATTCTTAATCCTAACTCTAACCCTACAGTAAGTACATTTAGTTAATTAATATTACTCTGCACCACTGCATTGTAACAACGACACCTTAAAATTTAACCTTAAAGTGTAACCAACTGTTTTCATGCTTATCAGCTTTGTATAATTTAGCCACAATGTTTAATACATCATGCGAATATGAATTATTTAGTCAGTTTAACAATATACATGTACATGAAATTGCATTACCAGAAATACCTTCTGTGATACGATCTGACATTACCATCACTTTATCTTCAGAGAATGTGTAAATGTGCAGAGAATCAGGTCTAGCCTATGTGTGCTCTGTTTAGAAGACCTAAGAATCACCATACATGCTTTTTTTTATATAGCATAAAACAAGTCTCTGAAGACCTCTCTGCTGTGGTTTGGTTGCTTGATTTGCATAAACAGCACACCAGAAGTTTTCCTTAACTAAAAACATTAAAAACGTGGGTAAAAATCTTGTAACTAAAAATGTACTGATAACACAGACACAATAATGAGGTTGTGAGTCTTTGGAAAGGTATTCTAGTTGAAATTTAAATTTTACATATATGTAAAGTGTCAGTGGGAATATGGTACTATAGAACTAGATTAATACACCATGTTCTCAGTTGTGTTTGACTTTTAAATTACAAAATGTATGTCTTAACACAGCCTTCACCAGCCGGTAGTGATATTGATCTGTGTATAATTTAGTAGTATGTGGCATGTGAACCTCTCCTAATTAAAGTGTTGAATGGTTCATGCTTGAAGTCATGTGGACGTTCTCGTGAACAGCATTTCCTTGGTGTTGTGTCTTGTTGTTTATGTAAAGTAAGAAGTGTGCAAATGTTACCTTTTCTAATGCTAAATCCGGTAACACTTTAGAATACTGTTCCTTCATTAATGAATAACTACACAGGAACAAATGAGTAATGCACTATTAACATTCTAGTAATTAACTAACAAGAAATAAGTAATAGCGCTCAGTTGAATGTGGTAGTTCAAAAGCTAATCAGTAACTACTGTTTTTTTCAGACCTCACCAGAGAACTACTATATATACAGGTTAATAATTAACATGAATAATGCATAATTTAAGGTATAATAAAAGGTAACGGTAATGGTAACCCACTAGTAAGGAATCAAGTGTTACTTCATCCTTCTAAGACTAAGAGTTCTAAGACACTGAAGACTACTAAGAACTATTCAGGTTGATAATTAATATTAATAATGCAATGTATAATATAAGGTAACGGTAACCCATTAGAGTAATGAATCAAGTGTTACTACATCCTTTTAAAAGAACTAATAATAATTTGGATCAGTATTCTAAAGTGAAAAACATGATAACTACCTAATATTGACTGAAGTCATTGTAAGCTTTTGAGATTTTTGTAAGATTTTGAATAGTAATTCCTTCCGATGGATTTGGTAACACTTTAGTCATTACTTGTGTTCCCCCATGATCTTCACTTTAGAATACTGATCCAAATAATTAGTAGTTCCTTTAGAAGGATGTAGTAACACTTCAATTCATTACTAATGGGTTACCATTACCTTGTATTATACATTGCATTATTAATATTAATTATCAACCTGAATATAGTAGTTCTTAGTAGTCTTCAGTGAGGTATGAAAAATAGTAGTTAATGATTAATAGTGAACTACCACATTCGACTGAGCGCTATTACTTGCTAATTAGTTAATCAGAGTTTCTTGTTAGTTAACCCTTAGAGGTCGGCAATCACGCCGGCGTGATCTGATCGCTTTTTTCCTTATCAGTGCAAAAAGTAATCAAAATTCTAATATTAATTTTTATTTTATATGCTTGTGTTATACATCAATCGATCCTGTTAAATGTGTATTATTTTTGTGTATACTCACAATAAAAACAAACTGTTGTGCTTTTTGCCAAATACAGAAAAATAAACACGAGGCGAGTTCTGCCTTCTCTCTGCCAGTGTAGTCCATTCTGAAATGCGTCCGAAAATGAATCATAACTCAGCGAATACTTCTCACACAGACACGTGAGATATGTCTCTATGAAGCTTGAAATCTCTTCTTTTAAATGAAATGTAATTTATATAAAAAACAAATGTTTTCAACTCATGTAATCCGTTTGAAAGCAAGGAGAGGTACCGTTTTTCCTTCTGCCTCATTATCTCTAAATGAGCTGAGGCCGCCCCGCCCCCCGGCGCGATTCACATGTAAATAGTTAGGTGATCTAGTATGCATCGCATACGCCCCCGATCAATGCCTCAGACGACGAACGGCAGCATTTTGAAGAGCGAATTCCGCCGAGGACACAATTTCGGAGTAAGTTTTACTTAAAAGTCTTTTGTCTTTTATTTTTCGTGTTCGCATTTATGAGGAAAAAACAATATTAGGTGACAGTTCTCCATTATGGACGCGAGCGCTCTAAAAAAAAGCACTAAAAGACTTTCAAACTTTCACAGAGACCTCAAAACAGAAAGTACAAATCCTTTCTTTAAAACGAATTTCGTTTTGTATCAATTGTATCTTAATTTTAATAATTTTTTCATTAACAAATTTCCTGGATTTAAAGTAAATATAGGCTAGCAATCACAACATAAGGTGCTTGAACTGGAGATCATCATTAACCAGACCGTAGCCTACTCGCCTCACATGTCTAAAAAATGTGAAATATATTTACAGAAAGCTGGTTCTAAACAAAACCATCCAAAACAAAAAACTATGTAGCCTAATAAATGTGCATTTCTCTGGTGCATTCACTAGCCTACTGCGAAGATCGCGAGTCAATAGGCTATCGTCAACTTCATCTTTGCCAGAAATTAAATTTAAAACGCGTGTGTGAATGAATGATGATGTTTTAGCAAACTGTATTGCTATACTGAGATGAGTAAAAATCGACTGAAATATGTTGAAATAAAATGTAGGCTATTTGTATAAGCAACGTATTAAACTGCAAATTAACAATATGCCCTAATATTTCATGAAAACAACGTTACAGTCAGGCGAAATATGAAAGACAACATCTTGTTGACTAGATTTGGGTACAGTTTTTACTGTAGAATATACTGCCACGTCAAATAAGCTTTTGTTTAGCAATTCCTAAAGTCAAAAATAAAGTCATCAACTAAGATGTTAGCTGTTCCAATGTTGACTACACTGTAAAATTTTTCGTTGTGAATTTACAATAAATAATTGGATAAATTTTGCATGACTTTCACAGTAGGGATTACAGCAATATACTGTGAAATATACTCACAGCAATTTACTGTAATTTTATATCTGTGATATTACAATGCATTGTTGTAAAAGCACAACTGTATACTGTAACTTCACAACTTCAATGACAAAGCAATTACTGTGATATTACAGTACATTACTGGGGAATTACAATCTTTTGCTGTACATCATTACAACAAGGCCCTGTACTTTTACAGTGTGTACTGTGAAAGTAATGTACAAGTTGACAATAATTTACTGTGAATTTACAATGTATACTGTGGAAGTCATGCTAAAATTGTCCAGTAACTTACTGTAAAAGTAATGCAGATGAAGCTTCCATTTACTGTGAATTTACAATCATAGTACAATTAACCCCCTCCCCCCAACAAACAACTCTGAG
Source organism: Abramis brama (assembly GCF_963993115.1). Classification (NCBI taxonomy): domain Eukaryota; kingdom Metazoa; phylum Chordata; class Actinopteri; order Cypriniformes; family Leuciscidae; genus Abramis; species Abramis brama. The sequence continues at coordinate 34,104,992 of NC_139972.1, forward strand.
GTAAAGTCAATGTTAGCCCAATGGCATATTTATTAACAAATAAATATTTTTCAATGTACAGCAGATGCCAAGAACTTCAAGAGTTCAAGAAATTCAACTTTCTAGTCATAAAAGCCATCTTAAAATGCAGAAAATGCAGAGAAATTGTGCAAACTTGCAATTCAACTACCTGTCTCACAATTCAACTATTCAACTAGCGGTGTCACAATAACAGTAATGGACAGGATGGGAATGAGGCCTTCATGGCAAGGCAAGATAAGAGAGCAAGGGAGAGAGCAATGAAAGAATGTCGTAAAGGGGTCAGGCGCTCCTCTCAGTCTCAAACATTATAATGAGTCCACACGCAACAGCATTGTGTAAAAATCTTGTAGTGCAAAGTTGTCTTGAAAAATTACAAAAAGAACAAGGCTACTCAAAACTGAGCCTGACAACTACCGCTGCAAAAAAAAAAACTATGATGCCCACTCAAAGTCAATAGTTTCCTCAAAAGGGTGCTCACATGAGGGTTCATTGTTGTCCGCTTCTTGGTCTTTGAGCCTCTTTCAGGATTGATGCCCAGGAAGCACCTAATAAGCAAAGATAGTTTCAGTTTTAAATAGACTTACAGTATGTATTGCAGACAGCATTTATCAAGGTGTGCTTTTTGCTGTGCTTTTTCCCCACATCAAACCCTAATAGATTTATAATCCAAACTTGTTAGATCTTACTCTCACCATAATTTTTTTAGCCATTTTTAGCCAAGGTGCCTCAGGTTAGGTTTGCCTGAGGCAAAGTGGTTGATTTTCTACTATGAGAGGCCATATCAACGTGCGCCGCCACTGAAATGCATCTTCACGCAATTGGCCAGTTGGTAAATTAAAACCAAACCCTGTTGAAAGTATGACAAACACATCCTTTTCAATTAAGGGCCTGAGAGCATTTTGTTCTGCTTTTAAAGAAAATTTCATCTACTTCATTCAATACATTCGCATTTCGCAATAGACGTTTCGAAATCATCATCACATAGCCTGCCCCAAAACAAAATAAATAGCTGTGATTGGACTGGCAGGTATTTGTCAGCATAACATGTGTAGAAACCCAGACTGATCTGCAGAGCGAAATTGAGTTCGCGAGATCAGGATGGTCTCACCAGGCTAGCCTCAGGTACCTCGTTTGTCAGCATTTTAGACCTCAAGACAATCATTGAGTTGGAAGCCTGTACTATAATGTGAATTACAAGATTAAATGTGATCTTTATAAAATACCTTTGAATGAACTCCAGCGTTGACAATCCAGCGGCAGGATACTCAAGGTTGAAGACGTAATAGCTGCTGAAGAAAGCAGCTACTCCGTGTAAAAAGAAAGGGTGTGGGCCCATCACAACATGTCCCTTTGATGGATATAAGCCATCCAGAGGGCTTCATCATGTCACCTGAAATGAACAGATACAACATTATGTGTTATGAGCACTTTGCGATCTGCTTAAGATACAAAGGGCTATACAAATGTAATTCTTATTATCATTATAATTATTATTATTTATTGTGGTCATGTAGATTTCTAGAATGAAAACAAAATAATGAGTTAGAAATGTCAATACTAGATCAAAGTAACATTACCTTGAATGATCAAGCAGGGGGTGCTGGGGAGTTCTGCAGTATTGACGTCCACAGCAGTGGCACATGGCTGTAACATAGTTAACACACAATAGCATGGATTTGGTGCTTGCTGGTAAGAGTAGCTTAGATTGCAATTTCAGGTAGAAAAGTGTAAGGTTCTGTAAAAATAGGTTTTCGTCGACAGCTAATGGCATTTGTGGTTCATTATGTTCCTCGCCAGCCTCTGAATATGACTGACTGGGTCCTGGCAACGGCTCTGTAGCAATAGACTTGTCTAAAACAAGGTCATCTAAAACTGAATCCTCTGCACACCTATGTTTTCTGGAAATATGTGAAGCAAAAGTCATCACGTGTGTGAACGTGCAATCACAACCTCTAAATGGACATCTAGTTACCATTCCTCCCCTTATGTGCATCTTCAAATGCTTAATAAGAGAGGCCAAAGTGTCACACTTAAATGCACAAGCCTCAAGCAGACATTCCAAGGGTGTGTCAGGTGGTAGAGCTGATGTGTCAGGTGGTAGAGCTGATGTGCCAGGCAGTATAGGCCCAGCAGCCTGCAGGTTGGACCTATGCTGCCTATACATATGAATTTGCAGTCCCGTGTGTTTTCTGTACCTCCGTGAGCAGTCAGGCACCCCACACTGGTAGTGATAATTGGGGGCATTGCTATGCAGTTTTGTGCTGAACATAGTTACACACATTCTAAAACTAAAAAACTGGTAAAACTTCATTTTTCCATCTTAAAAATATATATAAATTACGCCATATGCTCTCATTGACAAATGCGGAACAATTAGTTCATGCGTTCATGACCTCAAGGCTAGATTATTGTAATGCTCTACTGGGTGATTGCCCTGTACGCTTAATAAACAAACTACAGCTAGTTCAAAATGCAGCAGCTCGAGTTCTTACCAGAACCAGGAAGTATGACCATATTAGCCCGGTTCTGTCAACACTGCATTGGCTCCCTATTAAACATAGCATAAATTTTAAAATATTGCTGATTACTTACAAAGCACTAAATGGTTTAGCTCCGCAGTACTTGAGCGAGCTCTTAACGCATTATAGTCCTTCACGTCTATTGCGATCTCAAAATTCCGGCCAGTTAATAATACCTAGAATATCAAAATCGACTGCTGGCGGTAGATCCTTTTCCTATTTAGCACCAAAACTTTGGAACAGTCTTCCTAACATTGTCCGGGAAGCAGACACACTCTGTCAGTTCAAAGCTAGATTAAAGACACATCTCTTTGACCTAGCATTCACATAATACATTATAGACTTCTATAATTCAATGTTAGGCTGCATAGATTAGGTCAGCCGGAACCGGGAACACTTCCCATAAATCCTGATGTACTCATTACATCATGAGAAGAATGGCATCTACGCTAATTTTAGTGTCTGTGTTTATCCCGAGGGTTTCCCGCAGCCTGCCGGATCCAGGCCGTATCCAGATCTGACGAAGGACCTTCGCCTGGACCCGATGACAACGCAGTGCTGAAGTGCTAACTAGTCTCTCCCTATGGAGGATCCCGTTACCACTCTACAGATAAGGCGTTGTCGGGAAAATTCGTTTCGCGTTCCTACCCCGAAGTGACAAAATAAAATAAAATTATTTATAAAAATGTATAAGGAAAGACAAGTACTTTGTTTAGGCTTGGCTTGTAGGGAATTCCAAACCTGCGCACATATATTCAAACGCACATAACTATAGAACCAATTCTAAATGTGCATGTGAACGCCATCAGCGTTTCTCACAGGTTTGCGTTTAAAGTCTGTGTAGAGAGAATGGTGTCGTCTTAGCGACCCCTAATTTAATAACAAATGATTGTTGCGACGGAAGCGAATCAATCAAAACTAACTTTAGCTGGAAAATAATATTAATAAAGGACCACTATAAAGCCAAAACAATCTCTGTTACCTTAAATTATACGCTTATCTCTGTAAAGCTGCTTTGAAACAATCTACATTGTTAAAAGCGCTATATAAATGAAGATGACTTGACTTGACTTGACTTGACATTCTCAGACACATGCTCACAGCCAACGAATTTACAGTTGAACATTGTGGTGCATGTTAACTAGTCACCTACCTAATCTATTTCTCCTCACTCTTAGCCTGACACTGAACAGGATGGTTAGCCTCGCCCTCTGATGACCTGGAAAGAAAAGAAAAGAAAAAGGAGAAATTACACAAAGGCAACCAACAATAAGAATTTCAGTTTGAATGCAGATTATGATCATTGATCATTGTAATTTAATTTTAGCCGTATGTCAAAAAATATAGTGGTATATATATAGTGTTTTTTTTTCTGTAGCACTTTGAGATTGCTCACTCAATGTAAAGTGCATATATATATATATATATATATATATATATATATATATATATATATATATATATACAGTCGTGCTCAGAATTAATCATACCCCTGGTAAATATGATCAAAAATGGCTGTAAAAAATAAATCTGTATCGTTTATCCTTTTGATCTTTCATTCAAAAAATTTGCAAAATCCTAACCTTTAATTTAAATAAAAGAATTGAAAGTGGGGGGGAAATCACATTATAAAATACGTTGGCCACAATTATTCATACCCTTTTATTAAATACCTTTTTGCAATCTCCTTTTGCCAAGATAACTGCTCTGAGTCTTCTTCTATAATGCCTGATGAGTTTGGAGAATAACTGACAAGAGATCAGAGACCATTCCTCCGTACAGAATCTCTCCAGATCCTTCAGATTCACAAGTTCATGTTGGTTCTTCTTCTCTTCAGTTCAGTCCACTCATCTTCTATGGGGTTCAGATTAGGGGACTGGGACGGTCATGGCAGAAGCTTCATTTTGTGTTCAGTTACCCATTTTTGTGTTGATTTTGATGTTTGTTTTGGACCGTTGTCCTGATGGAAGATCCAACCACGTCCCATTATAAGATTTCTAGCAGAAGGCATCAGGTTTTGATTTTTTATCTGTTGATATTTGATAGAATCCACGATGCCATGTATCTGAATAAGAAGTCCAGGACCTCCAGCAGAAAAATATGCCCACAACATTAAAGATCCAATGGTATATTAAATTGTACACATGGGTTACTTTTTATCCTTGTGTGCACCAAACCCATCTAGCGTGTTTGCTGCCAAAAGCAAACTCTTTTTTTAGTTTCATCTGACCACAGAACCCTGTGCCGTTTGAAGTTCCAGTCGTGTCTGACAACTGAAGATGCTGGAGGTTGTTTTTGGATGAGCGAGGAGCATTTTTCTTGAAAACCTCAAACAACATGTGGTGATGTAGCGGTTGTTTGATTTTTTTTTTTATAGGCTTTCTGACCCCAAGACTCAAGTAATCTCTGCAATTCTCCATCTGTGATCCTTGGAGAGTCTTTGGCCACTCAAACTTTCATCCTCACCGTCCATTAAGACAATATAGACACACGTCCTCTTCCTGGCAGATTCATAACATCTTTAGTTGATTATAACTTCTTAATTATTGCCCTGATGGTCAAAATGGGGATTTTCAATTCTTTAGCTATTTTCTTACAGCCACTTTCTATTTTGTGATGCTCAACAATCTTTTGCTGCACATCAGGGGCCGTATTCACAAAGAATTTTATCTTACCACTAGGAGTACTCCTAAATCGCACTAAAAGATTTTAGCTAGGAGTTTTCTCTTAAAAGTTATTCACAACGCCTTTCAGACCTACTCTTAGTAAGGAAAAATAACAACTCCTAAACTAAGAGTGAGTCTTCGTTGCTATGGATGACGTCAATTCTCATGCACGAGCTTCCTCGCAATGATCACGGTGATTGGTTTTTAGATGACAGGGCCATCATGCGGAACATAACACAGATGCACCAAATCATGGAATTACGACATCTAAATATCTGTGTCCTATACAAAATAATAATAGTAATGTCATCGAAATGCATATATAGTGACATGTTTGTGCAGGCCCCAGTGAAGTGTAATTCTAAAAAGGCAGAGAGAGAGAGAGAGAAAAGTCGTGAATTCAATTAAATGAAATCAAGGTAGCCTAATACCCTAATGAAAACCGCCACTTGCCTAATAATGAAAAACGACACTTGCATTAACACTTGCTTGGTTAATTGACATCCTATTAGCCTAAATAGACTACTTAAAGCAAGGAAATGTTTCTCCTATTGAAGTAATGTAATAGTTGAATGACGGTGGATTATGAACTCGCCAAAACGGAAAAGAAAGCCCAACTGGACACAGGATCAGTTACTGTTGCTGGCCCAGTTGGTGCTGAAAAAAAAAAAAAACATAATAAAAGGGAAATTCGCCACTGGGATATCAAGCAAAACTAAGCGTGAGACATGGGAGAGGATTTGTTTGCAGATCAATGCAGCATTCCCGCTTGTGTCGCGGACCCCGGACGACTGCGAGAGGCGGTGGTATGCACTACAATCGCAGTCGAGGGTTGAGATTGCAGCCTTTAAACGGGCAAGCATGGCAACAGGTAGGCCTATAATATTAAATATATAATATCATTATTGTTTCATGTAATTCTAAAAACTTCCTGCTTGTCATGAATGTAATGAATTATGAAACAAATGTCATAAACAATATGCTTACATTAAAGTGTGCTTTTAAGTGTTATGTAGGCAATGCTTTTGAGTTGGTGAAACTTTCCATGTATGTGTTAAGGAGGAGGATCAGCACCTAAGCCACTGAGCCACATCGGTGGTGTATAGTGTCACTGGGTCAGACACCAGCATAACGGGCCTTGAGGGTGCAACTGATCCGGCAATGCAGCTGCTAATGGAAATAGAGGGGTAGGCTATGTTTATGCAATGATTGCAATACTTGTACATTTTTGGTGATATTTAATGAAGGACATACAATATCATTATGTGCAAACCACCCACCCACACAAAAAACTGTGTTCACAAATTATAAGATGTTTTAACAGGTTACAATTTATGGTAAAGGCCAAATGGAAACCCAGGTCCTTCAGGTGCAAGTCATCTTCCTCTTCCTGCGCGTCTTCCTCTTACTGCACCTCTTCCTCTTCCAGCACCTCTTCCTCTTACTGCACCTCTTCCTCTTCCAGCTTCCTCTTCCACAATCTCATCACCTGCCTCTCCCCTCAGTCCTGCTGCTGGTGCAAGGCCATCACCCCTGGAAGAATAGATGATGAAAATGGAAATGCGTGTGTTAAAAAGGTAGAAAAAGGTCATTGATGCAAAAGAGAGGCTAATACAATTAAAGTCTGAATATTACACTCTAAAGATTGCAAAAATGCAAAGGGAATAAACACACTTAAATTGAGCAAAAATGTTTCTTTACTCATTTGTGCATATGTGATTATTTACCCAAAGTGTGTATGGACAAAGTGATCCCTGAATGCCAGTCCACATTGTTCCACTTCATCAACAAATTGGTTGTGTTCATTGTCATCATCATCGTCATCGTCAAATCTCCTGTCTGTGGTATGTTCCTTTGCCGGCACAGGTTGTGAAGAAGCGCACACACAGTGATCACTTTACTCGTCTTCTCTGGACTAAGGCGGATTTCACTATGTAAAACATGGAAACGTCGCTTTAGCTGTCCAATCCCCTTTTCCACCACACTGCGTGTCTTCTTGTGTGCTCTGAAACATACACCAAGGAACAGTAAACATTATTGATTAACACCAAGAGCCACCACTATAATTTGTAATAAGCTTTGACATTGTGGTCATGCTATTGAATTATGGCACCTAAATAATATAGCCAACATGTGCACTTACCTATTGTAATTTAACTGTGGTCCCACTTGTGGACGGAGGTAAGGTGTAAGGAGCCACGACTTACAGGGATAGCTACTGTCCCCCACCAAGTGACATCCAGCTGGCACATGACGTCTCTCAAACAGTTGCCTCAGACCACTCTCCATCAATATCCTCGAGTCATGAGTGGATCCGGGCCACTTTGCAACAACATCGAGAATTGTGAAGTTTGCATCGAACACAATCTGGGTATTGATGGAGTGGGTTTTCTTTCTATTCACAAACACGTCCTCATCCTGATGTGGTGCAATTAGTTTACTCCGGGCACACCGGCAATATCCATAAAGATATTGTTTCTTTGTTTCTTTGGAGTTGGCGAATGTCCAAAGGAAAACTTATGAATTGTCGAATAAAATATGGGGTCTACAGAGTGCATTGATGGCTTGGTGGATGGATCTGCTTACCGAAGGCTGGGATATCGCTAGATCGTCGGCATTACACAATTGCATTTTCCCCGTTGCCAGGTAGCGAAGTGTTCTCAAACATTTCAATTCGGCTCTGATTGGGTTGTTGTGATTAGTTGGTGCTGTTATTGCATCCCTCACAAGATCCACAACAATCAGTATTCCCTCACGGTTAAGGCAGTATCTTTGTAATAACTCTGTGTCATTGAGTGTCTCCAACACACTGCGTCGTGCGGCCATTTTAAGATCCTTTGTGAATAGGTCTTAGTGAGTTAGGAGTCCTCTCGACTTCTTTTAAGCTGTCCCAGACTTAAGTGCTACTTTTAGGGCTAAAATGCTTCGTGAATTACTCTTAGTGAAAAAAATTAGGAGTCCTAAAGTTAGGAGTGACACGCATTATTTTTAGGAGTTGCTCCTAAATTCGCCAGTTAGGAGCTACTTTTAGCCTTAAAATTCTTTGTGAATACGGCCCCAGAACTATATTCTTTGGTTTTACTCATTGTGATGGATGATTAAGGGAATTTGGCCTTTGTGTTTCCTCATATTTAAACTCCTGTGAAACAAGAAGTCATAGCTGGACAATTTCATGTTCCTAGTCACCCTGGTGTGCTAAAAAAAGGTAAATATTAATGGGAATATACTTCAGAGATATTTTATTCATAAAAAATTCTAGGGGTATGAATAATTGTGGCCAATGTGTTTTGGAGAAAAACATTTATTTCATAATGTGATTTCCCCCCACTTTCAATTCCTTTACTTCAATGAAAGGTTAGATTTTTGCCAATTTTTTGAATGAAAGATCAAAAGGATAAACGATGCAGATTTATTTTTTACAGCCATTTTTGATCATATTTACCAGGGGTATGATTAACTCTGAGCACGACTGTATATGTATATGTATATATATATATACAGTGAGGAAAATAAGTATTTGAACACCCTGCTATTTTGCAAGTTCTCCCACTTAGAAATCATGGAGGGGTCTGAAATTGTCATCGTAGGTGCATGTCCACTGTGAGAGACATAATCTAAAAAAAAAAATCCAGAAATCACAATGTATGATTTTTTAACTATTTATTTGTATGATACAGCTGCAAATAAGTATTTGAACACCTGAGAAAATCAATGTTAATATTTGGTACAGTAGCCTTTGTTTGCAATTACAGAGGTCAAACGTTTCCTGTAGTTTTTCACCAGGTTTGCACACACTGCAGGAGGGATTTTGGCCCACTCCTCCACACAGATCTTCTCTAGATCAGTCAGGTTTCTGGGCTGTCGCTGAGAAACATGGAGTTTGAGCTCCCTCCAAAGATTCTCTATTGGGTTTAGGTCTGGAGACTGGCTAGGCCACGCCAGAACCTTGATATGCTTCTTACAGAGCCACTCCTTGGTTATCCTGGCTGTGTGCTTCGGGTCATTGTCATGTTGGAAGACCCAGCCTCGACCCATCTTCAATGCTCTAACTGAGGGAAGGAGGTTGTTCCCCAAAATCTCACAATACATGGCCCCGGTCATCCTCTCCTTAATACAGTGCAGTCGCCCTGTCCCATGTGCAGAAAAACACCCCCAAAGCATGATGCTACCACCCCCATGCTTCACAGTAGGGATGGTGTTCTTGGGATGGTACTCATCATTCTTCTTCCTCCAAACACGTTTAGTGGAATTATGACCAAAAAGTTATATTTTGGTCTCATCTGACCACATGACTTTCTCCCATGACTCCTCTGGATCATCCAAATGGTCATTGGCAAACTTAAGACGGGCCTTGACATGTGCTGGTTTAAGCAGGGAAACCTTCCGTGCCATGCATGATTTCAAACCATGACGTCTTAGTGTATTACCAACAGTAACCTTGGAAACGGTGGTCCCAGCTCTTTTCAGGTCATTGACCAGCTCCTCCCGTGTAGTTCTGGGCTGATTTCTCACCTTTCTTAGGATCATTGAGACCCCACGAGGTGAGATCTTGCATGGAGCCCCAGTCCGAGGGAGATTGACAGTCATGTTTAGCTTCTTCCATTTTCTAATGATTGCTCCAACAGTGGACCTTTTTTCACCAAGCTGCTTGGCAATTTCCCCGTAGCCCTTTCCAGCCTTGTGGAGGTGTACAATTTTGTCTCTAGTGTCTTTGGACAGCTCTTTGGTCTTGGCCATGTTAGTAGTTGGATTCTTACTGATTGTATGGGGTGGACAGGTGTCTTTATGCAGTTAACGACCTCAAACAGGTGCATCTAATTTAGGATAATAAATGGAGTGGAGGTGGACATTTTAAAGGCAGACTAACAGGTCTTTGAGGGTCAGAATTCTAGCTGATAGACAGGTGTTCAAATACTTATTTGCAGCTGTATCATACAAATAAATAGTTAAAAAATCATACATTGTGATTTCTGGATTTTTTTTTTAGATTATGTCTCTCACAGTGGACATGCACCTACGATGACAATTTCAGACCCCTCCATGATTTCCAAGTGGGAGAACTTGCAAAATAGCAGGGTGTTCAAATACTTATTTTCCTCACTGTATATATATATATATATATATGAACAATATGAGTACCCACATAGCAAGCAGTCTTGGCCTGAATGTGTCCTCAGTCTGGCAATGCTGGCCTCCTGCCGGCAATGACATGTCTCCTGTCAGCCAGAGCTGGGCCATGTGTGGCAATGATGGCACAGCATGATCACGGCAAAACACATGAGGGCTGAATGTTGGTGGGAGGAGTGTGGCCCAGACCAGTCCATTGAGTATCTGGTCCAAATCAGGCTTGTGACCATGGGCCATATAAATGCACTTTCCCACATAGGAAATTTTATCTGGCCCAGCTCTGTTCCACAAAACCTCTTTTCGCTCGGCCCACATACCACAAAGAATGATGGATCTGGATTTAAGACTAGGACCACAAATGGGCTATAACTGGCCCGAGTCTAAGCCAATTTATGACCCATAACTTGCCCTGCACTGGGCCTGAATAGGTTTTTGTATTGGTACAGATTGTCCTGAAGATTTGGATTACAGCACTAGAATTTAATGCTATTATGATAACTTTATTGTGTTTGTGGTGTATTTTACACCACATGATATTGGTAAAATTATCACAGAAATGTCAGTTCTTTTCATTCTGTTCCCACATAGCAACATTGTTTCGGCCCAGATCCGGCCCACATCTGGCACTTGTGGAATGCGGATCTGGCCCACATGCAGCGTGGAATGACGGCACTTGACTGGACCGCTCCTGTTTGTCAGATCTTGGCCACAAGCAGGCCATAGAAATGCCACATGTCAGCCAAGAGCAAAGAAATAAACCAGAACTGGACCTTGTCTGAGCCACAAAGTCTGTGAATATTAAATATGGAGTCATCTCATCCTTAATAAGCCTGTTAACAAGCAGAATCACTAAAGGAAAGAAGAGAACAGAAAAAGAGACAAGCAGAAACACAAGAACTACAACTGACTTCAGACACAGCCTTAGATGAAATCAACTGAAGAGAAAAGAAGACATTAAATCTGTGAAGATCTCAGCAGAGGAGTATTAAACAACTCCACAAACAGCATTACTAGCTTCACTTATTACTAACCAGACTGACTTTATTTCTGTCAGACGTCTACAAAAGTTTTTATTGAGAATTAACAGAGGTTTAACTCTAATGTGTTTCATTTGAAGTCACCATAACAGTGATTAGTGTTTCCATTAGTTGGGCTCTTAACTCTTCTTTTATGTTTTGTCTTTTTTTGGCTGCTGTGACAGTGTGTTTGTTAAACACATTTGCAGCAGCAAAGAAAGCTAAAGTGAAATGAGATCAGGTGATGATGGTTACCTGGTGATTGTTTTACAATCATCATGAAATAACCTCTTTCACTGATGTCTTTGGAAGCTAACATTTGTGTTGTTGCATTAATATTTTTATGTCACAAACCCTGTGTTACTGCAGCATGAGATCTAGCAATATTATAACAATCAGTTAGAAGACTTTAACAAACATGAGCACGAAAAAGTCAGTCTATGATGACACACACAGACATCAACAATCAGCGTATGAATCTCAGCAATGGTGACAATCAAAAGTACCTTGCTGCAATGCATGCTGGGTACCAGCATAGTATAAAACTCCCAGCATGCATTGCAACATGAATAACTTATGCAGCTGAATTGTCCTATTATTTTAATTCTAAATATATGCTTTTATTTTTTGCTGTTGTTTTTGTTGTGAATTAGTAGCTTTTCAGTGATGTTCTGAGTTGATCTGTTTATCTAAATATTTGTGATTGTCACCATTGTTGATATCTGTGTGTGTCAGCGTAAATTCATTTTTTGAACCCATGTTTGTAAAATGATTTAAACTGACTGTTATAATATTGCTGGTTATCATGCTCCAGTAATACAGGGTTCATGATATATTAACATGATCGTTAACTTATAAAAAACCTCAGTGAATCAGGCTGTTTCATGATGATTATAAAACCATCACCAAGTAATCATCATTACCTGATCTCGTTTCACTTTAGCTTTCTTTGCTGCTGCAAATGTGTTTGACAAACACACTGTCACAGCAACCAAAAAAGACAAAAAAAAAAATATTAAGAGTTAAGAGCCCAACTAATGGAAACACTAATCACTGTTATGGTGACTTCAAATGAAACACATTAGAGTTAATCCTCTGTTAATTCTCAATAAAAACTTTTGTAGACGTCTGACAGAAATAAAGTCAGTCTGGTTAGTACCGATAATAAGTGAAGCTGGTAATGCTGTTTGTGGAGTTGTTTAATACTCCTCTGCTGAGATCTTCACAGATTTAATGTCTTCTTTTCTCTTCAGTTGATTTCATCTAAGGCTGTGGTAGTTCTTGTGTTTCTGCTCGTCTCTTTTTCTGTTCTCTTCTTTCCTTCAGTGATTCACTTTCAAATTTTGAACTGATTATAATCTCTGTGATAATTTCACCATTATAATTTTATTATATGTACCAATACTAAAACCTATTCAGGCCAAATGCAGGGCCAGTTACAGGTCATTAATTGGCTGGGACTCAGGCCAGTAATAGACTATTTGTGGTCCTAGTCTTTAATCCAGATCTGGGCCACTACAGGGGCCGTCATTATTTGTGGTATGTGGGCCGAGGGAAATGGGTGTTGTGTGGACCGGAAAAATTGGCTATGTGGGATTTAAAAGTGAACTGCTGAATATGAATATTAAAGACCTGTAGGGGGCAGTCTAATGCAGTTCAACTTTGCTTAAAAAGCAGCAAAGAAGAACCTGTCGTTTGTGCATGTGGAGTACACCTGTGAAGCATTTGATTGTACTGCTTATTGCTGAGCTTCTCTGTAAAATGTGTAATGCACAGACAAACGTTGAGGTTATAATGTTCAGGGAAAAGTGTTAAAAATAATTTTTTACCTCTCTAAGTTCGTCGGCCTTAGGACAAACTTTTCCCGGGGTGTAAAAAACAGCGACAACAACTCTTCCTCTTCTCTGAAGTAGCCCAACATGGCCTCACTCCCTTTGTTGCATGTTCCCGGGGGCAGGGTGTATGTAAATTTTAGGGTTTATGATGTCACCAACCTGGGAAGACACTCGTTGTAGTCCCTACCAGCTGTTTGTTGTAGTCCTTAAAAAGTGATATCTGTAAAATAAATAATAATTATTACTATAACTCGAGAACAAAATCAGCTCTATTCATGAATGAATCATTCTTACTGGTTTTTATCAATGGGTTTCTCCTATTCATTAAAATGAACCGACTCAAATGATTCATTCACAGATCGGACATCATTACAAAGCAGAGATCGGCCTGCCGCAAATGACAAGCCTGAGCCTGCAGAGAGGACAGGAGAGGACATCGCCCCGGAGCCTGTGCCCCTTGAAGAATCTGACCAGGTGCATGACCGGCAACAACGTGCATTACAGAGGGAGTGTTAGTGGAGTATGAGGGCTTGCTGGGAGGAAAGCCCCGCCCACAACCCCACAGCTATGAATCTGATGTCTATGGTATTTAGAACTTCTATAAAGGATTTATTGGAGGTGTTTGAGGATGACTTTCCTGTTTTCCCGCCGGTTCCGCCCAGGCCTGACTTTCCTTTAACCTCGCTGGTTCTGTCCAGCCCTGATTCTCCTGTAACCCCACTGGTTCTGTCCAGCCCCATGTAATTTATGAACCCTCTCGGCCTCCTTCTCCCACCTCTTCTGACAGCCAGTTCCTCAGCCCCTCAACATCTTATCCTACACCAGTTTGTGAGGAACTGCCTCGGAGCTTCAGTCCTTCAGCTCCGCCTAGCCCAGATGATCCCCTGGCTTCACCTCCAGCCTCTGTATCCATTGTCGACCCATCATCTCTGCCTTGGCTCCTCCCTCACTTGGCTCCAACGGAAACCATGGTTCTGATGGCTCCACCATGCTCCCTTGTCCCACCGGCTTCGCCTTGGTCACACATTGTTTTGCCTGCACCTTCGGCTCCATCTGGCTCATTCTTTCCCCCCCGGCTCCGCCTTCTTCCTCAGTCCCACCGGCTATATGTACTAGCGGATGCAGATATTGGCCCTCCACTACTCAATTGACCAGGCTGGCCACTGCTCCATGGTCCAGGTCCATAACTCCATGATCCAGGCCCAACACTGCTCCATAGGCCAGGTTCACCACAACTCCACGACCCAGGCCAGCATTTGATCCACAATCCAGGCCTGCTTCTGCTCCAATCCAGGCCTGCCTCTGCTCCACAGCCCAAATCCGCCATTGCTCCATGGCCCAGGATCGCCACTGATCCACAGTCCAGGCACGCCACAATTCAGGTCCAGTTCCCCTTTATAGGCCTGGCCCTCCATCCCTCCTCCTGGAATGCCTCCATTCTTCCATCCTCTAGGACTTTTTGTTGTTTTGGATTTCGGGGTGGATGTTCACTTACAATAAGTCAGGTGTCAGGTGTTGCCTTTTTTTAAGGGGTGTTCATGTTTTTATTTTTATTTTTTATTTATTTTTTATGTATTTTATTTTGAAGTTTAGTCATGGTCCTGTTTCTTGGTTTGTCATGTGATTCCCTTGCCCTCATGGGATCCTGTCAAGTGCCTCCTTGTTTCATGTGTTATGTTCTCATTGTTTGGTCTAGTCATGTGTCCTGTGTTCTCATTTGTTCATGTTTGATGTGCATGTTTCATGTTTGATTGTGCACAGGTGTTCCTTGCTAGTGATTAGTCATTGTGTATAAATAGCCCTCATGTTACCATTGTCTTTTGTCTAGCATTGTTCATGTAACCCATTGTTTGTGAGTTTGTTTGTTCAAGTTTAGTTCACCCTTCAAGTCAAGACGTCATGTCATGTTTAGCTCTGCCAAGTCTTTTGTTTATTTTGTATTTTGTCTATGTTTGTGTTAATAAACTACACATGGGTTCTTAAAGGTCACATCTAGTGGACTTCTGTGACATCTGTATATTAGGCTTGTTTGAGATGAGCAAAATCTGCGCAGAACCGATCACCGGTGATCAGCGCAAGATGCATGCCGGTTAGAAATGTGTCCGAGTGCGGTCCGCCTTGCTCTGGGGCCTGTTTCAATAAGGAGGTTCAACCAACTCTGAGTTAAAACTTGAACTCTGAGTTGACTTACCCTGAGATGGGAAACTCTGAGTTTTCGGTTACAGAACAGCTGAAATGAGTTAGTTCAATCAACTCTGAGTTAACTGACTCTGAGTTAAGCGCGTGCACCACAACTATAAAAAGCCATTATCAATGGAGCACAGATATTACGAGTCACCATGGCAACAGCGCCAGACAAAAAGAGGTCTTTATATTTCTTCACATTTTAATTACTGTTATACAGTGATGGGTGTAATTAATTACCAAGTAATCTAAATACTGTAGTTTAATTAAAGGGATTACTCTTAATTCTTCTGTAATTTAAAGTTAAATCGGATGTAATTGTATTAGACTGTAGAACAATTCTGTAGGCTATTTAACATACATTTTTAAAAGTTATATTTTTAATGTAACCTTCTCCCTCTACACACTTTGGTCAATTCAAGAATAATTTATGCAACTGTATATTGTTTATTTGAAAGCATTAAAAGTGCTGTTTGTCTCCCCTTGTATTGTTCAAATGTTTAAGGTTGACATGGGATTTAGTAATTAGTAATAAGTAGACCAATAATTTCTAAAGATAGTCATTATTACATTAATCTAATTACACTGTTTAAGATGTCATTTGTAGTTAGTAATACAAGTAACTTGCCCAAATGTTATAATATCAGAGGTGAAACTGGAAGAACAGTATGCTATTCAACCTCATTTTAATTTTCATGTAGGCCTATAGGTGCAATCCTGCAGGCATTAAAAGAACATGGCAGCAGCTGAAAATTAAATATAAAAACATAATTCAGTCAAGTAAGGCTTGAGCATGTGACAAACATGTGACATATTAAATAACTAAAGCATCCAGTGTAGCAGTGCTGCAGCATTTTTGGCTGCGGGAATTCCTGGACGGACTTCAGAGCCAGTCCCAAAGATCCAAGGGCCTTCATAAAATGTAGGTTTACATATGTGTTATTTTTGATATAGGCTATTTTTGATATTTCCATTTATTTTACTTTGGGTTAGGATTTTTGTTGGTCCCAATATTCTGATGGTAATATCTGTCTTTTGGAGCCTCCTGTCCCAACAGAACCCCAGGCAGTTGTAAGTCGCCTACTCAATACACCAGAAATGATGACAAATAGTGTTATAAAGTGTACTCAACCAAATGCTCATCACATGGGGATAAAGAGTTTCTGCTGCCACAGAGAGGCCTACAGAGGTAATGTTAACATTATGTGTCTACACATCAAACAATCTACACATTCACATTTCACATTTTTATGTGGAGTAGCCTATAGAATCTAAGTTTAAATCTAAGTATAAACAGGTATTCTTATCTCTCCCTCCGCCCCCAGAGTGTGGAAGAACAGCAGGAGGACGGTCCATCAACTTCTGGTGCACAGATGAACAGTTCAGTGATTTTCAGTAAATGCCACAGTTTAATTCTGTAGAATTTGTTTAGAACTACATTATGTAACGCAAAAAAAAAAAAAAAAAAAAAAAAAAAATCAATATTTTATTTATTAATAAAATATTAATTTTATTAATAAAAATGTACTGAAAGAAACACCACTTCCACTTTAAAAAAGGGGAGGAGACCGAAAGAAACTCTGGGTTTACCGAAGAAAACCTGCTCCTGACCAGGTTAGGTTCACAGAGTAAGTTACCATGGTAACTGACTCGGAGTATAAGTTACCTCTCTTTCTGAAACAGGCTTGACTTACCCTGCTTTCTCAGGTTTAACATACCTCCCATTCTGAAACAGAAAACTCAGAGTTTCCCTCATTTCAGGGTTAACATACTCAGAGTTTTCACTTAACCTCCTTTCTGAAACAGGCCCCTGATGTCATGCTGACGTATGTCAAAAATATTTCGTGAGTGCAAGGCGGAGGTGTTGGATTCTGCAGTCGAGCGCAACTGCATGCATGCTCTCCACCGACTGCGCTGATCAAAAGCATGATGGGAAACGACTTGCTGATGACATAGCTTAATGCTCATTGGTTTAAACAACTGTGATGTATTGTTCTTTTTTAAAATGTTTGATTTTAAAACTCTAATATCATGTTTTATGTGTATATGTTATGTGTGAATATTCCCAAACTATCTGACAGTGCGATCTCTTTGGGTTATGCAATTTAATTTTTATAAAAAAATAAAAAAATAAAAAAAAACATACAGTATGTCTGTATTAAAGAAAAAAATATTGATATTTGGAATGGAATTAAATAAGTACTTAGGGTGTCTTGTTCATTTTATTTATTTTCATATAAAAGCAACAGAACTTGAATTACATCCAGTTTATTAGCAACACTGTGCACGAGCGTGAATCCCGCGATATCCATCTTTGATCTCGCAGGTGTCAGATCCACTGCGAGAAGAGAGAACTGTCCGGCTTGCCTGCACTTTTTTCACTCCTCTTCTCACTGCAGCCGCCTACTCTCGCATACATTTCAGGCGAGGCAAGGCACATCTCAAACAAGCCTAATGTCTTGTCTCGTTATTATGTTGGTTGTTTTTGCCTGCAGTTCTTCTTTGTGTTCCTGTCGGGCGTTTAATAAAAGAATATTGATTTATATGTCCTCGTACATTACTTGTTCAATAACCACCTGTGACAATATACTGTTTGAACTTTATGTTTGCCTATTGTTCTCTTCTTTATTTGTTTGTGGTTTTATAGTCAAGTCACCTTTATTTATTTAGCACTTTTTACAATAGAGATCGTTTCAAGCAGCTAAACAGTGAGAACAGGAAAATAATACAAAAAAAGTATTACTAGAAGTAAATAATGTCATTGTCCAGCTTAAGTTCAGTCTTGATTAATTTCTGTTGTAAAAAAGTTATGAATTTAGTTAATTTATCTATACAGCAGCTCTGGAGAAAACAGTGATGCCATCGTCCAGCTCAGTTCAGTTCTCATACAATGGTGTCAATGCAGGCAGATCAATAATATTGTTAAATATTTGGTGTCTCCAACTAAGCAAGCCAGAGGTGACAGACAGAATAAAGATAATCAATAACCAGCAAAATCTAAGACTGCTTTCCGGAGTTTCTCTGGCTTAGTCTTTGCAAGCTGGTTAGAACAGAATAGTGTTATTATTCTATAGTATGGTATTTTTATTTTATTTTATTGACAATGGATATAACATTTTAACACGATTTATACTTGATATAAAGTATGTAGACAGCTATTGTTTGAACCTCTCAAAACTGATTTCTAAATCCTTAATAATAAAAAAGCCAGGTTCAGTCTAATAATACTTCACATGCAGAACAAAATATTTCAATTATACACCAGTTAAAAAAATAGACAAATATATATATTTTTAAATAGATAATACAATTATAAAAAACTACTGACACTAATAGCATTTTAAAAAGTTTTTATAGTATCTTATATTCTAAATATGAAGTTATTAATCTGAGATAATACAATATGGATTGACACCCTTATTCTTTCAGTTAAGAAAATTACGCTCTGATTGTGTTTCTAACACCCTTATACAATTTTTCACAAACATTTATTAACTGAGGAGGTCATTTAAAGGAAATCTTTATAGAATTCAGAGAGGTGAGAATTATCACATTTAGTGCATTAAAAACTAAAAGGTGAGTGGCTGCTTGATTGAACAATTATCATTAAATTTTTTTAACTTGGTTTGGTACAACAGAAACAAAGCAGCCTATTTTGAGGCTTTTATTACACGTCTAATTTTTTTGCGGATATCAGGAAAGTTTAGTCCATAAACAATAGGGTTTACAAAGGGTGGTATAACAATAAATTCAAGTGAAAGGACAACACTCAGCACTATAGGAAGTTCTCCATTCACAAATCGACTCAAAGTGAGCTCACAAAAAAGTGCAACTGAGAAATTTAAAAGGATCACCATGTGTGGAATACAAGTTTTATATGCTTTGCTCCTGAACTCTCGTGTGCTTCTTTGACAAATTATAATAATTCTGACATAGGTATACAGTATAAAACTCAAAGGGATAAAAATTGTTGTGATAGTTACAATCAGGCCATAAATATTATTAATAGTAATGTTCACACATGAGAGTTTGACAATTTCATAGTTGTGGCAGTACACCTTTAGTAATTTGTTACCACAGATTGTCAACTTTGCAGTCAAAAGAACACCAATACCAATAAAAGTAATTGGATAAAACCATGCTATAACTATTAGAAAAGTTAGAAACCGTGTGGTAATTATGTTGTTGTAATGCAAAGGTTTACTGATTGCAACAAACCTATCAAATGCCATTAACATCAATATTGTAAGTTCAAAAGATGCATATGAGTAAATGACAAAAGTCTGTATGAGACATGCTTCTGTGGCGATAAGGAAAAACGTAAGGTGCGTGACTGGAAGGAGGAGGGAAATCAATTATCCGGAAGTGAGGAAATGAGTATATAAGGTGGAGTTAAAAAAAGAGAGAAAAAAGGAACGGGTTACCTGAGACGAATCCACAGTCAGTGAGACGCGAGACGCTGTGTTTGGGCTGTGCGTGGATCTAGAGTGAGCGGGAGTTGCCTAGCGATTGGCACTGAGAGTGCGCTGCACCTCTGTACACCGGCTGCACAGCGAAGCTTGTCTTTAAGGCTGGCGAGTGAGCAAGTTCTCCAGGTTATTCCCTGTTTTACCCTCACTTCGAAAACTTTCCTTCCTGCCATTATCGGCCAACGCACTTTCACACACACACACACACATGCCTGCACGCACACGCATGCACCACCGGCTTCAAGCAAACCAAACATTCACGCAACCACTTTCGCCACGTATCTCGTATCTGTGTAATACAGTGAAGTGTTTCGTTATGTTTTAACGGTTGATTTCATTGTCAGTTTGATTTATTGTATTTTCTTTTTTATTTATTTTTTCTCCAATACAAAAACCAGTGGTGTAAATACTGTAGGATTTTGAACTTGAACCAAAGTTATTTGGTGTGTATTTAGTTTGTTTTGATTCTTTGCTTATGGTG
Organism: Abramis brama; assembly: GCF_963993115.1. Classification (NCBI taxonomy): domain Eukaryota; kingdom Metazoa; phylum Chordata; class Actinopteri; order Cypriniformes; family Leuciscidae; genus Abramis; species Abramis brama. The sequence continues at coordinate 34,125,310 of NC_139972.1, forward strand.
AAACTGAGATTTTTGTCTGATTTCTTTGAAAATTATGAAAATATAACTGTGAAACTGAACTTTCTTTGTGTGATCTCTGATTCATGTTTATTCGTAACTGGTGGCTTAAAGAGCTATTCTGAGGAAAACCATTTGACAAGATTGAGCTTGTCTGGCGCCCGAACTAATTGTTTTTTTTTATACATATATCTTTCATTTGTTGATTTACATTTCGTTTGGGCCTGCCACCGTTACAGAAGTGGCGCCCGAACAGGGACTGAACTGAACTCTTTAAGAAAAAGAAAAGACACTTGAACTGAACTCTTTAAGAAAAAGAAAAGACACCTGAACTGAACTCTCTGAAAAAAAAAAAAAAAAACCTGATCAAATTGTCAATTTTGGTGGAAAGTGTTATGTGAGTGTATATGATTACTTATTTTCTTGGTTGCAGTAATTGAGGGTTAGCTTTAAGGTAATGATTAAAGTGTGACTTTGAATTTGAATACGTGTTAGAACAGAAATTGTAAATTTTCTGGGTTTATTTGTTTATTGAACACTGAAATAACATTGTATTTTATTTTATTTATTTTTTGCTGACATACATTACATTTTGCATAACATTTTACAAACTTCATTGAGTTCTCCAGAGACACCAGTGAATCATGACCACAACCCCATCTCCTTTGTCAACGTGTGTGGATATTGAAGTTCCAGATGTTGCAACCCCAATTTGGCCCATTGCATCACTTCCCCGGTTTACTCCTGGACCTCTTTCACCTCCGGTCTTCCATGGCCCATACATCCAAACGCCTTCCAGCTATCCAGGAGGCCATGGAGCCCAGGTGCAGTTCGCTTCAGCACTGGCTGGCAGCAGCACTCCAATGCAAACCCCTACCTGGAACCAGGGACCAGGTCCTATGCATCTATGCACATCACCTGAACTTTCTACTCCCTCTTCAGTGGCACAGCAGGATTTGCCTGGTGTACTTCCCACTCCTGGTAGAGAAATGCAACAACTTACTTCACAAGTTCAAGGTAATTGGGATAAACTGCTGGACTCCATAAAGAAACAGGAGAGAGCAATCTCTGAACTTACCCATGGGTGGAAAGCAACTTCTTCTCAGCACTATGACCAGATTACCAGCCTTGCTACAAAAATTAAGGACAACCAGCAGCAAGTTCTCACACTAGTTGCTTCAAATAAAAAACAGGATGAGGAGGAGACTGATCAACTAACTAAAGCCATTAAACTCATGATTACAGGCGAACTTCAAAAAGTTGAAACTACCTTTGTCTCAGAGGTGCGCTTCATGGTGGATCAGCTTCAGCAGGAACTTCAACAAGATCTCAAAACCCTGCAACAGAACTTTCAACAAAGCCATGACCAGCTTACAACTGAAATCCATCAGCACAACGTCCAAATTGCTAGTCTATGTACAGACTTTAAAAAGTTTCAAACTGAAATGGTGGATCGAAGCAAGATGCACGAAAAGAAATTAGCAGATCTAATTAAGGAGAGTATACCTTCACTACCTGGCACTACCTCCCTCTCTTCACTACCGTCCGCATTGACTGCTCCTGCAACTCCTCCCACTACCACAGTGGTAAGAAGTGACCACCTTAAGATAACCTTTCCCACCTTTGGAAAGCCATCAGATGACCCAGACCCTTTACTATATTTGACACGCTGTCAAGATTTTCTAGCATTACATCCCTTGGTTGATGCAGACCTGCTAGCCACTTTCCGAACTGTACTCTATGGAACTGCCCGTGACTGGTGGGAGGTTGCCAGATCCGCTGTAACAACATGGGGTGAGTTTGAATCAGCTTTTCTTTCTGCCTTCCTATCTGAAGATTACGAAGATGAGCTGGCTGATCGGATCAGAACGAGGACCCAGGGAGAGAAGGAATCCATCAGGGATTTTGCTTTCTCATATCGAGCTCTCTGCAAAAGGTGGAAGCCTTCCCTAACAGAAAGTGACATGGTAAAAATGATCCTTAAAAACATAAAGCCCCATCTCGCCAGCCAGTTACGCAGCAGGGTCAGCAATGTTGAGGAGCTAGTGAAGCTGGGACATCAGTTGGAGAAGGATTACTTGCAACAAGTACAATATGAGGGGCGCAAGGATTTTAAACCACAACCTACCATGCCACAAAGACCAATCTCTAGCCAACCTGCGGAGAAGCCTCAAGTACAGTGCTGGCGGTGTAAAGGTTCCCATTCACCTGGAAATTGTCCTCACTTTATGTCTGCTTCCAACCAGCCATCTGTTCAGCAGCGTCCCCCCCATAACAAGCGTTTCTTCCAACCTATGAAGTCTGGAGGTCCGCCTCGACAGCCAGTTACTCCTTCCAGCAACACGGTATCTGCAACAACTACACCTTGGTCATCTGCAGACTTGGAAGAAAGCACCCCCACTTGTTCCAATACTTCAAATCAGCTAACGGCTGTACCACAACAATTAGTGGTGCCCATCAGTATTGGTCCTTGGAGAGGGAAGGCCATTGTGGATACAGGCGCAAGTTACACCCTTATCCATGAGAGCCTATGGACTGAACTCAATCCACCTGATAACCTTCACCCTTGGACCCTTGGTCCTCTTTATTTAGCTAATGGTGAAGCAGAAGTTCCATTAGGATGGATAAACCTGCCAATTATTTTTCATAATAAGACTTTTCCAGTACAGGTTGCTGTCCTCTCCTACACAGCCCTTGCATATGCAGTGATCTTGGGATTAGATTTCATCTTCTCCAGCGGACTGCAGATTGATGTGACAGACAGGAAATATTCCTTCAAGTCTGCCCCTGATGAACACTATCTCTTCCAACCCGGCCAGGCAAGTGTACCTGTGGTGAAACCATCACACCTGGAAAAAAGACCACATCTGAACAGTGTTAATCAAAGCCTCTCCCTACTCAGTTCCATTCCTCCACCCCAACCCCCATTGCTATCACGACCACTTGATAGTCTGGATGAACAAGCATTAATAAACCTTGCTGTAAATGGTGCTCACTTACCACCTGACGGGAAACAACAACTACGGCAAATCTTGGAGTCCAACTCTCAGGTGTGTACCCTCCAACCTGGACGAACTGATGTTCTCCAACACCACCTCTATATCACACATCCAGTGCCCCTCAAACAGCGACCCTATCGCATGAGTCCTTCTAAACAAGCTGTTGTGAGAGAGCAACTGGAGGAAATGTTAAAGGCAGGTATTGTGGAACCATCTCACTCGGCATGGGCATCCCCTGTTGTCCTAGTTCCAAAAAAAGATGGTAAAATGAGATTTTGTGTGGATTACCGGAAGGTCAACGCCATAACAGAGAGTGATGCATACCCCCTCCCTAACATTTCAGAGATTCTTGAATCCCTCTCTGGTGCATCGATCTTTTCTACAATCGACCTCAACAGTGGCTACTGGCAGGTGACAATGGGTCCAGATAGCAAACCCATGACTGCCTTTATCACTCCATCGGGGTTGTATCAGTTTACAGTCATGCCTTTTGGGTTAAAAAATGCCCCAGCGACATTTCAAAGACTGATGGAGATGGTTTTGGGGGAATTACGAGGTAACATATGCTTCGTTTACATTGATGATATTATAATCTACTCACCATCCATGGACCAGCACTTCCTCGATCTCCAAACTATTCTCCATCGATTGCAGACAGCGGGTTTGACTATCAACCTAAAGAAGAGCAAGTTTTGTCTTCAGGAGTTAACATTCCTTGGACATGTGGTGAACATTCATGGTATTTCCACAGACCTGAGTAAGGTAGAAGCCATACGTGCATACCCTGTACCTCGTAACATCAAAGAGGTTCAGCGCTTCCTTGGACTCGCCGGGTGGTACCACCGGTTCGTCCCAAATTTCTCGAGGATCGCTGAGCCCATCAATTCCTTGAAAAAAAAGGGTCGTGCATTTCATTGGTCACCCCAATGTCAACAAGCTTTTGAACAGCTAAAAGCCTACCTTACCTCACCTCCCATTCTGGGTCATCCCAACCTTGAACTTCCATTTATTGTATACACGGATGCCAGTGACATCGGACTAGGTGCGGTGTTGACGCAGCGGAAGGACCAGGGCTCAGAGCAGGTGATTGCGTATGCCAGTAGATCCCTGAGCAAAGCCGAAACCAACTACTCTGCGACAGAGAAAGAATGCCTTGCCGTCATATGGGCTCTGGAAAGATGGCAACATTACCTAGAGCCTAAACTATTCACGGTTGTGACTGATCACTCAGCCCTGCAATGGGTAATGAGCTCTACAAAAACCACCAGTCGTCTCATTAGATGGGTTCTTCGATTGCAGAAGTTTGATTTTGTAATTGAGTATCGTAAAGGAAGGCTGAATGTAGCACCAGATGCTCTTTCTCGGATCCACACCCAACCTGGTTGTAGCTTATATGTCAGGCAAACGGAGGAGTCAGACCTTCCAATCACTGCCGCTGCCATCTGGGAGGAGCAGCACAAGGACCCTGTAATCATAAAACTATTCCAAACACTGGCAGGAGATGATCAGCTGAAAAATCAGTACGAGGTAGTAGAGGATAAATTGTACCACACAACTCAGCTGAAGAGTGGCCAACGCCATTATCGGGTGTACCTTCCCAACAGTCTGATTCCAGCCGTTCTCCACCACTACCATTCAAATCCTTTAAGTGGCCACATGGGTATTTACAAGACTTACCAGAGGCTGCATGATATTGCATTTTGGCCTGGGATGTGGACGGATGTGAAGAATCATGTCAAAAGATGTATTAAGTGCCAAACACTCAAAGGGGAAAATCGTAAACCTGCGGGAAAAATACAACAAGTCAGTACATCACATCCCAACGAGATGCTAGGGGTAGACATCATGGGACCAATGCCCCGCAGTACCCATCAGAATGAGTACCTTCTTGTCTTTGTGGACTATTTTACCCGCTGGGTGGAGCTGTTTCCTATGCGGAATGCCCGTGCAGAGACTGTTGCAGCACTCTTCAGGAGAGAGATTCTGACTCGATGGGGGGTTCCTGACTTTATCCTGTCTGATAGAGGTTCTCAGTTCCTTTCTGCTGTATTCAAGGAGATATGTGGTAAATGGGGGGTCACACAGAAACTCACTACTGCTTACCACCCACAAACGAATATGACAGAGAGAGTAAATCGTAACCTAAAGTACATGATGGCGGCTTATGTAGAAGATAACCACAAAAAATGGGATCAGTACTTGCCGGAACTACGATTTGCAGTCAATTCAGCTGTCCAGGAGTCCATCGGCATGACCCCAGCAGAGCTTCACCTGGGGAGGAAATTGCAAGGTCCCATGGACAAACTGTTGCGTGGCAAGAACATCTCTCCCGATTTACTTTCCTATGATGTGGTCAGTCATCTAGTTCAACTTCAAGCTAAAGCGAAAGAGTGCTGCCAAAAGGCACAGAAAAGACAACTACGGAGCTACAATAAGAACCGACGTGATGCCTCCTTTAAAGAAAAGGACCGTGTGTGGCTAAGGAATTTTCCCCAATCTAGTGCCCAACACCATTTCAGTGCAAAACTTGCACAACGATGGAAGGGTCCTTATCGGATAATAAAGCAGCAGGGACCAATAAATTATCAAGTGGCATTGGAGTCCTCTGGGGAAGATGTGCGTAATGTGCATGTGAGTAATTTAAAAGCATGCTTCCCCACAGCCGAGGAGTTGGAAATCCAGGAGAGGAAAAGACTCCTTGAAATATTCCAAGAATCGTCAGAGGAAGATGAAGAGTTCTTGGGATTTTAATCCACACTTTCTATCCTACAACCTTGGGTTGCTTTCTCCAGGGGGGGAGAGTGTGGCGATAAGGAAAAACGTAAGGTGCGTGACTGGAAGGAGGAGGGAAATCAATTATCCGGAAGTGAGGAAATGAGTATATAAGGTGGAGTTAAAAAAAGAGAGAAAAAAGGAACGGGTTACCTGAGACGAATCCACAGTCAGTGAGACGCGAGACGCTGTGTTTGGGCTGTGCGTGGATCTAGAGTGAGCGGGAGTTGCCTAGCGATTGGCACTGAGAGTGCGCTGCACCTCTGTACACCGGCTGCACAGCGAAGCTTGTCTTTAAGGCTGGCGAGTGAGCAAGTTCTCCAGGTTATTCCCTGTTTTACCCTCACTTCGAAAACTTTCCTTCCTGCCATTATCGGCCAACGCACTTTCACACACACACACACATGCCTGCACGCACACGCATGCACCACCGGCTTCAAGCAAACCAAACATTCACGCAACCACTTTCGCCACGTATCTCGTATCTGTGTAATACAGTGAAGTGTTTCGTTATGTTTTAACGGTTGATTTCATTGTCAGTTTGATTTATTGTATTTTCTTTTTTATTTATTTTTTCTCCAATACAAAAACCAGTGGTGTAAATACTGTAGGATTTTGAACTTGAACCAAAGTTATTTGGTGTGTATTTAGTTTGTTTTGATTCTTTGCTTATGGTGAAACTGAGATTTTTGTCTGATTTCTTTGAAAATTATGAAAATATAACTGTGAAACTGAACTTTCTTTGTGTGATCTCTGATTCATGTTTATTCGTAACTGGTGGCTTAAAGAGCTATTCTGAGGAAAACCATTTGACAAGATTGAGCTTGTCTGGCGCCCGAACTAATTGTTTTTTTTTATACATATATCTTTCATTTGTTGATTTACATTTCGTTTGGGCCTGCCACCGTTACACTTCAAAGGAGATTATATGTGCATCATAGAGCAGGTCTGTCAATAACCTTGGGAAAAAGCCAGCTGTACCATATACAGAGTTGATGGACAAGCATGACATCAGAATGAACATGGGCTTGTGCAATGTCTTTTCCAGAAATATTACAAGAATAATAAGAACATTAAAGAATATGACAGCACAGTAAAAAATAAACCCCAAAGTGAAGAAAGCATATCTTATGCACCCAAGATTTTCAAACAACATGAAGTAAAAATATGTTCCATTTTCCATTTTCCAGGAAAACTTTCATTGACCTGAGGAAGAGAACAAACAAAGTTCATATGTTTTTACACCACAAACAAACAAACAAACAAACAAACAAACATTCAGCTTAGAATGTTTAGCCACAGTGTCTTATACCATGTAATGTGACCTTAACTGTAAATAATGTTATAAAAATAATATAACTTAATACAATAGTTTTTCAATTAAATGAATGCACAGTAATAATTCAACACAGTCTAAGAATAACAGTTTTTTTTTTTTTTCTTACATTACAAACGTTATTAGAAATACCTTCAGATGCTCTGAAATGACCACCACTGCATCTTCATTAAAATTGCAGGTAATGAACTCTATTTGTGTTCTGATTTAGTTGGACTGTGGAGTCACCAGTGCATGCTAGTGTTTTTATACTATCTAACACATCTCAGGGGCCTGTTGTGGCCTCTCAAGTCCTCTGAAGTTTGATTTCACTGGAAACATAAATTAATAGCATATATCTAAAACATAAATAAATAGAGCATGTACATTTAGCATAATTCTGCCTCTAGTGCTTTCCAAACTTTCCACTGCAAATAATAATTATTAACTATTTCCTCACCAGCATTTTATATCATTTTCATAAAGCTTTCATGGCCCCCAGAATATTTTGTTGTATGAATATCCGAACATGCAGTATATCAAGTCAAGTCAAGTCAAGTCACCTTCATTTATATAGCGCTCTTAACAATAAAGTTTCAAAGCAGCTTTACAGTGATAATAGGAAATTAAAGTAACAGAGATTGTTTTGACTTTACAGCAGCTCTAGAATAAATTTATTGTCCAGCTAAAGTTAGTTTTGATCGATTCAGAAAACCCTTAACACGCTCCATCCACTCATTCGCACAACAACAGTGCCTGGTGGCTCGAGAACAGTGTGGGCAGGTGCAAATCCTGCTGGAAAATGAAGTCAGCATCTCCATAAAGCTTGTCTGCTGAAGGAAGCATGAAGTACTCTGAAAATGTCCTGGTAGACGGCTGCGTTGAGTGGACAGCACAGTGGACCAACACCAGCCGATGACATGGTTGCCCAAACCAACACAGACTGTGGAAACTTCACACTGCACTTCAAGCATCTTGGATTGTGTGCCTCTCCATTCTTCCTCCAGACTCTGGGACCTTGGTTTCCAAATGAGATGCAAAATTTGCTCTCATCAGAAAAGAGGACTTTGGTCCACTGTGCTTTATTAAATCCAGAGTCAACGCAGCCGTCTACCAGGACATTTTCAGAGCACTTCATGCTTCCTTCATTTTCCAGCAGGATTTGCACCTGCCCACACTGCCAAAAGAACCAAAACCTAGTTCAATGACCAGCGTTTGGGCCGCAGTTCAGAGATTCCTGTCTGTTGGATTTATTAAAGCACGTGAATTCATCAGTTTCTCCCGAAAATACGTGAAAGTAAGTGGCCGGTGAAATGGGAGAAGAATAGAGTACACTTTATAGTTACTTACACTGTGTATCTGATGTGAATAAAACACGTAGGCAAATATATGTGAATGGATTGTTATTGCCGCTTCCATAGACACCATTGTGTGTTTTACAAACTATAAATTTATTGTTTTGCAATAAATTATATGTATTTAAATGTCTGAAACCTAAAATAAACATTATGTGGTTAAAAACACTGAATAGTTGTGATATATGATGACAAGCAGTGAGCGCGTCCGTCTTTGGCTAACGCACAGTTTGAATCTGGCAGTTATGTCACGTCACTGTACATTCACTCCTTAGTGGTCAGCTGCTGCAGATTATTCTAACATAGGAGTCATTATGCTGTTGTATTGGAAAGGTTTACAGATTGCTACATATCTGTCAAATGCCATTAACATTAATATTGTATTTTCATTTGATGCATATGAATAAATGACAAAAGCCTGTAAGAGACATGCTTCACAGGACACCAAGTGTGTATCAGACAGCAAGTCTGTCAGTAACCTTGGAAAAAAAAAGCAGCTGTTCCAAACACAGAGTTGATGGACAAACATGCAATCAGAATGAACATGAGCAGGTGTAAAGTCCTTTCCAGAAAAAAATGCAATAATTATAAAGGCATTAAAGAATAATAGCAAAGTATAAAATAATTCCCAAACTGAAGAAAGTATATTTTAATGATTTAATTATGATACTTGCTCAGGTGGCTGCTGGGTTTTTAATCTCTTATCAGCTTGCAACGTGTGTCTATTGTTAATGAGTCTATGTTCATTCATGTACAGATATATGCATATCTACCTATGCAGCAGCTTGTTTCCTCACTCAGCAGCACATGTATATATAGTTGTATTTGTCTATTTCTTCCATTAAAGGGGACATATCATGCTAAATGCACTTTTTTAGCCCTTAAATGCATTTTGTTGTATATTTGGAGTGTTTAGAAGTACAGAAAAGATTAAATTATTCTCTTCAGGTGCTTCGTTGATATCGTTATATTCTGTTTTGGTCATATTTTTCAACCTGTTCCGATTTTTCTGTTCTCTATGACGTTTTTTGAACTATTACGTCACAGTATTTGCAGCGGAACTGCCAAATAAGGACATTGACTTCCGGCCCAACACTTCCAGCAATCCGCCATTTTTATTTCTCGCTGCAATTTTGTAGTCCAAGCTAAAGGATGCAGAAGTTACGAGAGGGTAAGTTAAAATGTTCGGTTGTTGGATGTAGTAACCCACACGCTTCATTACACCGTCTAATGTAGATGAACTGCCGCGCTTGTGGCGCATGTTTAACTGAAAGAACGAGCAGAGACCCGGTCGCGCGCGCGCAGTCTCTCTCGGAGCCAGGCGAAAGTGTAAACAAGACTTCACCGTCTCCAAACTAGACGCTGTCTTGCTCTCTCTCCCTCGCACATATTAATCAAAATAAATCGACACGGTGGTAAAAGGTCGGAAGACCAAAGTTTCATGTGTAAATACAGTAACACACCATTGCGATACATCCATATGAAGACGTTGTTCTACAGGTTCGTCGTCTTCATTTTCATCTCGCTCCGGCTCCGACTCTGGCTCGAACATGTAAGGTTGGCTGGACAAGTCTTCCGTTGTTGACATTTTGTTAATAACGTGTAAATAAAAAGTTTCTGTGCCGCTAGATAATCGTATCTCTGCTATCAGACTACAAAAATGGCCGAACGGGGTGGAGTTGAACCTCTGCAACCTGGAGAGGGGGCGGGGTATGAAGTGTCTCAATTGTATTTAAAGAGACCGCACCAAAACGAGTTGCTCTCAGACACGCATCAGAAAAGGGGTAGAAAAGGGGCCTGTGGAGCTATAATAATGAGGAATTCAGACCCAAGCATTGCAGTTCCGCTTTATATAGACTACAAATGTATGATTTATATGTAAAAAGGAACAATTTAAAAGCATGATATGTCTCCTTTAACCTGTGCAGGGTGAATAGTTACTTTACAGATGTATGGCAATAGTCTCTTTCAGCTGTTGCACCAAATTCAAAATCTAGAGCGGCTGGGAAAATCTGCGCAACAGTGCAGGTTTATTTGGCATTGGCTATACAGCCTTAAACTATCTGGAATTATCTTCGTCCATATGGACGAAGGATGTCATAGTTCAAAGGCTGCACACTTGGAAGGTCGCATTTGAAGGCCGATTGCGTCACGGCAGTGCGATGAAGGCTGTCCCAATTCAATTCTGCATCCTTCGAAGGCCGTATTCGAGGTTCCGGCTAAGATGTTTTAAAAAGTACACAATAGTGTTGGGTCCGAGTCCACCATTGTCGAGTCCGAGTCGAGTCCAAGTCCTTAACAATCGAGTCCGAGTCCAAGTCCGAGTCCAAAGAGGGCCGAGTCGCACTTGAGTCCGAGTCCTTAACATCCGAGTCCGAGTCGAGTCCGGCCGAGTCCACAAAGATTTAAATGGTTTTAAATTGACCTTTCACAAAGACCCGCCCCTCTTACTGTCGCTACGTCCGACAAGCCATTCCGCTCTCACTCTGGAAATATGTTCTCACACAGTGAAATATATATTGCGGAGCAAAGAGGACACTGACAATGCGCCAACAGACAAGACAAGGCTACTTCTGGTATGAAATAAAGTCTCAGCTTTCAAATTTTGTAATTTTTATGAAATTAAAACAATACACACCGTTTTGTGGTGCTTTAATATAGGCCTCAACTCAAGCAGCACATGAACTGATAATATCTTCTAGTTATAGCACGAATTAAACATGAATGAACATCAGAACTGCAAAAAGAATTCAATACACACCATTTTTCAAGTTCAAGTCCAATGACTTTAATCTACTATCTGGTTTGGTTTGTTTGTCGGACAAAAATGGCAGGTATCTGCATTATGATTGGTCAGATCACGTCAATCAAATTCCAGTGAAAGGTCTCAACACTGAGCTCTTAAATTAATATGTTAAACCTTACAAAATGATTCCAATGTATAGTTACAGTCATACGTTTACCTATCATACATCTTTTTTAGATTATGCAAGGTAATGCTCAAGAATATAACACGATGCATTAAGAGCCAGGAGTAAACTTTCGAGCAAGATGACGTTGATTTTTTAATTTTTATTTATTTTGATGATCTTATTTTGTTTTACATGCTAATATCTTATTTAGCCTCTAAATGGCAGGACTAAATTAATTAATGATTTTTTAAATAAAATAAGAGCAATTTACACCAATGATCCAGTTCAAAAATTTACACCCCCTGGCTCCTAATGGTTGCTTCCTTCTTGAGCATCACTAAATGTTTGCAGGGTTTGTAATAGTTGTGTATGAGTCCATCAGTTGTCTTCAGTGTGACAAGATGGATCTCACAATCATAGTCACTGCCAGTAAGGAGTCAAATATGCAGAAGATGCTGGAAAAGCAAAGAATGTGCAGTAGCTGGAGGATTTTTCCTCATGAACAACCAAAAAAAAAAAAAAACTTGTGGATCATTCAGGTAAAGAAACACAATATTAAAATCAAGCCTATGTAATTTGTCTTGTATTTTGTGTTTGTATTTTTTCTTGTGGACTAGGCTATTAAACATCCATTATGTGAAAAAGATTTTTCAGGGCAGTAATAAATAGCCTAGAAACAATGTTTTCATGATCATCCTCATTAAAAAATAAATAAATATTACATTTTGGAGATTCTGCAAGGTGTATGTAAACTTATGACTAAAGTGTAGGCTAAATCAATGTAACAAAAATCATAACATTATTAGACGCCAAAATGTTGCTTTGTTTATCACGTTCTCATGTTGCTATGGTTACTGTGTCAATCATCGCAATTTCATGACTCACAGGACTAAAATTCTGCGGATTCTCTCCCACATTTAAATGCAGTTATCACTCTATTTAATTTACAGTGTGAACGTAACCACTGGTCCTCTACAAGCATGAAAAAAATATATTATTTAGATTGTCAATAGCGCTCACTTTAAGCCATCACTTACTTCTTTCACTTACGTTCTGCACTCTCACTGAAACTCTCGTCATAAACACTGAAGTTGTCGGAATGCACAGCGAATCTCTTATTTATATCGCGTCAAGACTTTGTCGTTTATGAGGAGATTTGCGAAAGGATAAAACTCGCGCTGATTCTGAACGTTTTGAGCGACTTCTCAGCATGGTGACTCAAAACGCCTCTGATTGGCCACTGTGTTCATGTGCTTAATATACATATCTGTGATTGGCTACAATGCTCAACACTGACACAACACAATGTAAGCAGTTTCGTTTCGTTTCGTTTCGTTTTTGAATAATATTGTGTCCTCCAGTGCCCGGACTCGACTGTACTCGGCAAATTTTCCAAGTCTAAAATGTCCGAGTCCGTGTCAAGTCCGAGTACAAATTCATCCGAGTGCGTGACAAGTCTGAGTTCATTAAAAATTGGACTCGAGTCTGGACTCGAGTCCGAGTCCGAGTTCGAGTACCCCAACTCTAGTACACAAATCTCATTTATACCTACCTAAAATATAATTTAAACACTTCTCGTGTGTTTTGTGTCCTCAAAATGCGTAAATCTTCTCAGCAAGCTACTCACCCAAAGATTATCATCCCTCCGGCTCATGGCTCGACTCCGGTCTCAGTCAATTCAGAGATGGAGGTACAGACCGATTCTGCAGTTAAACGTCGTGACTCATCCCAGTTAACCCCTACTAAAGCAAACACCTTGAAAAAAATAAGGTCCAGTGACGATGACATCACTAATGCAACTCTGCTACAAGCCATCACTTCATTGACTGCTCGTTTTGATGCACAAGATGAAAAATTCGAAGAAATGGCGACTCAAATGCTGATGAACAGTGTCATGAACACAGAGATTTCCAAGGCTGTAGAGTTTAATGCCACTGAAATTAAAGAATGCAAAGAAAAGTGCCTAGAGACGAGCAAATCACTGCTGAATTTAACAACAACACACAAAGACCTGGCGAGCAGAACATCTGAACTCGAATGGTATAAAAGAAGATGGAACCTCCGGATCAACGGCATGAAGGAAAAACCTGAGGAGGATCCCCGTAGGGAAGTGATTGGTCTTATTACTGAAATCGCACCGCATCTCGTTCACAAATTAGAAGACGTTGACACAGTGCACCGAATCGGCAAGAAGGAACCGGGGAAGTCAAGGCAGATGATTGTGCAGTTTACCATGAGGAAGTACAGGGATGAAATGTGGAAATCAACTAAGAACTCGTCAGTCTGTCTGGACCGCGGAGTCAGATTCACGGAGGATCTTACGAAGGAGGACTGGCTGGCCCGTGCAGAGCTGTTGCCTTTGATCGATCAGTAAAGCTGGAAAGAAAGCGTATTACTGTGGACCTTTCGGTTACATTGAAGGACGACGCATTGACTCAACATAATCGTGTACTCGAACTGATTATGGGTAGGATGGTGTGAGATATGGTTGTTTGGAGAGACTCTAGGTTGTAAGGTATGTTCTAGGTTCGTGGCTATACAACCAGGTGCAATTTTTGTTCTCTCTCATACAAGTGTTTGCACACATTTTTCTTTTTACTACATCTTGCTTTTTTTTCTTTCTTTTTTTTCTCTTTTATGTTTTTGTTTTAAATGTTTCCAGTTAAGTTACCATTGTCGTTCATGTCATTAAATGTTCATTCAAAACAAGGTCAAAAGGAAGGCAATGTTCTTATATTGTAAAGGTAGTGGCTCTCACTGTATTTTTCTACAAGAAACGCATTCTGTTGTAACTGATGCTGCTTTTTGGTCCAGTCAGTGGGGAGATACAATTTTATTTAGCCATGGATCCTCCCACTCGGCAGGAGCTGCAATTTTATTTAATAATTGTCCAGGGAAAATAGTATCTTCTAGATCTGACCTCAGTGGACATTGGCTTGCGGTAGTTTTAGACATTGAACATATTTTTTTCATTTGAATTAATGTATATGGCTACAATAATTCTAAACTGAATCAAAATCTACTACATGAGGTATCTTCTGTAATCTCTGATTTAAAGAGCTTATACCAGATAAGATAAGACAAGATAATATTGTCGTAGGTGGGGACTTATGAACCCTTATGAAAATAAACACCTTTTACTACACTAACCATAGTTTAACCACACTGACTTATTTGTAGTAATACTGTGGCTGTACAAATGTTAACTTTATCAGTCCAACCAAAGAAACATGGTTACTACACTTTTACTATAGTAAAAGCATGGTTCATTTTCATCGGGGTATTTTTGAGTATTATACATAAGTATAAAATTAAGTATAAAATACGTTAAACAATAGTTATACTATAAACTTTAAATATTTTAACTCTGAAAATAAGTAGCTTTCGTTACATTGCACATGAACGTCAGAACCAGCTGCCTCACAAACGACCTGCGTTTGGTTCTACGACGATGCCCTGCTTCACTCCTCAATTTGGTAGAACACATTGTAAAATGTATTGTGGAAAAAACGATGAGGAAAAAAAGATGGGAATAGTAAATAAAATTATATTGGACATATAAGAATGAATGAAATGTAAAATGTTTTGTTAACAGTCGCGGTGTGCGTAACTAGCAACTCCGTTCTCGTTCACGTTGCATGACGTCATCGAAGTATGTCCCAGAACATGCATACTATTTTGCTACACACTCAAAAGTATGTACTTTTTCCTCACAAAAAAAGTACATACTTTTAGGTCGTAGTATACACTCTAAAAAGAGATGTGTTAAAAATGACACGTTGTGTCAGTTTTAAGGCCTAACCCTGGTTTTGTCACAGAGTCACCAGATCAGCACACTCCACCCACTCGTTCACGCTCCCCTGAATTCTGATTCACCGCACCTGCACATCATCATTAACTCACACTATAAAGAGACACTTCACTTCCTTGTCTGGTCTCGTCCTTACCTGAATGTACAGACTCCACTACTTATCTGAAGATTCCTTACCTGAACTTCGTCTTTGATCAACCGCTTCCCATCATCCGTCTTCTGTCTCCTGCTATCATGCCGAATCCTGTCCCGTCATCTGCAAACAAGAGATCAAGATTATTGTCCAGCTAAGTTCATCATCCAGTTCTGATTCACCATTGCATACTCACCAGTCTCATCTGCTGTTCCACTCCGTGCCTCTATTCAATAAACTCAGTTTCAAACTATTTACCTGTCTGCTTCTCTCTGTACCGTGACAGGTTTAGTTATTCTAGTTAGTTATTCTAGAGCTGCTGTACAGCCAAAACAATATCTGTTACTTTAATTTCCTATTATCACTGTAAAGCTGCTTTGAAACAATCTATATGGTTAAAAGTGTTATATAAATCAGTGGTTCCCAAACCTGTCCTGCCGGCACCCCAACACTGCACGTTTTCTTTGTCTCCCTAATCAAACACACCTGATTCAACTCACCAGCTCATTATCACATGGGTTAATGAGGTGATGAGTTGAATCAGGTGTGTTTGATTAGGGAGACAAAGAAATGTGCAGTGTTGGGGTGCCGGCAGGACAGGTTTGGGAACCACTGATATAAATGAAGGTAAAAAAAAAAAAAAAATCTAATCCCTGTCTGTGAAAGTGTTCATTTTGTTGTAAAAATACAAACTAAAATATTCAGCAGCCACTTTTTGGTCCATTATATTTCGCTTTACAAATTTGCTTCCAATTCAGTGGTTCAAATTCTACAGAAAATTCAACATTTCACATATTTCGATTCATAATCTCCATCTGCTGTTAGTCGACCTCATCTGAAGGTGGTGGAAGCGGCTGTTGACGAAGACTAGAGCAGCGGGTAGAGTCATTCATTAATAAAAATGGATTTACAGAAATAGAGCAAGCTGTAAATATTTGTGATTATCAGGGCTAGTATGTGTAGCAGTAGTTACACAGTAATTGTTATAGCGGACTAAGGAATTAATTGGCATACCTTCGGCGGCGCTCGTAGAGTGAACTTCTTCCAGTGATCTGAGGATTACAGTGAGCGTTCCCCGACGAGACCACCTCGTCGGGCCCCTCACTCCTTTAGCGCATCGCAAGCATATTGAGACTGGTTCGTGGGTGGTTCATGTTCTCTCAGGAGAACATGGCCACGTCGGTGGGTTGTTTGTCCTGCTTTTCTCGTAAGGGCATGAGCATTCAGCGCACCGTGTGCCGTCGAGTTTGATGTCCACGCTCACGTTCTCGCATGCCTGGCAGATTATGGATGGGATTGCTGGTCCTTCTCATGGGGGAACTAGCGTTTCATTTGGGGCTCCATCTGAGGACAGATGTCGACTGCTGCATCGGGGAGAGGGCTGTTATATGAAATGATGATGCTGAGCTTCCCATTAGAGTAATGTGTGCTCATGCTGAGTCAGATTCAGACTTGACAGCCATGCTTTCCCAGGCTGATCTGGGGGTGCAGCGCAACATGGAAATCGCCTTGCCCACCTCCGTGCTGTTTTCCCGGATGTGCGTGAAGAACTTTGGCAGTATGGAAGCATATTGGCGCCAATATGGCAAGCCAAACATGCCTAAATCTGCAGAAAAAGTTATTTTTCTGAGTTTCTCTCTCACTACCCTCAGTGGTGGGCTACGCACAGGCCGCCTCTACCCTGCATGTGATGGCCACCCTGAAACTATGGAAGGCCAAAACACTCATAATGCATGAGGGTAGTTATGAGCCGGGGTTGAGCTGCGCATGTTGACTGAGATTAAATCAAAGTGTCGGCCCTCGGCCAGACGATGTCCACCCTGGTGGTCCAGAAGCGCCCCCTGGCTAACCTTGCAGAGGTGCGCGATATCGCCAAGTGTGCCTTCTCGATGCTCTCATCTCACGAGATGGCCTTTTCGGCGACACTGTCGAGGACTGGGCCCACCAGTTCTCCGCAGTTCAGAAGCAGGCTGAGGTAATCAAGAGCTTGCCCCTTTGTGCTTTAAGAGCACTCGTGGGCAGCCCCTCAGTCTGCTTGTCGCCAAGGGCATCGTTCCCCTGCAAAATAAAAAAGGGGGGGACTCTGCCACAGCCAGCACTACTGTGACATTGAGCCTCACAGGGAAATAACGCTATTCGTCTCAGCCGCCGAGCGGTCAGTGAAAAATGACCTCTGAGACAGGCAACCTCTGAGTCTGGGATGAAGCTGCTCTTTCCCCGGAGGAGGGCTGGGTGCAGAATTGAAAATTTTTTCCGCCTCTGGCCGCTCAGCCAGCGGCAGAGGTGGAAGTAACGAATTACAAATACTCACGTTACTGTAATTAAGTCGTTTTTTTGGGTACTTGTACTTTTTTGAGTATATTTTTAAATCTGTAATTTTACTTGTACTCAAGTAGCCTACATATTAAACTAAGTAATCTACTTCGCTACTTGTAACATCACATTTCGTTACTGAGTACAATTTGAATTGATATTCAAATCTTTGACCGGCATTTCGGTAGCCAATAAAAATATTCGATCATAAACGGACCAATAAAACCCCTGATATTTGGACTGAATTAAAGCCACCGCAGTCGCAGCAGGTTTTGAAGAGCTGATCATAAGTGAAGGAGGCGAGGAGCTCAGAGTGATTAATGGCTGGACTGAAAGTTTGGAGAAACAACAAACTACATAGTAGTATTGTCAGAATATCTATATTTTGATACATATCAATACTGAAATATTTGTCAATACTTATTTTGGCCAATACACCGATACGATACCAGCTGCGTGTTCTCATTCTCTCATCTCAAAGACAGCGAGTTTGGCCTATTACGCATAATTTATTAATACCTGCAAGTTTCTATGGCATATTTTAATGGCAAATGTCATGAGTGCAATATTATAACGCGAGGGCACATTCATGTAATCGCAGAGTGAGTAAATATTTAAGTTAGATTATTGTAATGGTTATTGATCAATGTTTAAATATGTAAACAAAAGCCCAAATTAAAATCTCACTGTATAAAGTGGATGTGTCTCTTCAGAAGACTTGAATTAAACTTTTCCATTCAAATAGATTACTGTTACAATGAGTGTTGTGCTTTTCGATGCTTGAAAATAATGATTGCCTTGACAAAATGGATGGACAAAAATGTGGATATTAAAATATTTAGTATGTGGTAGTTTTCCCGATGGTATTAAAAATTATAGGCTAGGCCAGGGGTCGGCAACCCAAAATGTTGAAAGAGCCATATTGGACCAAAAAAAAAAAAAAAAAAATGTCTGGAGCCGCAAAAAATTAAAAGCCTTATATAAGCCTTATAATGAAGGCAACACATGCTGTAAGTGTCTATATTAGCTTTATTAAGAAGGCTACAAATAACGTTACATAATGAGCATTCATGATTAAATGTTTATTTTCCCTGCAGCGCATCCTGGAGAGAATGACGCACCACGTGACTATGGTGCTTTAAGTTTAACTTCCATTATAATTTAATGTATTATGTTATGTCGTTTTATTTATTCGTGTATTATTTTTACAACGTTGAAAAACTTTAACCCTTTCACACGTAAGTTTAAAATATTCTGACTGACCCCCCCAGCGTGAGTTTTTCAAGGCGACCGTGTGTCACTTTATGGTTTCCATGGTGACGCGTCATTGCGTGTCACGTGACACACCGCAGCAATGAATGAATGATGATCTGCTTTTATGTCATTTTTCCTTTTTTATTCAAAATATTCACAAATTTGCTAGATATGGCATGAAATATCTGATATTCCGATTGTCAAATATATGCAAGTGGAAGTGTTTTGTTGTTAAACACCTTTATAACGATCGCGTTAGTTGAGCTGTATGCGCGATGGGCGCCGCCATCTTAGTTTGTGCCGCAGACGCAGTTCAGAGAATCGGATCTGTTGGATTTACAACACGTGAATTCATCCACTTCTCCCGAAATACATAAAAGTAAGTGGCTGGTGAACTGGGAGAAGAATAGAGTAAACTTTAAAGTTACTTACACAATGTGTATCTGATATGAATAAAACGTGTCTAATTATAATGGAAAGGATTATTATTGCCTCTTCCTTTAACATCAGTGTGCATTTTACAAACTCTAAATGTATTGTTTTTTTAGTACTTATATGTCTGAAACCTAAAATAAACATTATGTGGTTGAAAACACTGAAAAGTTGTGCTATATGACAGCTCTGAGCGCGCCTGTCTCTGGCTGAGCTATGAGGCGCCGGACTGGACAAAAGAAGCGAACTGCGCGAGCGAGCGACAGTGCGCGAGAGAGACCGAAAGTGCGCGAGAGAGACCGAGTGTGTCTGCGCGCGCGACCGAAAGTGCAGCTCCAGCCAACGCGCGAGAGCACATTTGAATTTAGCAGCTGATCACGTCATGCACTGACCGTTCTAATCACACCGATGTGATCGTACGTGCGAAAGGGTTTTAAGAATGTTTGTCATGTTTTTCCTCCTACAGAAATTATATTAAAACAAAAAATATTTTTTCCATTTTCATATTTTTGAAAAAGCTCCAGGGAGCCACTAGGGCGGCGCTTAAGAGCCGCATGCGGCTCTAGAGCCGCGGGTTGCCGACCCCCGGGCTAGGCCTACTGAATACTGACATATTTCAAGGTGTCATACTGAAGTTAGAAATTCCAGTATCATGACCACTAATTAATGTCCTTCGACAATAAGGTAAAATCGTGTTAAAAATAGCTATTTTCTACATAAATCTATGATTTGGTTGAATGTTTATTGGTAATACATTAACTATCGCCAGCTAAAAAGTAACTAGTAACTAGTACTCTGAGCAGGGCAGGACTTAGGGTGGTGGGGGCCCCTGGACTTGAGTCACTTTCGGGCCCTACCTTCTATACATTACTTTAAATAGAACAAAATGATACATACACAAGCTATATATTAGAGCTACACAATTCTGGATAAACTGAGAATAAAAATAGAGATCACGATTCTGAACAAACAACTAAACAAAATAACATAATTTATGTAATTTGCTGAAGTCTATTAAAAATGTTTAATTAATCTGAATTATTTAATTCTGCTCTGCCAAAACGGCGCCACAGCAGCTGGACTGATTGGCGGTGTAGAACCCATTCCCCGGGGGGAACGTTGTCCCTGGACAGTCTGTCCGGACTGTCGTTCAGGCGGCCGGGCACATGCGCGGCTCTCACCGAGCGCAGTGAACCCTGCACCCAGACCAGGAGGCGTTCTGCCAGAGTGCAGAGGGCTCTGGATCTGATTCCGCCCTGATGGTTCACATAAGCCACCACTGACATGTTGTCCGTACGGACTAGCACGTGGTGACCTTGCAGGTATGGGAGAAAATGTTTCAATGCATTTTCGACCGCAAGCATCTCCAGACAGTTTATGTGAAGGCCTTTCTCCCGATCTGACCAAAGGCCATAGACCGGTCTGCCCTCGTAAAGCGCCCCCCAACCCAGGTTGGAGGCGTCCGTCGAGATCGCTTTTCAGTGTGAGATGACTCCCATCGTAACTCCCCGTTGGTACCACTCGGCTGCCAGCCAGGGCTGCAGGGCTGAGACACAGCCCTGAGTCACACTGACTCGCGAGCAGCTGGCAATCCACGCTCCGCGGGGCATTCTCGCTCTCAGCCAGCGCTGGAGCGGGCACATTCGCAGTAAGACCAGCTGCAGAACTGCTGCAGCTGAAGCCATGTGGCCCAACAACCTCTGAAATGCTTTCAGGGGGAAGCACCTGCCTTTCTGAAAGGACGCGGCGAGGTGTCGAACAGAGTCCAGTTCTATTCCCTGGAAGGAGATTGACTGGCTGGGGATTAATGAGCTCTTGGCCCAGTTCACCGAAAGACCCAGGCTTTCCAGATGACTGAGAAGCGCTAGTCTGTGGGAGATGAGTTCCTCCTCTGATTGCGCTAGAATGAGCCAATCGTCCAAATAGTTCAGAATTCGCATCCCCTGTGTTCTCAGGGGAGCGAGGGCCGAGTCCATGCACTTCGTAAATGTACGGGGTGCTAGAGACAGGCCAAACGGAAGGACGGTGTATTGATATACCTGGCCGTCGAAGGCGAATCTCAAGAATGGCCTGTGACGGGGTATAATCTGAATCTGAAAGTATGCGTCTTTCAGATCGAAAGAAATAAACCAGTCCCTCGGGCGAATTTGCGCGAGGATTTGTCTGGTCGTGAGCATTTTGAACGGCCGTCTCATGAGAGCTTTGTTCAAATATCTCAGATCTAATATAGGTCTGAGAGCTCCGTCCTTCTTGGGAATGAGGAAATAACGGCTGTAAAAGCCTGCCTCGGTCAAGGAAGGGTGAACTCGTTCTATCGCCCCTTTGCGTAACAGTTTCGCTATCTCTGTATGCAGCAGATGGGCTGCTTCTGTATTCACTTTCGTCTCAGTCCGAGCCCGAAAGCGCGGAGGACGGCGAGCGAACTGCAGCAAATAGCCCCGTATTACAGTATCCAGCACCCATTTCGACACACCCGGGATAGCCTCCTATGCTCTTGCACTCATTGCTAGGGGTCGAATAGCCTCTCGGTTCCGTCCGCTGAACTGCGCGGGACAGGGGACTTGCGCGCTGTCGATGCTGGGGAACGGGGGCTCGCTGATAGCGACAACCGGCTGAACAGCGCTCGATAACACGGTCCCTCTGGACTGAGCGCGTTTCGTCATGAGTAGCCCGTGGCGTGAAGGCGGCGTGGGCGTGAAGGTGTTTACTAGCGAGTGTGAGCGCTCGTAAGCGGGCACGGGACTCTTTTTCACAACATGGCCGGTGGCAGGGGGTCTTATGAGATCTAATCCACGAATATGTGAGACAGAGCGGGCAATGTGTAGGCGTGGGCACTGGGAAGTGGGCACATTTCCTACATCTAACACTCGAGCGGCGTGTGCGCGCTTTATGTGAGTGTGCTCTGTGGGATACACAGGGGAGATCGTGCTTGTGTGTAGAAATGAACACTGGGGTGTGGGCATGTTTACTACACTCATAACACTGTCGGCGTGAGCCGTATAACCAGACTTTATGCTCTTTTTGAGATTTCTCTGGGTCGCCGTAAAAACGGCGTTTGAGTGCAGGCGAGCGAGTTGAATAACTGACTCGTTGGCTGCGGTGAACACTTCTGCAGTAGCCTTTTCCAAGGGGACTGGCAGAGGAAAACAAGTGCGCTTTGACGGTGGTCCGGCCGCAGCGGGATTCAGCCGTCTTTTCCTCCCTGCGTGTGCTAGGAGGACTTCGCAGGCTCGGGTTTCAACGAGACCTTAGGCTGGGGGCCCCGCGGGGGAAGCGGCCTGTGCTGGCTGGATGAGCGCGACCTGGGGCGGCCACGCTGACGCTGCTGCGAAGGCGGAGGACGAGAAGAGCGCTGAGTAGAGCTGCGTGCAGGAGGCTGTGTGTGAGAGCGGCCTGCAGCGGAACTCGAGCGGCGAGGCAGGAAGAGATTCATGGCCTGCGATGCTTTCTGTACCTCCGAGAAACGATCCACAAGGCCACTCACAGCTGGGCCGAAGAGGCCGGTGGGGGAGAGCGGGGCGTTGAGGAAGACGGACCGCTCAGATTCACCCATGTCGGCGAGCGTTAGCCACAGGTGGCGCTCGGTAACCGTAAGCGAGGCCATGGATCGTCCGATAGCTTGAGCTGCGATCTTGGTAGCGCGAAGGGAGAGATCCGTCGCGCTGCGCAGGTCTGTCAGAGCGGTTTGACTCGGGCCTTTCTCGTCCAGCTGGCGGAGGAGATCGGCCTGGAGAATCTGGAGAACCGCCATTGTGTGCAGGGCGGAAGCAGCTTGTCCAGCGGCGGAGAAGGCGCGGCTGACGAAAGCTGAGGTAGTCCTGCAGGCTTTAGACGGCGGCTGGGCAGAAAACACCCGTCGAGCCTGTTTCGAGCCTGTTTGGTGAACCTTAGGCGGTGACCATTCGAGGCCCAGGTGTTCGACGGCCATGGTGAGGAGGCGGAGAAACTCGGCGTCCACACTGGCGTGGGTCCTGCCAGACTCCCGCGTCGACGAAGAGGCGGAGCGGAGAGAACCGGACCACTCTTCACTGTCTGACGCCAGTAGGGAACAGCTGTCCAGGATGGCGTCCTCATCCGCTTCATCCCCTGAGGCGACGGCATCGCGGGCGGGAGCCAGCGGCTGCGCGTCGGGAAGCGGGGGCGGAGAGGGAGAGAGCGAGGTTCGCGGGAGAGGCTCCGGCGAAAACCTGGCTTGTGTCTCGGGCTCCGGTGGTCTCTGCGAGCGGCGTTTCTTCTTTCGCGGCCCAGAGACAGAAGGAGCGGTGTCTATGTTGAACAAGGCGAGTCGAGCCCGCAGGGTCGACATCGGCAGTTCCTCGCAGAATTCGCAGCTGCCCGAAGACAAGGCGGTGGCTGCATGGTCACGTCCCAGGCAGAGAGCGCAGATCACGTGGCAGTCTCTGTCGCTGAGATGAGAGCGGCACGAGCCACAGGAAATACGAGGCATTTTGCAACAAACGCCTCTGCTCTTTTAGTAAGTGTCGCGAAGCGAACACACACAAACACACCAAAGAAGCAATGAAAGGATATAGTCGCCGGATAGCGAAGCAGGCACGGCAGGCTGAAGGTGGCGAAGATTCGTCCGGCTTCCTCAGGCACTGTCCTAAGCTTGCTGGCGCTGGATTCAACGGCGGCGGCTTCTCTCAGAGTGCAGCGATGCGAAGAGCTTCGCTTAAGAGACGGAAATCAGAGATTTAGCCTCCGAGCCTTCCTTATATACGCTAAGCCACCTCCCATTCTGGCGGGCTGTGACGTGTGAGGTGACGTCACGCCGAGGCTCACTGGTAGGCTAAAGCAGTTGCCGCGCAGCAACCAATGAGCGCGCAAGATAGCCCGCTCTAGCTCTGCTAGCTGCTGCACTGCGTTGACAATAAATACAAAATTAAGGATAATTTTTTGGCTTCATATCTCGAGAAAAGATGACTTTACCCGTAGCGTAAGCTTACTTACGCAATACGAGAGAACCTCTCGTAAGAGAACATAGATCAATAGCTAAAGAATAACGCCCAAATGTCACAATTATGATAGGAACTGACAAAAATAAATAAACAAATAAAAAATTTAAATCATTGTCACCCATGGATCATTTTTATTCTCTCATAAACAGAAGTGTCTAAACTTCAAAACAAAATTAGATATTTACAACAAATTTGACAGACATGCATGGGCACACTTTGAGGACACTTAACAAAAGTGGTGGAGATCAGGCAAGATGTGGTGCTATAACTGTAAAAAAAAAAACTTTCCTCAGTAAATTGCCTGTATTGGCTGTAAATGGTATTTTCCATCAATGATCTAAGTTTATTTGTTTATTTGGATCCCCATTAGCCTCTACCTAGGCAGTGGCTACTCTTCCTGGGGTCCCAACAAGTAAATCATACAAAACATTGTACATTTAATCAACAACAATAAAAAGTCAAGTCAATGAAACACACTAACCCATCATCCATTCCAAATATCAAAATCAACAATTTAATATATTTTGCCATTAAATGTTCCTTTAAATTTTTTTTACAACTAATTTTTCTTGTAAAAATGTGTGATATCAATGGTAAATGATTCCATATTTTCATTCCTCTATTGATACTTTGCAGTCACATGATATCTGGCGGGCAACAAACGCAGTTAGTGCATCCTTCGCACAACAACTATCAATCAAATCAAATCAAGTATATTTGTATAGCGCTTTTCACAATACAGATTGTATCAAAGCAGCTTCACAGTATTAAATTAAAATAAAATAATACAACAAGGTTTGTTTCTAGTGGAATTTATTGATTGATAGAATAAAATTAAATATCCCCAAAATATCCCTATCTGACATGTCGTGTACACTTCAAAACACCAACTTTTTTATATTAAAACTGGCAACGTCCTGGCAAGATCCTTGATTAGTTTACTGGTTTTCGTTACTAGAGAATGACGTTCTTGCCCGCCAGCCAGTACAACTGACGTCACGTGCAAAGTATCAATACATTACAGTCCGTTGTTTTCCAGTGGTTTTCGAAACAGGAAATAAAAAACATTCCTTTTATTCATGCCTGGTGTAAAAAATTATGACTAGTACTTATACAAAAGTTGAGAGTACAGCGCATTAGGAACTCTAGACAGAAATATTTCTTATAATAAAATAAAGCAGAGAGACAATCCTTCACCAGTTCATTCTTAGTATATTAGCTCTTCTATAACAGTTTAAATTCAGTCCTGTCGCTCTGTTCTGGACAAATTTAATTTTTCAATTACATTATTTTTTTTCTTTATTTGATGCACTGGTTACCACACCACTGGGCAATAACACGCGATTCATCCAATCACTGATTGTGCTGCAGTGACTGACACCCCTGAGAGCCAACAGTAGCGGCATATTCTTAAGGCCCGCCCACTGTTCGCGCAGGCGCTGCCGCTGTCAGCATGATGAGAGAAGAGATCAGATGAGACAGCAGCACGGAACATTTCTCCAGAAACTCCTTGTACTAAATGATCATCATAATCTATCGGGAACTGTGATTGTGTGCACTTGGAAATTTGGATGCATCAACTTCGAGTGTTGTCGTCAGAGAAAGGTGTAAAAGGTGAAATCGGAGTAAAGATTTAGTGGATCCCAGTGTGATAATCTTTATTGAATAATCTTCTTTAATTGAATATGTGATGCAATCTCGTTTTGGTGAGTGACATTTTTTTTTATCATATGTTATCTTATGACAGATATGTCAATTTCAGAAATGATTTGATATGAGCTGAGTGGACTAGGCCGCAGTCACAGCGCTGAACTAGTTAGCCGTGGGCTAAAGCTACCGCGTGTAACATCTTTGTATCATGAGTTGGGACAATGAGTGTTTTATGAGTGTCGATGTGTTAAATAACTGTCGTAAAGTTGGATTAATGTGTCATTTGAGCTGCGCATGTCATTTGTTACTGAAATGTTGAGTCAGAAATTAATTATTGTACGTTTGCCCTGTGTTTTCCAAGGCTGCGTTTTCTCGTTCTCTATTTTTTTTCCTATGTGAACGTGATCGGCAAGTGTATCCTGTTTTGTGCCATAAATAATCCCGTGAAGGTGAATCGTCTGCCTAGTGGATGCAATTACATGCACAAATGCTGACCAGTGCCCATGGACCTGTTTCCCCTTTGAACTGTAATTTGAAACCATCAACTGGTAGGATAATTACAATTTTCTATTGTTTTTTTGGACTCAAAGGACTTTGATTTTTTTATTTTTTTTTATTTATTTTTTTACTTCTGAAATGGAGAGACTGTTTTTTTGTACTTGAACTGATCGAGAGAAGTTTGAACAACTCTTTAAACTGAATCATTTTATTCACAAACTCTGATCAGCTGAGTTGTTTGATTCATGAATTTTGTTCAACTTAATCAAATCATCTCTCCAGCATTTTCAATTCATATTGTTGAACATACTATTTTACTATATAAAGATGAGGTGGTTTATTGGAAGGAATTATGAATCACATTGTGTTTTGAGTCAAAACCAATACTTGTGTTTCTTTCGTCTACGAATTGACTAAATATCGTCATTAACGAACCACGTGACGAAAACGAGACAAGATGCAATGTAAATGCTACACATGTGATCATAACTATAATTAAATGTATAATGCAATATTGTTGACGAATAAAAACGAGACTAAATGTGGTTAACAAAATAAAAACTATGTTAAAATGTCTCTTCATTTTTGTTGACCAAAACGAGACAATGTTATGACATCATTTCATCTCGTTTAGTCGCATTATTATCCTTATTTTGCAGTATTTCTGTTTCCCGTGTCTCACTTCAGGGGCTGCATCAGGTCTCACTGCGCAGACGCAGGCGACGTCGCTTTCTCAAGCCCCACTCGCGGCGTTATTTAGAAGATGCAGTTGCGGTGAGTTAGCGTAAATGACAACAAACAAAGTTAAAGGCAGGGTAGGTAGGATTTATTAAAAATTAAAGATCCAAATTTGTTAAAACTTTCTATATATATCAATACATAATTAAAATGTAAGAACTCTGAAAAAAAGAGTATAAAAATCAAGTGACTCTAGACCGTATAATCTGTATTAAACACAGCTCATTATTTCGATTCGGGACGAATCAAAGGATTGGCTTAGGCGACTGTCACTCTCTCGCAACCATGGCAACCACCCTTTTGCCACACAGCACCTACCCACTTGCGCGCGACCGTTTGATTTGAGGAGTGCGAGAGGCACGGAACCTGATCACACCTCCGTCCAGTAGATGGCGGTAATGCACTATGTTTGCAAGCTGCCAATAAAATCTATCGAAGAAGAAGAAGAAGGCACTGAACCTAGGAATACCAAAACAATGGCAGAGAAAGAGCAATCTAAATTTACAGTACCGGCATATGCAGTTAGTGAAGGCAAACCAGGCAAAAAAATGCCCCTTCCCCTCCGCTTGTCTCAGGTAAATAATGCGTCCTCTAGCTCAGCGGTCGGAGTCGCGCGTTCATGTGTTTTGGGGACGTGGCTTTGGAAGAAGCACAGAAATGAGGGGGTGGAGTGAATGGAAATAATGAGATGTCTTTAAAACAGTCGTGAGAGGTCTACAGACACTCGATTTTGATACTTTCTTTTTCAGAGTACTTACATTTTAATTATGTATTGATATGTACATAAAGTTTAAACAAATTTGAAAAATAAATTTTTTAGACCATTTCTACCTACCCTGCCTTTAAGTATGACGCCCGTTTCACACACACACTCCGTGTGCACACTGTATGTGGTACAGGAGCAGCACACGCTATAGTGCTTTCACATGTGCTGCGTTTGCAGTGTGTAACTGATCCACGGCTGTACCACAAACACATACTCTCTATTTTTATTTCAAATCCAGAAGTTATCAGCTACTTTTATTTTAAAAAAAAAGTTTGTCAGCATTTGCGATTCTCTTTGTACACACATACTCTTTAATAGACGTAATTCACTTTTAAGCACAATTTAAACAACGTATTATTCAATGCACTACTTCTATATGGATTTATAAGCAAGTGGTAAAATATTTAGCCGTGTAGTTATATTAAAATCGCAAACATTTTAAATTAAAACTTAATTGACAAAAACAGCCAACTCTTATGCCTTTTCTTTTGCATTTAAACTAGATGTACCGCATCGCGGTACAAAATATGACCGCCGCTCAGGCCTGCACTGGCTTTCCACAAAAATAAATGACGTGGAGTAATTTGGCTGTATTGCGTGTTTATGTATATACCTAAAAAAAGTAATAGTATGTGCATGTCTGTCTGTGTGTGTGTGTGTGTGTGTGTGTGTGTGTGTGTGTGTGTGTTTGTGCGTGTATGTATGTGTGCGTACATGTGTGCGCGTGTGTGTTTGTGTGTGTGTGTCTGTGCATGTGGATTTGTATGGGTGTGTGTCTGTGCGTGTGGATGTCAGTGTGTGTGCATGCTTGCGTTTGTTTGTATTCCTGCATGTGTGTGTGTGACAGTATCATCCTAAACCAGCAACCCTTCGCTCAACAGCACCATCTACAGGCCGATGAGTGTACAGTCACTAAATGTGTTACGGGGGCCCCAGCGCGGGGGGGGAAGTGGCCTCCGGGGACCAAACGAAATTTTTCCGTAAAAGTCTAGTAGACCAACATACCATAAAAATTTCTTCGTCCTCGGTGCCACGGTTCAGGTAGTTATTTAGGAAAAACTGCATTTTTTGGGGTTTGGGGGGGCCCAGCGCGGGGGGGGAGTGGCCCCAGCGCGGGGGGGAGTGGCCCCCGGGGACCAAACGAAATTTTTACGTAGAAGTCTAGTGGGGCTACATGCCCACCAAATTTCATGTTCCCCGGTGCTTCGGTGTCCCTGGTATCGCTGACGAAAAATTTACGGGGGCCCCAGCGCGGGGGGGGAAGTGGCCCCCGGGGACCAAACGAAATTTTTCCGTAAAAGTCTAGTAGACCAACATACCATAAAATTTTCTTCATCCTCGGTGCCACGGTTCAGGTAGTTATTTAGGAAAAACTGCATTTTTTTGGGTTTGGGGGGGCCCAGCGCGTGGGGGGGAGTGGCCCCCGGGGACCAAACGAAATTTTTCCTTAGAAGTCTAGTGGGGCTACATGCCCACCAAATTTCATGTTCCCCCGTGTTTCGGTGTCCCTGGTATGGTTGACGAAAAATTTACGGGGGCCCCAGCGCGGGGGGGGGGGAGTGGCCCCCGGGGACCAAATGAAATTTTTCCGTAAAAGTCTAGTAGACCAACATACCACAAAAATTTCTTCATCTTCGGTGCCACGGTTCAGGTAGTTATTTAGGAAAAACTGCATTTTTTTGGGTTTGGGGGGGCCCAGCGCGGGGGGGGAGTGGCCCCCGGGGACCAAACGAAATTTTTCCTTAGAAGTCTAGTGGGGCTACATGCCCACCAAATTTCATGTTCCCCGGTGTTTCGGTGTCCCTGGTATCGTTGACGAAAAATTTAAGGGGGCCCCAGCGCGGGGGGGGGAAGTGGCCCCCGGGGACCAAACGAAATTTTTCCGTAAAAGTCTAGTAGACCAACATACCATAAAAATTTCTTCATCCTCGGTGCCACGGTTCAGGTAGTTATTTAGGAAAAACTGCATTTTTTGGGGTTTGGGGGGGCCCAGCGCGGGGGGGGAGTGGCCCCCGGGGACCAAACGAAATTTTTCCTTAGAAGTCTAGTGGGGCTACATGCCCACCAAATTTCATGTTCCCCCGTGTTTCGGTGTCCCTGGTATGGTTGACGAAAAATTTACGGGGGCCCCAGCGCGGGGGGGGGAAGTGGCCCCCGGGGACCAAATGAAATTTTTCCGTAAAAGTCTAGTAGACCAACATACCACAAAAATTTCTTCATCTTCGGTGCCACGGTTCAGGTAGTTATTTAGGAAAAACTGCATTTTTTTGGGTTTGGGGGGGCCCAGCGCGGGGGGGGAGTGGCCCCCGGGGACCAAACGAAATTTTTCCTTAGAAGTCTAGTGGGGCTACATGCCCACCAAATTTCATGTTCCCCGGTGTTTCGGTGTCCCTGGTATCGTTGACGAAAAATTTAAGGGGGCCCCAGCGCGGGGGGGGGAAGTGGCCCCCGGGGACCAAACGAAATTTTTCCGTAAAAGTCTAGTAGACCAACATACCATAAAAATTTCTTCATCCTCGGTGCCACGGTTCAGGTAGTTATTTAGGAAAAACTGCATTTTTTGGGGTTTGGGGGGGCCCAGCGCGGGGGGGGAGTGGCCCCCGGGGACCAAACGAAATTTTTCCTTAGAAGTCTAGTGGGGCTACATGCCCACCAAATTTCATGTTCCCCGGTGCTTCGGTGTCCCTGGTATCGTTGACGAAAAATTCAGTAAGGTGACGGGAAAAAAAAAAAAAAAAAACTTTGACAATCCCTATATGACCGCTTTCGCTAGCTACGCTAGCGGCGGTCATAATTAATACAATAAATCTTGGATGTCACAAAGAACTTGTTTTTTCTTCTCCACGAAAGACGAGTGTTACTTTTCTGTTCACTATTTTTGCTATTTTTCCATAGTGGTACACTATATTAACCCTCATGTGGTGTTCATGTCATTTTTGACTGGAGAAGATTTTCTTTTTCCTGAAAATACTAGTTAATGTTATCGCATTGAACTGAAACTTAGTGACTTTGTTCACAGAGACTATAACAACTTGTCCAAATTTTATTTTATTTTATTTTACTTTTTTTGTGTTGTTTTTTTCACCTTGTTACACCTATGGTGTTCCCGGTCAAAAATGACAGGCCTACACAAAATAGCTTATAAATCCCTCGTTATGCTATATTATGCCCAAAAATTGGATTCAATCTTTTTATCAACTTGTTTTCTTTCAATTAGGACTGGTTTTGTATTCAATTTTCAAACAGTTTAATTGTAGGAGTCATTTGTCCGAGCTAATGCACCTCAGTTTTTGAGTGAAAAAAGCATTATTTGTTAATAATTTTGGCAATATTGAGTACAAAATGACACAGAGTCACACTTGTGGTGTTCCCGGTCAAAAATGACGAGCCTACACAAAATAGCTTATAAATCACTTGTTATGCTATATTATCACCCAATATTGGATTCAATCTTTTTGTCAACTTGTTCTCTTTCAATTAGGACTGGTTTTATATTTCTATTTGCATCTGATTAATCGTAGGCCTCATTTATTTGAGAGTAGGCATCTAATTTTTTTAGTAAAAAAAACATTATTTTTGAATAATTTTGGAAATTTTAAATAAAATCTGAAGAAAATTGGCACTGTTGATCACACTAGTCTACTTTAATTTTTCACAAGGAATTTTGTTTTGAAAAACTTTTATTTTGTACAATATGGCACAGAGTTACACTTGTGGTGTTCCACTGGGCCATTGAAAGTGAATGGGAGAGACCAATGCATCCAATGAATGGAACAACACAAAATATGTATCATTTTAAAGCTTATAATCTCAGCTTTTTAATGCATCTAATCACTTTGATCAACTCCTAACGACTGCTGAGTTATCACTCTAAAACTGAGTGTACCCCCTGCAAGCGCCACCTAGCTGCGAAATAAATAATCATAATATTTTTCAAAACTATTACCTTGATCAACTTAAAATAGGTGTCATTTGAAAGCTTAGAGTCTGAAATTTACAATGAATGTAGCCAATTTGATAAACTCCTAAGTAGTGCCGAGTTATTTGCTGATAATAATAATAAGAAAAAATCATAATTTATAAACTACTTTTTTGAATTACATTCAGCAATATGTCAAATACATCATACAGCTCAGATAGTCCTGTGTCATATGTCATTTGAAAGGTCTCAATGAGTAGAATACAAGCATAATTGTTTCAGGCTTTTTACTAAACTTGAGCTAGGTTTTTCTAAAAGAAGCCCTTCAAGAGACCCATGTGTAAACCATGTATGGATTCTGAATTTTAGACACATTTCCGCTCGTAACTTCATGAAACATGCTCCGATTGTGGAAAATGACACATCATTATTTACAGCAGATGCTTACAATTAAAATGAGTCCATACTCAACATAATCCATCACTCAGAACTAAAGATATTCCTCATGGAGTTCTAACACAAAAAAATACCACAGACGCACAGACTCACGTAGCCAATCAAGGTAGCTTAGACTTGGCCTTTTTACTCGTATCTTCATGAAACATACATCGATCATGAAAAATGGCACATCGTTATTTACAGCAGGAGCTCACGATTAAAAACAGCCCAAACTCAGCATAATCCATCACTCAGATCTAAAGATATTCCTCATGGAGTTGTAACACACAAACCCCAACAGGCGCACACAGAGCCTTGAATATAGATGTAGCCTAGCACTTATGTCGCATTTTAACTCATAACTCAATGAAGCATGCATAAATTGTGGAAAATGGCACATAATTATTTACATGATATTGTTAAGATTAAAAAGAGCCCAAACTCACCATAATCCATCACTCAGATCTAAAGATATTCCTCATGGACTTCTAACACATGTCTCTCCCATTCACTTTCAATGGCCAACTGAAACAATGGCCCTCAATGGCCCAGTGGAACACCACAAGAGTAACTCTGTGCCATTTTGTACAAAATAAAAGTTTTTCAAAACAAAATTCCTTGTGAAACATTAAAGTAGACTAGTGTGACCAACAGTGCCAATTTTCTTCAGATTTTATTTAATTTTTCCAAAATTATTCAAAAATGTTTTGTTTTTTACTCAAAAAATTAGATGCCTACTATCAAATAAATGAGGCCTATGAATAATCAGATGCAAATATAAATATAAAACCAGTCCTAATTGAAAGAGAACAAGTGGACAAAAAGATTGAATCCAAGATTGGGTGAAAATATGGTATAATGAGTGATTTATAAGCTATTTTTTATAGGCCGGTCATTTTTGACCGGGAACACCACAAGTGTGACACTGTGCCATATTTTTTACAAAACAAAAGTTTCAAAACAAAATTCCTGGTGAAATATTAGAGTAGACTAGTGTGATCAACAGTAGCCATTTTTTTCATATTTTTTTATCATATTTCCAAATTTACTCATAAATTATTTGTTTTTTACTCAAAAAATGAGATGCCTACTCTCAGATAAATGAGGCCCATGATTAATCAGATGCAAACAGAAATATAAAACCAGTCCTAATTGAAAGAGAACAAGTTGACAAAAAGATTGAATCCAAGATTGGGTGAAAATATGGTATAATGAGTGATTTATAAGCTATTTTTTATAGGCCTGTCATTTTTGACCGGGAACACCACAAGTGTGACTATGTGCCATATTTTTTACAAAACAAAAGTTTCAAAACAAAATTCCTGGTGAAACATTAGAGTAGACTAGTGTGATCAACAATACCAATTTTCTTCAGATTTTATTTAATATTTCCAAAATTATTCCAAAATTTAAAAAAAATTACTCAAAAAATGAAATGCCTACTCTCAAATAAATGAGGCCTATGATTATTCAGATGCAAATCAAAATATAAAACCAGTCCTAATTGAAAGAGAACATGTTGACAAAAAGATTGAATCCAAGATTGGGTGAAAATATGGTATAATGAGTGATTTATAAGCTTTTTTTTATGGGCCTGTCATTTTTGACCGGGAACACCACAGGTGTTATAGGGTTTTGAACACCACATGAGGGTTAACTGGGTTAAATAGAATTGCATTACTAAAATTAGACTAAAATACAATTTTCATTGACTAAATGTCATCAGTTTTCATGAACTAAAACTAGACGAAAAGAGTCATGGATAATTCTGACTTAAGACTAAAATGCTCAGACTTTTAGTCGACTGAAACTTGACTAGACTAAAAACAGTATGAACGTGACTAAAACTAATAAAAACTAAAATGACAGCTTGACACAAAGACTACACTAAAAATAAAAATAAAACAGGCCGCCAAAAACAACACTACTGATTACATTACTGATTACATTTCTTTTTGTACATTTGGGTTATAGAATGTAGGGCTGTCTCGTGAAGGAATTTCCCATGCGGTAATTTTGAGTGGCTCAATAGCGCGACATACAGTATTATCACCATTTATATATTTATTGTTTATTTATATTTATGTGTTGCTATATAAATAAATGTTACGATGTGTATAGCATGCACAAAAATCAAGGACATTTTCTGTAACGAATGTAACCAGAACTAAACAGCGTCTCTGCGCATTGAAAGGCTGTCACTCAGTGCGCAGTCACATTGTTACAGCAACGGATTGTCTTTGAGTCATTAAACCGTAATGTACAAACACGTTCAAAAACACTGATTCATTAAAAAGATAGATGTAATGAAACTAGGTGTTAATTATTTTTAACTTCAAGCTCCACTTTAAGGCTCAGCTGACCAGCAATGTGTCGCATGGGTAATGCTGAAGCTTCATAGCTTAATAGAGACCAGTGGCATTGATTCAATGCATGACTCGCCGATTTATTTTCCAGCTGCTTCCTCGCACTGTGAAATGCCATTTATGGTAAATACCCTTAAACATTAAAAGGGCAATACAATATTTCACTTTCCTTGGACACAACAACCTTTTTAACATATATATATATATATATATATGACTTGACCTCAAAGACAGACGCAGGTAATCGCACACGCTCAGTCGATCTCTCTCATTCACTGTCTGATTCAAGAACTGTCTGTCTGTTACAAATCACCATGATAAACAGTCTTGTTATCATTATTAACGTATTTAACATTCAATACACACAAAGTTCAAAACAAAAACGGTGTATCCTTATGAAAAAAAAACATGCGAATATTGCGGTTGCTGGGGTTACTTGCATTCCTCTGCACTTGGCTTGTCAGTAGCGCAGTACTGCAATATTGCGGTTATCGTGACAGCCCTAATAGAATGTATTATTAGGGCCCAAGCCCTGAAAGGGCGAAGGCCCTATTGTTTTCGGTAGGATTATTAGGGCCCAAGCCCTGAAAGGGCGAAGGCCCTATTGTTTTCGGTAGGATTATTAGGGCCCAAGGCCTGAAAGGGCGAAGGCCCTATTGTTTTCGGTAGAATTATTAGGGCCCAAGGCCTGAAAGGGCGAAGGCCCTATTGTTTTCGGTAGAATTATTAGGGCCCAAGGCTATGGAGCTATTCTTGTGCCAATAAAAATGAACGTAGCTTTTCAAGAAACTAATGAAAATATAAATTGAAACTAAATAAATTATCTCTAAAACTGAAAAAGAATAAATCGCAGGCATTTTTTTTTACTTCGTTTTTAATACACTGCATGTTTTGCTAACTGTTTCTCATATTTCAATCGCTGATCTTAATTTACAAATGCGCTTCCAGAGTTTTCATTTACGCTTCTGAAGTTTTCGTTTATGCTCCCGGAGTTTTCGTTCGCTGTTCTGACACATTTCTCTCGTGGGGGCGGGGCTAGTAGCAGTGTGTTCTCATTGGTTACTGAGCTTTTGATTGATAGCTTCGTGACCTGGAAGTGAAGACGTCAGTGGTGTGTTTATGTGTGGATGTGAGCGTCTGTATTCGCAGCTTTCTATTTCATTTTAGTGATATTAAGTTTATATCTGTATTTATTTGCTGCTACACTATATTGTTGAGATGATCTCTTATAGAAGGAATAGTACAGACGAATGATATTTATCATTAGTCATCGTCGCTATATCAGGAGGATACTGGATAACGTTAGCCTACTCGTGGTAAGTCTGATTTTTATTTTGTTTTTAATACTATACTAATACTATTTATAATACAGTACTGGCTTTTTTCAGGTGGAGAGGCATTTTAGAGCTCAGTGAGAGCCCATAACATTATACAGCAGTGTTGTCTTGATTTAACTGTTAGCCCAATCATTACATGACTTGTTTATCTACATTCGGTTACAGTCTTCGATTAGATCATATTTGCTTCGATTAGATCATATTTCCCCACAGCCACCCCAAACAACATTGAGCTAGAGTACTGTACAGTAGCCTATCTGTACTGTATCAGTCAATGACCGATGCCATAGGACGAGAGCGCTGTCAATCACTGCCTGATTCAACTTTGGCAATGTAAAGCCTTTTTACCATGCCAATAAAGCTATTTAAACCTGAATTTCTCAATTGCTGATTCATTTGCGATGCAAAGTTTTTGAAAGAGGAGAGACACGACTTGACCACAGACCACGTCTCTGTTCGTAATATGTAAACACTCAATTATTTTGAAGTATCGCCCTGGTTGCAATATTTATTCTGATTACTTTTGTGTGATAAAGATGACTGATAAAGCTATTATATGTATCTAGTATGAGTAACAAATTGCTTTTTCTGTCCATATTTGACTAATAATAAGGAAAAAAGTGCACTTCAAAATGAACATTTCTTTGACAAATGTTAAATCTTTAATAGTCTTTAATAATAAATATATGTCCAAATTAAAAACTTAATACATGCAAGTAATTATGACTGAAAACATCCATCAACTAGGGAATACACATCCATATGTTTATATATAGGGCAATACAGCCATCTACTGGTTACACAACAGTATTACAGATGATAAATGCTGCTTGATTCCGAGGTAAATATTTAGTACTGTAAAATCCCTTAAATATAAATATAATAAATATTTTAAGTAGTGATGGGAAGTTCGGATCATTTTACTGACTCTCTCATTCGATCTCGTTCATCAAAATGAACGAATCTTTATTTGAGTCATTTCGTTCATTTAAGTGGCTTTAAATGTTATACTTTTAACAGCCAAATTCCCCGAAAACATCCACCTACGCAATCTCAATCATATTTTGAATGAAGAAATCATTATAATGCAGCCAAAGATAATTTACAGGGAACATAAATATTTAATTTACCTTCCGAGTCTTTGGTTCATTTGTCATGTGACGCACGCAATGAACGGATCGTTCGCGAACGACACATCACAAATTTTAAGTCTGCAACGTGTTACTGCATGGGGAGTTCAAAGCAGTTTGTATTGTTAGATTATAATACATTTCCTCTCTCATTTTCCAGGGAGTGGAGCAACTTTTCCATAAACAAAATTCTGATGCTGACACAGAGGATGGAGTGATAGTACCAGAGATCCACTGTCCCTATCAGACAATAATCTTACTCTGTTCAGACACATCACCTTTGAATGACTGGGATCTTGATCTTCAGACACCTGATTTATTTTAATATAAACTAGCAAATATTTCAATTTCCTCTAGATTAAAACAAACACAGTTCACAAGTACACAAGAGGTTTCACTTTATTCTTATTAATCTATGCTGATCTTGGATTAGCATACCAATAGCATATGAATGTTGAGGGGATAGTTCACCCAAAAATACAATTCTCTCTTATTTTACTCACCCTCATGCTGTCCCAGATGCATTTTACTTTCTTTCTACAGATAAACACGAATTAAGATTGTAAAGAAAGTAATCCATCTCTGCGAGTCCTAAAGACGCTTTAAAAACCACACACAGTGAGCGTGACGGTAATCCATGCGACCTCAGTGGATGAATCAATGCCTTCTGAAGTCAAACAATAGGCTAGATAAAAGAAATACTAATAATGTAAACTCTTTTAACTATTAAAAATCTTACGTACATGGGTTACAATCCACTTGTATTATGGACTCACAGAGATGGATTATTTCCTTAAATATCTTTGTCTATGTTTATGTCAAGAAGAAAGTCATATACATCTGGGATGGCATGAAGGAGAGTAAATGATGAGAGAATGCTCATGTTTTGGGTGGACTATCCTCGTACTGCTTGCAAGGGTGTAGATTTGGTTTGAACATTGGGGGGGTTGAAGTTTGGGTCTGCATATTTTTCATGTGATCATGGTATAAATATTGGGGGGGTTGTAATGCATAGATTTAAATTTTTAAATCCCCCCCAAAACTACGCCCCTGACTGCTTGTGTCCATTCACTGCTTTGTCAAAGTCACTGCTTTGTTACTTGTACTGCAACAGGAACTGCTCAAAGAATCATTACAACATTTAAAATGTATATGAATTTTTAAAATGTATTCTGTATTTGTAATTGTGCATTTTGTATAGTAATGTATATCATGAGAATACTGTGCATTACATGTATATTATGTAGTTAATGTTTTGTGGATTCTGGTCTTTCCTGTCACAACATAATTGCATCCAAGACCTTCACTCTGATACTTGTGTATATGCTTTAGTGACAATAAAGAATGTACATTTATTTGAATTCATATTTTCAATTACATTAATTTAACTGGTTGTATAAGTCACGATTGAAACGGTTGATGATTGTTAAAATATATTTACAATTTTAAATGTTAGCAGATAGTGTTATTTAAATGAAATAACTAAATACAATTATCAATTTTTAAAAAATGGCAACAAGAACATTCTTTGTGTGACATATGTAATGAAATGCCCTTTGAGGTCTGTATCTGACAGCAGGCCACGACTGTAATTTTCATATTGTTTAAATTCCTCTTATTTAAGTGATCATTAATTTTGATGGTGTAAACGTAGGCTATATCATGCTAACGATGAGTAGTGTGATGGCCATGGCTGCCAAACTTGATTACTTGGTTGAAGTTTGACTTTCTTGACGGCTGAATATATCACACACGTTTGCTAGTATTCTCTTTAAATTGTAACAGCTGAACCTAATCAGAGCCTAACATGCAAAATAATCATCAGGAATAAACAAATATTCTCCGAAAACATTGGACACTACAATATTTTAAGTATTATATACAGTACTTTAATGTGCAATTACACCTGAATAGACTGAATAGATCTCTTGTGCTCCTAAAAAGCTTCTGCCAACTAAGTAGTAGCAGCAGGTAAATACAGATAAAATTAAAAAACAAACATAACTTAATATCACTAAAATGAAATAGAAAGCTGCGATTACAGACGCTCACATCCACACGTAAACACTGACGTCTTCACTTCCAGGTCACGAAGCGATCAATCAAAAGCTCAGTAACCAATGAGAACACACTGCTACTAGCCCCGCCCCCACGAGAGAAATGTGTCAGAACAGCGAACGAAAACTCAGGGAGCGTAAACGAAAACTTCAGAAGCGTAAATGAAAACTCTGGAAGCGCATTTGTAAGTTCAGATCAGCGATTGAAATATGAGAAACAGTTAGCAAAACATGCAGTGTATTAAAAACGAAGCAAAAAATTTGCCTGCGATTTATTCTTTTTCAGTTTTAGAGATAATTTATTTAGTTTCAATTTATATTTTCATTAGTTTCTTGAAAAGCTACGTTCATTTTTATTGGCACAAGAATAGCTCCATACAAGGCCTGAAAGGGCGAAGGCCCTATTGTTTTCGGTAGGATTATTATTATTATTATTATTATCATTATTGTTCTTCAAGGGTTCGGGGGCTTTTGGGGCCTTTAACATGCTCGAAAACTCATGAAACTTTGCACACAGGTCAGAACCCGCGGCCATCAGGGCTGGGCTGAAGCTGGTACCCGGGTGTGGCAGGGGGGCTCGACAGCGCCCCCTGGAACGGGATCCGAACACTTGTCCATAAATCAAACACACTTGCATGTAATAATATGAAACTCGGTACACATATAGATCTCATCAGGCCGAACAACTTTCGTGCTCTTAGTAAACTTTCGGTGTGCATGAAGTAAAGACATTGAGGATGCTAAATTGCGGACGGATTTTTGATATCTCGAATGGTTTGGCCGTGGCGAGGAAACGAATTTATGGCGAGGAAAGAGAAAAACGAAGTGTTATAACTTCTGCATACATTAACTGATCTTGATGAAACTTCAGCAGTGTGTTCGTGGTAAGAGGCCGATCACATGGTTGTAACTATTGTGAGTCAAAGTTATAGCGCCACCAACTGGTAGCAGGAAGTGTGTCACTTTCAAAATGCTTTTGACAAAAGTGGGGGGGTTAGTTTTACCAACAGTTACAAAAATCAGTTTGTATATTGGTCTCATCGAGCCGGACAATTTTCTAATTTACAGTCATTTGCTCCGACCAACAGGAAGTCAAATATTTTGGTTTGAATGTGGATTTCTTTGCAAAATCAGCCTCTGAATTTTTACCCACTCCTCTTAAGTGGTTAAATAGTCAACCTAACATATAACATAAAAATTACACTGCTCTGTATAAATAGTCAGTAGTACAATTTGTACCATTCACAGTAAGCACCGCTCCACTGTGATGTTTCCAAGCACATTTTTGCGCGTGTGAAGAGGATGATTTTTTTCGGTAGTACAAAGCCTATAATGAATAGTTTAGCATCCAAATACATTGCAAATGTTGAAACATTTTGATTCTAATGAGAGGGTTACGTGAGCCCAACACTGCTTACTTTCGTTTTTATTTTTACATTAAATTTAAAGGATTTGTTGTGGAATATTTTGAGTGTATCATAAAATCAGAATAAGGTAAGTCAAGTAACATTTTCTGTTTTTATATATATATATATATATATATATATATATATATAGCTGCGAGCAGCGATGAAGGGCCAAAGCCGACGGCACCGCCACCCCGGTGCCTTTAGTTACCTAGTTACCCACCGGCTTGGGCCCGTCATCGCTGCTCGCAGCTATATTTTTGTTTTATTATTGTAAGTTATTTGGTTCAAGGTAAAAGCAACAGACGTGGTATTGGTTTTGACTTTTTTTTTTCTACACATTGTATGAAAACTGCAGAACTTCACCTAATTTAATCGAAGCTTTTAGGCTGTTGAATCATTCAAAAGAAACGAGTCGGTGATGTCTGTTTTCATTTACTAACTATCTATTGTTCTTATTTGTCACTCATCTTTCTGAAACAAACTACTAAGAGAACTTTTTAATTTATCAATATAGTTTTCTCTTTGAATCAGAACAAAATTGTCAACTATTTGCTCTCCTGTTGCACCATTTCCTCCCTCCAGTAGATGATCCTTGCTTCTGATTTAATTAGGCCCTACCGAATACTATAACTGGGTGTAGCACATCAAGTCAAGTTGCGCACTACATGCTACACGGTGTTGTCGTAAAACATGTGGTAAAACCAATCACCGACAGGGGTGGGTGTTGTGAGGTTTTCGCGTGCAGCCGTCATAGGCAGCTGTGCACAAGCGCTAAACCTCACAACACCCGCCCCTGTCGGTGATTGGTTGAAACACTATTTATTTTGGTCTTGAGTGGTGGTGAGCGCAGTTGTTTTTGTGTGCAGATCTCAGAGCCTAGGCTGCCTACAGAGACAAGTTTTTTTTTGATGGCTTGCTTATGAGGCGGGCAGCAAGCGGATCGTTAGAAAAGATTAGATGAATGTAATTTGTTTGGATGTGAAATCGCTGATACAACCTTTAATTGATGTTGCAGGTAAATATGTTTTATCATCTGCATACATGACTGTCCACGCACTTTAAAACAAGAGGAAGATCATTGGTCTTAAACAACTTCCTTGAGGCACACCACATTGCAACTCTTTCACATCTGAATAACTTCCATTATAAATGCACATTGTCCCATGAGACAGTTAACTTTTAAACCAATGTAGAGTATGAGAAGTAAAATTTCTGTTTATCCAGCAACAATTTATAATCCAGTACATCAAACGATGAGCTAAAATCTAACAATACTGCTCCTACGTTATTGTCATCAATCTATGCTCTCTCAATATCAATGCTAAAAATTAGAGAAGAATGTTAATTTCCGCCATGATAAATTTTCCACCATTTTGAATTTTGTCAACAACCTACTTTTACTAACTAGTTCTAGGTTTTTCGCCCGATCGGAACCAAACCAGTGCAGAAATGTATAGAAAATCCTATAAATCCTAAGCAAAAATTAGTGGGCATATATAACATAGTAAAAAAGCATGCAATATTTTATGAAGATCGGAACATAGGTGGCAGTATTACTGTCAAAAAGCTTTGAAAACCATATATTTCCTATGGTAAATTGCCTGTATTGGCTGTAAATGGACTTTTCCATCTATTATTTCAGTGGTTAAAAGCTTTCTAAATAAATCTTAATGTCTTAAATGCTTATGTGCTTAAAGGCCTTAATTGCTTGAACCCCGATAAATGCTGCTTGCAGCTTTAATTATTATTATTCTTCTGCCGTAAAACGCATCGTGCAGCCTAAACCGTAAGTGCTGGAGACTTGAAACTTTGCCAGATGGTAGTACAAAAATCGAGGAAAGGTTCAGAGATTATGACCCCGATTGGCCCATAGGTGGCGCTATAGCTACCAAAAGCGTGAAACTGCTCATAACTCCTAGACCGTATGTCGTAGACTCAAATGTCTTATATCATTGGAAAGCTGGACACCTGACGAACAAAACGTATATCTCCGATTTCATTTCCGGTATGCACATTTTTCCGCCATTTTGAATGTTGTTAAAAACCTACTTTTGCTAATTACTCCTAGGTTTTTTGACCGATCGGAACCAAACCAGTG
The DNA here is from genome assembly GCF_963993115.1 of Abramis brama. Classification (NCBI taxonomy): domain Eukaryota; kingdom Metazoa; phylum Chordata; class Actinopteri; order Cypriniformes; family Leuciscidae; genus Abramis; species Abramis brama. The sequence goes on from NC_139972.1 coordinate 34,167,967, forward strand.
CAGAAATGTTCTCTGGAGTCTGATTATCAATAATCATCGAAAAAAGGTTGAATTTCGATTCACGGTCGCTAGGGGGCGCAAAATTAATGTTGTGGGAGGAGCCTATTTTACTAAAATGGCTATAACTCCAGAAGTAAATGAGGTATCTTCACCAAACTCAGTACACATGTGTAAGAGGTCAATCTGAGGTCACAGTAAAAAAAATCGCGACAATTTGACACATGGTGGCGCTATAACATGAAAAAACACATAAAACAGGTTATAACCACCTGACCATTAGTCTGATTGACTTGAAAATTGGTATGCAGTGTCTTGGTCCAAGGTGCCATGTATCTCTATTAGAGGTCTGCTACCCGGGTTAATGTTCGGGTTAATGTTTATTGAACAGCCTCGGGTTCGGTTCGGGTTTGTAACTAAGAAAAACTATATAGGCTATATATAGTTTGCGTGCCGTGTGCTTTGCCTGCTTGCTGTGTTGTGGTGACCGGCACGCGAGAGAGAGAAAGTTGCGTGCGCATGATGTGCAATGTGTGCATAGGCTACACAGACCACAGACACACAGACTCTCTCAAAAATGGTATTTATTTGCTGTGAGAAATCGAGTGGACCTCGGGTTCGGGTCGGGTTCGGGCTTAACATGTAATTGTAATTGTCGGGTCGGGTTAAATGATCGCGGGTACGGGCCGGGTTCGGGCTTCAGTTTAAAGCCCGTGCAGACCTCTAATCTCTATGAGGACATTGGTGTATCTCGAAAAACATGGCCGCCATTGGCCAATGAATTTGAGCACCTATTAGACAAGGTTAATGGAGACCGATCGGAACGAAACTCGCTGGGCATGTTCGACTCGTGGCCCTAGAGGTCTGTAAGAATTTTGAAAGAAATCGGCCACTAGTTGGCGCTAACGAGTTTTATGGCTCTGTAATCACGTGGTGTTACACTTATTGTCACAAAATGCATATCATTTAATATATCTGCTCATGCTGAACAACTTTGCCTCAAGAACCATTGCAGTCAATCAAACCGTTCATTAAATATTCGTAATTATGTTAAAAACCTACTTTTGCGAACTAGTCCTAGGTTTTTCGCCCGATCGGAATCAAACCAATCTAGGACAATTCTATGGACTCTCTAGATAAATAATTATCAAAAAAAAGTTGAACTTTTGCATTTTTCGCATGACTATAATAGGGTCATATAGAAATTGGGCGTGGCAAAATGCACTCAAAAGCCTATAAATCCTAAACTAAAACTCAGAACTTCACAAAAATCGATGAGCATATGTGTCATATAGGGGTGTCGTAATATACCGGTGTTGACGATAATCGTGATATTCAAAGCATGAAATATCGACATTGTGTTAATTTAGAGTGTGACAATATACCGGTATTGGCGATAATAACCACAATGTTTAAAATGAATAGGACTCTTATGATAACATGACACGTAAATACTACAGCGCCAGTACCTGGTTGACCTCTCAAGTGGCAGTATTGCACCCGCGAACACCTGTCAAATAAGAAGACGACGCAGCGCTCGTCCGCGCTCGCGCAGCTAGAGTGAAACACTCTGTCCACAACCGAAAAAAGTAAGCTCGCCAGTAATAAGAAAAGAGTTCTTCGACTTCATCAAAGAAAACAGCACATTAAAGATGGTCGCGCACCGGACGAGAAGCGCAGCGCCACGTATTTAAAATTAGAACACATTCTGTATGAGTGTACACCTTTTACAGTCTATGGTCTATTCTCAATGCATTCAGTTAACAGACGCTCTGAGGTAAAGTGTTCAGATGACAGACTCAGCAACTATTGTATTTAATTGTACAGTATAATCATAACATAGTACAGACATTATCTCAATTCCATAATGTCCTTAAACATAATGATATTGCTGGCCATAAACTGAGAAAGTGCGCGTCCGGTGTGCGATACCTTGAGTTGTCATAGACGCGACGCGGCTATTATTTTACTAGTCATGGAATGGGAAACGTGACATTAACTGTTAACAGGGGGTTTCTGTGTTCATATATTTAATAAAGGGTGATTATTAAAATTAAGAACCCTGTTTTTTTTACTCATCTTATTTTTGTATTTGTATTTGCACTTGTTTTTTTTGTTCAAATCTGCTATCTGCATGACTTTATTGGCAATAGGTTTAAGAGCTTTTCAGTTCTTCAGGAAACCTTCAGACAGTGTTTGGCTTCAGTTTAAAACCAGATAAACTTCACATGCTTGTCTTCCTTCACAAAAATTTGCCATAGATTGAGTACGCAAGAAGTAAAAATGCATGTGCCTTGTGTTTATCAGTATCCTTCTGTTTGTTGGGTAAAAAAGAAAAACTATATAAACAAAGTAAAAATTAATTTGACTGATAGGGTCACATCAAAATGTAGCCTTGACCAATGTCCCCGAAAGCCTTCAGATCTTCTTAAAAACAAGTCAGAACTTGATATGACTCTTAATAAGCATGACAAATTTCAGACAGATCGGACAAAATTTGCCTCTATAACGGTTAAAAAGGTGAAAATGATATAACATGGCATATTAAGCCAATAAGTGGTATTTTACTGCCCCCTGCTGTCATTTCATCATACTACTCCCTAATATTGTTATATAATTCATATTTAGACTTTATAAAATCATTATTTTAACATTTACAATCACATTTTGTCAAAATTGATCTATTGGAATATTACTATGACAGCTGAGTCACAAACAGAAAGTAAAATGGCATTTAAGCCACGCCCCCGAATACAAATTCATTCATAACTCGAAAACGGAAAGTCGTTGAGTCGTTTGATGGTAAGGTCCTCTCCAGGCTCTTGATCGAAACGTGCTGTCGCGGGCCTCGGGAGCGGACCCCCGGACCCCCGATTTTGAACGGCCGTAACTCCCGATCCAGACCACCCCGGACCTTGTGTGAGAGCTCGTTGGAAAGGGCCCGTCGATGGCTAGCTTCGATTCAAATGTGGTGTAATTTGCCCTGGGCATTCCAGAGATAAAAGCCCCAAAAGATTTGCATTTGAACGGTCATAACTCCCGGGGGGGTGTAAGCATGCATTATTGACTTAACATGGAAAAACTGGTTTGCTTTAGTGCAGAAAACTGGTGAAAATCATGAAGTTTAAAGTGAAAGTGAGCCAATAAGTGGTCTTCTACTGCCCTCTGCTGGCCATTCTACTGATTAATGAAGTCTTTTCACATGTGCTCACATTCATATTTAGACTCTAAAAATCACTTGTATAACAATAACTATTATAACACAATCATATTTTGTCAGTGTTTATCACTTCATTTGCACTGACACTTCACATAATTGCTAGTAATGTGGTAAATCATGGTAAATCACACTATAAACATGGTAAATCATAGTAAATAATACTACAATGTGTGTATCAAGGTAAATCATGCTAGAATTCTGGCAAATCATTCTAGAACGTGGTATATGATGGTAAATCATGCTAGAACATGGTAAATCATGGTAAACTATACTAGAACAGGGAAAATCATGCTAGAACATGGTAAATCATGGTAAACTATGCTAGAACAGGGTAAATCATGGTAAACCATGATAAATCATGATGAACTACGGTAAATCATGTTAGAATGTGGTATATCATGGTAAATCATGCTAGAACAGGGTAAATCATGGTAAACTATGATAAATCATGATAAACTATGGTAAACCATGCTAGAATCACAGTAAACAATGGTAAATCATACTAGAATGTAGTATATCATGGTAAATCATGCTAGAATATGGTAAATCATGCTAGAATATGGTAAATCAAGGTAAACTATGTAAATCATGCTAGAATCATAGTAAATAATACTAAAATATGGTAAATTGTTGTGGGAGGGGCCTATTTTACTAAAATGGCTATAACTCAAGAAGTAAATGAGATATCTTCACCAAACTCAGTACACATGTGTATGGGTTCAATTTGAGGTCACAGTAAACAATTTTATGGAGATCAGACCATAGGTGGCGCTATAACTGTTAAAAAGCTTTAAAACCATATATTTCCCATGGTAAACTGCCTGTATTGGCTGTAAATGGTCTTTTCCATCTATTATGTCAGTGGTTACATGCTTGCTAAATAAATCTTAATAACTTTTGATGCTTTTGTGCTTAAATGCCTTAAAGGCTTTAACTGCTTGAACCCCGATAAATGCTGCTTGCAGCTTTAATATTTTTATTGAACATGTCATGGCCTAATAGGCTTCCAGTGTGTAGTTTCCTCACATACTGTATTTTTACAGCTCTAGTACAGTAAAAAGCATTTACAGTACTCCACTGTAATTACCAAATACAGTATATACCACATACTTTTACAATATTAAACTTGTCTACAGCAATAAATTGTATTTTACAGGGAATGCTGCTTTTATACTTACATAATTGAAATATTATACGTTAAGGTTTCGTAAGAGTAGCCACACTAGGAAAAAGAAAACATTTTCTGGGTTTTAAAACATTTATTTTGGTTAAAAGCAAAGATCAGAAAATTGCCTTCTGTGAACATGTTGGCTGAATTTTTTTAAACATACAATGCAATTTTAACACTTTAACAACAAACAGGTAACACAAAGCGCTTAATTAAATGGATAGTTCACCCAAATATTTTATATTAGCACATGATTTACTCACCCTCAAGTCATCCTAGGTCTATATGACATTCTTCTTTCAGACGAATACAATCGGAGTTCTATTAAAAATGTCCTGGCTCTTCCAAGCTTTATAATGGCAGTGAAGTGCTGTTTCTGTTTTGAAGTCCATAAAAGTGCAAACGAAATCCCATTCAAAGTCTGCAAGTTTTCGCAGAAGTGAGGAAACCTGTTAGCGGAAACTCACCATAGACGCGGTTTAATCCGAGGGGTGGGATAAACGGCTGTCTTTCAAATTCCCTCTGCACGCAATAGGACAGCTCTTAAACCAACCAGGGGTGCGTTTCCCGAAAGCACCGTTGGCCAACTATGGTCGCAAGTTCCCTCGTTACCAATAGAGTTCATAGAGACCATAGTTGGCTAACGATGCTTTCGGGAAACGCACCCCAGAGCGTTTTCCCAACAGCGGAGCTTAGTTGATAGATTCAACTTTTGCCATATCTGGCCGGCAAAACGACGAACACATCTTCCTTTTTTTAAGAATGACTTAAGTGCCGTTCTTTGCTCTTTTCTCAAAGAAGAACTTAACTCCAAGTCCTCCAGAGTCGCGGCCAAAGCCGATTCGAAAGACCGTTGTTCTCCATCAGCAGCCGTCATTCTTTGTTTTCAAGTGGCAGCCGTCGCAACTCTGTCGTCATATGTTAAGCCCGCCCCCGCCTACTCTATACACGACGTGATTGGCCTGACCCAATTTAGGTTTTTGCAGCTAGAAGGTCTATTGAGAGTTGCTAGACCCACCTGGCTGCGAAATACATTTTGCTGCCGCTAGGGTGCGTCTAGATTTCTAGGCTAGAAACCTGTAGGCTTTCAGTGGTGTTCTTTTTTTGCACAACTTGGCCAGTTTTCTTTGAAGTTACTTGTCCTTTCTTTGTTTTTGATCCACGTTCAGGATTGATGTCAAGAAAGCGTCTAAAAGGCAGAAAAGAAGGGAAAAAAAACAATGAAATATTATGGACTGAGTTTATATATTTTGACAGAGAGAGACAGCACAAAAGATATGTAAATAAAAACCAGATATCGGTTTTAACGACTAATTTGTTTGGATAAAACTAAACAACATGAAAAAATAAATGCAATGTTGGATGTTGTGATCAATAACTGATATTTCTTCTGCCCTGGTTAAAATACATCAACTCAATGTGTCTGTTTACAAGCGCACTGTCAACTAACTAAACTTTTGGAGGTGGGGTTGCCAGATTTAAAGTTTTATTCTACAACTTTTGTCTACTCATCACCCAGCTCATTAACAATATCATCCCCTCATCAGGTCCATCAGAGTATCAGTGGAAAGGCAGTCATAGACTCTGTTTATATAGAGCACACATTGCCAGAATCCAGCCCAAACCTTTGTGACAGAAATAATTTAACTTGATTGCAAGCCTCGCAATGTGAATTGCATACATGACTACATGATCATGTTAAACATGACGTTTACCAGACTAAACTGCATGTTTGCACCCAAAAATGAAAATTGTCATTATTACTCATCCTCAAGACACAAATTAAGATATTTTTGATGAAATCTGGGAGGTTTCTGTCCCTCCATTGACATCAATGTCATTGCAACTGTCAAAGCCCAGAAAGGTGGTAAAAACATCGGTAAATAGTACATATAACTACAGTGGTTCAACCTTAATATTATGAAGTAACAAGAATACTTTTTGTGCGCAAAATAACCCCAAAATAACGACATTGTTTAATAATCTCTTCTTTTCCATGTCATTCTCCTACACTGTTTACACTACGTCAACAGTGTAGGAGAATGACATGGAAAAGAAGAGATTATTAAACAATGTCGTTATTTTATTCTACATCAGAACGTAGGCTCACTATTGGCTAGCTCCTGGGTCATCACACACGACCAGAGTTGGCCAATAATAAGCCTACGTTCTGATGTAGAACCCAAAGCGCTGCACTGGCTTTTTTTCAAGGCTTGCACCTTGAAATCTATAACAGGGTTTGCGTTCTCGAGCCACCAGGCACTGTTTTGTGCAGATGAGTGGGCCGGAGAGCGTTAAAGGATAACTCTTGCCAAAATGCAACCTCTTTTTGTTAATCTACCTGAGGCAAACTTTCATTTAAAAGCATAATTAGGATGGAAACGCCACTTTTAAGTTTGACCGTATTTTAGTTTTCGGTCAAATTGAACTCCAGGGGCCTGTACCATGAAGGTAGCTGAACAAACTCGGGGTTACAGGATTAGTTTTGAGTTGACAAAACCAAACCGATGCAATCAGGCTTTATTGGTACCATGATGCAGCTCATCAACTTTCTTTGTCAACTCAGGCTTTGATCCTTAAGCAATGATTACTCCACGCGCGCGTGCACATAAAAGAGTGACGTCGACACTGAACAACCAATCGCGGGTAGAGCGAGAGCGATATATTTTTCCACGGAGGAGCAAGAGATAATCATTCATAATTACGATTAATTTAAATATGTATTTCAAGCTCGAAACAATACGGTCTCTGCTGCCAAAGCAAGAGAAGACTGTTGGAGAAAGATTGCTGATTGTTAATGTGTAAGTTAAACAAATACGTTCTATATTTATGTAAAATTATGTATGTATATATGTATGTGTAGCCTATATGTGTAATATAGCCAATAGCCTTTTTTTATAATATATAAAAAATGTGCATGTATGTACTAAGAAAGATTAATATTCATTGATTTTTAGATGCAACCCCAACTCCAAATGTTCTTGGCAGCAGATAAAGACAAAATATAAAATAATTCAAAGTGGTTATTTCAAGGAGTTAATTCAAAGAGTATTTACCACAACCTTTTATTACTTTTGTGAACATTTTATCACACTTGTTTGCAGCAAACAGAAATAAAGAATTAAATTCAGAAAACCAGAATACACTGGCGGAGGAGTTGGCTCTGAGTAGGCAATAAGGGATGGCCGATTATGGATGGGATTACAGGTGCTGTACAATCTGACCCTGGTGCTGGCTCCTCTAAGCAAGTAACACTGGGTACGTGTGCAATACATTACTACTTTTTTTTAAGTTTTAAATATGGCTGACTGTATGTTCTGCAGGGAAATACAGTGTCCCTGTTGAAGCTAGCACACACACACAGTGTCCCTGTTGAAGCTAGCACACACACACAGTGTCCCTGTTGAAGCTAGCACACACACACACACACACACAGAGGTCAGTGTGCAGCAGACAGAACACCAAACATAACCTGCTTTACAACAGTTATGCTTTACATTGGCCTACTTTTATTTATTAGGGTGAAGCAAATGATGTAGGCACTCTGTCTGTGTGTTCTCAGACAGTTGCTGATGTGAATGCACTGGGCTTTTTATTATGGCAAACATTTGAATGTGTGGCATAAAAAAGGGACTGGCCCTTACACATCTCTTTTGTAGGATTTTTCACAACCTGCCCCAGAAACTGAGGCCTCTACCTCAATGGGCTTCAGAAGAAATGTGTAAGGATTTAAAACCCTTGACATCAATTACAGTCAGTCCTGTGTTTGTAGGAAGTCAAGGAACTTTTTGTGATTTTGATGAGCCTCCAGAAAACTTGTAATGATCATGTTTGTGGTGGAATTATGTTTCAGGTGGAAACAGACTCAGTCAGGGCCCTGTACTAAAGGAGTCTTGAACTAGACAGCACACTAAAGGTGACTTGAACTAGACTGCACACTAAAGGAGACTTGAACTAGACTGCACACTAAAGGAGACTCAAACTAGACTGCACACTAAAGGAGCAGACTGTGAGCTGAGGAGGCTCCAAACAAAATCAAACAGCTGGATAAAACTGATCTCAGTATATGTGTGTGTGTGTGTGTGTGTGTGTGTGTGTGTGTCTTATTTAACCAAGTAACACTTTAGTATGAATATTTATTAATGCAACTTTCTCTTGCTCTCTTTCTCCCTCCCATCCCACAAAACCAATAAAACAGTTTGAGACCTATCTGCAGTTTCAATGTGCTTTTATTAAGTGTAATATTGTATGGTGATTGCATCTACATCTGCACCAGCTGGGTGGTCAAGTGTGATCGGGTCAGTTTAATCGGGGAGAAGCTGGTTTTGTGGTGTTTCTCGCTCCTTTCTACTGGTGGCTATATTGTGCAGAATGGCACATACAGCCACTATCTGTGATGCCCGGTCTGGTGACTCTGAAGCGCCGAACACAGTTGAAATGTGCCTTTAGGATGCCAAAGGTCATCTCTATCTTCACTCTGGTTTTACTGAGGGCCACACTGAAGCGGTGCTGTGGCCCTATCTGAGGATCATGATAGGGGGTTATTGTGTAGGTTTTTCTATCTCAGTTTAAATGAACAGCGTTTTGTACTGTACCAAATTTAACTTGCTTTCCTCAAAGCGCTGACACAACACAGACTCATGGAAAATTTGTAAGACAAGCACTGGAGCCAGGCCATTTGGCGTCCAAACTTGATCATATGTTCATGACCACAAGTCGTCTGCAGATGAAATGTTTAGCAGATCATTGTTATATCTGTTAAAGTTACTATTAATTTAAAGATTCATCTCACAGAAAATAATCATCTCACATATTCACATCATCTCTACCTGAACAGTAAGGCTGTGATAGGACTTCCTATTAACATAATCTGCCTCATGTTCCCCTAGAGCAGTGGAGATTGGAGCAATAGACTGCATACATGTTGCAATGACTTGGGAATCCTTTCATAAGATTATCAGAAGAATAATAAAAAAGATTCAAAATAATTCTTAACATGTATTATATTGTATAGTACATTTGTGAAATTTGCTTTTTGAGAAAAAAAAAAGTGTTCATGTGATGTCACCCTATCAATATATCTTACCGGCAATTTTATAAAAGCCCTCTTTTATGGACATGGTCGATAAATGTCCGGGGAACATTATTAATTAAACTTTTCATGTACTCCTGCAGGGCGAGGACCACCTTGCGAATGGTTCGACAAACATATGTTTTCCCCTAGCTTCTGTGCGTCACCATGCAAGAATGTACCACTTGCAAAAAAAAAAAAAAAATGCAACGCAATAATATTTGCGGTACAGTAAGTGCATGAATTCGACGTGTTAAATTCTTTATGTGCGGCTCAAGAAGTTCGCAAAGATAAGACATTCCTTCCGCGGAAAATCTGTATCTTTCATACAAGTAACAATCAGTTAAGGCAAGGGGATTTTGTCATGCTAAAAACTCTTTCTCTACGAAGTGCTCGTCAAACAATTTGCGCTGAGATGTCCACCGGATTTGGAAGAAAAGGTGAAGTCATTGCAATTAACAGACACTTGGAATAAGTTACGTCACCTGTATGTTTCTTTGCTCTCAGCTGATTGGTCAAACTTCAGTCTGAGATCTTGAATCCAGAACATAACCTGCCCCGGAGCAGGTTAGCCGTGCAGCGTAAGATACCATGGCAACGAACACCGATTAAAGCCGAGCTACTTTCATAGTACCTAAAACCCAGGGTTGGCGGAAACTAAGCTGAAACATAGCTGGCTAGCCACCTAATCCGGCTTCATGGTACAGGCCCCTGCATTGAGAACATTGTTTGTGTACACAAGAGTTTACTAAAAAGAAAGATTTTGAACAACTCACTGAAGCTGTCCGCTGGCATTTTGACGGTCAAAAATAGTCGATCTAATAACTTTATTCTAGAGCTGCTGTAAAGCCTAAACAATCTATGTTACTGTACTTTCCTATTATCACTGTAAAGCTGCTTTGAAACAATCTATATTGTTAAAAGCGCTATATAAATGAAGGTGAGCTGACACTGTTTACACTACGTCAACACGTAGGAGATTGACGTGGAAGAGTAGAGATTGTTGAATAATGTCGTTATTTTGTTTTTGTTTTTGTGCACAAAAGGTGTTCTCATCGATTCATAATATTAAGATTGCACCACTGTAGTTACATGGATTATTTAAACGATGTTTTGACTACCTTTCTGGGCCTTGAAAGTTGCAAAGACGTTGCTGTCTATGGGTGGTTCAGAAACCTCTCAGATTTCATCAAAAATATCTTAATTTGTGTTCCGAAGATTAACGAAGGTCTTACAGGTTTGGAACGACATGAGGGTGAGTAATTAATGACAGAATTTTCACTAATCCTTCAACTGAAAACAACTTGCACTGACATATCTTAAAATATGTGACTGCCACTGTTTTGTCTCAAGATGCACACCAGTAATGGTTTTTTTTTTTTATTAGACATTTTTATAAAAGCTGCTTAAATACCCTAATTTTATTAAGGCCTAGACCTGGCTTAAGCTAAGCCCAGTATGGAAACCATGACCATATTGTTTATACCAGTAGTCAGCTTAATAAATACTGTCAAGAAGACAAGTCACAATTCAGTCTAATATTTATATGAATGGCAAATATGCTAATGACTAACCTCTGAACAAACTCAAGGTGCTGCCTCTTCCTGGCACTGCAAGCTGAACTCATAGGAGGAGGAAAACAGCGCTGCCAGGCCAGTGATGAAGATGCTGTGATCCTTTCCACACACACCTTGACCTTCCAAACGTAATATCCAGCACTGGTCGCTTAGAGATTGACCTGTAATTGAAAAAAAAAAAAAGAATAAATAATATTAATAATTAAAATAACTATTGTGGGTTTCACTGTGGTTCGATGTAGTTGTCTATTCATAGTTCTATGAATTAAATTTTTCACCTAAACATTAAAATTGATTAGGGTTAGAACGTTAAAACGCACTGGCATATTATTTTGCTTGTTTTAAGCATAAACTCACTTAATTTTGACTTATTCTTTCAGAAAACAAGACAATTTTTACTTGTCTATTAAATGCTTCTTCATGTAAGAATTTTAGATATCTGGACTGGAAACAAGAAAAAAACACTAATTAAGAAAAACATATTTTGCAGTGGGGTGAGTAAATGATGGCTTTTCATTTTAGGTTAAAACTAACTGTTACCCAATGTTTACATACCAAGCAATATAAAGTGTGGACTCTCTGGTAAATGTAGATTGCTGGACATCAGCGTTGCAAATTCCTGAAACAATTTTTAAAAAGGACAGCACAGCCATGATCAACAGAACCAAAACATAAAACATATTACAGATTAATGAGATTTGTTGAATAATATCTACTTATCTGCTATCTGCTTTAAGGATAACACCGTCTAACTTCTCTTTGAATTGTGGGAGTAACGTTAGTTGTAGGACCATGGCATGGTAATCAGGAATACTACATTTGAAAACAGCATCAGGAACATGGATTTTCTTGTGCTAGCAAAACTCTGACAACGATTCAAAAGCACGATCACATAACTGACAGCATTTTCTTTCTTTTTTTTTACCACATAAAGTTAGATAGACTATAACTGTACACTACTTAAAAGCACTTACATTAGCACTGGACCGTCATCAGATTACAAAGCCTGAAACGAAAAAAAAAAAATATATATATAGGCTATATATATATATATATATTTATATATATATATATCAAAAGCACGTCATGCAAATAACATGGTAAATGTTGCCTATTATGTGAAATGTCGAAGTTAACGTTACTTGGTAAACAGGTGGAACAGAGTGAATGCTTGCGCTGCCGCGGTAGTAAACCGCGTTCGCAAAATCAAACCAAATACGTGGAAACAATGTAGAAATGCGAACGCAAAAAATATATATATTGGCTTACCGTATCACTCAGTTGAACAATTTTCCATCTTCTCAAACTCTAAATCCCACTTATCGTCACAGGCGCAGGTTAGATTATTCAGATGACAAATTCTTCCATCCTTCTTCATGTAACATTAATGTCGTCCATTTTCTGCTGCGAGCTGCGTCACAGGCAACTAATGTTTGAAACACGAACCGAAGCTCACAAAAGCTTAAAAATTGCTCACAGATTCGCAGACACTGTTTATCTTGATGACAGGAATGATTATTCTGTTCATTTGAATCCCGCTGACAAATCAAGTTTGCCTGTAGTAGCTACTGTCTGCTCGCATCACATTTGAACTGAATTGAGCGCGAAAGAAATCAATCCCACAATGCAATACCTTTACAGTATGATACTGTATTACGAATTTATCGGGTTGAAAACAGAAATGTGCTGTATATTTACAGCTGTTGCGTAAAAGATACAGCATAATTCTGTATTACGAATTTATCGGGTTGAAAACAGAAATGTGCTGTATATTTACAGCTGTTCTGTAAAAGATACAGCCTAATTCTGTATTATGGAAATACAGTACAATTCTGTAGGAAATTTGCTGTAAATTTACAGTAAAGGGTTAGGCTACAGTGGACACAACAATAACGTCCAGAAATATACGTATTTTGTTTTTGACCCTCTGAACTTACCGTTGGACAGGCAAAACTTGGTGATTTTAAGTTGTTTGAGCTCAAACACATAATTACAATAAGATAGGCCATTAAAAAGTACAGTTTACTCAGAATTCATAATTAATGTAAAAAAAATTACACATGTTTAAGTAATACAAACTCAGTTTGTTTGAGTAGAAACAACTGATTGGACAACTCAATTACAATAAGAAAGGACAAGAAAAAGAAAAAGTAATGTCAATAAATTAGACACATTTAAGTAATATGAACTCAATCTCTTTGAGTTTAATCAAAATCTGGGTTTACAGTGTGTTACTGCAGCATGAGATCTAACAATATTATAACAATAGCTCTGGTAAAGCTTAACAGGTTAACATCTAGTGGCTTGACTTATGCGTGTCTGGGCTAGTGAAGCCCAGAGTTATTTAACTAGTAACTTTAGCAATGTGAACCTATGTGCCTCAGCCTTATGTGCCAATATGGCTCACACTTATTTAATTAGAACCTGCACTATGTGTGATTTTAACAAAGGATATAACGTTGGAGGCAGATAGAGATGAAAATAACTCCCAGCAACCACCTTAGCAAGCATGCATGCTGCATGCAATTATTTCTATTTTGCTATGGTCGAACAGCTATGCTTGTCTGTAACACGACAGCAAGGTTGTCTTCCTGTTGCTTTTGCTGTTGTTATTAATGACTCAAAATGTATGTTCTCATGCTAGCTTTGATTATGCTTAATTGTTTGTGTCAGTGTTTTTTTATTTATATTTATTTATACTGATTTATACATTTATATTGCATTTTTCTGTCCAAGACACACACATAGCACATACTGTAAATATTTGTTTACTTTTTATGTGTCCTCACTGTAATTCTAAAATTAAATATAGAGTCATATTAATTAACAAAATGTACTTACTATAGTGTTAGTTAGGATTAATGTTTGGTTTAGGGTTAGTTGCATAAAATTAAGTATAATTTATTGCTATTTGTATAATAACTACATGTAACGTGTAACAAAACCACTGTAAAATAAAGTGTTACCAAATATTTCAGTTAAATCAGTCTTTCAATGGGGTGTTAATTTACAGCATTACAATGACAGTGACTGTCAGTCAAGTGCTAGTTTCAGAAGTCCCTGGGAAATAAATAAGGTGTGAAAGTGCATTGTTCTGAAGTCAGGGGGTAATATTTGTAGATAGAATAAAGAGAAAAGTTGATGGCCATAGCGAACATTGATAGACATCAGAGTTTTAAATGTTTTTACATGTTCCCTTGTCCATTTTTAACTCCTCTTAAGAAATGTGTTTGTCTTTAATTAATATGGGACACTACCTGACATGGACACAATTAAGACTTGTGCTGCTTTGATAGCTCCATTCAAGCACAATCAGTGTCACAAGCAGTCAGTGTATGACAGTTAAATTACATCAAAGGAACATACAACATTGAACATTTGAAATTCACACTCCAGTGTAAGCCTGCATCATTTAATGTTTTATAAATATATATATATATATATATATATATATAATTAAAACATTATAAAACACACATATATATATATATATATATATATATATATATATATATATATATGTGTGTGTGTGTGTAATATGGCTGAAAAGATAAACCTAGCTATCACAATTGTTATGTTGTCCATTTCAATAAAACAATTTCCATAGTGTTACAATGTCTAGGATAATAAAATATTTGCTTGTGACCAAGAAATATTCAATCTGATATTTTCACTTCTTTTTTGAAAAGCAGCCTCACGACTTCCTTCCGTAGTCTTGTCAGATTTAGTCCATAAATGAGGGGGTTTAAAATGGGTGGTATGAGTAAGAATTCCAGGGCCATGAAATTACGCAAATCTTGTGGCAAACTCTTTGAACCATAACGAGTGTACAGCACATCAAACAGCAAAGCAACAGTCACATTGAGCAATGCAAGAAGATGTGGTACACATGTTTGTATGAATTTGTGCCTGCCCTCTATTGACTTTCTGCATTTTCCAACCAAGTAAATGTATGAGCAAAATATCAATATTGCATGTCCAAAATATATAAAAATTATTACATAACCAATCACATTATTTACTGTTGTAGAAAAACAAGAAAGTTTAACAACTGACCAATTTTCACAATATAGCTTTTCAATACTAGAGCCACATAATGTTAGTCTTGATGTTAATACAATTACAACACAAGTGCAAAAAAATGGAGAAAGCCAGCAGAAAAGGATACATTCAAGAACCCTCTGATTGGTGATTACTGAATGATACTCAAGTGGTCTACATATTGCCACATACCTGTCATACGCCATCACTGTTAATGTTGAAAAGTCACACAGAACAGATGAATAAATGACAAATATCTGAATCAAACATCCAGCATAAGAAATCACATGATACTGGGATAATAAATCATACATGAATTTAGGGTAAAATCCACCAGTGCCAAAAAGTCCATTTACACACAAATTACAAATAAAGACATACATTGGCTCATGAAGCTTCTTATGCAAAATTACAGTGTAAATTATGGTTACATTACACAACACAATTAATGGATAATACAATGCAGTCAATGAAAAAAACACAAATCTTTTCCCCATCGTTTCATTTAGTCCAGAGAGTGTAAACACTAAGACAATGGATTCATTCTCTAGTGGTGGCTGCATCTGGAAGGATATGCAGAGTTTTATGATAGTGATATCATTATGCACATCATAAAAAAAATTGTTGATTTGAAATGAAAAGTTAGATAATTTAAAAAATAATCAATATAGTCAGCTATTTAGTCCTGTTATATAAATGGAAACATTCCGTACTGTAAAGGTAGCATATGCTGGTTCTTCAAAGACGCAAGCAAATAAATAATTAAAATCTTACCACAATCTCTTTTTCTTAGTTTGACAGTGTTGTGAAAGGTTGATCTGGTGATATATATATATACATATGGAGACTATTCCCATGCTAATTTCCTTGTTTGTGAACACTTGCAAGACTTTTCAAAAGCTCTCTTGAGAATGTTTTTTGAAAAATATGTCAGTCTATACTAAACGTCATTAACCCTCTAGGGTCTGAGGTTTTTTGAGTCTGATTACACTGTATTCAGCACAAACTCTGCTACAATAATATGTCAGCAGCATGTATGTAAAAGTTTGTAGTTTTGAGATAATGACATTTATGCATGGTTTGTGAAAAAAAAAAAAAAATTGTCACTGAAATAACGTCATGAAACCCATACTGATTATTTCTTCACACAACTTTTGCAAATTGTATCACATAGCCTAGTGTAACGACTGGGCTATGAATCATTCTTTCATTTGTTTTGAATTAACAATTCTGACTCTGTGTTTTCTGAGCACATTCCTTCTGAAACCCAAAGCCTTTTACACTCTGAACTCATTGAATGTAAATCAGGACTCTCGAGCATCTAAATTACTGGCATGGAGCCACCAGGTCTGGGTTTAGATTGCTCTCTGACACCCTTTTACGACTCTGCGATCCTCTCAGAGACACTCCAGAACCTAAAACCAACATTTTTCTTCCCCTGTGGTGAGCTTCAAAGAGACCCACAGAAGAGATAAGGACTTTCTCCTGACACAGAGCATTCCACACACACACACACACACACACACACACACACACACAGCCATGTTTATGTGATTTGTGAGGACATTCCATAGGCGTAATGGTTTTTATACTGTACAAACTGTATATTCTATCCCCCTACACTGCCCCTATCCCTAAACCTACCCATCACAGGAAACATTCTGCATTTTTACATAAAAAAAAAACACTGCTTAGTATGTTTTTAAAGCCATTTGAAAAATGAGGACACCCAAAATGTCCTCATATATCACCTATTTTCCCGAGTGTCCTCATTTGCAGGTGTGTTATCATAAAAATGTCCTCAGTTGTCATGAAAACAAACTCACACACACACACACACACATGGACTTTCCATGGACTTACTTCATATACAGACATTTCCAAATGTTTGATATATTCCTGTGTTGCATTTTATATGACCATGTCATATTGGAGTATCTACGATTTTATCGTGTGTTAATCAAACTTTAAATGCCTATAATTGTGCTTTTGATTGTAACTTTGTATCCTTAACTGTTTTATATTTCATTCTTGGTATCTGTTTAACCGTCTCGCTCTGACTGAACCAACCGTATACAGGAGATTACAGTAAAATGTATTATTCTATGTGTACCATCTTTCTGGGTAGAAATGACGAATTCTAAACGCCGTCATAAACTATGTAGATGAACCGTCTGACAGGACAAAGGAAACTTTTCCCGCTTCAGATTCTCGGACGGTCATTGGTTGTTCGCGCGAACAGAGGCGTGAACCCATCCTCTCTATAAGAGACTGACACAGAAAGTTTCTCCAGAGCACTTTTTCTGTGAGAGGTTTCTGGTTCCATGGCTCCTTAGGGAGCTCTTCTCCGTTTTTCTTTTCTTTTCTTTCTTCGTCTTTATTTTCGTCTCCGGACTTTTCCTACGTTCATTTTGTAATCGGCAACTTCAACTTTAAAGAGACTCTTTGAACCTCCCGCGACCGCGCTTGCCCGGAAGAGACGAGAAAGCACGCCCCGCTCTTAAGGACACACACGCAAGACTCTGCTCTCCTCAGCAACACAAAGAGAACCATTTTGCAAGTATTAGTTTTATGGAACTTTTAATGTGATTTGATTCCTTGGTGTCTCTCAAGGTTCATTTTGTCTGTGATTTTTGCCGTACTGTGATCTTTCTCTGATCGCTCATCTCCTCGCACTCTCTCTCTCTCTCTCTCTCTCTCTCTCTCTCTCTCTCTCTCTCTCTCTCTCTCTCTCACACCTTTCTCATTTTCAGATCTCTCTCTCTCATCCTCTCTTAATTCATGTTCGTTTGGTAATGTTTTCGTTTGTTTGTTTCTGTTGTATATACATGTATTCCGTGTGTAACTGTAGTTCGATGTATTATTAGTTCAATTATTAAAATCCAGTATATCCTCGATTGATTCTGTCTGTCTGCTCACATTACGGAAAGTCCCTGATTTGTTGATCCTAGCTACAAAGCTTTACGATTTGTTACTCTTTCAGTAACCTAAATTTTATAAGGACAGGAGAATAATTTTCATGGCCAGAAACTAATTTTCCTGGAATTATAAGAAGTGATAACTTTATTGAGATGTTAAGTTAATCTTACGGTCGTTTGCTGGATATAACTAAATTAATTCCATTAAAGTTATCTCATACAATCGATCTGTAATAAGACTATTGATATATTAATGACGAACCATAACCCGTTGTGGTAATCATTCATACAATCGATCTATTTTCAGCTTCGATAATTTAATGTAACTGTAATATGCAATATATATTAATCATATTCCTGATTGATTATTAAAATTCCTTATATATCATTTGAGCTAATGTTAATGCAGTATTAATGCGGTTACACTAGAATATTTGCTTCAAAACTATGTGAAAATCATCCTGACATCTCTTATCATTCAGATAAGACTATATTGATTTAAAATTTGTAAGACGTGTTTTGTGTAAGAAAGCTTTATGCGAGTAGGCGTAAACACATCCTGAATATTAATGGATTTCACACCTGAGAAAGACAAAGACCCTCCCCTAATAGCCCCATTAGGTGCTATCAGGCCCTATCATTCTGAGCAACCTTGCACAAAGAATGAGGAGATTTACAAAAGAATGGCTTTCTGATTAGTGATTGTTTGGATTTATTTACAACACAACATAATCCAAAGATACACAATGTAACTGGATCTAGAGATGTCTAAAATGCAAAATAAATAATATTATAATAATATAATGTTAAATAATGTGCCAAATCTCTATGGAAATGTATAATTAAGGGATCCACAAGATTAGATACTAACAGCTGCTAACTAAACTGTGTAGTTTAAAGTAAAGGTCTGGCTTACCTACCACTGGGTCCTTTTGGAACAGCAAATCTGGTGCTAGATGCAGTTGGGAGGGGCTCCATGACATCTCCTGGCAGCTCTGGTTCACTGTCTTGCTCAGAACCAGAGGTATCTGTGTCCTCCCTTGATGCATCTATTTATAACACAAGAACCATTAGTGTATAATCACAATATAAATGCCACAGCCATCAACAACAAGAACACACATGAACCAGCATTTTAAAGGTCCACATCTGTATGACCTTCTTCTGCAGAACACAAAAGAAGATATTTTAAAGCATGTTGGTAACCACAGTTTTGGTTTCCATTAACATCCATTGTAGAAAGAAAAAAAAACAATGGAAGTCAACAGGAACCCAAAACTATTTGGTTACCAACATGCTTTAAAATATATTTTTGTGTTCATTTTTGGGTGAACTATCCTTTTAATCTGACAAAATCATCTCAACTTAAATTCCTGAATTCGGTATGTGATTAACTGCCTGTGTCTAGATGCTCTGACCTGTTGCTGGTCCTGAAGTCTGACCACACTGACTCTGACTAGCCTCAGGTAGGGAGCTGCTCTGGGTTCCAGTGGTGATGCAAGGGCTGGGGTCTGTTTGCACCTGATCTGCCTGTTTTTGCTTCTTTAACCCTCTGAGGTCTGAGCTGTTTTCTGGGCCCTGGAGGTGTTCTGACATGCTCTGACATTTGTGGTTATTTCTGTTACTTGTGACATTTTCATGTCTAAAGTCTGATTACACTGTATTCAGCACAAACTCTGCTACAATAATATATCAGCAGCATGTATGTAAAAGTTTGTAGTTTTGAGATAATGACATTTATGCGTGGTTTGTGAAAATACAAAAACAAATTCTCACTGAAATAAGGCCATGAAACCCATACTGATTATTTCTTCACAAGACTTTTGAAAATTGTATCACGTAGCCTAGAATATTTGCTCTAAAACTATGTGAAAATCACCCCGACTGCTCATTCAGATAAGACAATATATTGATTTAAAAATTTTACGACGTGTTTTGTGTGAAAAAGCTTTATGCGGAGGTCATTAATATGTAAGCTTTTCACACCTGAGAAAGACAAAGACCCTCCCCTAACGGCCCTATTAGGAGCTATCAGGCCCTGTTATTCTGAGCAACCTTGCACAATACTGTAAATGAGGAGGTTTAAAAAAGAATGGCTTTTAAATTGTTTGGATTTATTTACAACACAACATAGTCCAAAGATACACAACAAATGCCAAAAAAGCACTTATTGAAAACAATGATCCAAAGACAGAGACCTTTGTGCCATTCCTAAAAACATTGTACATACCTTTCATTTCCAAGGTGTTTGATTTTCACTTTACCATGTTCATGTACAGAGACTCATGTGAATGTTGAAGTCCTCAGTGGCATCTGGGCCCTGAAAAAAAAAAGTGAACATACTGATATCAAGAGAAAGGCCTGCACGATTTTGGGAATAAATTTTAGATTTTTCTGGTTAAAATTGCTTTTTAAAATTCACAGAATACACACACACACACACACACACACAAATGTTTCCAACAATATATAATATAATGAACACCAGGTTTGTTGTGCCTTGTAGGCATAAGCTATGCGCAGTGCTGGATAAAATAATAATAACAATAACCTATAGCAGTATAAATCTTCCAAAAGATTTCAGTAACAACTAAGCTAGAGAAAAATATATTGATTATCATGTTACTTCAAATGTTTCCATTCGTTATGATGATATGAAATGAGATAATAGTAAAAACATGAAGCCGTTTGCTTTTCAAACGCGATCGCGATCCAAAATATGATACATTCAAACGCGATCACGCTCAAATATAAAACATTATGGTTACCATATACATATCTACGTTTGAGCAGATATCCACAAACACAGTAACAGTAAACACGGGTCTAAATATTATAATATTCACCATATATTTAGCAACAGTTCAACTGCAATGTGAAATTTATGCAACAATAGCAAACTAATATGTAAGAATTTCTTACCTTACATCTTTCTTGTCTTCAAATCGCGTTCTTCTTCTTCTGATGTAAATACAATGTAAGCTCAGGCGCGTCTAAAAGCAGAGACTTGTGAAGTGTTTTGGTGTTTTGTTTTTGAGGTAGGCCTAATGAGCGCGATCGTGTTCCATGTGGAGATTTGCATGTGAATCTCTTTTGCACGAGTGGGCGTGGTAAATTAAAAATAATTAGGAAGCGTTTGAGAAGCTGGACATCAATTACTTAAACAGAGAATATTTGTTTTCAGTTTGAATCCAATCATTTAAAAGTACACACTTAAATGTTTATAAAGGTATATGGCTCATAAATGTGACAAGTATTCGCTGAGTTTTGTTTCAGTTTATAGACAATGTATATATTATATATAATGTATATATTTTACAAAAGCACAATGTTTTGATTTGATTGTAAGTGGACACATACAAAAGTAGAAATATCACAGATTCTTTTTTTATATTTCTTTTTTCTGTATGACCATAAATGACGGAGTAATTTAAGTTTATAGTGCTACAATGTGGAGAAAATCCAGCAAAACGCGCCCGCGTTGCCGACCTCAGAGGGTTAGAAAGAACTCTGATATCCCTCCCTTTCTTTTCATGTTTAATTGACCCTGTTCAAAATATGACAAATTGAAAATATGATTCCAATCATATTCATATTTTAATCATCATCCAATTACCAACATTTTTTATCTTAACTCTCTCGCCAGCATAAAAAAAAAATAGAAATCGCCACCATTAGCTTTTTTGGTAATTTTCATGTCAGGGGTGTTTTCTATATTAGTTACTGGTTTAGAGTGTGACCACTACAAGTTTGCTGAGTGCTGTTTGTTGTGCTGAGAATGTAAGTTCACTGGCTTCCTTTCTCCCTCACGTGTGTACATCTTCGTCACGGAACGCTTGTTCATATGTATGTAGTCATGTTGACTCGCCATGTCTGTATTATAGTTTGGCCTGGGAATGTACGAGTAAAAACCAGACGGAATAAAGCGATCGCTACAGTATTACAACTAAACAAGCTCTTGGCTCGACGCTGCGGTCTGCGTTCATACAGGTTGGTAAAGTAGGCTACTTTAGCATCTTGCCCTGTTCCGACTGCTTATATTCAATTGAAGACCTTTTATGGTTTAAGTAACTTTCAGCCCATTGATGCACAGGCTACAAATTAGGCATAGCTTTGATTTGACCTGTGTAATTACTTTTATGATATTGTAACTGTTTTCTTTGCAGGAGGACCGTCATATGCCATCTTGGCCACTGTTTTTCCTGTGCCTTGTTTTTAGTATTCAGTTGTGTGTGTGTGTGTGTGTGTGTGTGTGTGTGTGTGTGTGTGTGGGAGGGAGGCCCACTGTGTTGCCCATCAGTCTCTCCCTTGTGCGTGTTGCTGTATGTTTCATGTTTGTGTATGTAATGTTTGTATCTTAGGCCATTGGGTTGGTGCAGTATCCTGGGGGGTAACAACTCTGTTGTGTGTTCACTGGTTTGCTGAGTGTAAATTACTTTTTTTGTTGTTTTTTTGTGCATGTGATTTGTGATGTGCCCTATTTATTCTGTGTTTGTTTGAGTCTTGCTGAATTTTTATTGAGTGCTATTTATTCAAACACCTTGATTTTGCACTTTGTTGTCCCCGTCCCTGAATTTGTTGCCCAGAGGCCTAAAGTCTGTTTTTCATGTGTGTGTCTAACTTGAGAAAAATAAAATAAACTGTTTTTATTTTTATAATACTCCAGTCCCTCTCTCTCCTTTTATTTCCCTTCATTGGGATAGCCTGCTTGTAAACATCTAAAATTCAGATTGTTGGTTATCCACTTGATTGGTTTAAAAAGGGCCCCCTAGGGGTCACATTGGGCAATGTTGTGGTCGGTGTCTCTTACATTATTAGAGCGCTTGCCACGTGCGACCCACCTACATTTGAAATAACAAAATTTTGGTCGGCAGGAAAAATGGTCCAACGAACCATTCGGTTTGAAAATGCGTACCGAAAACCGAACCGAAAGCCTCGTACCGAACGGTTCAATACGAATACGCGTATCGTTACACCCCTAGTATCTATATATGTATCTATCTATTAATCTATCTATGTATCTATATATGTATCTATCTATCTATTAATCTATCTGTCTATATATATTTCTATCTATGCATCTATTAATGTGTTACTATATGTATACTCTGTCTCTAGCCTATCAGTCAATGTGTAAATTTAAATATAAGCCTAAATATAACTAAACAAATCGCACTATAAATGTCACTATATCACCAAAAATCCGCTATCTCAAAATCAAACTCCTCTCACAAAAAGAGGTCAAGATGCGTGGACTTCACTTTTATACAGATGTGAGATTGTGTGCTCTGTTCCCAACCATCAATCAAACGCTGATTCGGCGGACCATGCCACCTGTCGAAACACTTGTGAAACACTCCGAAGCTTCATTTAGCCATAGTCACGTGACATGGGTGTTTTGAATCACGCTTCGGATCAGTGTTTCGAAACATCTGCGCTTCGGGATCTCGAAAAGCTTCAGAACGTCAGTTTCGCGTCAGCCATTCCTACTTACCATCTGCCTTCACAATTCCCTTTCTTTTACTTTTGCTAAGACACAGAGACTGTTACCTTCCAGCTAAGTGTACTATACCAGCCATTGATACTGAACTCTCACCTGTTTGACCTGCTTGCAGTCTGCCACCTGTAAATATTTCTTTGGTCCCCATGAGGAAAACAGCTTATAAATCATACAAAGTTTACGAAACAGAAGTTTTGTGTGTGTGTGTCACCCTTGTGATAAACTGGCCATATGTCCAAGGTGTTTCCTGGCCTATGGCCTGAGACCCTGTGATAGGGTTAGCTAGTAATTCAGATGTCATATGCAATGTCAGCAATATTCACAAACAATAGTCTAATAATCTCAGTTAATTTTAAATGATATTGAAAGAAATCTGTAGAAAGGTTTTAAAAAACTCAAGATGAGACATTTTGAAAGGACAGGTATGATGGTTCTTGCTTAGCTCATGGCTAACAACTGAAATCATCATGCAATGGACCAAATGATGCAATTCATATGGGTCCCCATATGGCCTAATTTGACTTTAATAAACATGGTTGTTAAAGGTCATTATGTATGTTTCCATTCTTTGCCTTAGTCTTTATACCCAGAAGGCTTCCCTGTCCAGAGCTGCTCTCAGTGGGATAACAGAACAGATAATTATCTTGTAATGATAACACTTTAATTAAACCCCACTGACCATACAATGACACTTAGATCCCTTCGGGCTGATCATAGCTTTTAGTGACCTCTAAATGTGCTAATTTTCAATCTCAAATAGCGTTCAGTGGTATGGTAGCAAATACAAATCTTTTTAGTGCACCACCAAATGATGTAACTCAAAACATGTAATTAACAACTCATTAACTTATTTTCACTCCTAATGTGGTCCCTTGACCATTCCAGGACAACATCTTGACCACCACATCTCCCAGTGGGCTGAGATAAATAGACCTTCAGGTTTAATTAGACATTACAACAACAATTAAATCCCTTTGGTCAAAAGGTCAAAAAACCTGTCCAAGTAAGGCTTACGACTGATGTTTTAGATGACGAATATCGTGTCATTATAAAGAATGATGACACAGAGATATTGTATACTTTTCAGATTTTTTTATTTTATTTTATTTTTTCTCTGACAACAATTAAATATATTTATAGCACATGTAAATATTTGTAAACACTTTTTTTAACGTGTCCTTACTGTAATTATACAATTGAGTCACAAAATGTACTTGTAAATGTAAATGTACTAACTATATGGTTAGTTAGAATTAGTGTTTGGTTTAGGGTTAGCTGCATAAAATTAAGTATAATTTAATGTTATTGGTATAATAAATACATGTAACATGTAACAAATCCACTGTAAAATAAAGTGTTACCAAATATTTCAGTTAAATGTGTTTCAGTGGGGTGTTAGTTTACAAGATTGCAATGACAGTGACTGCCAGTCAAGTGCTAGTTTCAGAAGTCCCTGGGAGAGAAATAAGGTGTGAAAGTGCATTGTTCTGAAGTCAGGGGGTAACATTTGTAGATAGAATAAAGAGAAAAGTTAATGGCCATAGCAAATACTGGCAGACATCTATGTTGCCGTTTAACAGACAAGAAAAAGCCATTTGTGACTCAGTACAATATCTTGCCCGATACCCAATTATGATTCCCAGGATGGAGATAAGGAACGGTGAATAAATAATTTATTTTGGATCTGTTCCTCACAGTCGTATGGATTCTAAAGGATGTGGATTATAGCACATTAATTAAATTGATGTATTTTGTGAATTTATGTTGTGTTTTAGTGCATTTTCTGTTCCCCACAGCAAACAAAATAAGTAGTACATGATAAATAATGGTTAAACGAGTTACCACTGTAAAATATCGTGCTGTAAAATAACGTTAATCTACTGACAGCTGTGGTAGCCAGCAAAGTACTGTACATTTACAGCCCTCTACCATTAATTTACAGCACTCCTTTTTTACAGTATGTTACATTAATAATACCATGGAAGGTAATGCATATCATTTGGAAGACCGATTGCTTCAGTTTGAGTTTTAAACAGTTTGAGTTTAAAAACTAGTATTTATACAGAGTACAGTACTGTGAACTTACGTCAATTGTGTCTACTGAAAAGGAATATTTCCTAACATACAACTGCAAACACGTGTAATGAATTAATTACATTAATTAATGAATTAATTAAAACATGACTTTAACTTAATTCTCTGTAGTTCTTATTTATCTAGCAAGAGCACACATGTATGTGCTAAAATACTTTGCAAGGAGATTGTGCAACTACAAAGTAACTGACTTTAAATAAAGCAACAGGCAGCATAACATCAGTATTTCTCTGCTCATCTTTGACTGAAGCACAGGCTCTACTCTCCAGCACAATGGTGACCCACAAAACTAATTAATTAAACTAACAGATCTCTCCTGTATCATCTTGTGCAAAAACACATAAAACACTTCAGTTTAATGTTTACTCTCCTTTTTTAGTTCTCTTACGAGAGGTTCTCTCGTACTGCGTAATATCTTACGCTATGGGGAAATCTCTTTTCCGCGAGATACTGAAGCCAGAAATGATCCTTAATTTTGGAATAATGCAAAACGCGTTGCAGCAGCATGCAGACATAGGCAAGACGGCTCGCGCGCCTATTGGCTGCCCTGCGGCAACTGCAGCAGCCTATCGAGATGCCCCGTGGTGACGTCAGAACCAATGGGGGCGCTTCGCGCCTATTGCGTCACGACCCGCCGAAACGGGTGTGGTCTGGGCCTATAAATATAGCTCGAAAGGCTGGTAATCTGATTTTTCATCTCTTCAGCGAAGCTCACGCATCGCTGGATCCTGAGAGAAGAAGCCGCGCCGTCAGAAGAAGCCTTTCAGCGGGACGAGCTCTGCATCTGAAGCCGCTGGCCGCGCCGCCTTCAGCTGCCGTTCCTGCTGCGCTATCCGGTGCACCATATCCTTTTCACTGCTAGTGTGTGTTTGCCGCCGCGACTCACACTTTTCTCTCTAAAAGAGCCGAGCGTCTTTTTCAAGATGTCTCGTACCCTCTGTGGCTCGTGCCGAGCCCCACTCAGCGACGGGGACCGCCATGTCATCTGCGTTTCCTGCCTGGGTGAAGATCATGCAGCTCTCGCGCTCGCTGACGGCAGATGCCCTCACTGTGAGCTATTGCCAATGGTGACTCTGAGGACTTGCCTGGCATTTTTCACCGAAGCTGCACCTCCGTCCACTGTGGTGCCGCGCCGTAAAAAGCGCCGTGCTCAGCGGGTTCCGGAACCTCCTCCCACCGATCGAAGCTCACCAGTTCGCCCGCCAGCTTCGCCGCCTGCTTCGCCTGAGTGTCTTACTTCCGGACAGCGGCCGCCGTCTGCCACCGCTTCCGTGTTGGACGACAACGAAGAAGTGGCATTTGTAGAGGAGGACAGCTGCTCTATTCTGGCGTCGGGCAGTGAGGATTGGTCGAGCTCTGTGGATCTTGCACCCTCTGCTCGTGAGCCTTCCGGGAAAAGGGCTAGCATCGAGGCAGAGCTGACGCGTCTGCTCACGCAGGCCGTGGAAAACCTAGGCCTCGAGTGGTCGACGCCCGCGGAGCCTGCGCACAACCGGCTGGATGGTCTTTTTATTCAAAAAGACCGCGTCTCGCCGCCTTCAAGACCCGTTTCTTCCTGAGCTTCATGAAGAACTCGCAAAGTCTTGGAGCGCCCCCTTCTCAGCCAGGTTGCGTACCTCTGCTTCGACTGCATTCTCTGCGTTGGATGGTGGACAGAGGCTACCATTCTCTTCCTCTGGTGGAAGAAGCTGTAGCAGCCCATCTTTGCCCGCCCTCTGCTGGACGGCACGCTAAGACGGCGCTACCATCCAAAGCCTGCCGCACTTCAGCTTTGCACAGTTGCGCTTACATCGCCGCTGGGCAGGCTGTGTCAGTGCTGCACACTATGGCCACCCTGCAGATTTTCCAGGCCGACCTTCTCCGAAAATTGGACGAGGGAGGACTGAAAGCTATCAGCTTGCCGGAATTAAGAAGCGCTACGGATTTTGCACTCCGCGCCACTAAATCCGCTGCTCAGGCCATAGGGCGGAACATGGCCTCTCTCACCGTTGCTGAGAGACATTTATGGTTGACGCTCTCTGAGATGCCGGACTCAGAGCGCACCGCGTTCCTCGACGCCCCCATCTCTCCTGCTAGCCTCTTTGGATCATCTGTCAAAGATTTCGCGGACAGATTCGCCGAGGTGCAGAAACCGTCACAAACCGTTCTGCCAAAGCGCTCCAGCTCTGCGACAGGCCGCTCTAAACAGCCATTTGTTAGCCGCAGCCCCCGCCCGCCGCCACCTCACAGCGTCGACAGGCCTGAGGCTCGAGGCCGCACTCTCGTTCTGCCAGCCGCCGCCCCCCGCGTGGGCCCCGGCCGAAGATTGAGATAAAGCCCGAGGCCTCAAAGTCTTCCTAGCCCGCCTAGGAAAACGACGGTGTTTAAGTCCCGCTGCGGCCAGACTTTCACCAAAACTTCTCGCTCGATCAGTTCCAGAAAATGCGACTGTTCCAGTGTATTCTGCAGTAAACAAGCCGGTACCACTGCCCGCTTGCCTGCACACAAACAGCGTTTTTACGGCGACCCAGTTGAATCTCTCAAAGAGTGTATTTCCTGGTGTTCCAGCCACGGCCGATGGTGTTATGAGTGTAGTAAAAATGCCCACTGCCCAGTGCTCATTCCTACACACAAGCACAGCCCACCCCACAGGGCTCGCACACATAAAATCGACTCATGTCAATTGTGCATTAAATGTAGTGAATGTGCCCACGACCCAGTGCCCACAAACACTACACACTACATGTCTCACGGTTTCTGTAAAAGCGAAACCAACACACACACAGTCAGCTCAAGCCAACGGTGTTTTCAGTGTAGTAAATGTGCCCGCTGTCCCGCGCCCACATTCACTTGCAGACATCACAAACCCCACGGGGTTCCCCCTGCTCGCTCTCTCTCAGCAAACTGCCCTAAGAGAGCTGAGCGCGGGCAGGCTGCCCGCTGTGATCAGCGCGCCCCCCGCCTCGAACGCTGCAAGCACGGCGTCTATGTTACAGCACACCGAAGCTCTCCGGCCGCCACTTTGTCACGGCCAGAGCCCAGATCTCATTCGATTCAACCCTAAGCTATTCATGCAAATGTGTGGGCAAAGCTTCCCGGGGTATCAGAATGGGTGCTGAACATTATAAGAAGAGGCTATTCGCTACAGTTTGCTCGACGCCCCCGCCGTTGCGCGGCGCGAATCGAAACTATGGTGAAAGAGGAGGTAGCACACCTACTTCGTACCGAAATTGTGAAACTGTTGAGCAAAAGGGCCATAGAGCCTTTATCTCAAGCTCAGAGCGAAGGGGGTCTGTACAGCAGATATTTTCTGGTACCAGAAAATGCGGATGCTCAGTGCTGCTAGGTTTGTGTCAATAGATCTGAAGGACGTGTATTTCCAAATACAAATAGCGTCACGTCACAGGCGATTTTTGAGATTCGCCTTTGAGGGCCAGGCATATCAATACAC
Organism: Abramis brama; assembly: GCF_963993115.1. Classification (NCBI taxonomy): domain Eukaryota; kingdom Metazoa; phylum Chordata; class Actinopteri; order Cypriniformes; family Leuciscidae; genus Abramis; species Abramis brama. Next base: position 34,196,983 of record NC_139972.1, read on the forward strand.
AGTCCTACCGTTTGGCCTGTCTCTAGCACCCCGTACATTCACGATGTGCATGGACACGGCGCTCACACCCCTGAAACTTCGGGGGATGCGAGTTTTGAACTACGTGGACGATTGGCTGGTTCTAGCTCAGTCACACTCGGAGCTCATAGAACACAGGACCATGTTACTCGAACATCTCGAGAATCTGGGTCTCAAAGTCAATTGGGCGAAAAGTTCACTGTCTCCCAGTCAGAGAATATCTTTTCTGGGCACAGAACTGGACTCGCTGTCTATGACAGCGCAGCTATCGCAGCAGCGCAGACTGGACATTCTGCGTATGACAGAAACCTTCCGCTGCGGCGCTATAGTCCCGCTCAGAGAGTTTCAAAGGATGCTGGGTCTCATGGCCTCAGCATCGTCGGTACTCCAGTTGGGTCTGCTTCGCATACGCCCACTGCAGTTCTGGCTGAAAGCGCGAGTACCGCGCTGAGCGTGGACCACTGGTCTTTTTCGCCTCAAGGTCGATCAGAAATGCGTTTCAGCTCTGAAACCTTGGAGAGCGATCGACTGGTACCAGTCAGGTGTAAGCCTGGGGACTTCTTCGAGTGTGAAGGTGGTGTCTACGGACGCCTCCACTTTGGGATGGGGAGCGCTGCTCGAGGGCAGACCGTTCTTCGGCCAGTGGTCAGAACGGGAAAAGCTCCTACACATAAACTGCTTGGAGATGATGGCAGTCGACAACGCGCTGAGGCGGTTTCGTCCCCAGATAAAAGGACACCACGTCTTGGTCCGTTCGGACAACTTGTCAGTGGTGGCCTATATAATTCGCCAAGGAGGTGTCAGGTCCCGAAACCTTCACAGGCTGACGGAGCGCCTCTTGGAGAGCAGTGCACGTGCCTGGCCACCTGAATGTGGGACCAGACAGACTGTCCAGGAACAATGTTCCAGCAGGAGAATGGTCTCTACACCCACAGACAGTCCAGTTGCTTTGGGAGACATTCGGCAGAGCGGAAGTAGACCTGTTTGCGTCTCAGGAAAACGCTCACTGTCCGGAGTTCTTCTCCAGGAGCAGGGATGCGCTGGCCCATGTCTGGCCCCGCTGCCCGCTCTATGCTTTTCCCCCCCGTCACGCTCCTGCCTCAGGTATTGGAGCGGATCAGGGAAAGCGGATGCTCAGTGCTGCTAGTGGCTCCGTTCTGGAAGAACCAGGCTTGGTTCCCGGTTCTGATGCAGCTGACAAGCACTGCCCCATGGCCGATACCAATGAGGAGGGACCTCCTTTCTCAGGCCAAAGGCGCGATCTGGCATCCTCGCCCGGAGCTTTGGTCCCGACATGCGTCGGCCATCAACGGGTACCTGCTAACCTCCCGGCAGGAGTGTTAAACACGATCAGGCAGGCTAGGGCCCCCTCTATGAGACGGCTCTATTCCTCCAAATGGTCTGTGTTCTCCAGCTGGTGCACAGCCCGTGGCATATCGCCCCCAGATTGTGGGGTGGCGGAGGTTCTCTCCTTCCTGCAAGAGCTTCTGGATAAGGGCAGAACCCCATCCACACTCAAGGTTTACGTGGCGGCCATTACATACTAAACCGACGCTTGGCAAGTCACTTGGAAGGAGCGATCTGGTAATTTGCTTCCTTAGGGGAGCTAAGAGGTTAAATCCTCCCATACCTCCCTCAGTTCCCATGTGGGACCTTTCTACGGTCCTGGAAGCCATGAAAGGTGCCCCATTCGAGCCAATCCAAACGATAGACATTAAACACTTGTCTTTCAAGACAGCGTTTCTTCTGGCTCTCGCTTCTGTGAAGCGCATAGGGGACTTGCAAGCGTTCTCTGTGAGCGCGACATGTATGGAGTTTGGGCCAAATGACTCAAAAGTCATACTCAAACCAAGGCACGGGTACGTTCCTAAATCCCTCAACACACCGTTTAGGGCTCAGGTGATTTCCCTGTCGGCCCTGCCGGTCTCTAATGAGGAGAAGGACGCGAGCTTCCTTTGCCCGGTCAGGGCGTTAAGGGCTTACGTGTCTCGCTCGTCTGTCTTCAGACAGACAGAGCAGCTCTTTGTCTCGTTCTACGGACATTCCAAGGGTCTAGCCGTGTCGAAACAGAGCCTATCCAGATGGATAGTTGATGCTATAGCGCTGGCTTACACTTCTAAGGGCCTGCAGTTCCCATTAGGTGTCAGAGCGCATTCCACGAGAGGCATGGCCTCGTCGTGGGCTTGGTCTAGCGGGATTGCCTTGCAAGATATCTGTATGGCGGCAGGCTGGGCCTCCCCGTCTACATTTATAAGGTTTTATAACCTAGAGGTTCCCGCCTTGCAGGCTAGGCTGCTTTCGGTCTAAGGATCAGTATTGTCTGCCCGATGCTTTCGGCCCAGATTACTGAAACTATTGAGCAACGCTCGCTGATCGATCGTGCAACTCTATGGGCAGTGTGTAAGACCCGTAATATTCATCAGACCAGGCCGAGTTTTTTCGCCCTGGCTGTGTGGAACACTATCATTAATTGCTCCTTATAGGATGCTGTTTATTACAGGAATGATGCTATTCTAGCCTCTCTTCCTGGACTCTTTGCGACTCCCTGATGATTCATGCACTTGGGCCCAGGGCACCTGCCCTTGGGACTTGGTATTGGATCTCAGCATGCACAGCGTTTTACACTGTGTTCACCATAGCGTAAGATATTACGCAGTACGAGAGAACCTCTCGTAAGAGAACGTACTCGGTTACTATAACGTAACCTCTGTTCTCTCTAGAGAGGGAACGATTACTGCTTATCTTGCTGTGCCTGCAACACGCTCTGGTTCGCTTCTGCGATGAAAAACCAGATTACCAGCCTTTCGAGCTATATTTATAGGCCCAGACCACGCCCGTTTTGGCGGGTCGTGACGCAATGGGCGCAAAGCGCCCCCATTGGTTTTGACGTCACCACGGGGCCTCTCGATAGGCTGCTGCAGTTGCCGCAGGGCAGCCAATAGGCGTGCGAGCCGTCTTGCCTATGTCTGCATGCTGCTGCAACGCGTTTTGCATTATTCCAAAATTAAGGATAATTTCTGGCTTCAGTATCTTGTGGAAAAGAGATTTCCCTATAGCGTAAGATATTACGCAGTACTCATTCCCTCTCTAGAGAGAACAGAGGTTACGTTAGTAACCGAGTACGTTATTGACTTTGCATAACTTTTTTTCTATTAACTTTCCCTAATATTTAAGTGTTTCTTTCGTTTAATAGATCTGACTGTTACGTTTTACAGTATATTACTGTTTTTCTTTGAATTTACGATAATCTGTATTGCTTTTTTTCTACAGTTTGATGGCGTAAATTAATTTACAGGTGATTACCGTTAAATTACACTTCACTCTGTTTTTTTTATCTGACACATTTAACCCTTTTAACCCCACTGCAAAATCTTCAGTTAGAAGTTAATAATATAATTCAGTGATTAATTAACTGATGATTGAGCATTAGTGATGAACCTCTGATGTTAACAAGTAGAATCACTGAAACACAGAGGAACAACAAGAACAGAAAAAAAGCAAAACACAAGAACTACAACTGACTTCCAGCCACAGAATACATCAAATCTCTCAAGATTAAACAACTCCAAAAAATAGCATTACCAGCTTCACTGATTACTAACCAGATTTTTTCATACGTCTACAGAAATTCCTATTGAGAATTAACAGAGGTTTAGATGTTGTTTTGTTTCATTTGAAGTCACCATTATGGAGATCGGTGTTTGCTTTAGTTGTGCTCTTGACCCTTGACTTTTTAACATAAATTTTTTGGGGGCTGCTGTAGCTGTGTGTTCTAAAACTGGAAAGTGGCTGCGTTTAAACCATGGGTTTATATATCTGTCAGAATGTTGTGCAAAGATTTAAACTGTTTTCTGAACCAGTGAGGCTTCAGAAGTCATCAATTATGTCATTGGTCTAAAGCGATACAAGCCTCGATACGCGCTTCACTGAAAGCTTCCGAGATTTCTCGGCACATGCTCCGAAGTCTCGGCACAGAACGTAACATTACTAGCAAACGCAAAGCCAACAAAAATGAGATCAGATGTTGCTGGTTATGTTTTGGTTATGACATCATCACGTAATGTTTGGATCACCGATCTCGTCTCGTGTCTAATCCCTTATTTTATATTCCCACCACTGAGAAACTACAGTAAAAAATCAAGCAGTGCTGCACAATCAGTTAAGAATTTTTTTTAAACTCATCATTCACAAAAAAGCTTTGAACAACAGCATCATTTAGGCTACGTTTACACGGAAACGATCTGAAGAGAAAACGCAAAAGTGATCACTTTTTATTCTGCGTTTAGACGAGCGTTATCGGGGGGAAATCTGCGTGCATATGGTGACGCAAAAGTGTGTGAAATTCAATGTAGTATGCACTCCAGGCGGCTAGGTGGCAATGTGAAGCACTGATCGGTGCCTTCACTGTCTAGCAAACTTTTGCGTTTTTACCATTTAGACGGAAACGCGACGGTGGAGTGTTTTTAAGATTTCCACTCTGGAGGGTGGTTTCACTTTATTTTCGTTTTTAAGCCCCCAAAACGCCGTCGCCGTCTAAACGAAAGGCACATCTGATAAAATATTTTTACGTTTTCACCCGCGAGCGTTCTCGTGTAAACAGGGCCTTAGACACACAGAGACATCAAGAATCAGTGAATGAATCTCAGTAATGGTGCCAATCAATAAAAAAAGATATCATATCTGAACATCACAAAACACACAGCAAAACTAGCAAATAGTAAACATTTAAGAAAATAACCAGACAATTCAGCTGCATAATTTATTATACAATGCATGCTGGGAGTCATGGACGATTTTTTTTTGTACTATGCTGGTACCCATCATGCAATGCAGCATAAAACTTTTGATTGTCACCATTGTTGAGATTCATACACAGATTCTTGATGTCTGTGTGTGTCTGGCTGACATTGGAAGATCACAGTCTTTAAAGCACAAACTGTTTCCAAAATCATTAATTTTTCTTGTTGTCAAAACACTGATAGATCTCATTCTGTAGAATCACAGTGATGCCATAATCGATAATACAAAACATCATCCATATAAAGATTTTAGACAATAAATGATATTAGTGAATCAGTCCACTAGATGATGATTGTGACTATTAACAAACAGCCATTATGATCTGATCCCGTTTGCTTTCAGGTTTTTTTTTGTTTGTTTTTTGCCATAGCAAATGTATTTTAACCTGTTAGAACCTGAAGCTAAAATAGGTGTTTTTCAAATATTTAGATTTTTTGACTGTAAAATTCTAAAACAATGTGCTATCTTCATGTGCAAGGTGTCATCTTTTTCAGAAATAAATTAGCTTTCAACAAATTATAGTTATTATTGACCATTACTGAGTGTGGTGAGTTTGTAAATAGTATTTAAATATAAAAATAAATAATAAAAAAACAAGAATAAATGTACTTATTTTAATTAAGAAAAAAACCCAGAAAATCATGAATGAAAGAAACTGACACTTTAAAGTTGAAAAATTAACTATAATACATACATACAAGTCTTTTTTGTGACATTGGGTTGCACAATTTTCATTTAGGATACCTTTTTTCATACACGCACACACATAAATGCATGCATACATAGGCACGCACCACGTACACATGCACACACCACATGTTAAGATACGTGAAAGAGTAACGGACAATCGCCTCCCAAGTTTCATTAAAAAATTATCCCAATCCCCTCTTCTGCTGTCTCCACTTCTTTCGCCATGTATTTGTTTGTTTCTTTTAATATTTTATGCAATCCAAAACACTCTAACCTGCCGCGCTTCGTATCTCTGTTCAAATTCTTCCCTCCCGCTCTGCCAGAAAGCTGCTGTCATTTGCTGACAGAAAGCATGAAATTACCGTAATAAGCCATATATTGTGGCTATGTACCCACCATGTGTTCTGTGAGTGAGATCCCACCCTCTATTGGCGGGTTGAAAACATGCGGGACAGCCCCTACTACTGGCTGTAGTCTTTAGCCTCTGGCCAAAAAATCCTCCGATGACGCAAAATGACGATTTTTGCGTCATCGGAGGATTTTTTCCAGACAAAAAATAAATAAATCTCTCGTCTCAGGGGGATATGAGGGTGGAAAGCACAGTAATTTGAAAATACTACAGGTTTTCTACTAATACAAGGCGTAATGCTAAATCCTGAAGTATCCCTTTAACATTAGTTTTTCTTTTGCTGCTTGAACTGTGTTTTTGCAAGGCACGCATGCGCACAGACAGTTTGTTATATTGATTATGATGATGAAATCCTCATATAGCCTGTTCAATTCACTGTTCATTCAGAGTTTAATCCTGTATCCACAGTATTTCATTACCAGCACTGTGAAACTACAGCAATCAGTTACAATGACAATTTTTTTTAAATAAAATAGAGCTACACTGTCTTATAGAAACACAGAGCTATCAAAAATTAACACATGAATCTCATTCACTATTCCCTACATTAGTTTACTAATATAGTCCACTTGACAGAGTGAATGAAAAGAAGTGACTGAATTGAGAAACTGATGAACACCTGATAAGCAGAATCACTGAAGGACAGAGAAACAAGAACAGAAAAAAGAGAAACACAAGAACTACAACTGACTTCCAGCCGCACTGAGTGTGAAACCAGTTTACAAACCAGTTTAACATTATTTCTTTCATACATTTCTTTCATACAAAAGTACTTGTTGAGAATTAACAGATATTTAGTTGTTGATGTTTTATTGAATATAATAAAGTTTGTAGTCACCATGATGTAGATCAGTATTTGCTTTAGTTGGGCTCTTGACTTTTTACTATAAGTTTGTCTTTGGCTGCTGTAACTATGAGTTTATAAAGCACGTTTGTTATTGCAAGAAAAAGTCAAGAGAAAGTTGATGTTTGGCTGTTGTCATGATGTTGTGATCATTCTGGGCATGTCTGATTATCTGATCTCATCCTGTGTATAAGCTTTGAATTTATTTAATTGTTATTAATCAAATATCTGCTGACCTTCACAGACCACATTATAAAGACAACTCGATCATGCATGTTTGCACTCGCTGCTCGCATCAAGTTCAAGGCTTTGACGCTTGCTTACAGATCTATCACAGGGTCAGCTCTCTCCTACGAGTCTACATCCCTACCAGAAGCCTACGATCAGTCAATGAGCGACGGCTCGTGGTACCATCACGGAGAGCCAAAAAATCACTCTGGCTTATGCTACTCTGAACAATGCCTGCACTTGATATTTTGAGCACTTCTTGTTTTGTTTTTGCCTCTTCACAATGACTTAATTTAGTCCTAATTTGTAAGTCGCTTTGGATAAAAGCGTCTGCTAAATGACAAAATGTAAATGTAAATATATCTGTGAATTTATAACATGAAATTTAGCAATATTTCTATAAACATTTTAAAGATAATAATATAATAAAACATTTCCAACTCTTCCTTGACTTAGACACAGACATCAACATCAACAAGCAGCACATGAATCTCAACAATGGTGACAATGAAAAGTTTCATGTCGCAATGCATGCTGGGTTTCAGGATAGTATAAAAGTCCCAGCATGCACTGCAGTATGAAAAATAAATAAAAAATATTGCCACCATTGTTGAGAGACGTGCTGATTTTTGATATCTCTGTGTTTCTAAAATGCATTGTAGCTCTGTTTCTTTGGTTGTGCATGAGGTGTTAAAAAAAATGTGTCATTATAACTGATTGCTGTAGTTTCACAGGGGTGGTAATGTAACACTTTTGATACAGAATTAAACTCTGAATGAGATTAGTGTATGAACAGGCTATCATAATCATAATTTTGTCACCATAATCAATTTAACAAACTGCATTCACAAACCATGTGTGTGTGCATAAGTGTGGCTTGCAAAAACACAGTTCAAGCAAGAAAAAAACTGACGTTAAAAAAGTCAAGGTTCAGCATTCCAACTAAAGCAAACTGATCTCCATAATGGTAACTTCAAACCAAACATTTTCAATTAAACAACTCAATAACAACTTCTGCAGATGTATGACAGAAATAAAGTCATACTGGTGTAATGAATTAGCTCTATGAAATATTAATAATCAATAATAACTGGTTATAACTGATTATGAATATTTGGATCAGTTACTATAATTAACTTAATGTAGTAGAATTAATATTACAATCAACCCACCTGTTTGTCTTGTGAACACTCAGCGTTAATTGTTTATTAATTCTAAGAAATATTCAATTCCAGGGAAGGGAAATGTCTTTTCTTACTGTACAGGACTAAGAGCCTGTAGATAAAATCTAAATCGTAAAGTAAACTTTGTTGCAAGCAGAGAATCAGAACCAAATACGTATTGTGCACAAGTTTTTTTAACTAAATCTCAAACATAACTAATCTAAACACATACATACATGCACAGGTAAAAGGGGGAGTGACAGAATGGAATCGGAAGCAGGAAATGGAACTATGGGAAAGATCCATTTAACTATGAAAAGAACCATCAGCTTATCATTTTCAGAACACCTCATTAAATTGATACTTGCATGGTCTGTGCAGTGGACACAATTCTTGAAGCTGTTGAAAATTAAAGTTACTGGTTCCGTGTTACTGGTTCCATGAATGTGAAATTTTGAAGTTGCAATTGTTTTCTTCTCCGTTGGATGAAGAAGATATGATGAACTTGCATGGTTAGTTCGACTCTGTTCTCATGGCTGGAGTGCAGATTGTGGCCTGCCGGCCCTGGGTCGGAGAGGGGTCTGTGGGGGGTCCCCACAGACATCAACCCGAAGAAGCAGCAGTGAAGGCCAGAAGAAGAGAGAGAGGGTCACTGTGAATTTGTCTCTAATAAATCCTGAGAAATGCCCCACCTCTCCGGGTTTGCTTGACCAATGAGAAGGGTGGAATTTCCAAGCGGGAAAATTCCTCTGTGGTTGATTTATGAATCTTTGTTTTAAGCGTGTTCATTTGCATGTGCAGCTGGATTGGTTTCTGATGAAGAAACTAAGAAAGATTCTTGTGAGGGATGGGATGGGACCACAGGTCCCAGAGTGAGTTTTTACTATTATTTGTTAACTATAACAAATAATTGTGTCTGATTTGTCTCAGTCATTACACTGGTTAATAATAAGTGTAATAATGTGTAATGGCTGGAAGTCAGTTGTAGTTCATGTGTTTCTCTATTTTCTGTTCTAGTGTTCCTCTTTCCTTCAGTGATTCTGCTTGTTAACCACTAATGCTCAACAATCACTTACATATTCCCTTAATTATCTCACTGCAACACTGCGTCAGTGTGGATTTTCCTGTGGGGTTGAAAGGGTTAACAGTGTAAGATAAAAAGACACACCTATGGTATGTATTTTAACAGAAACTATTAGTTATAAAACAGGCATGCCAGTAGTTTACTGTAAAATTTAGTTGTTTTGGTCACCATTGTGCTGAAGAGTAGAGCCTGTGCTTCAGTCCAGGAGAAGATCGAGAAACATTGATGATATGCTGCATGTTGTTTTATTTAACACGCGGTGACTGTGTAGTTGCTGGTCCAGTGGAAATCTCTTTATTTACAATATTTTTTTAGTGGTCTCAAATGAAAGTTCACGGTAATACTTCACATTATGCTCACTTTCTCACATTATTAGTGCATTATACATTTAAAATGACAGTTGGTCAATTTAAAGCAGTCGGTTTCTGCAAGTGAAATTAGTTAAACCGAGTTTAATTTAGTGCATGGTATTTTTACAGTAACATCCTGTAGATCACAGTAAAGAACTGTACAATTATCAGTAAATTACTCGCAACAGTGTTGCCAGTATTTTACTGTAAAAAAAGCCTGGTAAGGTCTAACAGTGTATATCACTCAATAAGTGCCATAATTAATAGGAATTTATGATAATGTAATATAAGATAAAGGCGTATATAAAATGTTAGAAAATGGACTTGAACTTCCATAAACCCACAGAGTAGTGGTCTGGGTTCAAACATTCTGCCATGCAAAGTGAAGCATTCACGTCACTCGAAAGAATGTGAGGCTTCATTTTTCGTTGATCACGTGTTTCTCTGAAAACAATACGCGCTCCAGCATGGACCTTGGATTTCAATTTCATGAGAAATTGCACTGTGAATTTGAAACACGGCTTTGAAGCTTCAGTGTCATATGTAACAACACTGGGTTTCTTTGACAATGATGATGATCAGGGAATCTCCTGAAAAACAGGGAATCTCATTTTTACGAGACCTTTTAAAGCATAGAGATTGGATAATCTGGATAGCTATAATCTATAGCATGTTTGCTATATGTGTGCCTGGACCTGCTTTTCTGAATGGCTTAAAGTCGGCATGAAATCAAAATTGATATATACACTGTAAAAAAAAAAAAGTAGATTCTACGGTAAAACGCTGGCAGCTCTACGCTTCCACCGTAAAGTTACGGGTAAAACATTTTTTTCTTTTACGGTTGGCAGCCATTGTCATTGTTGTTTCTACAGTTAAATCTGGTGCTGGAGTCAATGATTTACTGTAAAATAAAAAGTTTTAACTTAAGGAAAAAACAATGTTTAAAATTAAAAAAATTAAGTTTGTGCCACAAAAAATAACATATTTTCCCTGTAAAATAAACTATCAAAAATGATAAAATACAATATTTTATTCTGTAAAAATTCCCAGAATTTATGAAAAAATGCTTTGCAGTTTCCCCTTTTTAATAATTATGATTAATAATAATTTAGAGATGACATGGAAAACTTTTATGAGCTATCAAAGGGTTTACCTGATGGAATATATGAAATATGATCACCTTTTGCTGGTTATTTCACAATGAATGAGCAACTACTACATTTCATGCATACAAATAATTTTTAGGTAAAGTATTAAGCCTGCTTAGTAGTTACCTTTTTTAGAAGGAGTTCTTATAATCTGTCTATCCTGTAAGCTTAATATACAATGCATTAATTTATTAAAACTTATAAATGCAACACAAATGTCTTGTATACCTTGTATTTCAAATAAAGCATTTTATTTACCATCTTTGAAGTTGTGAACATCAAATATTAAACATTTCACTCAAATCACCAAAGACTGTCCCAATGAGTTTTCTTCACTGCAAAACCAGTGTTAGAAGTTGAGCATATATTATATTTTACATCAACTGTGGCAGACAATTTGCAAACACCTTTAACATAACTTTGAGAACTTTAAGTGTTATTGGTGCAGTTTGAACTACAAAAATGTTAAAACAAGTTAAATGTTCCTTTTTTTAAAATATGCAAATGCAGTTATAGGAAAACACTATTTTTCTATTTTAATAAAAGCTGATTTCAAGAAATTCCGGGAAAAAAATTACTTTGACTTATTTTACACACAGAACTGTTCAGAAAAGCTGAAACTGTACATCTTTAAACTGCATCATGTAATTGAAAAAAAAGGAAAACAAAAAAAAATTACACTTTCTTTTGAGAACTTCACAATAGTTTTTGATTTACAAAATTCTAGCTAGCGATGTACATGCAGCCACCTTTTTACATCATTAGAATGCACAATTACTGTAGTAAAATTTTAATCTAAGAAACTCCTGGAACTAACAAGCAAAAACTGGTACTTGAACAAATCTTGTTTAGTAAAACCCCAAATTGTTAAAAACATTTCACTTACATTCAGAAGTATAACAATTGTTTAAACAACAAAAAACATCTGTAACAGAGTCTGTAACACACCTTTATCACACTGTCCAAAACAAGAGGGGTTGTACTAGATCCACTCATGGTCAGCAATGTCTGAGATGAGAGTGAGGACTCTAGGATTGACTGAGAACATTTTTTTCTTCTTGGATTCAACCTTGGTGCCTCTCTCAGGATTTATGGAAAAGAAACACCTTTATGGGAAAAAAGAGTGAGAGAAAGATTGAGAAAATTAACAACCTGAGAAGGGATATCAAATTGATACGTTTGATAAATCCAAAAAAAGTGTCCATAAAAACAGAAATTTTACCATTGGAGGAACTCCAGTGTTGATCGTAGTTCCACTGGGTAGTGTATGTTAAAGCAGTAATAACTGCCAAACATCAGGCAGATGGCGGAGGTGAAGGTTGTGATGTGGTCGTTGACAATCTTCTTGTCAATGCTCAACATGAATGTCTCAGCAGCAAAGCAGGAGGAACCTGGGAATCAATGTCAGTTATAAATATATATATAATGCAGATACTTGAAACAAATTGGAGGATGGACCCTGCCAATATTGGTAGTAAACAAATAAAGAAATGGCTTGATAAAGTAATTAATGTGCCAAATAAAAAATATTACATAAAAAGTAATTATTAAACAATAAGATTGGAAATAAAAGGGAAAATTAAATAATAGTGCTAATTTTAAATTAAAACTGAAAATGATAAATATTGATCTGTCAATGTATAATAAAATAAGTTGGTAAAGTTTCTTTTTTGGGTGCTATATTTGGCACAATAATTAATCAAGCCATGTATTTAGTTCTTTTTATTACCAATTAAGGCAGGATCCATCTTTAATAGTTACATACATCATAGGATGAATTATCTTACTGGCTGAGCTTCTGAGGTTGTGTTAGCCAGTGTCTCAGTATGTAAGCTAGCGAATGTGTGCGAGAATGAATAAATGAGTGAATGTAGTGGAGTCCTCTGGACTACATAAAACGTTATACAAATCGTGGGAAATGATATAACAAAACTAAACTAGACTGAAAAGTTTGTAGCCAAACTTTAAGTTGGCTTGAAAAAGCCTAGCCAGACAATTTGAAAAGACAATTTTAAAAGCTAAAAGCTTGAAGGCTTTCAGTTTAAAATAGTTGTACAATGACTTTGCAGTTACATCAGAAAAAAACTGTTGAATTTTGCTCTATTTACTTACCACAAACAATAATGAAGGGTGTTGGTGGCACTTTCTCCATCTGAACATCCTCTGCAAGGCTTGTCGTCTCAACACAGTGGAACAGAAGGTCTTCCTTCTCATCAAAATGAGCCAGTAAAAGAAGCAGCATCTCAATGACTTCTTGGGAGCAACCACTGGACTGACCTCTTTCAGTCTGAAGCTTGAGAAAAGCGTTCAGGACTCGTTTGCTTTTTTGTGCATCAACATATCTCAGGAACTTTAACAGACGTGCCCCTTTTTTGTCTACATTATCAAGGAAGTTTCCCATCAGATTTACACCAGTCAGCTCTTGGAAATGTGCTGGCATACCGACTTCATTAAAGAGAAAGGGCCATTCCTGGCATAGTTTCTGGATGCTTTCCCCTTTGTTGATGTCTTTACGCTGCGTGTAATAGGTGCACTTGACTAGTTCTTTCACGACATCTGTACTGTAGTTATTTTTTAACATCTTCATTTCTTCTTTTTTTTCAAGCTGACTCTCCACAGTCTCCGAGAGTGGCAAATGCTTTGGCTCCCAGCTAATACATCCATAGGTGTCTTGAACACTTGCTCTTTGTTCGGCAGGTATTTCGTCTGTGTCGTCATCATGTGATGCTGCTTTGCGCTTTATAACCTTTGGTGTGTCAGGTCGCTTGACATTTTCAACTCTTGCCTGAAGTTGCTTCAACAGAGAATGATATCCTGGTCCAATAACGTCGCCATCGATCACATCTTGCAGAGACTTTGGATACCTTGCCACCATCCTTTTTGCTATCTCTCTTATGTTGTGTTTGGTAGGATTCTTGCAAGTCTTCATCATTTCAGAGACCACAATCCATACCATTTCTCTTCGTTGTCTTGCACTAGGTCTTTTCTGTCTTTCCAAGTTCGGTATTAACTCCTCAGGGAGCCTCTGCCATGGTATTTCAAATTGCTCTAAGCAGTTTAGTGTTAATGGTGTACAGATTCCTGAAGATGATGTAGAGGTGGATGACGCTGGTGAAGAAGAAATTGAGGGTGCAGAGGGAAAGACAACCACTGGAGATGAATGCACAGATTTTGGTGTTGAAGTTCCGGAGACTAAAAAGAAGATATGAAAGCTTTAAACATTGAGCAATGCTTTTTCTGTTTTGCTAAATTACACACTGTATAGATGCATTTGGAGACATTAAGGTTACACAAAATAGTAAAAACTAAATGCAATTTGTCTAACAAGACTGCATTTTAAAAATTAACATTTTTGAAACCCCCTATTGCATAATTTGAAGCCCCCTATTGCATAATAACAACATTTATTTATTAAGGAAATAATGATGATGACATCATCATTAGACTCATAAAAATTAATATTCTAACCTTAACACCATGTTAACAAGTGTGCCATTGGGTGGTGTGGTATTGTTCTATACTGACTATTTTGGGTCCAGGCAGCAACCAGTCTTCGGGCTTGTATGGGCTTTAACACTGGCAGCAAATCGTTTTCTGTGATGTACTTTAAATCATCTGTGGTTGCCGCACCAAGTGTTTTCAAAGTATCTTCAACGGACTTAACAAGTTGATCAGGAAGGTCCGGAAGCACTCTTGTTATCGCATCCCCTATGTTCTTCAGCTGTGATTCAGCCATATCTGTTAAGACACACAAACAAAGAGTTTGGTCTCTGGTTCAAATAAAATTAATGCATTCAGTCTGACAAGATGCTGTGCTTCAGTGGAATAATCTGGTAACCATTTTTCACATAAGATGACAATGGCCACAAGTCAATCAGTTCACTGATGAGTCTGCACTCTAATCTGCCGGTGTCTTTTTTTACTGAGTACATGTGGTAGTAAGAAATAAATTCAGCATCATAAACTCTCATGAGAAAATGAAGAGCTGAATCATCCTTAACAAAGATCAGCAAAAGTTCACCAAACTCCACTGACTCATCATACTTCATGACAACAAACTGGCCCTTCCTGTAAGCAAGGCCATTGTACTGAACATCAACTGGAATCTTTGTATTCCTTTCAGTAAAACCAAAATGTAGGACTGCGTCTTTAACTTGCTCACTGTAAAGCTCCAAGTAAAATGGTGAGCCATCTTTCATTTGCAATGCTGGAGGACTGACTGACCCAGCAGAAAGGAAGGCCTGGAACATTTGATGTCTCTCTGAAAGAGTCAAGCACAGATTTTTGAAATTTTTCAGATGCCTTGTGCATCTTTTGAAGTAACTGTGCTTGCTCTCAAAGCGCATCGTCCAAAGCCTGATGAGAGGGCCAAATTTTAGGATTAGCCCTGGATAATGTCGTAAGTAATGGTGTTTAGGTTTTAAAGTTGGTATTAGGAAACAATTCCTTTCTGGTTTCCAAATATTCTTGGATGAGAGCATCCAGATAAGTAACCTGGGCCTTGGAAATTTGCTGAGCACAAATTAAGTCAACGATGTCCTTGAGCTGCAACGTTAACTGCCAGACATCATCTTGAGGGTTCTGCACTTTGTCTCCAATTATGAGAGGTAAAAGTCTCAAGAAGTTCCAATTTTGAACAGCTTGTCCACTCAGTTTCAATGTTTTTGGACTGACCTCACAAGGCTTGGATAAAGTGTCTGTTCCTTTGTATTTAAATTGCTTTATGCGCCTGTTCAGAATTGTGTAAGTGAACCATTTATTTCTGCAGATGAAATATTTGAGGCAAAGAGCAAGATCGTATGAGAGGACACCCTCAACAATGTCATGACCGAGACATGGGGGCATGCCAGGTGTGCAAACATCAAAGTTTTGTAAAGAATTAAACACAGACCTGAACTTTATCCCTTGTACTTCTGACACGTCTTCTCTTTCCAGCTGTTCTGTGGCAGATCTATAGGTTTCTGGAGTCCTCTGGGGTCCACAGACTGTTGGATCAGCACCCTGAAATTCAGTTCGAGTTAACATACAATATCTGCATAAGTACACTGATGTACTGAAATTTTCTGTAAAACCCCCAATACAATGAGAGCCCAAGTTGTCTCCAGCAATGCAGTAGAGAGCTCCCTTCACAACAGTTTTGTCTGCCATCGTTATGCCATTCTCCTCTAGTACTTTCAAATCGTTCAGGAGTTCTGAAAAAACTTTGTCATGGCCAAATTCCTTAAAATCCTTCTCCCTACACAGTAAAACTAGCTGCATGTGATCAGCATTTGACCAGGCATGGGGAGGAATGTTGAGTAGAGAGAAGTACACAGCCAAAACCTTGTGCTTCTTTTTAGCAGAACCAAGTGGGTTCACTACTTCAAATGCATCCTGGTATAGAACCAGCTTGAGACAATTTCGATTTTCTTTAAAAAATGTGTTTGACACAAACACGTCTCCATCACAACAGTCACTGAGAACATCTGATCTTGAAACATAAGGATCCACCGACATGAGACCTTGCCAAAAACTAGATTCCAGTATATTCTTCAAAGTATTTAGCACAGGAACATAATAAGCAAATCTCTCAGTTCTGTTCTCGTCTCTGCCCAAGAATACTTTTTTTGGTTCAACATACTTAAACACATCTTTAAAGCACTGAACTCTTGAGTAAGCAGTTCTCATAGGTCCTGTGTGACAAGCAGAGAACAAGTCAGATTGTTTTACAGTGTCACAGATTTTTATAACATCCTCATCTGAAACTGACATATCTTTTAGAAGTGAGCTTAGTCTATTCATTGTATACATTTGTCCCAATTCATGTATATTTTGTATTTCTTCAACAATTGTTTGAATGGTTGATGCTGGCAGAAGATGCTGTCCCTGTAGTTTAATGTAAAACATGCATACATTTCTGAGATACAGGTCACTGAAATTAGGCCCATACATACAAGGATTTTCTGTATCTGACAAACTGGCAGCTTCCTGAATGGTGACACTTGTAGTTGGACTCTCTGACCGAGTATCTTGGTTTGAACCCCAAATCAGATTTTCTAAACATTTGTGTTTTCTAGACATATGGGACGTAAATGTAGATTTTACAGAGAACACACTGTTACATCCTGTCACTGGACAAGTCACATGTCGTCCCTCATCTATGTGTTCCTTTAAGTGAGCAATCAAAGCTTTAGTTCCCTCACACTGGCGTTCACATAGTGAAACAGTACAATTCAATACCGTAAGGGAAGTATCGTGAGAGACGGCTGCTGTACTAGTGTGGTGGCGGTAGAAGTGAGACTTTAAAGCGGCATATCCAGAAAACACCTGCTTACAGCTTACTTCTACACATTTAAAAATACACCGGGGTTCATTACGATGCAGTCTACAATGAAAAACATAAGCTTTCACAGACTGAACCGATTCTCCACATATGCAGCACGTATACATATTCCATAGAACACAGCCGTGAGGTTAACTAACTTACAGCTCTAGCCTGGTATCATAAAAAGCTGGAAAAAAAAACAGGCTGCCTTTACCTAAAGCATTAAAATGGAGTTACACTTATAAGACGGCCTACAATAATCCGCACGTGTCTGAAACATCCACTACTGGCGTTAGAAGGCTGTTTTTTGTGAGGTGGCTAAAGTTAGTGCTAACATTAGACCTTGAGCTAAAGCTAACATAACTTTGCGCCTTCACTGTCTGCAACACAACACTGTTCTTAAATAAACCAATTTAGATAATTTTCTTACCGACGTAACTGAAGACGACCTGTGGTTGAGGTTAAATCCAGGAAAAACTTGTTGAAAACGATGATGCCATGATGCCAATTGCCAAAGCCCAAAGTGATCGGAGCTGCACAGACGTTAATTGCTGCAGTGCGCTGATTGGCCCGTTTGAATTCAGGCGCCTTGATGTGAAAGGACGCTCCTCCAGACTTCAGGAGGAAACGATTTTGAATGAGATACTTTCAAAACTATACAGTTCCATTTTCCATAAAAAATAGAGATATAAAATTATTTAAGTATAAATAAACAGAACAAGCAAGATATTATTATTTTAATGTTTTTGGGATCATAAAAAAGACTATTTTAAGTATAAAGAAGAAGAATATGCTGTATTAAAGACATGTAAAGATTTAATTTTTCTCAAATATGACACTTGAGAAAAAAAGATGTTAATACATTGTACACTGCTTATTCTTACAGTCAACACGACCAATGTGTGAAGGTGAAGTGAATCAAGAATGAATTCAGTGGAAAGTGATTTTGATGTCTTAACAGTGCTATTTAATACATTATTATGTTGAAAATATTTCAAAAAACACAATGTCATATTATAGCATACATTCACAATCATACTTGCATTCAACAAATAAAACCTGTATTTTAATATAAATGTAAAAATCATAGTGTATTACCAGTATACATTTTTCTATTTAAAAAAAACACCGCAATAGTGGATTACGGTATTGTTAAGTATTTTTTTCTGAGAAACAATATACAAATTACTGGTTTTCACAGATTCATTTATTTACGGGAAATTCACATTAAATCTACAGTTTTTGAATATTTTATAGTTTACGGATTTTTCTTGTCACAATTTTACTGTTCATCGCTGTTAAATATACAGATATTTTTTACAGTGTACATATTATAGTCTTGTGGTGAACAATTAATCCGTGCAAGTTAATACACAGAAAAAAATTGTTTGTCGTGGTAATCTTTAAAGGAGTGGTATAATGCCCTTTTCACAAGATGTAAAATAAATCTCTGATGTCCCCAGAGAGTGTGTGTGAAGTTTTAGCTCAAAATACCCCACAGATATTTTTTGAGGGTTAGCAAAAAATGCCCCGTTTTGTGTCTGGCCCTTTAAATGCAAATATGCTGCTGCTTCCAACACAGAGGGTGGGGTTTCAAGAGCTTGTGTGTTAGCAGCTCCGATTACCTCACGCAGACACACACTAAAATGACAGAAATTGTTCTGCCTTTTATGTTTAAACGGAGTCAGACAAAGATGGAGAGACTCAAGAAGAAGTGACAACACGTAGAATGCAACAGGACATCTCTGAATGGTTAGTTGATGAATTTATGTTGCTGATGTGGAGTTAACTATCTTCAATTAGCATATTCTGTCATGATAATCTATAAATCGCTCGTATAGGAACTGTTGTGAGATGCACACAGAGTGACCATCTATTGCATGTGAAAAGACGGATGCTACAGTTTGAGCTGACTTATCTTACAAATGTGCTTGACTACAACAACTCTTCCTCTTCTCAACATGGACTGCGTGTTCCCGGGGGCGGGGTTTATGTACATTTTAGGGTTGGTGATGTCACTAACCCTGGAGGAATGTTGTGTAGTGCCTACCAGCCGTTTGTAGTAGTCCTTAAAAAACGATTTCTTTAAAAGCAAATAGCTTGAGAGCAAATCTCTTAACTCCATTGGACACTTCAACTGTCTGAGAAATCTCGTAACTCCACTTCTTCTTCACTCCGCGGGAGCCTCGCGGCATTTTGTCTCCTCAAGATTGAAAGCCGCAACAATTAAGAAATCCTTGTCAAGCAACACGTCCTCTGAGGTTTTATCTGTGTTAAACTATGATATCAGTTATTGATGTATTTTAAATATCTACTTATTACTAGGCTTATTATTACTAGGCAGTTTATAACTCATGTGCATTGAAGTTTTAAAATGTATCTAATAAAATACTTGAATTGAATGTTTTGGATACCACCATTAAATTTTTGTTTTTATTATTATTTTACTGACTCGAAGTTCAGCTGTTAGACCTACTTCTAGACTATGCATCTCTTGGCACTGTGCATGTAAAATACCCCAAGTAGCAAGGTTTTTATTTATGGGAGAAAAAAGGGCTGTCTACTGGCGCCAAGTAAGCCTATCTTTGGATAACTGTCTGTTTTTTTAGAAAATAATGCTGGGTACACACCAAAAGATTTTTTACATCTTATAAGATTTTCAAAATGTGATAGACCACAAACATGAGGACAAAAAATCCTAGATTTAAGCATTTTGCTCCTATAGTGTGTGGTGTGCCATGATGTGACAAAGACAGCACACCACACACAAACAGATTTTCAACCAGAGTCTCGAATGTGAACACAGGAATTCTCGCGAGACTTCAGAATAAGCATGGTGGACGATATGCAAGAAGAAATTGCGATGATAGTGTTTGAAATGATTTTCACAGAAAATTCACGTGCAAAAAAACATTGTACACCATTATATATAACCTTTTATACAGAAATATATTCATTCTCTATTGTCTTTATTGTCTCTTTAGAAAACATTATTTAATCCCTCTATAGAACCTCACTGAACCCTTAACACTCAGCTTCCTGCAAGTGTGTGTGTGTGTGTGTGAATGTCCCTGTCTTCCATCATCTCGCTTTCTGATTGGATATTCTTTTGTTTCACGATAATCTCCAGAGCGTGCGCGTGTTTGTCCTCGGGGTTCCCCCCACACATCAGGATTTCTGATCGTAAATATTAAACATGTTGAATATTTACGATTCGCGATCGGAGTGGCTCCGACGTTCTTCCGAGCAGGTTCAGACACTCTTAACACACCTCACACCAAAGGAAAATCTGATAAAATAATCTGTTGAACCATCAAGATAATAGGGACATAGCTAGGATTGTCGGAAGGGGGGAAATCGGTCCAATATCAGCCCGATTATCTTTTGGTGTGTACCCAGCATAAGGAGTGAAAATAGTTAGGTTAGATACATTTGAGGAGGCCTGTTTTGTTAAAAATTGATAGCTGTAATGCTTCAGTGCAGAAGGAAGCCCGTGAGCCACAAAGGTATGTTTGTGTGCAGATTAGGCTAATTTCCGCCTATTAGCCAGCCTAGTCAGCTCATCGTTTTTTGTTCTGCTTCACTTATAGCTCTTAAACCTTTAAAATAGAGTTTAGGAAGATGTATGTAACCACAGTCGTTAGCTTTGGTTAACTATTGAAGCCTTTTCTCTTGTCAAAAGGCTCAACGCGACCGCCAACTTTGCGTACATGCAGATTAATTTCCGCCTATTAGACAGCCTAGTCAGTTTATCGTTTTATTTTGGTATTGCATCACTCATAGCTCTTAAACGTTTAAAATAGAGTTTAGGAAGATGTATGTAACGCAATCATTAGCTTTAATTAGCTCTCAAAGCCTTGTCTCTCGTCAAAAGGCTCAACAGACTTTGATGAACACTGCTGGCAGCAGCGACGTCTTTGTCCATACCATTCTTATCAATGACAGCGCAACCTCGTATCTCCCTGCTCCCAAGTCAAAAATCTTGTATCTCCGATTAAACATGATTTTGGGGAAATGTTGTGTTAATGTTGGTACACAACAGTATAGCAATATAATGTATAATACCAACTTTAACGATACAATGTTTAATAACTCCAAAAATATGAGTTTTTTTTAATTTCCTGAAAAACAATGGTTTTGGAGATGCGAGGATTCTGCCCGACAGTGACGTTATGCTCAAAAAGCAACATTACACACTAACTAAAGTTAGAAAAGTGAAATCATACTCAACCACCCCTTTAATCAAAATCTGAAAAGTTACTTCTGTTCTGGAATGGTGTTCCTTCTCTGATGACGCCATTAGCTGCGTTTACATGGTCCAATCAGAATGAAATCAGTCCGATTAATGAATCCGAACAAGGTGTTTACATGGACGACAAATATGTGCTAGTGCTGATGTGCACGTTTACATGTCACAAGCTTTGAATCTGATTTGATCTTTAGACATGTGCAGTTATGCACAGACAGTGCACTGGACGATTCCCACCGTTCCACTATGCGCATAGCAGCCACCCTCTTACCATTGCTTATTTTTTTGTTTTAAAAATCAGAATTAACATTTACGTACTTCAGCTGCTAATTAGAAGACGGTGTTGCTTGTATTTATCAAGCAATTAAAATGCCCCTGCCAGAGCCCAGAACAAGGCGTTCTGGTGGGACAACGTTGTCTTGAACCACTTCACGGACGAGGAGTGGAAGGAAAATTTTGGGATGACACAACAGTCATTTATGACCCTATGTTCAATGGTAGAGGGGTACATGGCACCCGATGAAGTTGCGGTGAGAGCACCAATACCATTGACAATGCGAGTCGCAATCGTACTCTATAAACTCGCCAGCTGTGCGGAATACCGTGTCATCTCCAATCAATTTGGCGTCCATAAAAGCACAGTTAATAAACTGATCTACATGTTCTGCAAAGGCATGGTGAGAGGTCCGATAAAACAGCTGATCCAGGTGCCAAATGAGGAGGAAGCACTGGAGATCGCCACAAGGTTTCAGGAGATGCACAACATTCCTCAAATAATGGGAATTATAGATGTAACACATATTCCCATCCTTCCACCTTCAGACGGATACAAAGATTTTATTAACCGTAAAGGCTGGCCTTCTCACGTTTTGCAAGCTTTTGTTGATCACAAATTATGGTAAGCCAAATTATTATTTAGCATGAATTATTTTAAATGTATTTTTTCAAAATAATTAAAAATGTAATAAATAATTAAGGGCAGGGACGTCACTAGGATTGGAAGACAGGGGGGCTTAGCCCCCAGGGTATTTGTAACTTGCGTTTGCAAAATCTTTGCACTCACATCTAGAGCTACACTTATGTCAACAACCAGTCAAGAAACCAAGATGTTAACAAGTAAAACGTGACAGACATATCCTCTTCTTCCATTTCTACTCTGTTAAAGAAAAGTTACTGTAATGTTAGCTTTTAGACAAATCAAAGCTGCATGGGGGAATTTACTTAGGCCAGACTTTGCTCCTGATGAGTTATTCTATAAGTAATGACTTAAATGCTATCTGTGTGCTCATGTAAATGTATGATAAAGTAATAGCATACTATATCTAATTCCTCTCTATATAAGATAAGTTGTCCACAGAATTCTATTTAATTACACTAATTACTGTAACTGCGCTGTGGATTGGTGGGGATTGATATTGTTTTAGAATATGCCTATTATAAAGATAGGTTATATTATTGGCCAAAAATAAAGAGTTGTGATTAGCTTGCTAAGTTAACCATTTCTTGTATTTTGCTTGTTCACTCTAGCTAGACTACAGTTTTCCATAGCAAACCAAA
Source organism: Abramis brama (assembly GCF_963993115.1). Classification (NCBI taxonomy): domain Eukaryota; kingdom Metazoa; phylum Chordata; class Actinopteri; order Cypriniformes; family Leuciscidae; genus Abramis; species Abramis brama. The sequence continues at coordinate 34,219,827 of NC_139972.1, forward strand.
ATATCCCCTTTCCTTTACCTCAAGAAAACGTCCCGGGTTACGTATGTAACCCTAGTTCCCCGAAGGGAATGGACGCTGCGTGGAAACGCAGTGGGAACGCCTCCAGAATAGTGCGTCTGAAGAATGTTGTCCCCCTTGTTGGGTGGCCCAAAACAAACAAACAACTGTTCAGACTTCCTCCACAGGGCAGCTCTGTGGACATACGCATCTAGAGCCCGAACTGGGCAGAGCAAATTAAGTTTCTCCTGGTCCGATGTCAGAAACGGAGGAGGACAAAAAGCCTGCAGTATGACAGGTCTAACTACAGTAGTTGGAACTTTTGGAACATAACCTGGCCTAGGATAGAGGAAGGCCTTAACCATGCCAGGTGAGAATTCCAGGCACGAGGGAGCAACCAAGAGTGCTTGAATGTCTCCGATCCTTTTGAGAGATGAAATAGCAAGCAGAAAAATAGTTTTGAGAGTAAGGAAACCTCTTCAAGGGGCTCGAAAGGAGCTAGGGAGAGACCCTCTAAGACGATGGCCAAGTCCCATGATGGCACCCTTGTGCGTACTGCTGGCCTCAGCCTCAAAGTGCCACGAAGGAAGCGAGATATAAGTGGGTGTCTCCCAAGAGAAACTCCACTCAAAGGGGCGTGGTAAGCAGCCAGGGCCGCCACGTACACCTTCAGTGTGGAGTGGGATAACCCCGTGGAGAGACGATCCTGTAGGAACTCCAGCACTGTACCAACCGGGCAGTTAACTGGGTCCTGTTGGCGCTCTCCACACCAAGAGGTAAAAAGTTTCCACCTTGTGGCATATAACTTCCTTGTAGCAGGAGCTCTGGATTGGAGAATGGTCTCAACGACCTCAGTCGAGAGACCCGATTCTATGAGCTGAGCCCCCTCAGAGGCCAAGCCCACAGTCTCCATAGCTCTGGGCGGGGGTGAAGGATCGACCCACTCGCCTGAGATAGTAGGTCCCTCCTGATCGGAATCTCCAGGGGAGAGCCATCGAGGAGGGACACAAGGTCCAAAAACCATACTCAGGCCGGCCAGAACGGGGCTATCAGGAGTAGGCTGACTCCGTCCCGGCGGGGCTGGATGGCTGAGAGAGAACCACAGAGGACAGTGTGATGTCTCTCGGGAAGCGAATAGGTCTACCTCGGCACGACCGAAATGTTCCCAAAGGAGCTCCACCACATCGGGGTGAAGTCTCCATTCCCCGGGCCTCGGCCCCTGCCTCGACAGGATGTCTGCCCCCGATTCAGATACCCCGGGAGATAAATCGCTCTCAAAGACAGAAGAGAGAAGATAGAAGGATCTGACGAGCTAGCTTGAATAATAGGCGTGACCGCAGACCCCCCGATGGTTTATGTAGGAGACCACCGATGTGTTGTCTAAGCGGACAAGCACATGGTGGCCCCTCGGGTCTGGGAGGAAATGTTTCAGAGCCCGAAACACCGCCAACATTTCTAGACAGTTTATGTGCCACGAGAGATGATGGTCCTGCCACAGACCCTGAGCTGGGCGACCACTCATGATCGCCCCCCAGCCCGTGAGGGAGGCATCCGTCGTTAGCGTTACGCGACGACAAGGAGCTCCCAGCACGGGACCTTGGGACAAGAACCGAGGATCTTTCCACATAACCAGGCCAAAGTAGGCCAAAAGGAATAACGTTGGACGCTGCTGCCATGAGACCTAACAGTCTCTGGAACTGTTTCACAGTGAGTAGCTGGCCTAGCTTGATCTGATTTACTGCAGCGAGAATCGAAGCAATACGAGCAGGGAAAAGTTGTGCCTGCATCGTCGTCGAATCCCACACCACACTGAGAAAAGTGGATCTCTGTACTGGAGAAAGCACACTCTTCTTGGCGTTGAGCCTCAACCCCAATTTCTTGATGTGACCGAGAACGACATCTCGATGCCGAACCGCCTGAGACTGTGATTGAGCTAAAATCAACCAATCGTCGATGTAATTCAGAATGCGGATGCCCTGTAAACGCAGAGGAGCTAGAGCCGCATCCATACATTTTGTGAACGTACCGGGGTGACAGTGCTAGGCCGAACGGTAGAACCCGATACTGGTACGCTTCGCCCCCGAAAGCGAACCTCAGGAACTTCTGATGTTGAGGAAGAATAGACACATGGAAGTAGGCGTCCTTCAGATCTATCGTGACAAACCAGTCCTCGGACCTGATTTGTGACACGATCTGTTTGAGAGTGAGCTTTCCTACAGTGCGATTTAAAAGACGCAGATCTAAAATCGGATGCAACCCCCCGTCTTTCTTTGCAACAATGAAGTATCGGCTGTAATAACCTGACTCCCTGCTGGGAGGAGGAACCCGTTCTATAGCTCCTTTTTGAAGAAGAGTCATAACCTCCATTACCAGAGCCTGCTCGGGGCCCACCACAGTGGGAAGAACCCCTCTGAACCGAGGCGGACGAGACCTGAATTGTATAGCGTAACCTCTTTCGATCGTGTGAAGGACCCACTGAGACACATTGGGAAGATTTTTCCACTCCACTAGAAAATCTACTAAGGGTACCAGCCTCTCGAGGCTGGCCTCTGGTTGAATATTCTGCGTGACAGACACAGTGCCCTGTAACGGCGCACTGGCAGGGAACAACTGGTCTGAGCACTCCAGAGCCCTCCTTGGAGGGGGCGAGCGTCCCTCGGGAAAACACTCGCCGGGCCCTTCTTCGCCCTGTTTCGGCAGGGTTAGTAGAACAGACCCCCTGAGGGCACCGAGGGAGACAGGGCACCTTTAAAGGAGGTGAACACGAGTCTCTCTCGGTGGGGACCACCCTCAGAGCCCTGACGCTGTGAGCGTCAGGACCTTTTAGACGCGGCCTTCTTGGCGACAATGACTGTCCTCAGATCAGCCCTGCCCCGCGAAGGTCGCGTCTGAGAGCGCCCCGTCTCGTCCCTCCAGTTTTTCTGCGGGGGGGCACGAGACACGAAGCTCTGTTTCTGCTGCGCTCTCTGCTTTGATGAGCTACTCGGCGGCTGGGACTGCCCTCGCTCAGCAGTCCCAGAAACTTTTATTTTGAGGGGGATAAATTTATGAAATGCACCTGCCTGCTTCTTTTCTTCCTGAAACCTCTCAGTGACAGAATGTAGCGCATCACCGAAGAGGCCAGCAGGAGACACAGGGGCATTTAAAAGGAGAGATTTATCTTTCTCTTTCATAGACGTTTGATTCAACCATAAATGCCTCTCCGTGGCCACCAGGGCTGCCATAGACCGGCCGATGGATTTAGCGGTCTCCTTGGTGGCCCGGAGAGTTAAATCAGCTGTCTGTCTGAGCTCATTTATAGTTTGAGCAGAAATTTCTCCCCCCTCACTCACTTCCTTAAGTAGGTCGGCCTGATATGCCTGCATGATAGCCATCGTATGCAAGCACGCAACCGCCTGGCCCGCCGCCGAGTATGCCTTTCCCACCAGCGCGGACGTATTTTTTAACGGTCTGGTGGGAAGGGCCGGTGCTTTAAGCGACGATGCCGATTCGGGAGAGAGATAGCTCGCAAGCGTCTCCTCCGCCCTCGGCATCGTCACATAACCTTATGCTTTGGCTCCCATAATATTACCGTAAGCGTTAGATTGGCTGGTATAAATTCTACTAGAAACCGGTCTAGCCCAGGTCTTTGACACCTCAGCGTGAAGATCTGGGAAGAAAGGTAAGCACCGGCGAGAAGGCTGAGAACGTGACGGCAGAAATCTCTCATCAAGTTTGCTTTTATGTTTAGACTCCTGCCTATCAACTGGCCAATCAATGCTGAGCTTCTCAACAGCACGAGATAAAACGTTCATAAGCTCATCTTCAGCAGGTTGCTGGAATGACGAGTCTCCAATCTCATCTGTTGCAAGACTTTCAACATCCAGCTCCTCAGAACTGGATAGCTGAAGGACTTGAACATCATGTGCCTCATCCGGGTCGGAAGTAACTGCAGAGCGTGCTTCCAGAGCCTGGATAGAGGCACTGGACCTCACCGGTGAAGGTTGAGATAGGGCGGGGCCCGTCTCAAACCCCGCGGTGAGATCCATTTGCGAACCCCACGACTGACGCCGCCGTTCTGCCTCGACAGAAGCGGGACCCGAGCCGCGGGGAGCGCGCAGCGAACCGCCCTCCTCAAAGAGCGATCGCTGCGAGCGCAGCGTTCTTAATGGAAAGCGCACGCAATGCTCACAATCAGCCCCCTCGAGAGCTGACTGGGCATGCTGCACTCCCAAACAAGCAACGCATAGTTGATGTGAATCCCCACCTGTGATATAACGAGTACAGGGAGGAACACACTGCCTATATTGTTGTTCGCTCGTCATTTTAACTTCGCTCATATTGGTTTTTTTATATAGGAATATATAGTGAAAAACTCCTGCCTAGTCACACTAGAAACAGACAAACACACAATATTTCTTTGCTGATTCAAACACACACAGAGAGCTGCTGAAGTAACAGAAAGCTGTCACGCTTGTGATTCTGGGGTGCTTTATAGTTTCCTGGTCGGTGACGTCACCCGCCTACTACGTTCCGTCTCGCCATTGACTGATTTCATTCATGCTTCAGACGCACTACGCTGGAGGCGTTCCCACCGCGTTTCCACGCAGCGGTAGTTCCCTGAAGGGGAACGTAGCTAAAGGTAAGCAGGTAATTAAAAACAACTTACAATTTCACTCTGTATCACGACACTTACCAATCTTCCTTTCACCATTAGCGTGTGTATCGGTGTGTGTGGGCGGGAATGGTGCATAGCGAGTTCAACTTCAGATCAAACTAGAGTAATGATGAGACGAGATGAATCCTCCAGTTACTTGCAGTGCTCCGGTTTGCAATGCTCTGAAAGCTGCCACAGTTCACACCAATGCAACGAGACGGTGCGGTGCATCATCTTGATAGCACAACGACTCTTTGTACTTCTGTCCAACTTCTGACTTTTCGGCTATTTTTTGTAGCTGGATATATATCATTTGTTGCGTCTAAATATGAATGCCCCCCTAAAATAGGCCTAGCAACGTCCCTGACTATATGCATACTTTAAGTTGATTTAATATGAAGAGCTCTTTTCCAAAACGTCATTTTGCTGTGTACTGAACCTATTCAACTGCTGCATCAACGTTTCATGCCAAATTGCTATATTTCCTTGTTTAAAATGTACTGCAAGATGCAGTTCCTTTCCAAACCGCGATAAGCGCTGAACCTATTTTTAGCCTAAACGCGATACATCCTCTCGACTAATCAGAATTCCGTGAGCGTTCTACACAATCCAACATGAAAAAAAAAGACTCTCTCTCTCTCTCACACACACACTCTCTCTCACACACACGCTCTCTCACCCTCAAATCACCTGCGCGTATTGCGCGAGGCGCTCAATTCGCCTCATTTGTGCGTCCGAATTTGCGTCCGCCGCGCAAAACGCCTCATTCGCAGGACCTCCAGATGCCCGTAAATGCGTCTTTACATTGAATTGACGCGCCAGACGCTCTATTCGCTTTTGGTGTGAACGCCACTCACTCACTCTCTCTCTCTGTCCTCTACTCAAAGGACATCTCACACACACTATGTGATTTGTTTTATGTAAAGTGGACAATTGTTCTACTTTTTATGGGTTCAACACTTTACTGAATGCCAATGTAGGGGAGACCGGGACGGTTGTAACGGGGCTAGTTGTAACACTACCAATTCCACCAATCAGGGATAAGATAGGAGTCATGTGACAGTTTCAGTTTCCTCAGGCTTCCTTTACGATCGCACACGGAGGTTTTCAAGTCTGCGTTGCAATCTCTCCTGAAGCTACAGCAGAAAATATAGGTAAGAAAGTAAAAAAAACATAAGATAATATTTTGTTTAGTACTTCTACCGTTGTAGATAATGTTGTATGAGTTATATCAGGTCAAACTGTAGTTTCTATAGTAAAGAATGGTGTATCAACCTCCTACTAATTTCAAAGTACCATGCTAATACAGCTAGTTAAACAATAGTGACAGTGGCGGGGTAGGTTGTAACATGTGTTTTGAAAGTGTTACAACCATCCCCGTAAATACAACTATGAATTTTTTTTTTAAATTTTTTTTTAATAATTATACAGAATGCCTAGAACTCGGGTGAGAAAGACAGATCGTGGAGTTGATGCCAGTCTTTTAAAAAGAGCAGCAGAGGAAGTTAGGGAAGGAAGGTCTGTCAGGACAGTGGCAAAATCCCATGGAATCTGCCATGTCACCTTGAACAGATATTGGCGGAAATATAAAGAACTGAAAGACCAGTGATCAAGAGACCTTCCTTGTGTAGGATACTACATTCCTCACCAGGTCTTCACCAGGGAGCAGGAGAAAAATTTCACACAGTATATAAGAAAGGCAGCCAATATATACTATGGGCTAACTCAATGTGAGGTGAGCATGATGGATAAGCATCTTGAGAACAGGGTAGAAAAGGCAAGATTCAAGACCTTAATTTGTATTGGACCTTTTATGCAAACTCAATTTAATTTGTGAATGATAAATAACATATTTAAAATCAGGTCAAAGTTAAATAAAGACCAACACATACACTGCAAAAAATGCTTTTCTTACTTAGTATTTTTGTCTTGTTTCCAGTCCAAATATCAAAAAATTCTTAAATCAAGATGCATTTGCTAAAGTAGTAAAATGCCATAAGATAATATGTCTTGTTTTCTGGAGAAATAAATTAAAATTAAGTGAGTTGTTGCTTATTATCTGCCAACTCACTTAATTTTGATTTATTTCTCCAGAAAACAAGACATAATATCTTATGGCATTTTACTACTTTAGTAAATGCATCTTGATGTAAGAATTTTTTCGATATTTTGACTGGAAACAAGACAAAAATACTAAGTAAGAAAAGCATTTTTTGCAGTGTACATTTAGACAATTGCTAAAAAATCCCTACTCAGACGTCGTGTTATGATTTCTTTTAGGTCAGAAAGTTTGCCTATCAACTCGCGGTGGAATTCAACATACAGCATCCACAAACCTGGGATGAGAAGAAAATGGCGGGGCCTGATTGGTTTAGCTCGTTTATGAAGCGGAACCCCAGACTTTCAGTGAGGAGTCCGCAGGCAACTAGCCTTTCAAGAGGTGATTGATAAAAACTGGTTCGATGGCAGTGACATATGGAATGTCGATGAAACTGTCCAGGCACCATCCCGAGTTGTAGCACGTCGGGGTGTGAAGCAGGTAGGTGCCATGACGTCGGGGGAGAGGGGGACACTTGTTTCAGTTGCATATGCTGTGCAAGCTCTGGGGAATACCGTTCTTCCATTCAATGTGTTCCCTCGTAAAAAATGTAAAGATCATTTTGTCCAGAGCGGGCCATTAGGGAGTGCAGGAAGTGCTAATTCCTCAGGCTAGATGCAGGAAGAAGATTTCTTATCATTCCTCGTTCACTTTGTGAAGCATACAAAGGTCAGTCCAGAAAGAAAGGTTTTGCTCTTGCTTGATAACCACTCTTCCCACATCTCTGTGAGAGCTGTGGATTTTTGCAAATGCCATGTAATTGTACTACTTACATTCCCACCACATTGCAGCCATAAACTCCAACCACTTGATCGTAGTGTGTTTGGTCCATTTAAAAGTATGGTGAATTTGGCGAGCGATGACTGGATGAGGGGGAATCCAGGTAAAACGATGAGTATTTATGACATTCCAGGCATTGTGAGGATCGCCCTGCCTACAGCCACAACACAAAAAAACATACAGGCAGGCTTCACGTGTACAGGCATATACCCTTACAATTGTAACATTTTTCAGGACTGTGACTTTGCGCCTTCTCAAGTCACAGATTGTCCTGATCCATCTGGGGCTCTTCAACAGACCTCCTCTCCAGCTCACCTGCCGCCCGGCCCCTCTCTAGCTCACCTGCCACCCGGCTCCTCTCCAGCTCACCTGCCGCCCGGCCCCTCTCCAGCTCATCTGCCGCCAGGCCCCTCTCTAGCTCACCTGCCACCCGGCCCCTCTCTAGCTCACCTGCCACCCGGCCCCTCTCTAGCTCACCTGCCACCCGGCTCCTCTCCAGCTCACCTGCCGCCCGGCCCCTCTCCAGCTCATCTGCCGCCAGGCCCCTCTCCAGCTCATCTGCCACCCGGCCCCTCTCCAGCTCATCTGCCACCCGGCCCCTCTCCAGCTCATCTGCTGCCCGGCCCCTCTCCAGCCACTCATGCTGTGCACCTGCACTCTAATGAGATGCCGAGCACCTCGGGGTCCATCGTAGGTCAGTTATTCAGTCCATTACTCATTAGGCCATTTCCAAAAGTAGGCCCAAGGAAAGAGACGGGTATGGGTAGGAAGAAGAGGTGCTCGGAAATCCTCACTGATACACCAGTGAAGCTGGCATTGGAAGAGGAGGAGTGTCAAAAAGGGAAAAACATCAGAAAAAAAATCTTTGGGAGTGAGAAAAGCAAAACCAAGAAGGTAAAAAAACCTGCCGGGAAAAAGGTGAAGGCTGACAACTCCTCTTCAGAAGAGGAAGATTTCTGTGTCGTCTGCATGGAACCATATGGAAATTCAAGGTCCAAAGAAGTGTGGGTCAAGTTTGTTTTATGTAGCTTTTGGGCCCACCAGGCATGCACTCCAGGCCTGACCAAGTTCATTTGTCACCATTGTGACTCTGATTAAAAATGCATTTAATTTGTTTGTTCTTGTCACCATTGTGACTTAAAATGCATTTCATTTGTTAGTTCTTGTCACCATTGTGACTCTGATTAAAAATGCATTTCATTTGTTTGTTCTTGTCACCATTGTGACTCTGATTAAAAATGCATTTCATTTGTTTGTTCTTGTCACCATTGTGACTGATAAAGAATGCATTTCATTTGTTCGTTCTGTGAATGAGGGTAAGTGTTTATGTAATTTGCTTTCACTCACACACACACACACACACACAGACATGCACACACAAACGCACACTTGTGCATGCACAAACACACAAAATATGCACATACACTCCCCATATTCACACATATTTTATTGTTGCAGCCATTCATTTAAAATAAAAATGTTGTTAATAAAAACCCTTAGTTTTTGTGCATTTTGTCTACCTGTTACAACTTACCCCAGTATGTGTTACAACCTACCCCAGTAGTGGGGTAGTTTGTAACAAAGGACCACCTTGTATTCATGATCATCTCACAAAGTCTGTGATATATTTGAAGAAATTTAAATTGTTGCCATTTGTAGTTGACAAAAATGGGTACTTTGCCTAAAAGTTTCAGACTTGTAGCTAAAAAAAAAAGGTTGTTTTAGGTGCTGAAGAAAAAAGTGTTACAACCGTCCCCGGTCTCCCCTATTTATTACTGACTGACTTGCCTATTGAATATCGTTATCATTATTGAATATTTTTAATAATTCGTTTTTTCATGCATATGTAGTGGACAAATTGGTCCTACTTGTTACAGGTTTGACACTTTACTAAAAATGATATCCATTTATAGTATGAGTCCCTGATTATATGTTGCATGTTCTCTTGTTTTGTTTTTTTGTTTTGTTTTTTTAAAAAGACAAACCATAAATGTTTTGGAAAAAATGGATGGATTTATAGCGTTTTGAAAAAAAAAAAAACCTTTGAATTTATCATCAACAATATTGCTGTTTGATTTAATAATCATTGATCAACATGTTCAGACTGAGCCAAAACAAAAAAAAAAAAAAAACTTTTTAACTTAAATTGAATATTCACAAAATGTGTGGGTCTAGGTAAAAAAAAAAAAAAATCCTGAAAACTATTGAAATGGATTTCTATATGAGGAGCTCTTTCCATTCCAAACGCTACAAATCCATTTGTATATATATATATATATATATATATATATATATATATATATATACACACAGTGTGTGTGTATATATATATATATATATATATATATATATATATACACACACACACTTCTGTATAGTTTTTGGAGCATCAGCTGTAAAATGCCAGGCAGTGCTCATGATGCCAATGTTCTATGCCAGTCTGACCTCTTCCAAAGATCCCACCTGCTACCAAAGGTGAGGCTTGTGACAGCTGTACTTTTTAAAGGGAATATTAATACTATATAATATAATTAATACTATGTAATTTATTCTTATTTTTAGGGTGTGAAGAACATCGAGGGACAAGACACTAGGCTTTTAATAGTTGGGGACCCTGCATACCCCCTCCTTGACTGGCTCTTGAAAGGATACATCAATTCTGCACATTTGACCCCTGAACAAGATTCTTTTAATACCTACCTGAGCTTACTATGAGTGGGAGTTGAGAACACGTTCGGGATTTTGAAGTCAAGGTGGAGGGTGCTGCTAAAAAGAAGCGATTTTCACTTCACACCAACTGTGGTTGCTACCTGCTGTGCACTGCATAAATTTTGCCAGACCGAGAAGGACAATGCCAACAGCAGGTGGTTGGAAGAGGCTTGTGACCTCAATGCTATCTATCCTCAACCTAACCACTCAGTGAATATGGAGTCCCTTGTCCATTTTTAACTCCTCTTAAGAAATGAGTGTGTTTGTCTTTAATGAATATGGGACTCTACAACACAATCAGTGCATGAATGGACAATCAGTGTCACAAGCACAATCAGTGTATGACAGTTAAATTACATCAAAGGAACATAAACATCTTGAACATTTGAAATTCATACTCAAGTGTAAGCCTGCATCATTTAATGTTTTCATACAAAATATATATAGCGTAATATGGCTGGAAAGAAAAACCTATCACAATTGTTATGTTGTCCATTTCAATAAAACAATTTCCATAGTGTTAGAATGTCTAGGATAATAAAATCTTTGGGTAACACTTTACTTGAAGGGGTGTGCATTAGACTGACATGACACCTTCATAATCATGACATGACACGTCATGAATATGAAGGAGGTTTTATGCATGTTAATGACAATTGTCATTAAGTGTCATTCACTCAATTATGTCATTTTTAATGCAAAGATGACATTGTTTGAGATATCTTTGTTATGACAACTTGACATAAACCAATACATATCATAAATATGTCATCAACATGACATAGCAGATTAATCATCAAACTTAAGAAACTTAGCTTTATGGGTTAACATTACATTATATTTCTGACCTTTTTTTTTTTTTTTTTTTTTAAATGGTACAAACTGAATTTGTCATTAAAATGCCATTAAGTGTCAAATTATTTTATAACAGTGCCATGCATATTTTTCTGGACCTCAACTACAGTGATACGAATTAAATTTTTTATTAAAATGTCATTAATTGTTAACACTGTCAAATTATTTTATAACTAATACTGGAATACGGGGAAAAAAGTGGTCAGAAATGTATTCATGACACAGTTATAATGGCCTCATGACAGTTTAATGTAATGTTAACCCATAAAGCTAAGTAGTTTCTTAAGTTTGATAATTAATCTGCTATGTTTATGTTTATATGTTTATGACAATTTTATGTCAGGTTATGATGTATTGGTTTATGTCAATATGTCATAACAAAGACATCTCAAACAATGTCATCTTTGCATTAAAAATGTCATAATTGAGCGAATGACACTTAATTACAGTTGTCATAAACATGCATAAAACCTTCATATTCATGACATTTGCCATGTCATGATTATAAAGGTGTCATGTCAGTCTTATGCACACCTTCAAGTAAAGTGTTACCCATCTTCGTATGTGACCAATATTCAATCAGATATTTCCACTTCTTTTTTGAAAAGCAGTCTCACGACTTCCTTCCGTAGTCTTGTCAGATTTAGTCCATAAATGAGGGGGTTTAAAATGGGTGGTATGAGTAAGAATTCCAGGGCCATGAAATTACGCAAATCTTGTGGCAAACTCTTTGAACCATAACGAGTGTACAGCACATCAAACAGCAAAGCAACAGTCACATTGAGCAATGCAAGAAGATGCGGTACACATGTTTGTATAAATTTGTGCCTGCCCTCTATTGACTTTCTGCATTTTTCAATCAAGTAAATGTATGAGCAAAATATCAATATTCCATGTCCAAAATATATAAAAATGATTACATACCCAATCACATTATTTACTGTTGTAGAAAAACAGGAAAGTTTAACAACTGACCAATTTTCACAATATAGCTTTTCAATACTAGAGCCACATAATGTTAGTCTTGATGTTAATACAATTAGAACAGAAATGCAAAAAAATGGAGAAAGCCAGCAGAAAAGGATACATTCCAGAACCCTCTGATCGGTCATTACTGAATGATACTCAAGTGGTCTACATATTGCCACATACCTGTCATATGCCATCACTGTTAATGTTGAAACGTCACACAGAACAGACGAATAAATGACAAATATCTGAATCAAACATCCAGCATAAGAAATCACATGATACTGGGATAATAAATCATACATGAATTTAGGGTAGAATCCACCAGAGCCAAAAAGTCCATTTACACACAAATTACAAATAAAGACATACATTGGCTCATGAAGCTTCTTATGTGAGATTACAGTGTAAATGATGGTAACATTACACAACACAATTAACGGATAATACATTGCAGTCAATGAAAAAAACACAAATCTTTTCCCCATAGTTTCATTTAGTCCAGAGAGTGTAAACACTAAGTCAAAGGATTCATTCTCTAGTAGTGGCTGCATCTGGAATGATATGCAAATTATTATGATAGTGATATCATTATGCACATCATAATAAAAATAAGTACATTTGAAATTAAAAGTTAGATAATTTTAAAAATAATCATTTAGATTGTCAGCTATTCAGTCCTATTTCAGACGCAAGCAATTAAATAATTAAAATCTTACCACAATCTCTTTTTGTTAGTTTGACAGTGTTGTGAAAGGTTGATCTGGTGATATATATATGGAGACTATTCTCATGCTAATTGTCTTGTTTGTGAACACTTGCAATACTTTTAAAAAGCTCTCTTGAGAATGTTTTTTTTTTTTTATATATGTCTGTATACTAGCCTGGGAAAACCCAGATGAACTTCCGGCAAATTTAGATTTGCTCTGCAAGTCAGTCTGGCCAAGAGCCCATTCAAGCCCATTTCCAATCTTTCCAAATCTTGGCACCAATCACAAACGTTGAGGCGGGCTTTACACGATGACAATCGCTCTGATTGGTTTTAATTCTATCCAATTGTGCCTAGAGGCATTTGAGCAACGTCCATTGGTGATGCCCCTTTGGAAATGGGATGTGAATGAAGCTTCCCCAGACCCACTCTCAGTTACAACTGAGAAGGGTCTGGTGTCAACCAGGCTATGTCTATACTACACATGTCATTAAAGTAATATGCAAATGAGCAAGTGAGGTACTTAATGCGTGTACTGTATGTAAGAGTATACCAATTGTAATAACCTCATTATATATTTCACATTGTATTTATTTATTTATTTATTTATTTATTTTGTCTGCAACATGTCTCTGTAAATTTATTGTTAGAACATCTCCGTTCCCTCCTTCAGGGAACGAGGGTTACCATACGTAACCGAGACGTTCTAACAATAAATTTACAGAGACATGTTGCAGACAAAATAAATAAATAAATAAATACAATGTGAAATATATAATGAGGTTATTACAATTGGTATACTCTGGTAATATGGTAACCCTCGTTCCCTGAAGGAGGGAACGGAGACGTACGTCGTGACCGGCAATAGGAATCTCGCTAGAGAACCCAATCTACTTTGATTGAAACTAAACAAGCCAATGCACATTGGCACAATTGGCATGCAATCATTTGCATCAGCTGTTCAGCCACGCAGCACGGGTATATAATGAGCAGGAGGTGCGATTTCACTTCAGTTTTTTGCCGAGGAGCCTAGCCGATGAGCTGGAATTCCAGCAATAGGAATCCCTACCAAAGCACCACAGCTGCTGCACCCCATCCAGCGCCCTGTGCAAGCCTCTACTTACACAGAGTATGCCTGTCACTGTTTTTCCGTGATAACCCACACAGTGAGATTTTTGGATAACATTGGGAAAGCATGCCCTTTCTATGGAAAAGGGGAATGCTGCGGAAGCACATTCTTCGGAGGATTTATATGGAAAATACATATGGACTAGCCCAAAGGTTGTACTGCATATGAATACTGGGTGACTTAGCCCAAGGGAAAGACAAGGGCTTAGATTAGGAGCAGCCGTGAAAGAATACACATATGGGATTCCCCATAGGGTCACACATATGGAATCCAGCCTAAACCCGGTTCTCAAGGATTCAGCAGATAAAGGCCTGGCAACGGACGCTCCGCCATGTCTGGGCCGAGGGTGTTGGAGGACAGGTTTTTCACTCTGGAGAAAACCATCATGGAGAAGCCATGATGGAGTAATAGACAAGTAACCATGTAGACGAGCAGACAAAAGAACCCAAATCATGATCAGAAGAACATGGGTTAAACAGCTTCATTTAAGCCATCCATCTACTCTCATCTCAATTTCCTTTCTTTTCTTAGTTTTCTTTTCTTTTCCGTTGTGAGTCTCGGTTCTAAGTTAAGTTTTGCGGCAAAGGTTCGGCCCACGAGTCAACTGCAAAGCCTGCTTTCCAGCAACAAAGACTTTCCATCCATCCACCAGCACACCACGTGATTGGTCGCCCCAGTCATCTATCCAGGCACGAGGAGACACCAGCCAACGGACCGGGAAAACCCCTTTCACGAATCCCCAAAGCAAAGACAAGCAAGTAGCCTCCAGACTCTTAAACTGAACTGGTGCATTGATATAGATTTAATAACCCGCCTAAGAAACGATACAAGGGTTAAATGAATGATTATAGAAAATGTCTGCATTTACTATCTGAGTTGTGACTGCGGGTCTAGCCCATGCTAGGAATCCAGCAACGGTGCTTGCTTATTTAGCCCGGCTTCCAGGGAATAAATATGTACTTGTTTTGTATCAGTTAGTGGATGATAATACCAAATTCGCCTAGATGAATAACAGCTGTGTAAGACATGTAAAGACAGCTATGTCAGCAGGTTCTGGAGATTAATAATATACTATGTGCTATGTGTCTAAAACAGGGGACTGCAGGGGGTGGATTGGAATCCACTGCTGCTTCAATGTATATGTAATGAGTGATAATAATCAAGGTATTAATCAATATTTTTCCTTCTAAATATCAAATGAGTTGAATGACTTCTCTGGAGATTTTACTTTGTTATAGAAGTTACCAGTGTGATCACTGAAATGTTCTTTTCATGTATTCTTTAATGTCATTATTTGAAATCTGAATGCAATAACAGTGCTTGCTTATTTAGCCCGGCTTCCAGAAATGAAATAGGGACATGTTTTGTGTTTGAGAAAGGTCTTCAACGTGTTAAAACAAATAGGGGTCATTGAAGTCTACAGTTTAAGGGACCATTTCTCAGTTAAAGCCTTACTTTCCATTTAGACTAAAGTTTCCTATCCTTGAGAGAAAGAACTTGTTATCTTGATGTTTTGAGACGAGACTCCTGTTAGAGCCTGGCCAAATCCAACCTTGGAACCGGGTTGGTGTGTGTGTTAGTCTTCTTGGTTACAGGTTAAGGAACCACTGGCATTATTGGAGATTGACTGAGTTGTTCGGGACATGCTGGCACCCAGCAACCCAAATCTGCAACCTGGAAGGTCACGACGTGCCTGACTTAGGGATCCGAGTGTCAGCTGCATAATCTATGGAGATATGCTTCTGTAACCTATGTCACAAGTTTAAACAAAGTATAGACCAGTCACAGAAGATTAAGTGCGACTCTCTGGAGGAAAAAAATATAATAATACACAACAACAAAAAAAGGGGAAATAACCACTCAAAACATCAATGGTAAGTATTAACCATAAGAAAAGTATTTATATTTTTCGTATCTTTTTAGATTTTCGTTTCTTAGTAACTCTTGAAATGAAATATTGGATGGGAAAAAAAACACAATACAAACGACTATGCGTCTCACTCAATTTGAAAATCAGAAGAGAAAAACAAAACACAATATAAACAACAGTATGTCTCATTCAATTGAAATGTCAAATGAGAAATAAACAAATCTGTCTCAGTTCAGAAAATCAGTGTCTCAGTTCAGATTCAGGGAAGAGAAATATATATATATATATATATTGTGGCGGGAGTCACTCACCACGGACCAATCGCTCACGGCAAAACCCTCAATATAAGCAGACAGCTCAGCACAGACGGGTGAGAAGGATCTCCAATGAGGTGTAACACTTACCGACTCTCTGTACCGCTTTTTCCCCAGACTCGCCGTGACCGATTGGTTCTCCGCTTCCTGGACTCACTCACAGGGGTGATCGCACGTTCCTGCACCCACCCCTCACTGGCTACTGTCACTAGGAAAGCACCAGAGAAGGAAGGACTCACCCAGCACCGAGCACCGACGACGCCGTCGCCTCATTCACCCGTATTGTTGTTTTTTCACCACGTTGTTCAATAAACTCACCCTCCAGGGCTCACTAAAGTCTTTGTTTTGTCGTGTCGTTCCCCGCCCGGCCACAAGGTGATGGAGAATGCGGGCAAGTAAACGGGCCTGAGAACGCCGCCGAGCAAGACGATCCTTTGTTTCCCGCCGCTTACTTCCGTTTTTTTTTCTTTTCAGGCACGCTCCTCCCCAGTAGCATGGAGGATCTGGTTAAACAACTAACAGAGGTTAGCGTCCGCCAGCAGCAATGTTTTGAGCTCCTGACGGAACAACATGGACAAATTCAAGGATATTTAGCAGACCTACGCCTGCCGGCTGCTCAAAACATTCCCCTACCGGATCCACGCGTCACCGCTGCTCGACTGCTACCCAAACTAACCGCAGATGATGACATCGAGGCCTACCTCAAAATGTTTGAGTCGGTCGCCCGCACAGAGGGCTGGGCGAGAGGTAGTTGGGCTGCAGCGCTGGCTCCGTTGCTCTCGGGTGAGGCCCAACGGGCGTATTTTTCATTACCAGCATCCTCTCAAAATAACTATAACGAATTAAAAAGAGAGATTTTAGGTTGGCTTGGACTTTCAGCGACCGCCGCAGCCCAGCGTTTCCATGACTGGGAGTTTAAAGCCCGGTTGCCAGTGCGCGCCCAGGCTGCCGATCTGATGCGGTTGGCCGAACACTGGCTCTTAGAAGACTCACCATCACCTTCACAAGTCGCCGAACGGGTAGTAGTCGACCGAATGCTGAGAACGCTGCCGCGCTCGATGAGGCAGGCTGCCGGCATGAGGGGACCCAAGACCATCGGTGAACTCATTGAGGCTGTCGAACTGGCGGACGCTACCTACCACCGGGAGGCTGGGGAGCGAGCGCCGCCTTTTCCCCGGAGGGTGATCCAGGAGCGACGGCCGCCGGAGGGCCCCCTCCGACCAGTGCACAGACCGTCCAGCCCCCGCGACGAGCCGATGCCCACCGATCCACCCTCCCCGCCGATCAAGGCGTGGATGGCAGGTTGTGTGGTTCACCGAAAGACCCCCCGAGGAGCACCCACGACCACCGTGAAGGTCCAGGGCCGACGATATCGAGCCCTGCTGGACTCAGGAAGCGCCGTCTCCCTCGCCAGACCCAGCACACTGGAACCCCGGCCAAGCTTCAAATCGAGGATGCCCATTACCTGTGTCCACGGGGACACCCGCCAGGTATTTACTAACATACTTACCTTCCATAAAGGGGGAAAAGCCTGGACTCTCGACGTCGGAGTCCTGAAAGACCTACCCGTGCCTCTGCTATTGGGACGGGACTGGCCGGGGTTGGAAGCCGCTTTAGCCGTGGCCACACAGCCTGCTCGTCCGCGTCGGCGCCCACGTCACCAACCGTCGCGGGGGTCTGAGAGCCATTCCAGCCTGCTGACGTCCGACAGTGGAAGAGAGGGTGAGTCCCCCGCTCATAACACTAACCTCTTCCATAATGTATTCCAGCAGGTTACTGGAGGGGGAGATTTCGGGAAAGCCCAGAAGGAGGACGACAGACTAAAACACTGCTGGCGACAAATACGCCTCCTAGAGGGCCAGGAGGTCCTTCCAGCACCTCACCCTCTCCCTTACTTCGTCGTCCAAAACGGTCTGCTGTACTGTGTCGCGGAGCGGCGGGGGGAGGTTAAACATCTTCTGGTGGTTCCAAAGAGCAAGACGGAAACTGTCCTCGAGTTAGCTCACTCTCACCCCATGGCCGGCCACCTGGGGGCCCAGAATACAACCCAACGCATCCGAGACAGATTCCACTGGCCGGGGCTCGAAGCGGAAGTAAAGAGATTTTGCCAAGCTTGTCCCATGTGCCAACGGACGTCTCCCCGGAAACCTCCCCCCAGCCCGTTGATTCCCTTACCCATCATTGGGGTGCCCTTTGAGCGGATTGGGATGGACATCGTGGGGCCGTTGCCGAAGTCTGGCCGGGGGCACGAACACATTCTGGTCATCGTTGATTATGCCACCCGGTACCCTGAAGCAGTCCCCCTTCGCCAAGCCACCGCCAAAGCCATCGCTTGTGAGCTGTTCCTGCTCTTCAGCCGGGTGGGTCTACCGTCAGAGATACTGACTGACCAGGGAACCCCATTTATGTCCCGGCTAATGGCTGACCTCTGCCGGCTGCTGAAGGTAAAACAAGTGAGAACATCAGTCTACCACCCTCAGACCGACGGGCTCATCGAGAGATTTAATCAGACGTTGAAGCAGATGTTACGAAGGGTGGCTGCAGAAGATAAAAAGGACTGGGACCTACTCCTTCCCTATGTTCTGTTTGGCATCCGAGAGGTACCACAAGCGTCCACGGGCTTCACCCCATTCGAACTCCTATTTGGACGACAACCCCGCGGTCTCCTCGACGTAGCCCGAGAAGCCTGGTAACAACAGCCGGCAGTGTACCGAACCGTCGTCAAACATGTTCAGGACATGAGGAGTAAGATCGACCGGGTCATGCCATTAGTCCGGGAACACTTGGTGAAGTCCCAACAAGCCCAGCAACGCCTCTACAACCGGGCGGCCCAACCGCGGGAATTTCAACCAGGAGACAGAGTGATGGTCTTGGTCCCCAACGCAGCATGCAAGTTCCTGGCTCAGTGGCAAGGCCCATATACCATAGAAGAACGAGTCGGCCCAGTTAATTACAGGGTAAGACAGCCTGGCCGTAGACAAACAGTCCAGCTTTATCATATCAACTTGTTGAAGAAATGGGTCGGAGCCCATGGTCCAGCCCGATAGTCCTGGTGCCTAAGCCGGACGGCACCCTACGCTTCTGTAATGACTACCGGTGCCTAAATGAGATCTCCGACTTCGACAGCTACCCCATGCCCCGAGTGGATGAACTCCTGGAACGCCTGGGAAGGGCCCGGTACATCACAACGCTCGACCTTACTAAAGGCTATTGGCAAGTCCCCCTCTCCACCGAAGCCAGGCCCAAAACGGCCTTCTCGACACCCTCTGGCCACTGGCAGTACCGGACCCTTCCCTTTGGCCTGCACGGAGCCCCAGCGACATTTCAACGCCTAATGGACGTGGTTCTCCGCCCTCACCAAACCTACGCAGCTGCCTACATCGACGACGTGGTAATCCACTCGGAGGCATGGGAGGACCATTTGGAGCGACTCCGGAGGGTGCTGTCCGAGCTCCGTCGGGCAGGACTAACCGCCAACCCCCGAAAATGCCACCTAGCCATGAACGAAGCAAGGTACCTGGGTTTCACAGTAGGAAGAGGACTCGTCAAGCCGCAGGAGAACAAGGTCAAAGCAATCCTGGACGCCCCAAAACCCCTCAACAAAACCCAGGTACGTGCGTTCTTGGGGTTGGCGGGGTATTACCGATGCTTTATCCCCAGTTTCTCCTCTATAGCAGCCCCCCTGGCGGACCTAACCAGGAAGGGACAGCCAGAACGGGTCCGCTGGACTAAGGAGGCCGAACAAGCCTTTCAACACATCAAACAGGCCCTGACAACAGAACCCGTTTTGCGTGCTCCGGACTTCAGCTGTCCCTTCCTGCTCCAAACGGATGCTTCGGACACGGGTCTGGGGGCCGTGCTCTCCCAGGTACAGGAGGGAGAGGAGCATCCGGTGGTATATATCAGCCGTAAGCTGTCCCAGGCCGAGAGAAAATACGCAGCCGTAGAAAAAGAAGCTCTCGCCATCAAGTGGGCAGTCCTGGAGCTGAGGTATTATTTGTTGGGCCGACATTTCACTCTCTTTACAGACCATGCTCCTCTGCAGTGGATGGCCCGGGCTAAGGATACGAATGCTCAGGTCACAAGGTGGTTCCTCTCGCTCCAGGACTTCCACTTTGATGTGCGCCATCGGGCCGGCTCCAGCAACACCAACGCCGACGGACTCTCTCGGTCCTGGGCAGCGTATTCAGGTCTGTCAGGGGTCACTTCCCTTCCCACCCCCTGTCTCCCCTTTTTGTTTCCACCTCCAGGACCAGGACGTCGCTTGGGGGGGGGGAGTGTGGCGGGAGTCCCGAGGAACAATCAGCGTCGCCCTGGCAACACACAAGCAGCACCTGGAGCCACTCACCACGGACCAATCGCTCACGGCAAAACCCTAAATATAAGCAGACAGCTCAGCACAGACGGGTGAGAAGGATCTCCAATGAGGTGTAACACTTACCGACTCTCTGTACCGCTTTTTCCCCAGACTCGCCGTGACCGATTGGTTCTCCGCTTCCTGGACTCACTCACCGGGGTGATCGCACGTTCCTGCACCCACCCCTCACTGGCTACTGTCACTAGGAAAGCACCAGAGAAGGAAGGACTCACCCAGCACCGAGCACCGACGACGCCGTCGCCTCATTCACCCGTATTGTTGTTTTTTCACCACGTTGTTCAATAAACTCACCCTCCGGGGCTCACTAAAGTCTTTGTTTTGTCGTGTCGTTCCCCGCCCGGCCACAATATATATATATATATATATATATATTTTGAGTAGTGGCCTTAGTCCATGAAAAATCAGTTTCTCAATTCAGCGAGTCCAAAAGAAGAGAAAAAAAAATAATAATAATTTGCTCAGTCCAGCAGAATGAAGGTGATTAAAGAAGAATGGTTCGTCCTACCAAAATGTATTCCTCACTCTTGAAACTATGTCACCAGGTACGATTCAGATGGGAATGGCTCGCCAGTCCTTGCAATGCGCACACAGCAAAAGGCAAGGACAATTCCTCAACGTCAATCTCAACTGCTGAAGCTCAGGATCGGCATTAGATAAAAAAGATATTCACTCACATATGCCCAAAAAATAGAAAGAGAAAGAAGGAAGAGAAAAAAAAAAACGGCCTTGAAAACACAAAGCCAAAAAACAACAAGCATTAAATCACATTTTCCAAATATTCACAGTCATCATATCTCATTTCAATTCCTAATAAACTATTTTAAATTCAAAAATGTCTGTCTGATCAATTTCATTCTCCTCGTACACAGAGAACGTGCATGCTAATCAACTCACGTGCGGTTGACACGTTAGAAATATATGTACGCAGGCATGTACTGGCCATCTGGACTACCGGGAGATTCCCAATAGGCCGCAGTCTGTGTTGGCCGGTGCGTGATGTATTTTGTTTTTAAATCATTATTAATCGTCAATTTATTCATAAATATATTGTTGTACAGTCCAGTTCCGGGCTTATGTGTCTCTCTCATTGGCCACATAAAGCTGATGCGAGCTGCGAGACTGACAGGTAGGTTAAATGTGTGATGAGCACATGTCACATGTTCACTGAGCTTTGGCCAATCAGAATCAAGTTATAGACTTGCAAAGCGGCCGCTTTACAACTGCAGCGAATAGCCTACTTATGTGATGATGTGCAACGATAGTTAACAATATCTCTAAACGTAAAGGAGGGGCCGAGAAGTTGAGCAAAAAAAAAAAAGTTTTACTTTTATTTTAGTTAAGCATAACTCGCATGTTGCTGCAACTTTTACAGTAGCATGGTAGGATAAATGTAACTTTTCCGTATAAGCTGAATGTTACCTGCTGGCTGCTCGTGTAGTTTGAAGACTCACGGTGAACTGCTGTAGCGCTAGCGCTGCAAAGGAAACTCCGCCTACCACTTCAATTCCGTCAAATCCTTCCGGCAAAAAAAAAATTATATATATTTTTTTTGTATTATTATTGTTAGTGGCAATGGTGTATAAGTATATTGTTATTTATTATAATATTTATTATAATAATAATTATTATTTACATTTATCAGAGAGGGGCACAATACATTTTGAGACAAAAGGGGCAGGGGCAGGGGCAGGGGCAGGGGCTTGAGCTATTGGCTATTAACTGCAAAGCCACATTTCCAACAGCCATTAATTGTCCTATTTAACATCTAGATCATCCACAGTAATCCTTTGTTGTGACTATACATAGTTCCCACAGGCCAATTAATGTCACGTGACCTCCCCGGAGACGCCATCTTTGAGGGCATAAGCTGCTGTGTTTACAAAGTTTTACAAGCAAATTTCGAAGATTTCTTCCTATTTATAATGTTACGAAAATCATGAAGAGACAAAGTGACAAAGATTATAAAGACACTCTATTAACACAAGACAGAGAGAGGTACAATGCGAAAATTTCAGTCAGAAATGGTGTGGATCCGTATGCGCTAAACTGAGCACTGATTTTGCAGCTTTGGCTCAGATACTGTATTATCCATGTGTACCATTATCTGGTATTGGCTAGAAGTTTTAACACATGTAAGCAATTCCGAGCCTGGAAATATGTGCATGAATATGAATATACACGGTATGAAAATAAATAAAACTCGCGTGCAAATTAATGTAACCGTTAATGCAGAACTACTTTATACGCGGGTTCTTTAGGGACATAATCTGAGATTGCAAGGCTGGAATGTGTGTGTGTGTGCGTCAGTCTGTGTCTGTGTGTGTGTGTGAGTGAGAGAGAGAGTCGCGGGCGCGATCGAACAGTGGAAACAATGTTGTTTTTGTATGTTTTTAATACCTCGTCATTTTGTACATACAGGACATCATTCAAACTGCAAAGTGTTAACTTATATTTGTGTACACTCGCAATAAAACACAACAAATTCTTGCGTGTTTTGAAGGAGTTTCTTTCCTGTTTATCCTCGCCAGCCATAACCTCCATCGTTGTTCTGACAAAAGCTTCGTCTTGTCACATTCATGAAGTCTAATGACGGGTATAACAGTTACTGTAAAATCCAAATTTAACTGAACCTCCGGCACGATTTGAACATCCATTGACCCAGCAGGAGATGACCATTTTCACTTTTTATCACGAAATTAACTCGTTTCAGCTTCTTCGTCTAATGTTCTGCCCACAGCATGCCCACAGAAATGGCGCCGGGTCGGCAAATGCCCGTATGTTGTGACGTCATGTGGGAACTATGTATAATCAGAGAATGTCTAATATGGCGAGAAGTTTCACTCTCACTACACTTCCGGCTTCTGAACTGGTTGCAGTTCCTCTCTGATTCCATATGAGGGCGCTCCCAGGACGAGTGCAGAATGAATGGAGGTCTATGGCGCTATACCAATAAAAATCCACTTTTCTCAGGATATAATTTTTTGTCTAGTAATTTGAATGTTGTATTCGAAAGGAGATGCAAATAAATTACACACTGCTGGGTGTTAGATTTTTTTGAGTCACTTATTTGCTTTAAAAAGTCTTTTAAAGTGTCAATGACGTCATACACATGTACGACCAGAAATACTGCTTCACGGCAATCCTTCAGTCACTTTGGTGCTTTCGCGCTCTGCACTTTCTTTTCTCTCAAGGCATCGACAACACAGCTGACACAGGTAAACACACGTGCTAGAAGAGTTTTTGTTTTGTTTGTTTCTGGTCCCGCTGTGGATGACACGATGCCATCAAGCGGTATTTCTGGTCGTAATCAGTCCTTAACTGACCAATCAGCGTTCATTAGCAGAATGCTAGTGTGTTATGGGCAACAACAACTCAGCCTGTAAGAAATCAAAAGGACATAAGTACTCGTTCATTCAACTTTCGACCTAAAACCCATGTTGAACTTGCAAAATCTACAATCAGATCTGAGATTTCTCAACGGCAATCGGGTGAAAGAGACAAATTTAGCCGTCTAGCCCCATTGACTCCCATTCATTTTGCACTCATGGCGATCGCCCCCAGTGGAACTCTGGTGGAACTACAACCAAAATTCGGTACAATAGAGCTTAATAGGGAGTGGGCAGGCTCTCCGTAGACGGGCTCTGGTATAATCATATGATCAAAATGAGGGTGGAGATGGTCATGTGAAAACATTGAACCTATCAACAGTCTGGTGTCATGGTATAAAATGGGGAGGTTTTTGTCACTTGGGATGCGTCGACACCTGTACCGCCCCTTTACGGAGGCCGCCCTTTATGAATGGGAGAGTAAGCTGAAGTGCCGTCTCGGCTCTGTGCGGCCGTGCACAGGCTGCCCCGGGCTTTGAGGTTGGTAACCTACGTCTGGTTTTGAGAATTTTCGTCAGTGGAATGTGTATTTACTATTTTGAGTCTGCGTAGTTCATTGACGAGCAACCGGCGGCATGTTGAGGCCAGCGAACACGCATAGTGCTGCGCTGAGAACGTTTCCGGTATGTACGAGAGCCATTCGCGTGGTTTGTGTCTTTTATTGTTTTATTAGTAATTTTTCTGTTTCATGTTCGACAGATTGAGTGACGAGAGCAAGGGTTTCACCTCTATATTGCGGGACGAGATGCGCGTCTGTTGACGTAACGCACTGCTGCCTTGCCTGGGCTTATTCCGGTCGACTTTTGTTATAGTAAACTTTGTGTGTTTACAACTTTGGGCGCAGAGAATTGCTCACCGAGGAGTGAGAGCAACGTGAGAAGCGTGGCTGTTTTCTGGCCGGCTCGCTCGTCACGTGTGCGTTAATGTTTTTGGTTTGTGTTGTGAATTGTAATCGTTGTTATTTTTCTTTTTGTTTTATTTTCGTGCATGTTTTCGTGTGCACGGATGTGATGTCATTTATTTTGTAGGTTTAAAATTTAATTTGAGTACAAGACGAGATTGATTTGAATATTGTCTTTGTGCATTCTTATTATATTTTTGTTTGTGAATTGACTGTTTCGTCTGGGACGGAGTGGGGGAGAAAGTGTACAGAGGAGGGTTTTAGCTGCTGTTTAACGGGGTTCACGTTGAGTGCTGTGCTTATTTGAGTGACCTCACCAGAGTGGATGTGTGTGTGTGTGTGTGTGTGTGGGTATTAAGCGTGGTGTGTGGATTGAAGGTCACAGCAGTCCATCTCCCTCCCTTAAGCTTTCTTGTGTACTTGTATTTTTTTGTGTTTTTTTTTTTATTTTCTTTATATGGAAGTTTTGTAAAGTGTTTCTTTTCTTTCTTTTTTTGACATTGAGCCCTTGATGTTAACACATTGATGGTTTTAAATTTTGTATTTGAATAAAGCTGCAGTGGTGTAGTCTAGTTTTTTGTAGTGAGTATACTCTAATATAACCCCCCCCCCCCGCCGCCTACTCACCCATCCCAGAGCGTCACCCCATAAGCACCACCACACTCACTAATGCATACAGTATGCATCGACATGTAATTGAGAGCATTATGAAATACTAAGTGTTATCAACATGTCAATTTATTATAAGCAACACAAGACTTTAACAGCCAATGACATTTACAGCTGGGGAGACTGGACTGATTTTCTACTGTTTAGTGTTAATCACCATCTAACTCAGTCAGTTAAGAGCTACCTTTAGCCTTAGATGTTATATGAATATGGTCCCTGAAGCACAGGTTTTATCAGTTGACAATTTTCAACAAATTTTTTTTAAAAACATTATAGGCACAAATACAAATTTACTTTTAGAAATGGTGTTTTTGAAAAAAAAAATATTTTAAAATACCTTTTACTGTGCAATTTCTTTCTAATTAATTTGAGTTAGACCGAACTTTTATTTTGGTGGGTTGTAGACATTTGAGTTTCTGTGTGTTTTAATAAACTATTATTATTATTATTATTATTAGGCCTGTTGTATACTCTGTGCAATAGTAATATATTTCTGTTATAATTTCTTCAAGTTATACAGAACTTTTATTTTGACAGGTTGTCGTAAAGACATTTCAGTTTCTATGTGTATATGAAACGAATGAATGGCGATAGTTTTATCAAATGAAATGGTGAAATTCTCATCAAGTGACTCTCATAGCAGCTCTGCGATGAAATGCACATGTGTAGCTTACATCATGTCTCAATACAGTGAAACGCTGAAAACACCACGAGCGAGAGTCACGCGTGTGTGTGTGTGTGTGTGTGTGTGTGTGTGTAGTGGAGCACACACTGAGCGCTCATTCCCAGAGACGCGTAGAACAATTGCAGTCTCTTTTAGCTTTAATATTCATAGACACTAGTCCAAATCGATATTTTATTTATTGTACAGCAGCTACTTTTGATTTATTCATTCAAAAATAGCCAAATTCCGTGACGTTCTGCTTTATATAGCACGTTCCATTTGTGACTGGATTCCGCGATTCGATCCGTCGCTTCGCAAACACAGACGGGATGAATTTATGAATGAAAGTGTGAAAGTTCTGACACAAAACGAAGTTGATACGTATCCTCACGCTTTTTTTAAGTGGGTATACGCAAATCCTTGGCCTTTTCTAGTGGGTATACGGCGTATACCTGCGTATCACGTAGACTACACCACTGTAAAGCTGCTACATCTTTTGTACTCCCTGGACTATGTCTCTCTGCTCACCCATTTTGCGATAACGAACCTGTGCGCCCCCTGTCCTGGGGCTGGTAGTTCCCGGTATATACCGGGTGGCGTAGTCGAACGTTAGTTTAATTGTTGGTGTTTTCTTACTGTAACCCTTCACTCAATTTGGTACAGACGCAATGTCTGAGTATGGACCAGTCAGATCAGAAGACTAAATTTGCATGCAGAGAAAAAGGATGTCACAACAATAATCTCTCACTCACTCACACAAGGTAGAATGTTTAACTGATTGTATTATGTTTGTGTTGAATAAAAAAACTGAATAACTGGAATGTATAAGAAAAAAAAAGAAAATACAGGAAAAAAAATAAAATACAATTTGTACTTCTCAAACAAAAATAAATCAATTCTTTAAACACCTTTTTTTTTACCCTATACCCTAAATGACTCAAAAGGTAAGTATAATCACATGTCTTTTAAACACTGTTTATGTAAATTAATACATTAACCTTTTGTTTTTTCCCTTTTAGGTTTCACTCGAATTTGATTGTTTCTTTAAAGAAGAAAAAATAAAAAAAGTCAAATTTAGTCACCACCAGTAACGCTGAATTCACCTTATGGCTGAAAATCTTAAGTTAGAATATAATCTATTAGAGTTAAATTCCTCGTTTGATACCTTGCTTCTAATTTACAAAACAAAATATAGAAAAACAAAATCAAATAAATAAAAGCAAATCACATTCGATCAAGCAACACAGTTAATACAAAAAGAGGGAAAAAACAAATAAACCCCAAAAAATTCACATTAAATTCCCTTCACAGGGATTTAACCTCTGTTTTCAAAACGAGTTTGTCTCACAGTCTTTCCAGTTATATTCACAACCTTGTGAATGTGAATTGTTATACGACAATGGTATTGTTCGTTACTCGGTCTCTCCTCTGTGATTGAATCCTTCCAATTGAACGGTGAAAAATGTAAGTGCTGTTAGTTCAATTTCCTACCATCCATTATCCATCGGCAATGATAATGTCAGTTTCACGCAATCACGACTCGCTGTTAGGTCCGTGCGGCTCGCCAGTCCCGACTCCCTCCGCGAACATGAGAGTCAGAACAAAATCCAGGAACTCCAATCCAGAAGGCATCCCAGATAGCAGACCGATGTCGATTGGATGGATGCTGGCATATGACGTAGGACGTAGCGTAGGAAGCGTCGTGACGTAGAACGAACGTAGAGTTTTGTTTTGCTCTGCTCTCTGGCTGCGCTGTCATGCTCGTTCTACGTCACGACGCTTCCTGCGCTACGTCATACGCATGCATCCATCTCCATGAACGCGCGCCGACCGCCACCGGAAGCCAGTTATTTTCGTTTATAAAGTTTTAAATATGTATATTTTTACGACAAAACCGCACGGATTACCCTCAGAAGGCCTTTGTTTATCCCCCTGGAGCCGGATGGATTATTTTTGTGAAGGATGCATGCAAAATTTGCGACTTGAAGCAGCTGGACCCCATTGCTTCACATTATAACCACTGAAAGATCTAAGACATTTTCTAAAATAACTGAAAATGTGTTCGTCTGAAAAAAGATTGACATATGCATCTCGAACGGCTTGAGGGTGAGTAAATCATGGCTTAAATATCATTTTTGGGCGAACTATCCCTTTAACTGGTGGTTCACAACAGGCTTGACGAAGTGAAGGATAGGAGGAAAAAGGACAGTTTTCCTATTCAGATTATGCTTATTATCAATCCTCAGGACTATAGTTATGCCCTAGTAATCGTTGAGATTACTTGTGTTGCAGGGTCATAAAAATGAGTGCACTTGTTGAAAATAAACAAAATCACAAATAAAGGTGTCTCTGGTTCCTTTCTGGGCCCTATTGGAACTGGAACCACATTAGAACAAGAATTAAATAAAAAGAATGTAGATAAATCAAATAAATGAACGAATAGACAAGTGAATAGCTGACTAAAAGTAAACTAAAAAAAAAAAAAAAAAAAACTTAAGTGATCAAGACAACAAGAATGATCTGAAATTGGGAATAATCAATAGCACGAGTGGCTAAACCTTTAACTTGCTTGGACCAGACTCCATAGTGGGTCACAGCTGCTGTGTGTTCAAGACTGTGTGTGTGTCTTTACAAAAGTTTAGTCAACATGCTGATGAAAATTCTCATGACTATAAGAATTCTTCTCTAGCTACACAGTTTATATGCAATTAAATTTAATTTACAAGGTAACTGCAAATTTAGCCGACAGCACTCAGCAAGGACTACTCCTAAACTAGTGGCGGTAAAATTCAGCTGGGAAGAATTGAAAGTAAGGAAAGAGAAAGTGAAAAATCAGAACCCTAACTGGGGTTAAAGGAAAAGTATGTTAGACAACTTTGCACTGTGCACAGCACAAGCTGTAGTTAAGGCTTCAAGTAAATGATGCTAACCGCTAACTGTAGAGGTTATTATTTAGCTTAGCCTAAGCTGAATGGACGCTAGGTTAGGTTAGCTTAGCCATCTAGGCTGGTTTGTTTACAATATGACGTCACGAGTTAGCACTTCCTGTGACAAGTCGTTGTCATGGGAACCAGTGCATGTCAGAGCAATTCCAACAGTCTATGAAGAATGTCTGCACATTTTAAATGAGTTATACATGTTTAAACGAGATAAAATGTGGCGCCTATACTTTGAGTCTTCCAAAAACTTGATGTTACATTCAGTAAAATTCAAATGTGGTTTGGCATTTGACAATTTTACTCGAGTAACTCTTTCCTTTACTTTAAACAACTTCTTCTACTTGTTTAAAAGGTAAGGAAATAGATTTGCTGTCAAAGCCGAAAGCTTGTCTAAGCATACAAGGTTACGTTCATCTCATGCATAAATATTGACTTTTCAGCGAGTGAAACAATTTTGATCACTAGGTAGCTCTGCTTGTAGATGCAGCCAAAATTTAGATGAATTACATCAATCTAACAATAATTGGTAAGGCCTTTACATTGCAGAAAGGGGGCATCACTCAAGTCTATGTGTATATAACACCGTACTGAGATTTCTTCGTCAGAAACAGATGCTGCACTTTGGATTTCTCCAATCAAGCAGAATAATAAATATCGGTATAGCATGCCGCTGAGTTGAGCTTCCTTTGTCAAACAGACTTATGCTTTAATGCTGAAATTACCGATACTAGTTAAAAATCTAAGACTTTTTCACTTTTAGTAGAGATGTCAATTCCAGCTATCGTTTTATCTGCATTTAAACAAGCCAGTAACCAGTGATCAAGATGCGTATCGCATGTTGCATCCTATTTGGTTTGGGATGATCAAATGCGCACTTTAGGATAACAGTAGTTAAACGAAGGGCCGCTAGGTTATGTTAGTTTACGAAGCTCAGGTGGTTTCCTTACTATCTGGCGTCAGGGTGACGCATGCCCTATTTGAGGTTAGTATTTCCTGTAACAAGTCATTGTCATGGAAACTAATATGCAGCAGTGCCAATTTCAACCAGAAGGTGGCAAATGTCTGTATGGTTCGAAAACAGTGCATAGTCTGTTGGCACGTGGGGCTTACACATGCATTCAAGGTTTTCTTTAAGTCAGTAAAATTCTAATTTTACTAATGCAACTTCCTGCTTCTTTTGAGCACACATTTTCATCTACTTTAAAAGTTATATGTCCCATGCTGACTATGAACTTTGTAGCACCGGCTTGCATTATGGTCGTGCTGTGTGCCTTCTGGTTTGTTTGTAGTTCAGAGTCAATGGGGTTTAGGAACCCCTTCTGAGGAGGCCTCGTGTGTTAAAGGCATTCTGCGTCAAGTCACGCATCGTTGAGTGGGCATTGCGTGGAGCGGCCAGAAATGATGACTAACAGGTTTTGGAGGAAAAGGTTCTTGGAGCTGGTGTTTTCCTCTGTCACAGGATCGTTGCAAGCTCAAAGGTAAGCTCGTTCGGAGTCTGTGGTAGTAGCACAGGCACTTTTAGGTCTGTTTGGTGTCTGGGCAGTGCCCAGACTGCATTCAGACTCTTAAGTCTGAGAATCCTGTTATGATGGCTTGTTCCAGCTGCTGGTAATGCCACAGCCAAAGCCAGAACGCGGTGCCACTCTGGGCTGGTTGTGACCCAGATCAGATAGAGTCTATCTTGATGGTGCACACTCATTAAAGACTGCAGGTGAACGTCAATGTCTCGCAGGTAGGCGTGGACGTTGTGGTCTTTGAGTGTCACTACACGTGTTGTTTCAGGATTCGTCTGAATCAATCCTTTTCCTTCTGCGGCTGCAGAAGCTCTCAGGACACTGGCGGGTGAATGTCAAGCAGAGGGTTTGACTTCTCGGCTGATGTGAAGTTTAGCAGGATACATCTTTCTTGTGGGGTCCAGTTCTGTTCAGGACCACATTGCGTTTATCTATAATGTTGCAGCATTGCTGAGTCAGTGTTTGGACTTCAGCTCTGGCTGGACACTGATGGCTTTAGTGTCTCTCTTTGAGCTCAGCCAGTTCTTTAAGTTCTTTGATTGACAGTTCTTTACCTGTCTGTTGGCAGGTGCTCAGCAGCCGTCAGCCGCCTGAAGACTGGTGAACTCTTTCAGTTGCCCCACTCTGTTAGGGTCTTGCATCTGTCCTGTGCCTGCTGATGCTGACACAGGGTTCGTTCTCTGTGGAATTCTGTGGCTGGCAGCGTTAGTTCATTTACCTCCTGTTTGAGGCCTGCGGGAGCGTGGCCAAGGAGAAGATGATGCTGGTCAGCTCATGGTGGCTCAGGCTGGGTGTCAGACATCTGCTTTCGTTGTCGTCTAATGGTTCCCTTCTCTGCCTCGGCAGGTCATTGTCTGCTTCAGGCTGAAGGATATCGAGGACGCTGCTCTGCCGGTCTCCAGGTGGTTCTGGTGGGAGGCAGGGCTGGATGTCTGAGGCCTACTGGCATATTTGTGGGAACACAAGAGAGGAGTGGCAAAGGCAAATGCAAGTTTCTACAGAGGTGGTAAGCTCTGTGGGAGAACAGCTATGTGGGCCATTCAATTTAGTGTTGGTGAGGACACATCAAAAGGGGTTTTGAGTATCTTAGTTGATGTGCTTTAAGCAGCGTCGACTGATGACTGGACTTTTACATGTCAAAACTATTACTCAAAACTGATGGTTCTTTTCATATGTTATACTAAGAGAGTAGCAAATAGAGCAAAACCAAAATAGAAACAATAGAAATCAGAAAGGAAAGGGAAGGAAGGAGTGTTTTACCTATTTAAGTTTAGCTAGGAGACATAGGTAAACAGGTGTCACATATGGGTTAAGCTGCTGTTGGACGAAGCTAGCAGGGACACATCAAACATCAAGGTCAAAAGAAGAAGAAACAGCGGGAAGTGTCTCCCGTTCTGTCTGGGGCCTACTGTGCGTTTACATTAACCGTACTTCATGTGCTTAGCTTGGTGCTAAGGAGTGAGGAGGGGTAGAGCACATGTAACCGGCAGAGTAGTAGCTGTCTGGTTGAAGTTTGTCCCTCTGCAGCTACGGTAGCCCCCTGACGTTACCCAGCTAGCCGTGAGTGGCTAAACAACTCATTTGCGTCTAGGCCAGTTCTATAAAACAGTCTGCACTGTTGGGCTTAGAGAGATTCTCTGGTGTCCAGATACATTTTCAGTCTTGTTACTGCTTGGGTATGTGGTTCTCCTGTGCAACGAAGGTATGGTAAATGTTTATATGAGGTAGCAAGCTAAGCATATTGTATTTATATTGTATCTAATACGGGGCTATTGGAAAATAGGTGTTTGACTGATTGCCAGATGCTTCCGGGTAATCGTGCTGTGTATTACTGAAGGTATTATTTGTGCATTTTACTGTTAATCATAATGTGGGTGTCATTGTTGGGACATATGCATTTTAATGAGCACATTTGTGCACAGGTCTTGGGCAAAGCACCTGCCGGGTAGCTGTACCGCAGTTAAGCAGCAACATCAAGAAGGTAAATGTTTATTGTTTATTGTGTTACGAGTAAATCCAGTGTGTTAGGACTAAAAGCTTTGAACACATGTAAAACATGTCTGATTGTGTTGCCCCGACGTAATGCATGGCTGTGTTTTATTGTCAACTCTTAATATAAATGTATTTAATGAATATGCTGTGTGAAATAACTGTGATGTAGGATTGTGAAGACTGGCGCAAAAGGGCTGTTTTTCCACTGTCAGTTCGTATGTCAACATTGAGGTAAAAGAAAATGTTTTTATGAAATGTTTGCGATGCTACGTGACTATTTGTGCTTGTGTATATCAAGCACTAATTTTAATGATTTTGTGTTTGCAGGCAGATTGCTCCTGCTGCTTTGCCTTGCCTAAATTAAGTTATATATATATATATATATATATATATATATATATATATATATATATATATATATATATATATATATATATTAGGGCTGTCAGTTAAACGCGTTATTAACGGCGTTAACGCAAACCCATTTTAACGGCGTCAATTTTTTTATCGCGCGATTAACGCCTAGCAAACTTTGTAGTTTTTTTTTTTTTTGACATGCTTTTGCAACAACTAGTAACGTTAGTACAACACCACCGGATCTAGCTAGACCGGAAACAAAACAACAGGCACGCCGCACACACTTGTTTGGGCTTGCGAGCCGGCCAAAGAGTGGACGAGAAGCCGCGTCTATGGACAACTTGTATCGCACATCGGACGCGTACTTTCTCAGTTTATGGCCAGCAATAAAAGGTGTGTGTACACTCATAGAGAATAATGTGTTCGAATTTTAAATACGAGGCGCTGCGCTTCGCTTCTCGTCCAGTGTGCGACCCCCTTTAACATTATGTTTTGAGTGGATGAATGATGAGCGCGAGACGCCGAAATGGATGCCAATAAGATTCTGAATGGAAAGTTTAATTTTAAAAAAGTGGCCAAAATGTTTCAGTTGACAAGACCAAAGTGATCTGTGTGTTTTGTCATTGTGAACTGAGCTATCATTGCAGCACGTCCAGTCTGAAATGGCCTACTACTTGATGGCCAAGCACACTGATTCGCTGATGCGAATTCTCCACCCCCTCGTCAATATTAGGACCTCGTCAGTATTTCTTTCACCCTTTTATTGATGGACAGTGTTACATTGTGTGAGAGATTATTTGCTCCAAGTGAGAATGTTAGTGTGAAATTGAACACTACAGTATGCCAATGTTGATTTCAAAAAGAAACATTTGCTCAAAGCAAGCCGATCCACTTTTCCATGTTGATAAGAGCATTAAAATGAGAAAAAAGAATGGGACAAAAAGAAATCAAGAGACATTTAGAATAGATAAAAATGTGCGATTAATTGCGATTAATCGCGAGTTAACTATGACATTAATGCGATTAATCGCGATTAAATATTTTAATCGTTTGACAGCACTAATATATATATATATATATCTTTTCTTTTCTTTATTGTGTTTATTTTGCTGTAGCCTCTGTCTAATGCTCTGTCTGACTGATGTGGTATTGGCTGTTCTAGTAGTGTATAGTTTTACATTCTCTATCCACTCTGCTAGTGATAACTTTTTTGTCCTTTTCTTCCTTTTTCCAGAGTACTAGAGTAGCTGCTCACAAGAGAGGTTCCTGGTTCCGTCCTCGCGCACTGCACCACGTATTGTAGTGGTAAATTGCACTTCACAATATTGATTGAATCATCGGCTTGTAGTGGTAATCATCACGTTGTGGGGACAAAATGTCCCCACAAGGATGGCAATATCCGAAATCCTTGTTCGTGTGGGGACATTTTTTGGTCCCCATGAGGAAAACGGCTTATAAATCAAAAAAGTGATGTTTTTTCGAAAATGTGAAATTGCAGAAAGTTTTCTGTGATGGGTAGGTTTAGGGGTAGGGTTAGTGTAAGGGAATAGAATATACAGTTTGTACAGTATAAAAATCATTATGTCTATGGAAAGTCCCCAAAATGAAAACACTACATATGTGTGTGTGTGTGTGTGTGTGTGTGTGTGAATGCATGTGATCGTGGGCACCAGATTCCAGAGCACGGGCGGTGAACGTCACGCGTATCCCGGGCAGGTAACCTGCCTTGACAGTGAATCAGTATTTTCCCGTTAAATTGTTAATTGTATCCTCCCTTGTAACAGCCAATACCAGGTCTGGTCTCTCGCTTTAGTACTGTGCCTCTAGTATGACGGTGTGGCTCTTTTAATTATACCATTGTATAATAAAGATTTGTTATTGTTTTTTTCTACTGAAAGCACATCTCTGTCTATTTTATCTTTGGTGTACTTCTACGAACCTGCTTGCCTTAGATTAGGTATTTAGCAGTTAAGGTGCAAAGTATATCCTGGTGTGAGAGGCACCAGGTGGCGTAGTCAAGAACCTTTAAACCTAGTTCTGGTCAAAGTTTCATAAGGTCACACACAGACAGGGGTTAGGATTCTAATGACCAGGGTACTTATGGAAACAACAGTTGCTAGAACTACTGTAATCCTATAGAGAGAGGGAAGATGTTGATAGGAAGTAGGCTACCTAAGATAAGGTATAAGTAAAGGTAGAATGTCCTTATAGCTCAAAAACTAAAGGAAAGGGAAACAATTGATTTAGTTACATTTCAAATTTAGTTAAACTTTATTTAGCTGAATATGGAAATTCAGGCTGAAACAAAGTAAGTAAATAAACTGAAATAAAATCAAAATAAAGAGTAAACAGGGAGTGTCCTCATAGCCCTGGTAACTGAAAGGGAAATTGAATAAGCAAATTGGTTTAATTAAATTCCGACCTTAATTAAATTCAACTTAACTGAATAGGAATATTCAGGCTCAACAGGTGTGAATACACAAAATAAAATAGAGGTAGACTTAAGTTGAAATAAATGAAACACAAATAAAAACAAATAAAATAGGTAGCCTATCTGGGTTTCAACTAAAAGTGAAACCAAAAGGGAGGGGGACGAGAGAGACAGAGAGAGAGAGAGGGCGGAGTAGTGTAAACCGCCTATGAGACATGCTTTGTGAAGCTCTGAAACTAGTGTGAATCATTTGTCTCAAATCAGTGATTCTGATCGTGTATCAGACTGCTAAAGTCACGGGATTTCAGTAAACGGGCTTCGTTGCGTGTCATAGCTGTTTCGAAATCATTCTAAATTTCACGGTTCGTGAACCAGTGTGTATTTGATTTCTATGTGATCTTGTATCACTTTATAGATTTGTACACATTTAATGACGCGTTTGATAAAAGGAAGAGGCGAATTTAATAGTCTCTTATTGGTCTGATTGACCAAGCTTTCATAAAACGAGCTCTACAGTTTACTAAGTTATCATGCCTTGAAAGACACCTCATATTATGTGTTGCTATTACTTGCTACACTTACACTGTTCTGACCAGCAGGGGTCGCCAGCGAGAGCGCTTCAAAACAAAGAATCATTTGTGACGCAATTGACTCCTTTGATTCAAAGCCTCGAGGAGCTTTGGCTCTCTTACTCATGTTCAAATCACTATCCCTTTGTTTCAAGGGCCAAGGTCCAAAGTCTATAGTCTTTGGTTTAAAGGTTACACTTTACGCTCGCATGTGCCTAAGTTTTAGTCGGCGCTAAAAGCTATCAGTCGAGGTAAAGGGCTTTTAACTTGTATGTGTGTAGGGTTATTATTATTATTTTTATTTACCTTTATTTTACCAGGAAATAATCCCATTGAGATTCAGAATCTCTTTTTCAAGGGAGTCCTGGCCAAGACGGCAGAATAATAGTTCCATTTTAAAAATACATATACAAACATTTAACAGAAAAAGACATTTGGCAATTTAACATCATCTCAACATATTCACCAGCAGCAGTCAGTAACAGTACATGTGCATTTAGTACTCAAATAGTTCTTTATCCTCATTTTAAATTGTGTCATTGTCGGTAAATAGTCAAATTTTAGCTTATTCTGCAATTTATACCAGGAAAAAGGTGCAAAAACTTTAAAAGCACTTTCACCTAAGACAGTTCGCGTTTGTGGGATATCATACATGATTTGCCCATATGATCTAAGATTACATTTCCTGGTAGTGACTATAGGAGTCAGAAGAGAACATAAGTAAGGAGGCAGTTTACCAAGTATGGCCTTAAAAAGAAAAATATACCAGTGTTCCAGCCTGCGATTGTGCAGAGATGGCCAACCAACACTCTCATACAAGTTGCAATGATGAGTACGAAAATTGGAATTAGTCACAAATCTTAGTGCTGCATGATATACTGAATCCAGCATTTTCAAAGAAGATTTGTTTGCATGCATATATAAAATATCACCATAATCCAGCATTGACATAAATGTTGTTTGTATAAGTGTTTTTCTTGTACTAAAAGAGAAACAGCCTTTGTTTCTATAACAGAAACCCAACTTTACTGTTAGTTTTTTTTGTTAGACCCTCTATATGCTGTTTGAAGGACAAATTTTCTTCTAAAAGGAAACCAAGATATTTATAGACTGATACTCGTTCAATTACTTTCTCATCTAGTGTAGCAATTTGACAAGCATGTTCTGTTTTCGTTGATTTAGAAAAGCACATCATTTTAGTTTTATCAGAGTTTAGTACAAGTCTCAATTTCTGAAGATTCTTCTGAATAATTATAAAGGCAGATTGCAGATCCTCTATTGCACTTGTCAAGGCTGGAGCAGAACAATACAAAACAGTATCGTCCGCATAAAAATGACACTTAGCATTTGTTACATTTTTACACAAGTCATTTATATAAATAGTAAATAAAATGGGACCCAAAATGGACCCTTGGGGAACACCATTTTGTATAAATAATGAGTTTGAGGACACACCATCAACATGAACACTTTGTGTTCTGCCACTCAAATAGTTGCCAAACCATTTAACAGCTTTTGGAGACATTCCAATATCCACCAATCTCTGAGACAGAACATAGTGGTCAACTGTGTCAAACGCTTTTGAAAGATCTAAAAACAGTGCAGCACAATATTCTTTAGAATCAATAGCACTTATAAAATCATTTAACACTTTCATAGTGGCAGTGACAGTGCTATGTTTTTTACGAAAACCCGATTGCGAATCATTTAAAATATTTTTTGTTAATAAGTAGTCTTTTAACTGGTCACTTATGAGCCCTTCTAAAACCTTGGCTAAAGCAGATAGCTTAGATATAGGCCTATAATTATTTGGGTTTGATCGGTCACCACCCTTTAATAAAGGAGTGACATACGCTGACTTCAAAACACTTGGTATTAATCCAGTTTCAGTGGTCAAGTTGAAAATGTGTGTCAAAGGTTCTGCGATATGTTCAGCAGCAATATTTAAAAAGTTGCTACGGAGCAAGCTTTACACAAGGGTCTGTGAGGTTTTGTGCTGTTATCAGATTGTCAAAGTGCCTGCTCGCACTTCCCGGTGTCATGTGTTGCTGAGAGACCAATGCCAACCAACAACACAAATCGAACGGAGCAGCGATCGAGTTGTGCTGAAGGTCTGCATTGAACCCGGGTTAAAGTCGTAACCCGAGACGTTTTCTCCCTGTTATCAGTTCTTGTCATGTAGTCACTGTATTTTGTGGAAGAATTATTGTGTTCTGGGAATACAGTAATTTTCTCAGCGATGTTACAGTTTAAACACACATGTAGGTCTAATAATTTAATGTAACATGTTTGTTGTGGGGGTTTTTTATGTATGAATGCAAAAAAAAAAAAAAAAAAAAAAAAAATATATATATATATATATATATATATATACATACACTGTATATATATGTGGAAATAGTATTGTTTAATCCCATTTTAAGCATCTATTCTGTAATCATGGTATTTAATGTAATGTTAATTCCTGGCTACTGATTATATTAATATAATGATTGACACACACACACACACACACACACACACACACACACACACACACACACACACACACACACACACACACACACACACACACACACACACACACACACACACAAAAAACAACAATAAATGACAGCTGATAAGTTATACACTGAAATTACAGTGTCTACAATGTATCAAATCAGAGTACACAACTTTTTTTATGCTTTTTTGCTTTACATTAAAATTAAATTCTATTGTAAATTACTGTGAAAGTAATGCATTAGCCAGAATTTTCCTGTAAAATGACTGATTTTTTTGTGTTTGCATTTCATTAACTTCATAACATTGTTAAAACATTGTGTGTTAAAAAATTATTTAGGTTCTTTAATTTGTCATATAGAGACAAAAACATGACACAAATACAACTGTATCTATATACTAATCCAAATATCTGTCAAATGAATAATATTTTCCATGAAGTAGAGAAAAGTTACTTACTCCTGCACAACAACAACTGGATAAAATAACAAACTAATATCTTAAAACAAAATATAATATAAAGTGGGGAACAAAACTTTGAGAGGAAAAATAAAGACTGGCTGCTTGACTGGACAATGATTTCCTTAAAACTTCCTTAAAATTTTGTGTGCAATTTGCCTGATTTATAGTCCTTATAAACAATCTGTAATATTCTGTGTAACCTTTATTATACCAGAGAAATCATTTACCTGGATCCATTTATTAGACGGATAATTGTTTTGCGAATATCAGGCAGGTTTAAAGCATAAACAAGGGGGTTCAGGATGGGTGGTATAACAAGAAATTGAAGTGAAAGTGAAACTGACAGCCATATAGGAAGCTGTAAAGTCACAACCCGACTCAAAGTGACCTCAGAAATAATGGCAATTGAAAAATTCAAAATGATCACAATGTGTGGAATACAAGTTTGATAAGCTTTGCCCTTGAACTGTGATGAGCTTCTTTGGCAAATGACAATAATTTTTACATAAGAATATAATATTAAACTTAATGGAATGATTACAGTTGTGATCAATATAAAAAACCCCATAACATTATTAACAGCAGTGTTTGCACAAGACAGTTTGACCATTTCATAGTTGTGGCAGTACACCTTAAACAAGTTGTTACCACACCATGTCAGTCTGGAAGTCAAAATACCATTAATACCAAGAGAAATCATTGGATAAGTCAAGTTTATAACTATTAAAACAGTTAGAAACCTTGGTGTAATTATGCTGTAATACTGTAAAGGTTTACAGATTGCAACAAATCTGTCAAATGCCATTAACATTAATATTGTATTCTCATTTGCTGCATATGTGAAAATGACATAAGACTGTAAGACACATGCTCCACGGGAGATTGAGTGTGTATCAGACAGCAAGTCTATCAGTGCTCTTGGGAAAAAGCCAGCTGATCCAAACACAGAGTTGATAGACAAACATGAAATCAGAATGTACATGGGCTGGTGTAAAGTCCTTTCCAGAAATATTACAAGCATAATAATGACATTAAATAGTATGATAGCACAGTATAGAATAAATCCCAAACTGAAGAAAGCATATCTTACGTATCCAAGATTTTCAAATAACATGAAGTAAAAATATGTTCCATTTTCCATTTTCTGATAAGCAAAGGTAACCTTCATTTACCTGAGTTAAGACAACAGACAAATATCTTATTATGTGTACACATTTTAAAAACATGATTTTGTTTATTCTACATATACCGATTCAGTAAGATTTATTGGTTTATTAGTTCATGATACCTTACCTTCTTCACAGTTGTGTAATATATTGTCAGTTTAACAGTATAGATGCAAAGTTTCAACAACTTTAAGATATGTTTTTTTTCAATCAATATCAGACAAAAATGCAGTCAGTATCCTAAAAAAACATTGCACAGTTTAAATACCTCTTTAATACACCTTGAAACGACCACCAATGCTTCCTCATTTACTGTGCTAGGATGACTGTGGGTCACCAGCACAGGTTCATTTTTATACATCTAACATGTCTCAGGAGCCTCCACAAATAGTCTTTGTTTGAATAAGGACATAAAACCCTATTGATTTGACTTCCCTAGACAGTCAAATTAGCTTATGCAACAGGACATTCTGTAACAGCAAAGAAAATAATAAATAATTTTATGACATTGGAAACTGGAATTCACAAAATGTTTTTACTAAAGCTTTAAAAGTTGACATGTCTGCCGTTATTACTTACCTATTGTTCAGATACAATTAAATTATCATTTCAATTGACACAGGCCGCTGGTCTTTTTCGCTTGCTTTCCCAAATGTTGCAGTTCGAGTTTCATGTAAATTAGGGCGGCCTTAAGTGTCACCATTGGTCCACTAGTTCTAGATTGACAGCTCCTCCTCTAGCCAATCAATCGAAGAGGGGAGTTGATGTCACACCAATGCGACTAGTGGCTACTGATGCTTACTTATACAGGGGAAGACGACAGTTTAATTTAACTTTACAAAAACTTTCAAGCAATAAAGCTAAAGTGTTTCATCAAAGAATTGCCGATTTGAACGAGAAGTTTGAACGAATAACTCGCTCGTAAAAACAGTAACTTGCCACCACCTACTGGCCGTTTTACTTTCATATTTAATCAATAACAAGGATGGGCAATGTCGGATCTGGGTGCAGAGTTTAGCTCCTCCAACCCTAATCAAACACACCTGAACCAGCTAATCATCTTCTTTAGGATAATTAATACTACAGACAGGTGAGGTTTTTATCGGAGTTGATTCTAAACTCTGCAGGACAGCGGCACTCCAGAAACAACATTACCTATCCCTGATGGAGATGTTGGTGTATTAAAATTTGAAGCTATATTTAAAACATTAATCCTAAAGTAGTATGCAATTATGTAGCTATGTAAATAAACACAATAAGTATGTAATAAATCACTGTATATTAAATCCAACTGGTTTCTGTATATCTTCTCTGTAACACAATAATTTTCAATAATCTTTTGTCAAATTTGGCGAGGTTAATAAAAAAGGTAGGCAATGCGTAGCGGTGACAGGTCAAAGTCCTAAAGTCTTCAGAAAATGGCCGTTTTTAACTTAGTTTTTGCAAAGA
This sequence comes from Abramis brama, assembly GCF_963993115.1. NCBI lineage: Eukaryota > Metazoa > Chordata > Actinopteri > Cypriniformes > Leuciscidae > Abramis > Abramis brama. The sequence goes on from NC_139972.1 coordinate 34,261,272, forward strand.
ATTGTAGCGTTTCATAACTGCAGGATGTTTCACTTACAGCAGCCTTAGCATATTGACATCATGAGCCAAGTAATATTGTTTAACACCAATTACCAGTGTGCACATTAACATTCTCATGTATCTCAAAAAAGATGAATTGAATTATTTATGTCCAGAGTTCAGACAGCTTTACTGCTTGAAAGTCTTTGTAAAGTTAAATTAAACTGTCGTCTTCCCCGTATAAGTAAGCATCAGTAGCCACTAGTCGCATTGGTGTAAAGTCAACTCCCCTCTTCGATTGATTGGCTAGAGGAGTAGCTATCAATCTATAACTAGTGGACCAATGGTGACACTTAAGCCCGCCCTAATTTACATGAAACTCGAACTGCAACATTTGGGAAAGCAAGCGCACTAGCGCAGAACATAGAAAGAAGAGCGAAGAGAAAAACAGCACAAGCATACAAAAGAGTAAAATATGAGCAGAAAATGCAAGAGAGCACAAAGTAGTACAGAGTAATAAAACCAAGGAAAACATACTTTTTAAGAAAGCATGTCCATAAGTTTAAGTTTTGTGCAAAATAACTTTTAATGCGTTTAAAGTTTTTATTCATCCTTGTTATTTCTTGATTTACGCTTATTATATTTTTATCCGTGACCACGTTGTTTGCTACGTGGTCACGGATCAAAAGTTTAAGTTTAAGTTTTTTACCATAAGTTTAAGTTTTGTGCAAAATAACTTAATGCGTTTAAAGTTTTTATTCATGCTTGTTATTTCTTGATTTACGCTTATTATATTTTGATCCGTGACCACGTTGTTTGCTATTCTGATCATTTTGTATTATTTTTTTCAGTTTGTGCAATATATTTTTACGTGTTTTTAAATGTTTGAAAAACGCTTATTATTTTTTGATCCGTGGCTGCAATACTTTAGGCGGGATATTGATCCCATACATGTGGAGCACATTCAGATAATCAAACCTAATTAGACACGAGTGAAGCACACTCTGTTAATCAACCCAATCAATGAGTTAAGAGGTGTATATATACAGCAAACTTCATTGACAGTTAAACAGCATCCCTGCACCACCCCATCTCATCACTTCTAGTCCTAAATACTTTTACAACAACGTGGGGAGTACTCTGGGTTCAGGCAAAAAAGTTCAGAGCTCGGAGCCCTCCCTCCGTACAGCATGCCAAATACGCATAATCTTTACTCTGTTTAATTGATGTAAGTGTGAACTCGTGAAACAGAGTAAATTAAACAGCACTGACAAAACTGTTGTCAGCATTGGTTGCAGGCAATGAGTATAAAGTCAGGATCTAGGTGCAGCAATACTTTTAATTGTAGTGAACCGCAGACATGATGGCACCAGAGGTCCCCACTTCACAACAGGAGTTCCTTTGTCTCACTGTGATTAAGGCCCTGTCCACACGGAGAAGCGTTTAGCTGTATACGTACAAATTTTGTATCGTATTGGCGTTTCATCCAGATGGATTCGGCATTTTCGGAGACTGAAACCGGGTCCCAAGGTGGATAAATCTGAAAACGCCACCCTTGCATTTTCGTGTGTACGGCCAATCCATACATTTTGTGAAATGATTATGTCATCACACCACTAGTCAGACACCGCTAAGTCACAGCAACAATTGCCGACTACATGCTTGTGTTCGTGCTGCAGAAGCTACTGAGCCTCTTTTATTTCTTTATTTATTATTTACTTGAATGTATTTTTATTTCATTTTTATTTATTTTTTACTTCTTTATTGAGGCCTATTTATATTTATTTTCTTATGCTATGATGCTTGTCTGTTGTCTGATTAAGACATTTCATATTTTGTAGGGATGGGCGTTGTGAATAGTGAACAGCATGAGTAATCATAAGATGTGCAATATATCGGGAGACATAATTTTGACCACATTAAGTTTTGTTTTGTATAAAACCTTTCTTTAAAGTGAATTTCGTTTTGTATAAATTGTATCTTAATTTTAATCAATGTTTCATCAACCAATTGGATTTAATAAATAAGAAGCAAATATAGCAGACAATTTAATCAGGACATGGAGGCACCGGCGCGATATAACTTGCATTGCTCGTGAACTGAGCTCGTCTCATAAATGAACCGAAACTCAGAAATATATCTATAGAAAGCTTGAAATGTCTACTTTTAAACTAAACAATTCAATTCAAAACGAAAAGAAAAGAAACAGACAACTCTCTTATGTAATCCGTATGAAGTGTGCATTTCTCTCTATAGGCACGTTCACAATATTGCGAAGTCAGCATTGGCAACATCTTTAGTCGAGACTGACACAGAAAACACTAGTTTATTAAAGGGGGGGTGAAATGCTATTTCATGCATACTGAGTTTTTTACACTGCTAAAGAGTTGGATTCCCATGCTAAACATGGACAAAGTTTCAAAAATTAAGTTGTACGTTTGATGAAGTATTTCTGTGTCAAAAATATTCCTTCCGGTTTGTCACAAGTTTCGGAAAGTTTTTTTCGAGTATGGGCATGTGTCACATTCTGGATGGGGCGGAATTTCCTTATATGGGTCCTAAGGGCATTTCTCCCGGAAGGGCGCGCGCGCACCCGTAGACCAGAGCGAGAGAACGAAAGCAGTACGCCCATCAAAGCGCTGTGCTCGCTGCAGTCACAGGACTTTGTTTATTCCCTGCATTTCGACGATGATTGTTTTATAAACAAGGCCCAGTTCGACGCCGGATTTGGTGTTCACAGTCGTGCGTTGGAACTGCAGGCGGTGAGTAAAACTGCTTCAAGTTGTTAGCTATCGGCGCGTAAGCACCGCCCACACGGCACGCCTCCAGCCGCTCGTTTTTTTCCGAAAAGACTCGGTACAGCTTATCTTTCTTTTATAAATATAATAAAACTAAAGACTTTTTGGAGATATGAAGGATGCAATACTTCTCTATAGGTACTCAAGATTAACATGAGATTGACTGAAACTGAGTGTTTCACCCCCCCCTTTAATAAACAATTAAAATGTCTCCTTGCTATATCTGACACATTCATAATGATTACTTTTGCCGGTTCTTTGTGGCAAGTTTTATGCGTATACTATCGAATATCGTGACTCATATTTTGTACCAGGCCATTTATGGTTGTTCATATTGTTCAATAAAGTTCTTGGTAAAAAAGAAAAAAAGAAGCTACTGTGCCTAATATTATTGTTGTATACAGCGTGCAAGGTTTATGCGCATGCTCTAAGTCTTCTCCGACTATGGGACTATGGGAATCAGGACTGCCAGAGGTGACGACATCAACGACTCATTGATCACAGGCTAATCTAATCACTAGTTGCATTGTTCACTTTAGCTCTCCATTCCTGAGACCAAGGTGTGAAAGACCATGAACTGCCCAGGGCCACCAAACCAGTTCTGGCTAGAGAACAGTAAGAACAAAGAAAGGCCCAAAGAGAAATACAATCTCTATACAAACATTGTCTTAAAACCACAACAATGGACAGGGAACTGTAAGGAACATGTCCTATCTGTTTCCTTATTCATCCAGGGAATTGTGCACACATAGTGAAAACTGTATCTGGAATAACAGCCAATGTAATCTCACCCACTGACACAGAAATGGACATCTGGGTGATACCTCAACCAATTTACATCAAGTTTGGATTCTACGAGTTCAGAACACTGCCACAAGGGTTTTGAGAAAGGTTTGGAAAATAAATAAAGCATTTCCAAGGTTCTAAAGACACTGTTTTATTTAACTATGTATTTTGGGATAATGCAACAAGCTCCATAGAATGGAAAGGACGTGATGGGTTGGACACTTGCTACAACCTAATCACACCACTACAGTAGGAAAGCGGGAATTAGTAATCCCCTCCGAAAGGAATAAAGCTTTCCCAAGCAAACACATCCTTGTTCTGTGTTTCTGACCTGATGTGGGAATGAACAACAGCATGACCAAGGTTATACTCTCGCAAGTAAACCTTCACCCGCACAGACCTATGTCTAGCTCTAAATTACTCGCCAAGTGACTAGGACCCTTTGAGGTCACATGGTGAGTGGGGGATCGAACGAGGTGGTTCGAACGGACAGGAGCGGGGCACATCAGATATATCACCTCAACCTCCTTAAAAAATGGAGTGAGGCGGAGTCAGTGATGTTAGCGACGGCAGTGAGTGGGGAGGAAGATCTCAGGCCAGAAGTGCACTGTTCACATTTCTTTGTTTGTTGTCTGTGTTTTGTTTTAGGCGAAGACAAACCGATGTAAGTTCATGCTATTCCGCACATGGGAAAACGTGTGTGATAAACACAGGCCTTTCATTTAAGAGGCGTTTTAAATATATGACTGAACTTTCTCTTTTTGACAAACCAGTATGTCATATTATATTATACTTAATATTATATTAAGTTGTTTAACGTCCACAGAATTGTTTATTTCAACATCCTGCTTAACATTAAAGATTATAGTTTGTTTTCAATTGTTATCACCATCTACTTTGACTCAAATAAAGGTACTATATGTGCTTAAAATCTTTGTACATTTTTTGCTCTTCTGTCAGATTTGTTAGAGGAACTATGCCTCAAAGTTGTAATGCAAACTCATTAAGAACTATAAAGTTACATGTCCTTGTAAAGACTATGAATAAAATTCAAACGTATTCGTTATACAGGATTTATGTGTGCACAAAAGTAAATTCAAGAGGTCAATTTATTACGAAAGAGTGTAAGGCATATAGGAAAAGAGACAATTAGCCATAAAGAATACAGAAATCCTCTCTCCTGGTCTATTGTGAAAGTTTATGTCGATACAGTATGTAAAATGATATTTTTTCCATTAATCGATGACCCGCTTTACATTTAGTTTCTTTGTTTTGTACAGTTTGTAAAGACTACTCTCTGAGCGTGGCCAAACATGTTCAAAGGAATAATGAAAACATGAACAAATACCGCATTTTGAGAATTAAATGACAGTCCTTCTACATGACACTGCTTGAGACTAAACAAATGAAATTTATTTTAGGACATCTTTCTGGTCTATCTACGCTGTGGGATCGCAAGACACAATGAACCGACATGAAAAGTGAGTTATGATCTTTTTCTGTTACCTATTCAACCATTACACTTCAAACTTTTCGAACTATTACACTTAAAACTCTGCATTTCACCGCACAGTCATAGATACACAGTTCTTTTGTGTTTGTCTCTAAACAGCTGTTAAGTAAATGAACTACAGTTGATAAGTAGTAATTTTAAGTGAAAGGTGCAATGTTTCTGTCCATGCCAATACTTTGACACCAGTGTTTTAGGCGTCTGTCTTTTAGGTTTGATCCAAAAAACAGACAGTGTGTTTTATGTCTTAATATTTTGTTCTCCTTTTCTTTTTATGAAAACAGTTTTTGTTCTTGTTCTTGTTTTGTTCCAGTTTTTGTTCACATCAGCAGAGTACCAAAATGTTTTAGTATATCGTAAATTCCAATAGTTAGCTAGCAAATGCAAGTGAACTGTTTATTACTGTGATAACTTACAGTTATATGTGAAACAAGCTCAGTCACATCAGAGTTGAATTGGAACAGTTATTGTCATGCATGTTTAACAGTGCTAGTGTTCTTGGCCTCATCAAAGTTCACACAAGGCACAACGTTTCACTGTGGTGCGTTTCATTCTTCCAAAGTTCCATTGCTTCAAAGTTTAATTGTAGCATGTAACAGTTTGGAGACATTTTTTTTTATTATTATTATTATTATTTTTATGGTACTTTGATTTTGTGTGCACTTTTCCTGAAACAAACTGTTTTAGAAACTGTTAACCGTGTGTGTGTGTGTGTGTCTGTCTTCCTTACACTTTGAAAAACAACTGTTTCCTCTAATCTGCTGTAATTTTAGTGAGCTCTAGGTGTTCTCGGCTTCTCTTTGTTCAAATAAGACAATGCTCCCATGAATTTTGGGGTGGCATGTGGATATAGAATGCAGCACAAGGAACTCTTAAATATTTAATCTAATAAAACATCTATGTAGTGTTTTTAAAAACACCGTAAAACAAAGGTATGAAGACATCTTTCTATCAGAGACCTTCACAATCTATTTGTAAAACAAAATACAGTGCATCAGAGTACAACGATTTACCAGCAAATTACTGTAATCACTTTTGTTTGAAGAAAAAAACTGGTTAATCTCACTAAGTGTGGTGTTTTATGACTACTGAAGGTGTCACATCCTTAGAGCATTACAACCCTGGATGTTTCTCACCTACAGCCCAGCCTCCTGAATTTGGTATTTAAATAAGATTTAAGATAGTAAGTAAAACTCTAGTGTTACAATGGCTACTCCAAAAACTCCTGAAAACATCTAGAGTGATGTGTGTAACATCGACAAGAACAGCAACAGATGAACAGTTAACAAGCTTAAACAGATGAAGACCTTCACTATCCACTCCAGAAAATTAGTTTGACAAAGTTTCTACGTGAAGATGAAGATTTTGTGAAACAGGACTTTCTGATGTCTGATGATCGTGTAGGAAGATTTGTGTTTGACAAGGGGACACACACACACAGTCAAACTCTACGCTATGGAACCTTACGAAGATTATACATCGAATGTGGTTATCTGCTTTTGACTGCCATAGACTTGCCATTTTACTACACCAAAATTTTTTTTTTTTATTGGTATTAGTGAAAAATAAAAATAAAATTGGTACTTTTTTCAACTGGGATGGCACCACACCCGATGTGTGGTACGTGTCAAAGCAGCGTTAAGTCTGACTCTGGTCACGTTCATACACACCAGAATGCTGCAAAATGAGTCTAAATTTTCAGTGGAGCGACAGTTTTCTCAACAATAGACAAAGCTGTTAAAGTTGAGTTTCATTTATTTTGAGCATTGCTAAATGATAGATTAGTATTTAATCATGGTGATGGGTGTGAATATGTATTGAATAGGGCCATGTTACAGCAAACCTGAAGATTTGTTCATTCTACTCTATGATATTGTAATGTATTGAGTTGCTTCTGTTTCTATTACTTGTCCCCATCTCTGTGTTCTTTGCTATATGTTTAATTGTTTCTTGTTTAATAAAACTGTGATTGGATCCAATTTCCATTGCTTCTAAGCATTTCTATGATACAGACTTGATCATGTTTTATTCAGATTGTGGAATACTGTTTAAAAGTGTTTGTATATTTTGAAAAACATTTAAATTATTATCGATCTGTGCTGTTATATACAACATTGAGTTTTAATTTTACTCAAGACAATTTTAATATGACAATAGCCCTATTCGCACGGGATTAGTAGGGACCTCCGGTAATTTGTAATAATCGTAGAGGTCGTCTGTGATTTTTATCCCGGGCGAATCTGCCATGTCTGTAAAAATGTCTGTAAAAATTCCCCCGAAAATTACCTACCGTATTTCGGCCAACACAGGGGTCCTCTGATAATACCAGTCCCGTGCGAATCCCCATGTCTGTGATTTGGGCTGTTTTTCTGTGAGCCTATCGTTTCCTAAAGAACGTAATAACCATTATGGGCCGTTTAACAGTCCATTTTACGTCTGTATTAAAACTATATTAACAATAAAATCTCTCGATATGCTCTACTCCAATCCGATTATAGTTTTTCTCCAATAAAAACGTACTCGGTTACTAACGTAACCTCGGTTCTCTCTAGAAGAGGGAACGAGTACTGCGTTTTGTAAAAACGCATTGGGGAAAACCTCTTTTCCACGAAATACAGAAGCCAAAAAATTATCCTATAATTTTGCATTCTTGTAAAGCGCGTTGCAGCAGCACACAGCCATGGGCGAGACGGCTCGCTCGCTCATTGGCTGCTCTGCGGCAACTGCATTAGCCTATCGAGCGAGGCCTGAGGTGACGTCAGGCCAATGAGGGCGTGCCACTTCCCGCCGAAACGGGTGTGGCCTAGCCCTATAAAAGGAGCTCGAAAAGGCTGATTCACTGATTTTTCATCGCCGAAGCGAACCAGAGTGAATCGCATGCACGGCGGGGAACGCAGTACTCGTTCCCTCTTCTAGAGAGAACCGAGGTTACGTTAGTAACCGAGTACGTTCTCTTACGAGAGGTTTCTCGTACTGCGTTTTGTAAAAACGCATTGGGGACCCATTGTAAAGCGCCGTGCGTGCAGGGATCGAACACCACTAAACCTGGAAGCGAAGCCCAGGATTTAGAGTGCACAATCACCATAGGGACTCACAGAGAGTCCTGGAGAGAGGAGGGGAATCCCCCTGTCCATATATAGCAGCGTCGCAGACGCAATATATGACATCACATAGACAAGGCGGGGAGCCTGAACTAATGTGGAAATGTGGGTCTTACGCAATACTGCCCATAGTATAACAGTCGGCAGCGCGCAGCGCTCACGATCTCAGCGTCCCAATCAGACAGAACTGATTCGTTTAAACCGACAATAGCTTAGCCTGCAAGGCGGGAACCTCAAGGTTATAAAACCTTATAAATGTAGACGGCGAGGCCCAGCCTGCCGCCATACATATGTCCTGTAAGGAAATCCCGCTAGACCAAGCCCACGAAGAGGTGACGCCTCTCGTGGAGTGTGCTCTGACACCCAATGGGCACTGTGAGCCCTTGGCAGTGTACGCCAGCGCTATGGCATCAACTATCCACCTGGATAGAGTCTGTTTCGAAACAGCCGCTCCCTTGGAACGTCCACTGAACGAGACAAATAGCTGCCCAGTCTGTCTGAAAACAGACGAGCGAGACACGTAAGCTCTTAGAGCCCTAACTGGGCAAAAAGAGCTTGCGTCCCCTTCCTCACCCGACACCGGCAGGGCAGACAGGGAAATGACCTGAGCCTGAAACGGCGTGTTGAGGGTTTTTGGAACGTAACCGTGCCTAGGTTTGAGTATGACTCTAGAGTCGCTTGGCCCGAACTCTAAGCACGCCGCGCTCACCGAGAGCGCGTGCAGGTCACCTACGCGCTTCACTGAAGCGAGAGCCAGCAAAAACACTGTCTTTAAAGACAGATGCTTGAGGCTAATCGTTTGGATAGGCTCGAAAGGATCACTTTTCATGGCTTCCAAAACAGTAGACTAAAGGAGGTCTGGGAGGATTCAGCCTCCTAGCTCCCCTGAGGAAGCGGATGACTAAATCGTTCCTTCCTAATGACTGAGAGATAAATTGTCTTAGAGAACGCTGCGATAGCCGCCACGTAGACTTTGAGCGTGGAAGGGGCTCTGCCCTTATCCAACAGCTCCTGCAGGAAGGAGAGAACCTCCGTCACCCCATAGTCGAAGGGTGAAAAACCACGAGCTGTGCACCAGCTGGAGAATACCGACCACTTCGAGGCATAGAGCCGTCTGATAGACGGAGCCCTAGCCTGAGTGATAGTATTTAGCACTCCCACTGAGAGGTCAGCGGGTACCCGTTGAGCGCCCACACGTGGAGGGACCACAATTCCGGGTGAGGATGCCAAATCGAACCCCTGGCCTGAGAGAGGAGGTCCCTCCTCAATGGCACTGGCCACGGGGCAGTGTCTGCTAACTGCATCAGAACTGGGAACCATGGCTGGTTCCTCCAGAGCGGTGCTACAAGCAGCACTGAGCATTTTGTCTCCCTGATCCGTTCTATCACCTGAGACAGGAGAGAGACGGGGGGAAAAGCGTAGAGTGGACAGCGCGGCCACGTGTGGGACAGCACGCTTTTGCTCTTAGAAAAGAACGCGGGGCAGTGAGCGTTTTCGTAAGACGCGAACAGGTCCACTTCCGCTCTGCCAAATCTCTCCCACAACAGCTGGACTGTTTGCGGGTGTAGAGACCATTCGCCCGTCAGAATGTTGTTCCTGGACAGTCTGTCTGGTCCCAGGTTGTGGAGCCCAGGCACATGTACTGCTCTCAACGAGCGCATGTTGCGCTGAGCCCATAACAGGAGGCGTTCTGCCAACCTGTATAGGTTTCGGGATCTGAGACCGCCCTGGCGATTTATGTAGGACACCACAGACACGTTGTCCGATCGGACTAAGACGTGGTGGCCCTTTATTAGGGGACGAAAATGCGTCAGCGCGTTGTCCACTGCCAGCATTTCCAGGCAGTTGATATGTTGGAGCTTCTCCCGTTCTGACCACTGGCCGTTCTGACCAGCAGCGCTCCCCATCCCGAGGTGGAGGCGTCTGTCGACACCACTTTCACTCTCGAGGAAGTCCCCAGGCTTACACCTGATTGGTACCAGTCGCTCGCTTTCCAAGGTTCCAGAGCTGCGACGCAGCTCTGATTGACCTTGAGACGCAGCTGACTGGACGTCCACGCTCTGCGCGGTACTCGCGCTTTCAACCAGAACTGCAGAGGGCGCATGCGGAGCAGGCCAAGCTGAAGAACTGATGATGCTGAGGCCATAAGGCCGAGCATCCTTTGAAAACCCCTGAGCGGGACGATCGCGCCGCAGCGGAAAAGGCTCGCTGCGCGCTGAATGTTCAGCACGCGGTGTGATGACAGCCGCGCTATCATAGACTGCGAGTCCAGAACTGTGCCCAGAAACGATATCGTTTGACTGGGGTTCAGACAGCTCTTCGCCCAATTGACTCTGAGACCAAGATTCTCGAAGGTGATCGAGTAAAATGGTCCTGTGCTCCACGAGCTCTGATCGTGATTGAGCTAGAATCAGCCAGTCGTCCAAATAGTTCAGCACTCGCATGCCTCGAAGTCTGAGAGGTGCGAGCGCTGCGTCCATGCACCTCGTAAATGTACGGGGTGCTAGGGACAAGCCGAACCGCAGGACTGTGTACTGGTATGCCTGTCCCTCGAAGGCGAATCTCAAGTATCGCCTGTGACGTGACGCTATTTGTATTTGAAAATACGCGTCCTTCAGATCTATTGACATAAACCAGTCCCCTCGGCGAATATGCGCGAGGATTTTTCTGGTTGTGAGCATTTTGAAACTGCGTTTCGTCAATGCTTTGTTCAGCTGTCTTAGATCCAGTATGGGTCTGAAACCCCCGTCTTTTTTGCCAGGAAGTATCTGCTGTACAGCCCCCCTTCGCTTTGAGCCTGAGATAAAGGCTCTATAGCCCCTTTGCTCATCAGTTCTGATATCTCGGCACGAAGTAGGTGTGCTACTTCTGAATTCACCGTAGTTTGGACGTCGACAAAACTGTAGCGAATAGCCTCTCTTTATAATGTCTAGCACCCATTCCGAAACCCCTGGAAGCGCTGCCCACGCATCTGCGTGGTTGGCTAAAGGCTGGATGCGAAGCGGGCTCTGATCGCTGGGCGACAGAAGCGCTTCGGTGTGCTGTAACATAGGCGTGATGCCTGTGACATTCGAGGCGGGGAGCCATTGGGCGCGCTGTCTGTCTGAACAGAGCGAGCGCGCACAGATTTCGTTTTTACAGAAACCGTGTGACATGCATAACATAGTGTTTGTGGGCACTGGGTAGTGGGCACGTTTGCTATGTTGAGTGCGCGATCGACCTGAGTCGATTTTATGAGCGCGAGCCCTGTGTGAAGGGCTGTGCTTGTGTGTAGGGATGGGCACTGGACAGTGGGCATCAGCTCTACATTTATAGCACCATCGGCCGTGGCCGGGACTACAGAACATAGTGTTTGTGGGCACTGGGCAGTGGGCACGTTTACTATGTTGAATGCGCGATCGACCTGAGTCGATTTTATGACCGCGGGCCCTGCGTGAAGGGCTGTGCTTGTGCGTAGGGATGGGCACTGGACAGTGGGCATCTGCTCTACACTTGAAGCACCATCGGCCGTGGCCGGGATTTTTTTTTTTTTTTTTTTTGAAGCGCGCTCTGCTCGTTTGGCGGCAGAGGCGCTTTGGTGCGCTGTAACATAGGCGTTATGCCTGTGACATTTGAGGGGGAAGCGCGCTGAACACAGCGGGCAGAATGCCCGCGCTCGGCCCCGCTGCGGTGTTTAACCGAGCGAGGGAGGGCTGGGCGAGTCCCGTAGGACATATAATGTCCGTGAGTGAATGTTTGGCCACGCTCAGAGAGTAGTCTTTACAAACTGTACAAAACAAAGAAACTAAATGTAAAGCGGGTCATCGATTAGTGGAAAAAATATCATTTTACATACTGTATCGACATAAACTTTCACAATAGACCAGGAGAGAGGATTTCTGTATTCTTTATGGCTAATTGTCTCTTTTCCTATATGCCTTACACTCTTTCGTAATAAATTGACCTCTTGAATTTACTTTTGTGCACACATAAATCCTGTATAACGAATACGTTTGAATTTTATTCATAGTCTTTACAAGGACATGTAACTTTATAGTTCTTAATGAGTTTGCATTACAACTGTGAGGCATAGTTCCTCTAACAAATCTGACAGAAGAGCAAAAAATGTACAAAGATTTTAAGCACATATAGTACCTTTATTTGAGTCAAAGAAGATGGTGATAACAATTGAAAACAAACTATAATCTTTAATGTTAAGCAGGATGTTGAAATAAACAATTCTGTGGACGTTAAACAACTTAATATAATATTAAGTATAATATAATATGAAATACTGGTTTGTCAAAAAGAGAAAGTTCAGTCATATATTTAAAACGCCTCTTAAATGAAAGGCCTGTGTTTATCACACACGTTTTCCCATGTGCGGAATAGCATGAACTTACATCGGTTTGTCTTCGCCTAAAACAAAACACAGACCAACAAACAAAGAAATGTGAACAGTGTCATCTCAACAAGATGACTAATCTAGTGGTGTAATAAAAAGTCATTTGCAAAACCATACTTACAAACGTGTAACAAACTTACAAATTGCTCATCATTTGAGTTTTCTATATTCTGTATGCATCATAAAAAAATTTTGTATGGCCTAACTTATTTTCTTAGTGATTTGGGGTCTTAATTTTACATGGTGATTTCTTCACACGTCATTTTTTTATTTTATCTGCAGGTTTTACCAGAGTGTGGCACTTTGTTTACCAGCCTCAAACGTTAATGAATGTGCAGCTCTCAGTGCAATAGTCAGATGTGATTCAGTTGTAACAGATTAAGTGTAAAACAGAATAACTTACTTTTCGTGCTGATGCTTCATGTGATCCCATATCATAGATAGCTGTAAAGTTGCACTAAAAAATATCAACTTAGTCAAACACTCTCAAGCAGAAAGACTATCACTCAAATTCTTAATTTGCATTTATTCCTATAAACACAGAATGCTGACAGTTCTCAAAGGAGAGTCCAACAAACAAAATAGTGCTATCTGAAAAAGTTGGACACTAGTGGAGTGATAAAACAACACTTACAAGACAAAATTAACAAACTTTGCTCATTGCTCACGAATGGATTTTGTGTATTTATTGTAAATGTTACTTTTCAATGTATGCTGTGCCCTCTTTTCTTACTGATTTGGTCTTTTGAAATTTACAGGTGTTTTGGACACACATACAGTAACTCCTGTATAAATATTATGTTTGAAAGTTATGTGAACACTTTGCATCAGAGTGGTGTGACACACCCCTGACAGAATATGTTGGCGTGTAAAAATACACACAAAGAGTTTAGCACAACTATTCACACACACACACACACACACACACACACACACACACAAATATCTAACTATATATTGTGTCGCTTTGATAGAACCTTGATATCACCCGTTTTTGGGGGTCAAAGAAGATGGTAATAGTCGAAACATCCTAAGCTCATCTCTTTAATTTTGTGCTGGATGTTAAAGGGCTAGTGACTTCCATGATATTTTCTAGCATGAAGCTTTGTCTGGATCACTCATCACAAGGTTTTGTGTTCTGACCACACAAAGATTAGACTAAGATTAGATTTCTTGAGTATTGCATGTTTGCACTGTACCCGAAACTTAGGCGTCAACATGTATCCCTTGTGGTTGTTACACACACACACACACACACACACAGGTATAATTTGAAATGTAGGTTTGTCAAAAGAAAAAAAGGTACATGCATACATTTAAAAAGTTTTCTAAGTGAAAATTGTGTTTTACTCATGTGAGGAAACTGCTCGGCTACAGTACTAATAAAAGATGCTGGTCATCAGTCTGTTTTAAAGAATAAAATAAAGTAAAAGTTTTATTTAAAGGAAATAGACAACTTTTCTTGCTTTTTGTATGGCAAACAAATGTATAAAATGTTTGAACGTTTAAAATCCCTGTGTGTCTTATTTTACTCAGAATTTTGTAGTAAAATATGTAAATTTGTTGTTTTGCAACACACACACACCTACACACACACACACACACACTATGGGTTGGGTTAAAAACTAAAACATTTTCTTTAAAAAAATACTAAAATAACAAAAGTAACAACCAAATTTATATACACTAAAAATATGTTTTTGTGTGCGAGCCCAGAGAATCACCAGAAAGCTTTTGATGAAGTGTCATTCTTTAAACATCTAGGCTAGCCTAAGCAACTGTCCTAAAACCATTAACAAACCCATTTAGGATGCACTCTTCCCCCGCCAGTTCCACTCGCAAACACCTTCACTGTGAGTTAGATAAATGTTTTGATTCTTTGTCTTTTTAACACTGATCCTATTGGCGTCAGGAAACAGATACAGATGTTCTAGAAAAAAACGACACCTTTTCTTGTTGAGAAGAATATAGCACAGGATGTGTGGGTAATTAGGCCTCTTTGGCTTGATGAACGTGTCTGATTCTTTGTCTTAGGCATTAACATAAAACCTAAAGTTCAAGTACTACTGATCCTACTGAGGTACACACACACACACACACACACACACACACAGTTGTTCTTAAAATAACATTTACCACTCTACAGATAAGGCGTTGTCGGGAAAATTCGTTTCGTGTACCTACCCCGAAGTGACAAAATAAAGTAAAATTCTGTATCAAAATTTATAAGGAAAGACCAGTACTTTGTTTAGGCTTGGTCTGTAGGGAATACCAAACCTGCGCACAAATATTCAAACGCACATAACGTACTCGGTTACTAACGTAACCTCGGTTCTCTCTAGAGAGAGGAACGAGTACTGCGTAGAATACGCTAGGGGAAAATCCTTTTCCACGAGAATACTGAAGCCAAAAAATTATCCTTAATTTTGCATTAATGTAAAACGCATTGCTGCAGCATACAGGCATAGGCGAGACAGCTCGCGCGCCTATTGGCTGGTCTGCTGGCAACTGCTTGAGCCTATCGAGCGAGACCTAGAGTGACGTCATACCCAATGAGGGCGCTTCGCGCCCTCTGCGTCACGTCCCGCCGAAACGGGCGTGGCTTAGGTCTATAAATGTCACTCGCGGGCTCATATCTCTGATTTTTCATAGTGAAGCAACCAGAGCGCGTGCACGCACGGCAGGATACGCAGTACTCGTTCCTCTCTCTAGAGAGAACCGAGGTTACGTTAGTAGATTCTCTCGTACTGCGTAGAAAACGCTAGGGGAACCTAATGTAAAACGCCGTGTGTGCTGGGATCTGACACCATAGACTCAAGGGGCGACAGCCCGGAGTTCATATAGTGCACAATCACCTAGGGGACTCACAGGGAATCCTGGAAGAAGAGGGGTTTAGCCACTATCTTCCTTATATAGCTGCTTAGAGCAGCACTGCTATTCACAATAGCCGTATAACTCAGGACTGACAGTGTCAGTTTAAGAGATTTGGCCGTACTAGACCGACAGTAGCCTGGCTTGTAATGCGGGAACCTCTAGGTTGTAAAATCAGCCTGCCGCCATACAGATATCTTGCAAGGCAATCCCACTTGACCAGGCCCACGATGAAGCCATGCTTCTCGTGGAGTGCGCCCTGACACCCAATGGGCATTGCATGCCCTTGGTTGTGTAAGCTAGTGCTAGTCCACTATCCATCTGCATAGGCTCTGTTTCGAAGCGGCTAATCCCTTAGAATGCCCGCTAAATGAAACAAAGAGCTGCTCCGTCTGTCTGAAGGCAGACGAGCGAGACACATAAGCTCTTAATGCCCTGACTGGGCAGAGGAAGCTTTCGTCCTCATTTCCTTCGGTGACCGGTAGGGCAGACAGGGAAATGACCTGCGCCCTAAACGGTGTATTGAGGGATTTTGGAACATAACCGTGCTTAGGTTTGAGTATAACCCTAAAGTCATTAGGCCCAAATTCCATGCACGTCGCGCTCACTGAGAGCGCGTGTAAGTCCCCTATGCGCTTCACAGAAGCGAGAGCCAGAAGAAACGCCGTCTTGAACGACAGGTGTTTAAGATCAATCTTCTGCAAGGGCTCAAAAGGATGACCTTTCATGGCTTCCAGTACCGTAGAAAGGTCCCATATAGGGACTGTGGGAGGTCTGGGAGGATTCAGTCTCTTAGCTCCTCTAAGGAAGCGGATGACTAAATCGTTCCTTCCTATAGACTGGCCAAGCGTTGTCGTAGAGAACACTGCTATGGCCGCTACATAGACTTTGAGCGTGGAAGGGGACCTGCCCTTATCCAACAGCTCCTGTAGGAAGGAGAGAACCTCCGTCACTCCGAAATTTAGGGGTGACAAGCCACGAGCTGTGCACCAGCCAGAAAACACCTACCATTTGGAGGCGTAGAGGCGTCGCGTAGACGGAGCTCTGGCCTGCATGATCGTGTTTAACACTCCCTGTGGGAGGTCAGCGGGTACCCGTTGATGGTCCACACGTGAAGGGACCACAGCTCCGGGTGAGGATGCCAGATCGAGCCGTTGGCTTGGGAAAGGAGATCCTTCCTCAGAGGCACTGGCCATGGGGCGGTGCTTGCTAACCGCATCACAACTGGGAACCAAGGTTGGCTCGTCCAGACTGGCGCTACAAGCAGCACTTAACATCCTTCTTCCCTGATCCGTTCCACCACCTGGGTCAGGAGGTAGACAGGGGGAAAAGCGTAGAGAGGACGGCGAGTCCACATGTGGGTCAGCGCGTCCTTGCTTTTCGAGAAAAATTCTGGACAGTGAGCGTTTTCCTGAGACGCGAACAGGTCTAGTTCCGCTCTGCCGAATTTCTTCCACAGCAGCTGTACTGTCTGTGGGTGTAAAAACCATTCTCCTGTCGGAACGTGGTTCCTGGACAGTCTGTCTGGTCCCATATTCAGGAGCCCTGGCACGTGCGCTGCTTTCAGCGAGAGCAGGTTGCTGCGAACCCATATCAGGAGGCGTCTGGTTAGCCTGTACAGGGACAGGGACCTGAGGCCGCCCTGGCGATTTATGTAGGATACCACCGACACGTTGTCTGAACGTACTAGGACGTGGTATCCCTTTATCAGGGGACGAAAGCGCGTGAGCGCTTTGCTCACTGCTATCATCTCGAGGCAATTTATATGAAGGAGCTTCTCCCGCTCTGACCATTGGCCAAAGAGCGGTCTGCCCTCGAGCAGCGCTCCCCATCCTGATGCGGATGCGTCCGTGGACATCACCATCAGTCTCGAGGAAGTCCCCAGGCTTACACCTGAGTGGTACCAGTCTTTTGCCCGCCAAGGGTTCAAAGCTGAAACGCACGCTTGATTGACCTTGAGGCGAAGCCGACCGGAGGCCCACGCTCTGTGAGGCACTCTCTCTCTGAGCCAGAACTGCAGTGGGCGCATGCGCAGCAGGCCCAACTGGAGAACTGATGATGCTGAGGCCATCAGACCTAGCATCCTTTGAAATTTCTTGAGAGGGACTACAGCGCCGCAGCGAAAGGAGCCGACTGCGCGCTGAATGTCCAGTGTGCGCTGAGATGACAGGCGTGCTGTCATTGACAGCGAGTCCAGTTCTATTCCCAGAAAAGATATAATCTGTCTGGGGAATAGCGAACTCTTTTCCCAGTTTACTGTGAGACCGAGATTCTCGAGGTGATCGAGTAAAATGGTTCTGTGCTCCACGATCTCTGAGTGAGATTGGGCTGGAATCAGCCAATCGTCCAAATAGTTCAGCACTCGTATGGCCCGGAGTCTGAGGGGTATGAGCGCTGCGTCCATGCACTTCGTAAATGTACGGGGTGCCAGGGACAAGCCGAAAGGCAGGACTGTGTACTGATATGCCTGGCCCTCGAAGGCGAATCTCAAAAATCGCCTGTGACGTGACGCTATCTGTATTTGAAAATACGCATCCCTTAGATCTATTGACACAAACCAGTCCCCTCGGCGAACATGCGCGAGGATTTTTCTAGTCGTGAGCATCCTGAACTGACGCTTCATAAGCGCTCTGTTCAGTTGCCGCAGATCTAGTATGGGTCTGAGACCCCCGTCTTTCTTGGGTACCAGGAAGTATCTGCTGTAAAGCCCCCCTTCGCTTTGAGCTTGAGATAAGGGTTCTATAGCCCCTTTGCTCAGTAGTTTCAGAATTTCGGCTCGAAGTAGATGTGCTACTTTCGATTCTACCGTGGTCTCGGCTGGAAGAGCGAGAGCGTGGTCTCGAGCCCTGGGTCTGGCGGCGTTGAGAAGAGGAGGCGGCGGGCGGAGGCTTAGGCTGTGAGCTCTAGGCAGACGGTTTCGCACAGCCTGCTGCAGAGCTGGAGCGCTTCGGGAGGAAGTGCTTCATGGCCTGGGTCGCTTTCTGTACCTCAGCGAACCTGTCGGTGAAATCTTTGACCGAGGTTCTGAAGAGGCCGGCAGGGGAAAGCGGCGCGTCGAGGAACGCGGTGCGCTCCGACTCAGACATGTCCGAGAGCGTAAGCCAGAGATGTCTCTCAGACACGGTGAGCGAGGCCATGCTCCGTCCTATGGCCTGTGCCGCAGACTTGGTAGCGCGGAGAGCGAGGTCTGTAGCGCTTCTCAGGTCTGGCACGCAGATTGCGTCAGGTCCTTTCTCGTCCAGCTTGCGGAGGAGATCAGCCTGGTAAATCTGGAGCGTGGCCATGGCGTGCAACGCTGACGCGGCCTGCCCGGCGGCGGCGAAAGCGCGGCGGAGCAGGGATGACGTCGTGCGGCAGGCTTTTGAGGGCAGTGCCATCTTAGCATGCCGTCCAGCGGAGGGCGGGCATAAGTGCACTGCAATAGCCTCTTCGACCGGCGGCAGGGAGTGGTATCCTCTGTTCTTGGCGTCGTCGACAGCGGAGAACGCCAGAGAAACAGAAGAACGAGTCCTGGCCGAAAAAGGGAAGTTCCAAGATTTAGCGACTTCTTCGTGAAGCTCAGGAAGAAAAGGCGCTGGCTTGGATGCAGGCGAAGTGCGCTCCCCGGGCAGGAAGTAGCCGTCCAGTCGGTTGTGAGTGGGCTGCTCAGGCGTAACCCAATCGAGGCCGAGGCTCGCCGTGGCCTGAGTGAGAACGCGAATGAGCTCCGCCTCAATGCTCGCTCTCTTTCCCGTCGAAGCACGGGCAGGGGGCGCGAGATCCTCAGAGCTCGCCCAGCCCTCACTGCCTGATGCTAGGAGAGAGCAGGAATCCCCTTCTCGCAGTATCGCGTCAACCTCATCCGCGTCGTCGACAGAAAACGGCGGCAGACCGCGGCCGTTGTCCGTCAGGAAGCGAGACAGATGAAGCTGGTGAAGCAGGCGGGCGCACCGGCGAGCTTTGGCGGCTGGGAGAAGGTTCCGGGATTCGTTGAGCGCGGCGCTTTTTATGGCGCGGCACTACAGCAGGTGTGGGCGCAGTCTCGTTAAAGTATGCCAAGCGAGTCCTCAGAGTCGCTATGGGCA
The DNA here is from genome assembly GCF_963993115.1 of Abramis brama. Taxonomy (NCBI): domain Eukaryota; kingdom Metazoa; phylum Chordata; class Actinopteri; order Cypriniformes; family Leuciscidae; genus Abramis; species Abramis brama. The sequence goes on from NC_139972.1 coordinate 34,280,765, forward strand.
ACAGCTCGCAGTGAGGGCAGCCGCCGTCAGCGAGCGCGAGAGCTGCGTGTTCTTCACCCAGGCAGGAAACGCAAACCACGTGGCGGTCCCCGTCGCTGAGTGTGGCTCTGCACGAGCCGCAGGAAGGCATCTTAAAAAAGACGAGTCAGTGTGTGTCCCGCCGGCGAGCACACACACAGTGCAGAGAAAAGGATATAGGCGCTGGATAGCGCAGCAGGAAGGTGATGAAGGCGGCGCGGCCAGCAGCTTCTCGACTCGTCCCGCTGAGATGCTTCTTCAACAGCGCGGCTTCTTCTCGGATCCAGCGATGTGAGTTGCTTCGCTATGAAAAATCAGAGATATGAGCCCGCGAGCGACATTTATAGACCTAAGCCACGCCCGTTTTGTGGAGTTGTTTAATCCTCCTCTGCTGAGATCTTCAGAGATTTAATGTCTTCATTTATATTCAGTTGAAGTTCTTGTGTTTCGCTTTTCTCTTTTTCTTTTCTCTCCTTTCCTTCAGTGATTCTGCTTGGGTAACACTTTAGAATAATGGTCCGTAGGTAACAAGTAGCTATGCAGGAAGTAATAGGTAGTACTGCATTAACACCGAACTTAATACTATTAACTAATATGGAAGCAATATTAACTAAGCAGTAAGTAATATCTAAATTAGTACAAAGGTAGTTCCTTGGTAGGTATTTGATTATTACTAAAGAAATGTATCCTCACTGAGAACTACTTGTGAACTAAGAAAGAATAACCAATTAATTACTAATCACAAAAGTAACATGTCTAAAAAGTGAACAATTGTGGGGGGTTTTACTCTTAACATGGTCATAACATTTCAGAATCTTGTGCCTCAAATGGGTTCATTGTGGAAACCAGTTTATGAATATTATAAAATACATTACAATCCCAAATACATTAGCTACAGGTTGAGATTGTGACTACTACTCTTGCCAAAGGATGGACGTATGTTCTCTGTTTGTTTCAAACTTAAACATAGAATAATAATAATAATGATAATTTGTTTAACATTTTAAATAATTAGGAAGTGATGCTGACACTCTCATGATTGGATTAGTTAACTATTATGAGCTCTATTGAGTGTCAGTTCAATATGTCTCAGACTCCAAAGACCTACCTTTATGTTACAGTAGCCGCCAGAGGAGGACTTCTCTTTAGGATATGAATATAAACATTGATGTTCTCGTCAAAAACAATTTACATCCTTAATGAAGAAATTTGCTGCATTTATGTTGCGATAAGCGCAAAACCACATCTTCCAGATTACATTGTTAGAATATTACTAGTGCCTCACAGAAATGTATGCCTGTACAGTATGTGTCAAATATGAAATTAAAGCACTTGTATTACTTGTGAAAAACATGCTAACTCCTCACTAATTACTCAAGCGTTACCTTGTCATCCCGCAGGAACTACTAGTGATGTGGCCCATTATTTTAAAGTGAAAAACATGTTAACTCCTCACTAATTACTCAAGCATTACCTTGTCATCCCGCAGGAACTACTAGTGATGTGGCCCATTATTTTAAAGTGAAAAACATGTTAACTCCTCACTAATTACTCAAGCATTACCTTGTCATCCCGCAGGAACTACTAGTGATGTGGCCCATTATTTTAAAGTGAAAAACATGCTAACTCCTCACTAATTACTCAAGCGTTACCTTGTCATCCCGCAGGAACTACTAGTGATGTGGCCCATTATTTTAAAGTGAAAAACATGTTAACTCCTCAATAATTACTCAAGCGTTACCTTGTCATCCCGCAGGAACTACTAGTGATGTGGCCCATTATTTTAAAGTGAAAAACATGCTAACTCCTCACTAATTACTCAAGCGTTTTTTTATTATAAGCACTGAAACATTTCCACAAGATCATAAAAGAAAATCCTACATAATGCAAAAATGCACAACTGAGCATGCAATAATAAAGCACTGTGTAAAATATGATATCTGAATTAAACCTAAAATTTGGCACAGTTATGAAACAGTTGAGAAAACTGAGCCACAGTAATTTCTCCTACAAAGACATGCAAAATAAATTGCTTGTACCTGTGTGTGGGTGAGCATATGTGTGGTTGATGTGTATCATCAACCACACATATGCTCACCCACACACAGGTACAAGCAATTTATTTTTTAGTATACTCCAAAATATTAAACTCTGTATTGTCTTCTAATATCTTTTAGCAAACGTCCTAGAGGACCATCCCTGTGGTTGCGTCCAAGCCAGTATGTCCACTCAATGCAGGTCAAGTGTTCCTTTAACAGCTTTTCTGTCCTATTGCCTCTCAACCTCCAAATCTGGCTTTTATATGTTGACCATGCTCTTTCTATATTCTGGGTGTGGCCTCCATGAATTGGGTCTACAAACCACCTGCTATGATTCACAGTGTAGTGAGTGTAGCCAAGTGTGGTCAAAGCTCTCCTGTAGGGTCTCCATTCGTCACTCAAAATGGTTGATCCCTGGCAAACATGTCTTCTTATAATTGGAATCAGGTGATCTCTTGAGCGCCGTTCAATTAGCCTCAAAATTGGTCGTCTTCTAACACCCTTAATGGCCAAGATACCAAAGACCCACTTTTTTCTTCTCCATGTTCCGCCAGCTCTTCCTCGTCCATACTAAAAAAATAAATAAAAAATAAATAAGTTTCTTGCTTTCTCTTACACTTTTGTCTTTGTGTTGTCTTGAATATTTAGTTTGTCATCAGTGTCCATACTTTTTACAACTTTGTTTTGTCTTTAAATCATTCTATTCAAACAATTTTCTATAATAGCTAATATAACTTTTGCTCAAGCAAAACTCACTGATCAAGGACTTAAGAGTTTATGTATTTTTTGAGCAAAATGTTTATGCCAAACCATGTTGCTCCAATTATGATGCTCCTTGCTTTGTTTTACCTTTTCAAAAGGCAATTTATTTTTGTGATTTGATTTGATTTGAAAGTTAAGTTGCACAAGAGCCATTATATATTATAGCCTTAGAGATAAATGTAGATATTCTACCTTTCTTTTGTGACGGAAATTGCTTTCATCTATGACGACAAACTCTGTCATTCCCCCCACAACCTGTCCTGTCTTTCTTTTGTACTTTCTCAAAGCTTTTCTACAGACCATTCTTAGCTTCTTTGTCATTTTGCTCAGTGTTGCTGAGCTTCCAGCTATCCCGTCCTGGATCATATCCACTTGTCGTAATCTCAGTCCTTGACAATATCTGTTAACCAGAGAGAAAATGTGTAAAAAGATTCATATTGGTCATTACAGTATCACAATGATGTTTGCTTTATCTTTGCAAAAACATATTTGCCCAAAGTTAAACTATTCAGTCTGCCAATATGACAGGGTCTTTTAGTCTGTGATTATGAGAACAAAGTTGTAGCAATATGATGACTTATTTTGAGGATAATGTCAAAATTATGTGAATATGGTCATATTACAACAATAATGTTGTAACAATATGAATTATCATTCATGAATAATCATAATATTTTGAGAAATAAGTAATATTGTGTGAATATTTAATCCTTTAACTGTCACCCCCCTTTTTTTTTTTTTGAATAGACGTGAAAATGCACAATCCAAACTTAAATGGTTGTAATGAGAATGCAAAAATGCTTTAGAGACATATAGACGTATGTTTGGTCTTGTTTTAAAGAAGATACCCAGCAGATTATTGAAAAAAATAAAATAAAGTATGACAAAAGATATGGAAGTTTAAATGTACAGTTATTTAAATATACTGTACTAAACATTTATTTTATATAGAATATATATTTTACTATAAAGTATGCATTGTTTTACTCTAAAATTACTATCAAATCAAAGCTATACATCTAAACAAGTAACAAATTAATAAATTATGTTATAAATATCACAATATAGTTGCCAAATATGGAACTTCAAGACTTTTGTGTTTTGTTAAGATTAGAAGTTTTTGATTATAAAAAACCTACATTTTAGAATTTAAAGTAATAATCAAATAATACATTTTTAATAAATTTTGAGTTTGTAAGCTTTCAAATATTACCTAATTTATGATGATAATGAGGGAGAAAGGTGCAATACTGTAATACATACCGGTAAACAAAAGTCATCCAGCTTTGTAAGCTGGTCCTGCTGTTTTCGAATATCGATCCAGCTCTGCAGCTCTTTGTTAATTTTCTAGTATGTGATCTTCTGCGACATACCCTAAAATCACCAACATTCAACATTAGTGTAGGAGTTTTTAATAGCCATCGCGTGTATGTGTCTTTTGTAGACTCATCGATTTCTTACAGATGTTACACTTCATTCTTGACTTCATTAGATTATGTTTTTGTAAAAAATCGATAATTTTTTTAGTCCCTTTTCTATCCCTGCGATTACAGAGAGAGAGGATTTTCTTCGAAAGTCCCATAACTACAGGCAACAGTTACCATCTACTACCAACTCTAAACCCTTGTGATGATGGCGTTAGTGATAGCGCATTTGACTTGACCCCTGAACTTCAGAAGTAACGTACTGTAGGCATGGCTACTGCCTGAATTATTTTCTACATATGCTACTCCACCCACAGTTTTCAGGAAATATAAAAAATAAATAAAAAATAAAATAAAAAATAATAATAGCCTAAACGCAAATTCGATGTTAATGTTTATGTCCTTTTTATTTATTTTCATTTATAAAATAGAAAAAAAATCTGTTTTACTGAGTCATAAAATTGCACCAAAACACCTAAAAAGTAAATATAGCATAATTAGGTAATAATTTGTTTATTTGTAAAAATTTACATTCTTATTTTAATCAAGTAGTTTTACTATTGTCCTGGTTCAATTTGGATGGATCACCTGACTCAGATCAAAAGGTCACAGGATGACACTGATTCAATTCAAAGGAGAAAATTTTAAAACAAAAAACATAATTAAAGTTTTGGAAGGCTTAAAATTGAGTGGATTGATGCCTACAGTCAACTACATTTCGTATTGGGACAATACACTCGAAGAATCGTGTCCATTAGTAGAATTCACGTGCAGAGACGGTAGCTTATGCAATGTTGCATTGACGCGTCGCCATATTGGAGTTAGTGAATCCGATAGTTCACAATCAGAAGACAGCAGCATGGCGACGGAGCGAGAGCGCAAAACTGTGCGCAAGAGAACTGCACCTCAGCGACTAATTGAGGATGACAAGGAAGAAACCGGTAATGTATTGTGTCATTTATGTTTCTTTTATGTTGGTAGTGTAATCCGTGGGTTCTCGACTGTGGCCCTTGAGATCCACTTTCCTGCAGTTTAGCTCAAACTCTAGTCAGTCTCACCTTCCTGTATCTTTCTAGTATTCCTGAGGATCTTGATTAGCTTGTTCAGGTGTGTTTGATTAAGGTTGAACGTGGATATCAAGGGCCAGAGTAGAGAACCCTGCTGTAATCAAATCTTAAACTATTCTTAACATTCTTGGTTACAATTAAGCAGCCTGTTGACAATTTGCTAGCAAGCTAGCTAGGTATATGGGTTTGGTATATGGGTAATGTAATTTCAAGACCAAAAATTATTGTTATCATTAATAATATTAAAAGCATAATTGCATATTCAGTTCCCTCAAAACAAATTTGTCAGAAATGTTTATTACAAAAACATGATTTTACTTTCTCACCTGGTGTCCTAACTGAATATCGGTGGGATAAAATAATAATAATAAAAAAAAACTTATTTCTATAGCTAATGTTTATGACTAATTGTGTTTTTTCCCTTTACATAAAAAAAAAACAAAACTTTTTTTAGATAAACATTTTGCGATTTTCATACGTGTAAGTATAGTATATATATATATATATATATATATATAGGCTGTACACACATATTTATAGCCGAATGATAATAATAACAGGCTGTCAGATTAAAAATAAATCATCTTTATCTCTTGAAGACATGAAAGTCAGTTGCTGTTAACTTGGAGGCAATTTATGTAAACTCTATAGTTTTTGTACAATATGTGTTTCATGTGGAAGAAATTATTTTTTGACAGATTATTTGTTTGTTTTATATTCCAGCACAAGCACCAACCCAACAGGTGACCATCAATAAACTCAAAGAAGAAAACTCGTTTTTGAAATCTAAAGTTAATTTCCTTGAAGAAAAATGCAAAGAAGTGGAAAATGAGAGGGATTTTCTTCGGAGCAGTTTAACCAATGGTGAGAACTGTTTTAGAGTGTTAGCTATTTGTATTTGTCTACAATTAATATTATTATTATAATTTTTTGGCAAACATTTACTTAAAAACACCATGTTAGTGTAAAAGAAAAAAAATGTGTCTCTGTGTAAACTGTAATTTTCTTATCATTTCCTTATTTCCATTTTGTTCCAAACTTTTGTGATTTCTGTTTGTGGAAAGCTGGTTTAAAATAATGCCTATTGTAAAAAGCACTACACCGTGAGTCTTCACACTGTTCCTGAAGCCTCACCAGCAATGCACATTTTGTAGGTCTCCCTTATTTAACATAGCTAAATTAACTCATTGGTGATTAGAACACTATGACCTGAGCTGGCTGTGTCCAATAAGGGTGACATTCAAAATGTGCAGGGAGCTTCAGGAATGGTTTGACTGTTCTGCACTAATAAAAATTACTTTAAATGATTCTTCTTTTTTTACAGCACTGTCAACTAAAGAAACAAAAGAGCCAAAGAGGTCTATTGTGATCACAGATTCTTCTGATGAGGACCATGTGCGAGCAGAAAAGAAAAAGTACAGAAAGAGAAGCAAGAAGACCAAAAGAGATGACTCTCCTTCGAGTTCCTTCCAGTCCTCATCTTCCTCCGACTCTTCTTCAACACCTCATAAGACTAAGAAGTACAAGAAGGGAACGAAAACACGGAAAAGTGCAAAAAGCAGAAGAGGTATGTTCAATGGCCTTTCAACATTCTTTTTAATTAATGTGCACTTTGTGCTTGCTTCTTTTTCATTCCAAAAATTCAAGATTGGTTATCTCTTGTACTGTAGATGTTGATAACGTACCTTTGTTCCCTGAGAGCAGGGAACTCACACTGCGTAGATGACGCTATGGGGAATGCCCTCCACGTGAACCGGTGTCTGAAAAACTATCCAGTCACGGCAATCGAATTTGACCGGCGACAGCCTATAACGTTACTGTTAGTGCGACCCGGAAGTATAAAAGGGGCGCCTAGAGAACATGTCATCCACTTATCGTCTGAAGGGACTGTTAAGCAGGCATCCCCGAGGCATGGCTAACGACGCAGTGTCTCGTTCCCTGTTCTCAGGGAACAGAGGTTACAGACGTTCCCTTTCAAAAGGGAACTCGCACTGCCTCTGTTACTAGCTGCCTCGGCACTAGCTGGACCTGAATCACCTGGCACAGATGTCTGTCCCTCTTCCCTTGAGAACAGGGCAGACAAGAGCAAAGTTTTCTCAAGGGAAAAAACTCACAGTTGGCACAAGTTGTGTGTGTCATCTGATGTCAATATCTTAGACACGGATCCACACACTTCTTGAAACGCTTATCACTTGCCATAATTGTTCTTACCTTTTTCAGATGATTGTGAATCAGACAAAACAGTCCCGAAGACGAAAAGAGGATGACATGTTCTCTAGGCGCCGCTTTTATACTTCTGGGTCACTCTAGTAGTGACGTCACAAGCTGGTTAATTTCGACTGCCGTGATTGGATAGTTTTTCAGACACTGGTTCACGTAAAGGGGGCGTTCCCCAATAGCATCATCGACGCAGTGCGAGTTCACTTTCGAAAGGGAACATGAAGATATGTGACCAATAGGACATTGGCTCAATACAAAACATTTTTTAGTGTAGCGCAAAAGTAAATTAACAGTATCTTTTAATATTTTGTATAGTATTATATTATACTGTTATCTATTATTTATTGTACTCCGAAGCCCTCAAATATGCATGGGTGGCTGTGGCTTTACACTTCAGAATTCAGGAGGTCTGCCTCTACTGGCAAACAAATTCCTATAATTATAAATGTTTTTATTAATACAATATATTCTGTAATGTATGAAATGCTACTCCCATGTAGAGTCTGCATATATGCTTTGAGAAAAACTACAAAATTATGTTATTTGGAGGAAATTATTAAGATGAATGGATTTTAGTGTTTTGTTCTTTGTCAGTATTTTTACCAGAGCAAGTCATAGGAAGATACAAAAAGGTCCTGAAGTACCTGTCAAAAGGAGCAACCAAAACGGAGGCATACCAAAAGTGCGGTGTGGATAGGAAAACGATTGTCGATACGTCTGCCATTGCTAAGTTGGAAGCCTGTGACATCACAGCGTACAATAAATTACGTGCTGTGTTTCAAAAAGGGCAGAAGCTGTCCGACTTTGCAGACCGTTGCCGACAATTGTGCACACAGGAACCAGTGTGCAGTGCCATAGAGGAAAAAAAGAAAAATGGAGAGCTAATAGACATTACACAAAAAAATAAATAACATGTTGCCAGTAGATGTATGTACATTCTTATGTACATTCTGTTTATCCTCACAATCTAATTGTGTTGAATGTGTTTTTTTTTTGTTTTTTTTTAGCCATTATGTTTGACTCAGTTTCTCATCACAGTTTGTTGAATGTGTTGAATGTTTAATTCCAAAATACAGAATTTTTGTTTAGATTATGGCTAGGTTTCATCATTGTACCAAATTTTATTTAATTTACAATGTTTAATTCAGATATTATATTTTGCACAGTGCTTTATTCTTGCACGCCCAGTTGTGCATTTTTTGCATAATGCACTATTTTCTTTTACGATTACATGGAAATCTTCCAGTGCATATAATTAAAAAAAATTTGGACCCAATCACTGCAGTTGTTTTATGTTTTATATAGTTTTTGTGGGGTGACATGTCAGTGAGGAGTTAACATGTTTTTCACTTTAAAATAATGGGCCACATCACTAGTAGTTCCTGCGGGATGACAAGGTAATGCTTGAGTAATTAGTGAGGAGTTAACATGTTTTTCACTTTAAAATAATGGGCCACATCACTAGTAGTTCCTGCGGGATGACAAGGTAATGCTTGAGTAATTAGTGAGGAGTTAACATGTTTTTCACTTTAAAATAATGGGCCACATCACTAGTAGTTCCTGCGGGATGACAAGGTAATGCTTGAGTAATTAGTGAGGAGTTAACATGTTTTTCACTTTAAAATAATGGGCCACATCACTAGTAGTTCCTGCGGGATGACAAGGTAACGCTTGAGTAATTAGTGAGGAGTTAACATATTTAGATATTTTGAGTTGTTCAAAACCTTTGTGTACACAAAAATGTAGTCAATGCTCAAGATCGTGTGTAGCCCCTGGTGACAATTCGAGCACAGTTTTATATTGTGTTGAGCCTTCTTAAGCCCCTTTCACACAGCGCGATGATCCCGGGAAATTGCCAGAACGCCTTCTGTGTGAACGCAAACACGACCCGCGATTGATGCCGGCATCAATGCCGGGTTGGGGACCTAGTAACATTGCCGTGTTCAGTCCCGGAACGCGCGCTGTGTGAACAAAAGACATAATAATGCCGTGTCGTAGTGATGACGCTGAAGCCGGGATCGTTCACCAGCTAGTGAAACGGTATGTAACACGCAAGTTTATGATCGAATCAGAGAAAAAATGCACAAGCGTGGAAATCGCAGCTCATAAGCAAACTTAATATGCTGCTGAGACATTACAAGTAACATCGATGTCACGTGTATTTATGGGATTTTTACGGGTTGTGTGTGAACGCACTCTCTGATTCCGGAAAATCACTGGCAGTGTGAATGAAACAAAATCAAACAAACCCGGGTCAAATATGCGGCGGTGTTCAAAGTCAGTTGTGCTGGGTGCAAGATAGGGCCCATAGGATCGCTAACGACCCGAGTTGATTAATGAAGTTTGCTTGATTGAAGTATGCCTTTTTTATGCACAACAATAATTGAGTCTTTTATGACTGAATAAATGCAATTAACCTTTATTCCACAAGGTGGCAATGTCAGATACACAATGTTGAAGTGATGTTTTACTCATAGTTACCGCAAGCAGAAAACAAAAGAATAGGAAGTATCATCAGCAAAACTTGAAATGGCTCAGGGATTTACTGCAGAGCAAGTACTGAACGCAATCAAATAAGTGTCACTGTCACTTGATCTAGATCTGGTGAAGAAGCCGTCAGCGATTAAAATATTGATATTTGAAGATGTTGAAAATTGTTGTTTTGAGAATATGTTTCAGTTCGCAAATATGAGCCAGATGCTGAATGTACTATGAAATTAGCTCTGTCGAGGGCAGTGATAATGGTATAAAATATCTGCTCAAACTGAACCCTTCCAAGCTCCAATCTCCTGATTGAGTTTTATATTATCGTGACAGGTAGAGATCCATCCATGTTAGATATAGATCTGGGATGCTAAATACCCAAATATGTAATCATTATTGGCAAAACCTTCATGCATTTAAAGGGATAGTTCACCAAAAAATGGAAATTCTGTAACCATTTACTCACCCTCAATTTGTTCCAAACATGTATACATTTCTTTGTTCTGCTGAACACAAAGGGAGATATTTTGAAGAAGGCTTTTTTTTGTTTTGTTTTGGAGCTCAGGAATCAAAGTGTCCACAACGTCATGTCCGCCAGTCCAAACATTCAGTGTCAGTCGGATAGTCAGCAAGCTACACTGACAGAGAAAGACTTTAAGAACACCGGAGAATTAACCCTCTGGGGTCTAAGGTGTTTTTGGGGTCCTTGAGATGTTCTGACATGCCCTGACATTTGTGCTTTTTTCAGTTGCTTATAAACATATTAATGGCAAAAAAAAATTACACACTATTTAGCACAAACAGGACTACCATAATATGTGAGCAACAAGAATGTACATGTCTGCATTTTTGAGAGAATAATGTTTATGCATGGTTATTGAAAAAACTAAAAACTAAAGTTTCTGAAATAAGGCCATAAAACACATTCTAAATATGTGCCAATAAGACTTTTGTCTAATGGATGTCATCACCTAGTGTTTCATTCAAAGGTAATGTGACTCCGCCCACGGAGAGCGCGTGCTATACGCGCTCTCCGTGGGCGGAGTCACATTACCTTTGAATGAGCTCTAATTAGCTCGACTGGAATCGCTCTCTTTTAATACAGATTTCACAAGATGAGAATATTTGTTTTTTATATAAATTACCTCATTTAAAAGAAGAGAATTCAAGCTTCATGCCTGTGTGTCTGTATGCCTGTTTGACTGAGTATTCGCTGAGTTACAGTTCATTTTCGGACGCGTTTCAGAATGGTCTTCACTGACAGAGAGAAGGCAGAACTCGCATCACGTTTATTTTTCTTTATTTGGCAAAAAGCACAACACTTTGTTTTTATTGTGAGTATACACAAAAATAATACACATTTAACAGAATCGATTGATATATGAAACTTGCTTGTAATATCAAAGTCAACAGAGCAAAATTAATTTCTTTTGAACTGAACTGAAAAAAAGCGAGCCTATCGCGCCGGCGCGATTGTCGACCTCAGGGGGTTAAATGGACTCACAAATGATGATGGAGAGTTTACTTTGCGTTCTGTCACCGCCATTACCGCCATTAAAGCCGAGCTGTGATCCATCACGTCTCATGGATGACCTGCTCTGCCGTCAAACCGAGCTGAGAATTCCAATTCACATGAGGAGAAGACAGCCCTCTGCACTCCCTTTGGGGTACGTACAACTCGAGAACAGGTAACGAAGAAAAGAAAAATTTTCCATTCCCCTCTTTGATCCCTCGGCCAAAGATGCTGGGGCCCTGCAGCTGTTTAACCGGTTTGCCCCCCTCGCTTGCCATGACCTTGAGGAAAGCCTGGAGATGGTTGCGACACCAACATCCGAGGAAGAAGACCATTCAAGGCCCAGGAGACAGAGGAAGCGCTCCTCCTGATGCATCAGCCCCCCGCATCACGGATCTCCTACCGGTGAGCCATCCATATACAGCGGTCCATGGAACAAGCAATCCCGGTTGTTGGTTCCGATGGCTTTTCCCGACGAGCCCCACGACATCCCCGCTCAGAGCTCCGGTATTGCTGTAGCGACAATGACAAGGTTTTTACTTCCGGCCACCCCCGCTGTTGCTCCCTCTGCGCCGGTTCCATCCGCAGAGCCTCCACTGCCCAGTGAGCTTGCAGAGATTGTTGGGCATCTGGTGTCGGGGCCCTCGCCCCTTGACCCCTCTCTAACCGTTGCCGTGCTACAGGGACCTCCATCGGTTGGTGATTGTCTAGCAGCGGCCAGGTCCGCACATACTGCTAATGCTAATTCTACAATCTCTCATAGCGTGTTAACTAATCTGCAATTGCTCTTCTCACGTTACTCACCGGTAATCAAGAATTACGGTGGAGAATCCCCAGAATTCCTGTGTATTGGGGACTCCATTGTTAGGTTTGTCAACCTTCCTAATGCCATAGTTTACAGTTTTTCAGGCGGTAAAGTCAAAAACTGTATTGATTTTCTCCCACTACTATGTGAGCGTCATCCCTCTGTGCACACCGTGATCGTTCACGCTGGTACGTGTGACATAATGACTAGACAGTTGATGAAACTGCAACAGGAGTTTGAGTGTCTGACCTCTACCGTTGAGAACCTGGGCAAAACCTGTATTCTGTCGGGTCCTCTACCAACGATTAGGTGTGGAAATGAACGTTTTAGCAGACTATTCAGCCTACACCAATGGCTTCAAAATTTTTGCACAGCGATAGACCTGGCCTATATTAGTAATTTTGACACATTTTGGTCAAAACCACAGCTACTCAGATTTGACGGGCTACATCCCAACAGAAAAGGGTCTAGACAATTAAGCTCCAATCTCATTAATTTTATTGCTGACAATCTTCCATCTAGATTTGATTGACTAGCTACATGTCAAAATAAAGGTCCTTCATCCAGCCCACATTCCCCACCTTGGACATTTTGCCCCCCACTCATTGCTATGCAGTCCCCATTAAGCTCTCCTGCATCCAAAAATAACTCTATCAGCTCACAGAACACCTATATAATCCCAGTCAGAATCAATAATAGACCACACAAAGTGGTGAATCCGCAAAACAATAATAAGAGACACTAAAACACAATCAACTTAACACCCATTCCCCGTCAGCCACAGTCTGTCCTAACAAATGATGCAGATAATTCTTCTAACACACCAACAATAGCCCTACTGAACGTCAGGTCTTTAGCAGGAAAATCAAATTTCATCTTATTACCAAACACAAACTTGATTTTATGTTTTTAACTGAAACATGGTTGGACCACAATAACAATGCGGCTGTTCTCATTGAGTCGGCTCCCCCAAACTTCAGTTTTATGAGTGAGAACAGAGTAAATAAAAGAGGAGGTGGAGTCGCCATTTTGTATAAAGACTCATTTCAATGTAAACAATTATCATATGGAAATTTTGCTTCTTTTGAATATGTAGCTCTTCAGCTAAAGTCCTCCCCTCAAGCTATATTTCTAAATATCTATAGGCCACCTAGATACTGTGCAGCTTTCTTTGATAACTTCTCTGAATTGCTGTCTATGATCTGTATTGACTCTGACTGTGTGATTATCGCTGGCGATTTCAACTGTAACCGCACTGGGTAGTACATTAGCATTAGCTCAAATGATTGTAATGAATACGACTTTGGGTAAATGTGAATTAGCTCAAGAATATGGGGAATTCTGGGAATATTAATATTTATGACTCATGGTCATAATTCATAAGTCGCATGTACATTTATTTTATCAATTACCGAGATTACCTTGTTCTGTAACTGGTCTGTCCAACCTTTAATTCGTCCAGCGAGTAAAGGTAAGATCAGTACAGTTAAGAAGAGGTATTCACAAACTTCAAGGAAGTTTATGTCCTGGCCACAGACATAAAACTTTCTGAGTTTATTAATTAAAACTACTCACTGTAGTCTATCGAGCGTGTAGCAAGATCTTTTGTCTCATTGACTTTATAAAAGTGGGCTTTCAAATACAGAGACAGTTAAAGGATATATGGATTTTAATACATGTAAAACTAAAGGTTATATGAGCTACAGATACAAACGTACGTAAAAATACAAACAATAAAACAAACACACATTTAACCAAACAATAACCTAAGTGATCAGACTGAAATGAAATGAAAGAAAGAAAGAGAAGAGAAGAGAAGAGAAAATTAGTAATTATTACATACAGAAACCTAAGTTCACGAGACTCCTGGAAAGCAGCTTTCAGAGAGGGTTTTAAAGTTACTTGCACGTTCGTTCTCTGTTCGGGCGAGGCTGAGGCAGGAAGCGAGGGTGTGTCCTGTTTTCCGCTGCGTCTTCCAGTGCCGCGGAAGTTTAAAAGGCTTACTGACTGTAATGTTACCGAGAAAGTTCGTCTCCCGGGACGGGAGAGGTTGCAAATCTTGGTTGCAAAGACGGCAGGCTTTTACATGACGCGGGCCATGTGTCCCAGAGGCCAAGGCAATGCCTGTCCAACCGGAGCAGCGCTGCACGTGGAGAAGTGAGGAAGTGGGATCAGCGGGATCGATGAGAGAAGAGAGAGAGAGAGGAAACAGGGTCTCTTGCTTTTTAAAGACACTTGTTTACACCCTCCTGTTGGGGACAACATCCAATCAGATCTCCTTATCTGACAGCGGGAACATTTTCTTTGTGTGAAGAAGAAACACCTACTTTGACTTTGTCATGTGAGAGATGGAATTCGTATTTTCTCTTTCAGAAAAGATAATACCCATAAGAATACATTTCATTGTAATCTCATACATATATGCAATTCCGTGGGATCCCTACGATTAGAATGATACTAGACATGGATATGTACAGAATATGGGAAATACAGATATGCATTTCTAATGTAGGATTCTGAGCATCTTAAGAGTCCATTGATTTCTATGATAGAACATAGAAAATCTCAATCTGCCATGGAAATTATACACACATAAAAATACATATCAAAAACATGGCTATTGGATCGCATGTGTGAATATAACCTAGGAAACACACAGGAGTATATGAAATATGACATGCTTATATTCTAAGTTTAATGTTCAAAGTTCGTGTATGTGTGTGCGTTAATGTGTGTGTGTGTGTGTGTGTGTGTGTGTGTGTGGGATGACTCCTCAGTCTCCCGGGGGTGTTGTAAAGTGTTATCCTATAGCAAGGGGGGTCAGATTACAAGACCATGTTTCTATTTGACAACATTAATTAGGAGAAACACTTCCAAGTTACAAATCAGAAAATCCTAACTATGGCATGAAAGGGCTAACCAAACATGCAGGCCCTAATACATCATCTTAGATTCTGTATCATTCTGAATTAAATGCAAAGTAAGTTTTTGTGTGTGTTTGGGCTGTCTATAGAAAGTTTCGTTATCTCTCTGGCTGAGAGAAAGGGGGTTTGGAATTCCTTGAAACTTTGCAAAGCTAGGGGATGTGGTGTCGTGTTGTTCTGGTTATCCTCCAAGGTGCAATAAAGTGTCGCGGAAGACCATTTGTTGCAGACTAGCTGGAGCCAACACAAATGATTTGCATTCGGGGGTTCAGAGTGTGAAAGCAAGAAGGAATGTGCATTTGTGTTCAGATTCAATGAGCCATGATTCATTAATTCAGAACCAAATGAAATGAATGATCTGCTCATCCGCTACAGCTTCAATGCAGATATAGGAGGTGGTAATTGTACAGTACTCACCGCTGGTCGTGGTGGTCGAACCGGACAGGTGGTCAGGAGATGTCCATCAGCACCGCAGTATAGGCAGAGATGGTTATTTATACGCGCTGATGTTCGACTTGTGACAGATGTGTAGAATCTACTTGCATGGGTTCTGGTACTGGAGGGCTCATGGTGACGGGTGCGTGGAGGAGGCAGTGCAGGGATTTCGAGATGACAGGCAGTGCGTCATTGAGAAACTCTGATGGAGCGTTGAATGAAGTTTTCCAGGCCGATGCCATCACCATAATTAGCCAGCTGTAAGCGAATATCACTGTTCAACCCTTGCCGAAATGCAGTGATTAATGCTATTTCATTCCAAACACTATTTGCTGCGAGAGTATTTGTATTTTTTTTGTATTTTATTTATTTATAAGGACAGCGCACATTGATCAACATTACTGTAAATGTGCCAGTATTAGCCTACTGGCTAATTTTCAACTGCAGTCCTTCAGCAAGATGTTTAGAAACCTTTAAAATGATAAAATATACAGTAAACAAAAGTACCTCAAGACACGATAAAACAACAAATAAAACAGAACAATTCTCACAACATAAAACCACACGAAACATCCAGAAACATTAAAACATCAGTACAATTGCCTGGCAACGGGCAGAGAACTTGGGAGATATTAGCAGCAGGTTAAATAGTAATATTACAAATGAAATGTGCAATGCACTTTTTATTTAAAAATGTTCACATGTCTGACTTTTCAAAAGCCAGGCCTTAAGACTTCGTGTGAAGGTATACTAGTTGTTACCTATTCTTATTTCAATTGGTATGGTGTTCCATAATTGAGAAGCTCTTACAGAAAAACATGACTGGCTGAAGGAGAGCTGATCTTGTAGTTCTGTTGGTAACATTTTTCTGCTTAATAAAAGTATCAAGTGGTGGGGGAGCTTTACCATTTAAAATCTTAAACACCAGACAGATGTCACTGTATTTCATTAAATTTTCCCAACTAAGAATTTCATATTTTCCCAAAATATTACAGTGGTGGTAGGTTTTGGGTTTTTTATATAACACTTTGTGAGTCTGCTTGTACAAAGAAAGAATAGGCTTCAGTGTTGTACTTCTTGCTTGAGTCCAACTTGTCATACAATATGTTAAGTGGGGGATGATCATAGCATTCATATATAATTTTGCTGTTGTGGTTGTTAGGCAGTTTCTTATATACCTAAAGTTGGCCAAATTGTATTTAGTTACTTGCATTACTTTCTTCACTTGTTTTTTGAAGGACAGGGTGGAGTCAAGGATAATGCCTAGATATTTAACTTGAGAGACTACTTGGAGGACCTCTCCAGACACATATACTTTCGGATCATAGTCAGTTGTAGAGTGTGTTTTTGTAAAAAACATGCAAACAGTCTTCTTAACATTAAGAAACAGGTGTGAATCATTTAGCCATTTGTTTACATTAATCATTACTGCACTGAGTTTAGAAGCTGCTTGTTCTTTGGTTCTTGCATGGACATATATCACAGTATCATCTGCATACATTTGCACTTCACACCCTGTGCAGATCGCCTATTTATATATAGGCTGAACAGGAGAGGGCCCAGGATGGATCCCTGAGGCACACCCATTTCATTACTCAGGAAGGATGATGTTTCACTACCCACCCTTACACACTGAACTCTGCCCTCAAGATAGGACTTCATCCACTTCATCACATTATCGGAGAAATTAAAATTTGCAAGTTTACAAATAAGTATTTGATGGTTGACTGTATCAAATGCCTTACTTAAATCTAGAAATATAGCTCCGACAACACCTACTTTATTCAATTTTAGCTTGATGTTTTCTAAAAGGAAACAGTTTGCGGTCTCAGTGGAATGGTAAGTTCGAAAACCAAATTGCATTGGGTGCAGTGTATAAGGGCTACTATTTAGATGTGTGGTCAGCTGTTCAGCAACACATTTCTCTGCAATTTCTGAGATGACGGGTAAAATGCTAATCGGTCTATAATTGCTCACATCAGTCGGGTCTCCTGATTTGTGAACTGGAACAACGATGGCTGTTTTCCAGTCCTTTGGAAACTTCTCTTCCTTAAAAGAGGCATTAATTATCTTAGTTATTGGTTCAGTAAATGAACCTGCATGCCGTTTAAGGAAGAGAGTATCTAATCCAAATATATCTTTTGATTTCGAATTTTTAAGAGAGTTCAGAATTGTGTTAACTTTTAATTCAGAAACGTTCAACAAGGATAGAACAGGTTGAGAGATATCAATTGGTAAAGGACTGGGAAGTTCAGTTAGATTTGTGTGTACTGTCATCTTAACAGAATTCACAAAATAAGAGTTGAGGAGAGTAGCCGTTTCATTTGCCTCTTTAACCAGGGATCCTTTATCTTTAATCACCAACTGCTTTGTGGTATTATTATTATTATGCCATTTCCCAGTTAGCTTATTTATGGAGTCCCAGATTTGTTTATGATTTCCCTTAGCTTCACCTATCAGATTAACGAAGAAGTTTGCTTTAGCTACTCGGATGTCTTTTATTACCCTGTTTCTTAAAGAAGTGAACATATATCTGTCAGTCGCTAACTTAGTTTTTACGAAATGTTCGCAGTGCCTGGTCTCTCTCCTTCATTAGTCTCCTTATATCACCATTAACCCATGGGAGAGTATATTTACTGTCACTTTTAGATTTATTTTTCTTTAAAAACTGTTTTGTTATTTTTTGAATTGTGGATAGGAACACGTGTGTCAGCATCCACATTTGTACCAAGTAGTAGTTCATTCCAATTTATGTTTTTAATAGCATTTTCATATTGACATACATCGCTCTTAGGTATTCTAAATTGGCATGGCTTTATATTTGTGGAAAATGTAGACCGGCTTTTAGTGAGTTTTCTGGCTATAATGATTAAGTTATGATCAGACAAACCTGTGACCATACTGAAAGATTTGGTTACTCTCTCCGGTTTGTTACTAAATATCAGATCAATTTGGGTTCTGGATGAAGAAGTTATCCTAGTAGGTCCTTTAACTAGCTGTGCCAGATCAAATTTATTTGTAATTTGTTTCAGTGCCTTTTTACATGACTTGTCTTCCCAGTTAATATTAAAATCACCCATCATAATTACTTCCTTCTTTGAACTACATTCCCTAAGCATAGCATTTAATTTGTCAAGATACACAGATTTTGCAGACGGTGGTCTATAGACTCCAATGAGAATGAAAGACATTTGTGGTGATAGTATAACATCTAGGCAGATACATTCTATGTCATTCTCAACAGAGTATTGAATCTCTTTACAGAATATGTGATCTTTAATATAAAACAGCAACCCCCCACCTCTACCCTCAGATCTATCTTTCCTGAAGGCATTATACCCAGGAATAAGTAGTGCAGCAGAAGGAGAGTTTTTATGGAGCCATGAGTGCGAAACTGTAGTGCATAATCAGACACAGAAGTTCCCTTTCGTAGTCACTCTGAGTTACGTCGGATGACGACGAATGGGGTTTCGCTTAGAAAGCCTATCATCTTCGAGTATATAAAACGAGCCAATGGCAATGAAATGCCATGGGTCTGCGGAATTTGCATAGCGTATCTCCGCCCCACGCAGGGGGTATATAAGGAAGTGCGCGAGCAACATGCAGATATGTTTTCGCTTCGGAGCCAAGTTGATTCTTCACTCCACAGCCAAACTCTGAGTTATCTCTTCACTCTCTTCGAGACGAGCCTCTCTCCAAGTGTTGGTGTGACAGCGAGTTCCAGCGAGTGCACATTCCCTGCTTATCTGTGCAGTGATTTGCCAGAGTGTGTGTGTTCATCTCCCTGGTCGCTTCAACATTTGTGGAGAAATCTCCTTTCACAAAAGAGCATTGCACGCGGCACGTCTTTTTAAAGATGCCTCGCCCGTGTATTTCTGGTTGCGGTCTATATGTGTCTGACTCTGATGGGCACAATCGCTGTCTTGTGTGTCTGGGTGTTGAGCACGCTAAGGCAGTGTTTGTGGATGAGTCATGTTCCCATTGCGGGAACATGCCCATCGCACGGTTGCGGTCGAGACTCAATGACCTTCGTGGTAGAGTCCCCTCACCCGCACCCCGATCTACGAGCTCCATGAGAGCTGGTACTTCGGCTGGCGGCCAGGGTGACCTGAGGGTTACGGTGTGGAACAAAGCGCCGACTATTCCACGCTCCACACCGTCCTCTAGCGCCGTGCAACCCGCGAGTGTTTCAAATGAGCCTGCAGTACAGTCCACTGACTTGCCGCAGGTCTCATTTGGCGCTCCAGAGGAAGACCGTATGTCGATCGCTGCATCACAAGGTGGGCAGGAGTCCTTGGGAAGTGACGATTCGGCTGTGCTGCCACCCTCGGGTGTCCCAGCATTGCCGGAGTCTGATCCCGAGCTGACGGCCATGCTTTCCCGGGCAGCCGCGGCCATTGGTCTTGAGGGGTCCCCGCCACCTGGTCCAGTGCGCTCGCGGCTGGATGATTGGTTTTTGGGAGCGGCCGCTGACCCTCGTCGCCGCCCAACCCCAATACCTTTCTTCCCGGATGTGCATGAGGAGGTCACGAGGTCCTGGAGGTCATTGTCTTCCCGTGATCGCTCGGCGACCTCCTCCGCCTTTCCTCCTCTCGATCAGGCGGCTGCTAAAGGGTACGCTGGGGTTCCCCAGGTCGAACGCTCTGTTGCGATGCAACTGTGTCCTCAGAGTGCTTCCTCCCGTGGCGACCCAAAGCACCCCTCCAAGGCCTGTAGGTTCTCCTCCACCCTTGTGGCGAAGGCCTACAGAGCTGCGGGGCAGGCAGCCTCCTCACTGCATGCCATGGCGACACTGCAGGTCTACCAGGCCCAGTTGTTGCGTGACATGCACGAGGGGAGGACTGACCCAGCACTCTTCGATGAGTTGCGTGCCGCCACCGACCTCGCTCTCCGGGCGACGAAGGTGACCGCACGCTCGCTGGGTCAGGTGATGTCCACTTGTGTGGTCCAGGAACGACACCTGTGGCTTAACCTGGCTGATATGCCGGAGGCCGAGCGGACCCGGTTCCTCGACACCCCCATATCCCAGGCTGGCCTCTTCGGCGGTGCAGTCGAGGACTTTGCCCAGCAGTTCTCGACTGCCCAGAAGCAGACTGAGGCTTTAAAACATGTCCTGCCCCGGCGGCCCGCTGCTTCGGCAGCGCAGTCGTCGGCACAGGGTGCCTCAGCCTGCTCGCCGCCGAGGGCGCCCCCCTGCGGCTCCCGCCCCTCCCGATCGGCCCCAGCAGTCCGCTGCTTCCGGGTCGCGTCGTGGAGGAAGCCACAGGAAGGCGCCACAGCCCTCTCCCGCCCCGCGCCCCGCTAAACGCCAGGCCAAGCGGCGCTCCTGAGACGGGCTGCTCAGAGATGGCACTGAGTTCTTTTCAGGAGACGGTAGCAGGGCCGCTCCTTCCCCCGGTGGAGGGTCGGGGGAGAATCCTTGGTTGTCCCATTCCCGCTGCTCGTCCCATGACGAGCAGCACCCTAATGTGGTCAAAGAAAGAACTCACTCTCCCATCTCTGAGCACACAGAGTTCTCGGATGACAGTGCACGCCGCTCACGAGCCTCGCCACTCTCGTCCCCCTCTGTCGCCAGACCCCTGCCAGAGCACGCCCCCGTGGTACGCTGGTCCTCCCCTGGCCTCCTCTGGCAGGACGCGGCTAATGACCGTGCCCCCGCACCGGGCCGCTATGCCACCCACGCCTGGGCCGGTCATTCTGCCTCGCTGCACCACCGAGGGTACGTCTGTGGTGCGTATGACCCCGCTGGTTCAGTTTCTGGGAGCCTGGTTAGAGCTTCCCGGTCTGTCCCGCTGGGTCGCGAGGACCATCAGGCTCGGCTACGCGATTCAGTTCGCGCGGTCTCCTCCCCGCTTCAGGGGAGTCCGCTTCACTATGGCCGGTGGCAATGCCCCTGTCATTAGAGCGGAGGTCGCCACCCTACTGGCGAAGGGTGCGATCGAGACTGTCCCTCCATCCAAAATGAGGTCCGGCTTCTACAGCCCTTACTTCATTGTACCGAAGAAATCCGGTGGATTACGACCTATCCTGGACCTGCGCGTCCTGAACCGCTCCCTTCACAGGCTGCCGTTCAGGATGCTCACGGCCAAACGCCTTTTCGAATGCGTACGGCCACAGGATTGGTTTGCAGCAATCGACCTGAAGGACGCCTACTTCCATGTCTCCATCCTTCCTCGACACAGACTGTTTCTTCGGTTTGCTTTCGAGGGGCAGGCATACCAGTACGCGGTTCTCCCTTTCGGGCTAGCCCTGTCTCCTCGCGTCTTCACGAAGGTCGTCGAGGCAGCCCTTGTTCCCCTACGAGAACACGGGGTTCGCATCCTGAACTATCTCGACGACTGGCTGATCCTAGCTCACTCTCGAGACCAGGTTTGCGAACACAGGGACCTTGTGCTCCGGCACCTAGCTCGTCTGGGTCAACTGGGAGAAGAGCAAACTCTGCCCCGTGCAGAGGATCTCTTTTCTCGGTATGGAAATCGACTCGGTCGCCATGTGCGCGCAGCTTACGAGTGAGCGAGCGCAGTCACTGCTGACTTGCCTTCGTCAATTCGAGGGCAAGAGTGCGGTCCCACTGAAACTTTTTCAGAGGCTCCTGGGGCATATGGCATCCGCAGCCGCAGTAACGCCGCTCGGATTGCTTCATATGAGACCGCTTCAGCTTTGGCTTCGCGATTGAGTCCCGAGGTGGGCATGGCAACACGGCACGCTCCGAGTCCCAGTGACTCCGGGTCACTCCGACCTGCCGTCAGACCTTCTCCCCGTGGTCGAACCTCAATTTTCTACGGGCCGGAGTTCCCTTAGAACGAGTTTCCAGGCATGTTGTTGTATCGACAGATGCCTCCACCACGGGTTGGGGCGCCATGTGCAATGGACATGCTGCCGCGGGCTCCTGGACAGGACCCCAGCGCCTTTGGCATGTCAATTGCCTCGAGTTGCTGGCTGTACGCCTTGCCCTGCACCGCTTCCGTGCGTTGCTCAAGGGTCAACACGTACTAGTCCGATCAGACAATACCGCCACAGTAGCGTACATCAACCGTCAAGGTGGTCTACGCTCCCACCGTATGTCGCAAGTCGCCCGCCACCTCCTCATATGGAGTCAGAAGCATCTGAGGTCGCTTCGAGCCATTTATATCCCGGGAGACCTGAACCAGGCGGCCGACGAGCTGTCTCGGCTTCGGCCTCTCGCTGGAGAATGGAGACTCCATCCCCAGACGGTTCAGCTGATTTGGGATCAGTTCGGGGACGCACAGGTAGATCTGTTTGCCTCCCACGGCTCGTCCCATGGCTCGTCCCATTGCGACCTGTTTTATTCCCGAGGGCACGCTCGGCACGGATGCACTGGCGCACAGCTGGTCGCGGGGCCTCCGCACGTATGCGTTTCCCCCAGTGAGCCTTCAGGGAGGACGAGGAGCAGGTAATATTGGTTGCCCCGTATTGGCACAATGGCACCTGGTTCCCAGAACTAGTACTCCTCGCGACAGCACCTCCCTGGCCAATTCCTCTGAGGAAGGACCTGCTTTCTCAGGGACGGGGCACCTTATGGCACCCTCATCCCGATCTTTGGAACCTCCATGTGTGGCTCCTGGACGGGACGAGGTAGGTTTGAGTACCCTACCACCAGCGGTGGTGGCTACCATCACTTCCGCTAGAGCATCGTCCACGAGACATGCCTATGCGTTGAAGTGGAACCTCTTCGTCGACTGGTGTTCTTCTAAACATCTAGAACCCACGAAATGCCCCATCAGTGTCGTGCTTTCCTTCCTGCAAGAAGGGTTGGAGCGAAGGCTGTCTCCCTCCACCCTGAAAGTGTATGTTGCCGCCATTGCCGCACATCACGACGCAGTTGATGGTAAGTCCTTGGGGAAGCACGACCTGATCGTCAGGTTCCTGAGGGGAGCGAGGAGACTGAATCCTCCTCGTCCTCCCCTCGTACCCTCTTGGGACCTCTCAGTGGTTCTAACTGCCCTGCAGAGTGCTCCCTTTGAGCCTCTGCAATCAGTGGAGCTTAAGTTTCTGTCAATGAAGACAGCGCTCCTGGTTGCATTGGCCTCCATCAAGAGGGTAGGGGACCTGCAGGCATTTTCGGTTGACGAAGCGTGCCTGGAATTCGGACCGGCTAACTCTCACGTGATCCTGGGCTCTCTCCAAGCAAAGGTTGTCTCACTGGATAGTGGACGCCATTGCTTTGGCTTACTAGCAGCAAGGTCGACCATGCCCCCTTGGTGTGACGGCCCACTCCACTCGGAGTGTGGCATCCTCTTGGGCTCTAGCGCATGGCGCCTCGCTAACAGACATCTGCAGAGCTGCAGGCTGGGCGACACCTAACACGTTCGCGAGATTTTACAATCTCCGAGTAGAGCCAGTTTCTTCTCATGTACTCGCTTCAACTAGCCGGTAAGAGATTCTGCTCAGGTGTCTTCGCTTGCTCGCCATTCCTCTCCACGGACGGGATACGTGCGATATTCTTCTCAGGTGAGCCTAACAAGCCCTGAGTCTCCTCCAGCACTGACGACGTCATCGCCAGAGTTATGCCACTGGCAGCTTTCGCGCTTGGTCAGGTGCCTCCATGTGCATGGTTCCCCCTCTGGGCGACCCCCACATGTGTATTTCCACTGTAAGCCTCTCTGAGGATGTGTCTTTCCCTCGGCAAGCCACCTTGCCACCCCTGGGGTTGAAATATTCCACCTGCGGCTGGACACCCCAGTGATTCTCCATATGCAGCCCTTCGCGGTCATATGTGTATTCCAAGTCCCCCCCTTCGGGATGGGCATGATTGCATATTATCACTGAGATATGCTTCCCAGTGTACCTTGGTATTCCTGTGTTAAGTAGGAGTCCTTCGTCCGTGCCAGTCTCACGACAGGGAGCTCAGACTTACGCAGGGCACTGGAAGACAGTCGAGAGGTGGCGTGATTACACTGGGAACCCCATTCGTCGTCATCCGACGTAACTCGGAGTGACTACGAAAGGGAACGTCTCGGTTACGTATGTAACCCTCGTTCCCTGAGTAGGGAACGGAGACGTTACGTCTCCCTGCCACTTCCGCTGTACCGCTGGAACGCCTGAGTTCAGTCTCGGCTCCTCAGCGAAGAAACATATCTGCATGTTGCTCGCGCACTTCCTTATATACCCCCTGCGTGGGGTGGAGATACGCTATGCAAATTCCGCAGACCCATGGCATTTCATTGCCATTGGCTCGTTTTATATACTCGAAGATGATAGGCTTTCTAAGCGAAACCCCATTCGTCGTCATCCGACGTAACGTCTCCGTTCCCTACTCAGGGAACGAGGGTTACATACGTAACCGAGACGATTTCCCTTGTCAAAGACGATATAACTGATCGTGCACTGATATTGTGTTAGCTGATTGCGAAAATACTTCACGGAAGTAACGCCGCCTTCACACTGGCAGTTGAAATCAGCTCCGATACGGCTACAAAACGACCGGAAGTCATTCATTTCCTATGGAGATTCACAGACCGCATGCGAATGGGTCCGAAGCGGGTCCGAACGAGTGCGGTGCGAAAAAAATCGTGTCCGTTGGTCATCCGGATGCGTTCAAAAAATTTAACTCTTGCGAAAGGCTACGGACGGTTCCTATCCGACAATTCCAGCGGAAGTTAGCGTTGCTATGGTACTGATAAACAAACCTGAATTCTTAACTTTTAATAAAATAAATAATGATTTTATAACGATAAGTTGTCATGTCATTTTTTTTATTTTCATGATTTTCTAACGTTATTAGGGCAGTTAATACAATTAAAAGCCCTATACCACTATATCACATTTAGCCGACCTGACATGTCAACATCCTGGGGAACTTTCTTCCACGCAGCAGCCTGTCTCTAACCCCCTCAACAGAGAGATCATACAGAATTGTACATTCTGACACTGACAAAATCAACCGTTAATCTCTCCGCCATTTTTGTTCTACTCGCTTCCGACGCTTTTCAACGGTGTAGTACGACGTCCGCTGGGGGCGTATTGCGTATTACGGAGCTGGTTTCAACTGCCAGTGTGAAGGCGGCGTGACTGGTGAAACGCGCCTGTAAGGAGGGTAATGATTAATGCTATTTTGGCACAGTCTGTGGAAAACTGTGAAGACTGCATCTCAAAAAAAAGGGAACATTGAAGTAGAAATCTGCTGCACTCCTCCTCACCTGAGTAGGTCGCTGGTCGGGCCATGGGACTGACAGAGGCAGATGACAAAGAACCTTGTCAACGGTGCGTGTTGACACGGTCAAAAATCACGCATTTCGTTTAACCCTCTGGGGACCACAAACGCGCCCGCGCGTTTTGCTCGTTTTTTTTTTTTAGCAATGAAAATAAACACTAAATGCTCTGTTAATTTTGATCTTTCATTTTCGTGTAATACATCAATCGATCATGTTCAGTTTCTATTTTTTTTCTGTATACTCACAATAAAAATAAAGTGTTTTGCTTTTTGACAAATAAAGAAAAATTAACATGATGCGATTTCTGCCTTCTCTCTGTCAGTAAACTCCCATTTGAAACACGTTCGAAAATGATCTATAACTCCGCGAAAATTCAGTCAAACAGGCAAACAGACCCACGGGCATAAAGTTTGAGATCGCATCTTTTAAATGAAGTCATTTATATAAAAAACAAATATTCTCAGCTTCTGTAATCTGTATAAAAAGAGAGCGACTCCTGTCGAGCTCATTCCGAGCTAATTCACAGTAATGTGACCACTCCCCGGAGAGCGCGTGCTATTCAAACGCAAATTCTGAGAACTATTTCAGAGCTGTGAAACGCCCACATCAGCTGTAAACAAAGCGTGTCGCGACTCCTCGCGAGTGAGACATTATAGCCTACCTTATGGAGAAAAGATTCCTCAGAACAGTGCTGATGAGGAGCAATATCTCCTGAAATGAGGAGCAGATTCCGCTGAGGAGTGAGGTAGGTTGTTTTCTTTTCTCACGTGTGGAATAACGTTATGGAATAACGTTAGTGTAGGCCTATGTAAACCGCAAAAAGATGAATCGCATTTCTATAATATGACTCGCCTTTCTGTGAGATGAATGAAGGGGACATATTTGTAAAGACTGTTTAGCCTAAATATGAATCGCGCATCTGTGTGTGAAAGAATAAACTGCTTTGCTATAGCCTACTGAGATGAGTAAAAATCGACTGGAATATTTTGAAATAAAATGTATTTGTATAAGCAACGTATTAAACTGCAAAAAAAATACTATTTTTGTCAAAAATAAATTCATAGACTAAGATGTTAGATGTTCCAATGTTGGCTATATTCAAACTAATG
The DNA here is from genome assembly GCF_963993115.1 of Abramis brama. Lineage (NCBI taxonomy): Eukaryota > Metazoa > Chordata > Actinopteri > Cypriniformes > Leuciscidae > Abramis > Abramis brama. Next base: position 34,307,740 of record NC_139972.1, read on the forward strand.
AATACATATGATAAAATGTAGGCCTATAATCTTTTTTTTTTTTTACAAAGAAAGAGTACACTTGAAATATTGTTGAAATTGTAATTATTGTTGTAATTGTAACATTTTTAATAAAATAGCAAAACATATTTACAAGAGAGATGTAAGCGAAATCTTAAATGGTCAATATAAGTCTTCTTCTAAATACATCTTTTGTCCTTGCATTGTGGCTCAGTCAGTTTCACACCTGAGTGAATGGCTCATTATGCAGAGTGGGTGGGATCCTTGTAATCTAAGGTGTAAACTACTCCTCCCCCTCGCATATTGGCTTTCCAAGCAAAACCTGTTTTACACCATTTAAATCAATGTATTTTTTTTTTGTGAACGATAAAGCAAGACTATTTTTACATCATTTTGAAGCTAGAACTCAAAGGGACAACATCCATTAGTCAAAAGTCTTGTGGACACATATTTAATATGTGTTTTGTGGTCTTAATTCAGCAACTTTCATTTTAATTTTTTCCAATAACCACGCATAAACATTATTCTCTTAAAAATACAAACATCTACATACACGTTGCTCGCATATTATGGTAGCCCTGTTTGTGCTATATAGAGTGAATTTACACCTTTGCCATTAACATGTTTATAAATAACTGAAAAAAGCACAAATGTCAAGGCATGTCAGAACATCTCAAGGACCCCAAAAACAGCTTGGTCCCCAGAGGGTTAAAGACTTTTGGCCCCGAAGACCTGCCATAGTCTGAGGACGCAGCGTTACCCGAACGGCAATGACGTCAAATACATCATAAAACTCCCTTTTCAAATGAACACTAATTATGTTCAAAACCAAATATTCTTAAACAAATTAGTATAAGGTAAATAAATAAAAATTGACAGGAAGGATCGTGAAATACATTAATTTGCATTGTGAATATCTACTCATGAATATTAACATCTGTCACATCAGCATGACCATATGACCATTCCAGGACAGCATCTTGACCACCACATCTCCCAGTGGGCTGAGATAAATGGACTTTCAGGTTTAATTAGACATTCCAACAACAATTAAATCCCTTTGGTCAAAAAACCTGTCCAAATAAGGCTTATGACTGATGTTTTAGATGAAAAATATTGCGTCATTATAATGGATGATGACACAGAGATAATTTATACTTTTCAGATTTTATTTTTAATATGTTTTCTCTGACAACAATTCAATATATTTATAGAATAAAATTAAATAAGATATAAACTGCTTTATGCCTTCGAAACAATACCACCTGGGACCAGGAAGGGGGTTAAATTGTAATTTGATTCGGACAAAGCAATATGTTTATATATTTATATTTCAATATATTCATATTGCATTTGTATGTCCAAGACACACACATAGCACATATAAATATTTGTTAACACTTTTTTTTTTTAATCTGTCCTTAATACAATTAAGTACAGAGTCACAAGATTTAGGCTACTTACTATATGGTTACTTGGAATTAGTGTTTGGTTTAGGATTAGTTGCATAAAATTAAGCATAATTTAATGTTATTGGTATAATAAATACATGTAATGTAATAAATCCACTGTAAAATAAAGTGTTAATAAATATTTCAGTTAAATGTGTTTCCGTGGGGTGTTAATTTACAGGATTGCAATGACAGTGAATGTCAGTCAAGTGCTAGTTTCAGAAGTCCCTGGGAAGAAATAAGGTGTGAAAGTGCATTGTTCTGAAGGTAGGGGGTAACATTTGTAGATAGAATAAAGAGAAAGTTGATGGCCATAGCGAACAGTGATAGACATCGGAGTTTTAAATGGGTTTACATGTTCCCTTGTCCATTTCTAACTCCTCTTAAGAAATGTGTGTTTGTCTTTAATGAATATGGGACTCTACCTGTTATGGACGGACAAAATTAAGACGTGTGCTGCTTTGATAGCTCCATTCAAGCACAATCAGTGTATGACAGTTAAATTACATCAAAGGAACATACACATTTTTAACATTTGAAAAAAAAATAATAATAATAATAATAATAAAAAAAAAAAAAAAAAAAAAAAAAAAAAAAAAAAAAAAAAAAAATATATATATATATATATATATATATATATATATATATATATATATATATATATATATATATGAAAAGATAAACCAAGCTATCACAATTGTTATGCTGTCCATTTCAATAAAACAATTTCCATAGAAATAGTGTTAGAATGTCTAGGGTAATAAAATCTTTGTTTGTGACCAATATTCAATCCGATATTTCCACTTCTTTTTTGAAAAGCAGTCTCATGACTTCCTTCCGTAGTCTTGTCAGATTTAGTCCATAAATGAGGGGGTTTAAAATAGGTGGTATGAGTAAGAATTCCAGGGCCATGAAATTACGCAAATCTTGTGGCAAACTCTTTGAACCATAACGAGTGTACAGCACATCAAACAGCAAAGCAACAGTCACATTGAGCAATGCAAGAAGATGTGGTACACATGTTTGTATGAATTTGTGCCTGCCCTCAATTGACTTTATGCATTTTTCCACCAAGTAAATGTATGAGCAAAATATCAATATTGCATGTCCAAAATATATCAAAATGATTACATACCCAATCACATTATTTACTGTTGTAGACAAACAGGAAAGTTTAACAACTGACCAATTTTCACAATATAGCTTTTCAATACTAGAGCCACATAATGTTAGTCTTGATGTTAATATAACTGCAACACACATGCAAAAAAATGGAGAAAGCCAGCAGAAAAGGATACATTCAAGAACCCTCTGATTGGTCATTACTGAATGATACTCAAGTGGTCTACATATTGCCACATACCTGTCATATGCCATCACTGTTAATGTTGAAATGTCACACAGAACAGATGAATAAATGACAAATATCTGAATCAAACATCCAGCATAAGAAATCACATGATACTGGGATAATAAATCATACATGAATTTAGGGTAAAATCCACCAGTGCCAAAAAGTCCATTTACACACAAATTACATATAAAGACATACATTGGCTCATGAAGCTTCTTATGCGAGATTACAGTGTAAATTATGGTTACATTACACAACACAATTAATGGATAATACAATGCAGTCAATGAAAAAAACACAAATCTTTTCCCCACCGTTTCATTTAGTCCAGAGAGTGTAAAAAATAAGGCAATGGATTCATTCTCTAGTGGTTTCTGCATCTGGAATAATAGGCAGAGTTTTATGATAGTGATATCATTATGCACATCATAATAAAAATTAGTTGATTTGAAATTAAAAGTTAGATCATTTTAAAAATAATCATTCAGATAGTCAGCTATTTAGTCCTGTTATATAAACGGAAATATTCAGTACTCTAAAGGTAGCATATGCTGGTTCTTCAAAGACACAAGCAAATAAATAATTAAAATCTTACCACAATCTCTTTTTGTTAGTTTGACAGTGCTGTAAAAGGTTGATCTGGTGATATATATATAGAGAGAGAGACTATTCTCATGCTGATTGCCTGGTTTGTGAACACTTTTTTTTTTTTTATATGTCAGTCTATACTAATCATGTCATTAAAGTAATATGCAAATGAGCACTTCATTATATAAAATTGTATCACATTGTATTATTAATAATTGGAAATAAAAATCCCCAAATCTTAACCTCTTAAGGCCCAAGCTGTTTTTTTTACATGCATTTTTTATTTCTCTTTGCTATTTGGGCTTATTGGAACCTAATTAGAATAACAACTAAGCATCATCTTTTGATATGATGTACTTTTAGAGAAAAATTATGTCCACATATGTGGATTCATGGTCCGAATTTCCATAAAACACAATAAAGTCACCTTCGTGTAATAGAATGAAAAACTCTTTATTTCTGCCTTGAACACAGCAGTTTTTTTCCTGACTGTTTTTTAATGTATTAATAACACATACACACATATTTTTTGAACATGTTTTGACTATCTGAGAGTAAAAACAACATGGAAACATTGCATTTTTGCCCAGCCATGTCTGTCTAGATATGCTAGAATCTTGCGGAATATAAGTGTGAATCTGGACATGGAACGTCACCTCTCTGGCGGGGAAGGAGCCTGAGATTGTGCATGAGGTTCAGAGATTCCGACTAGAGATAGTTTGGATCACCTCCACGCACGGCTTGGGCTCTGGAACCACACTCCTTGAGAGAGGATGGACTCTTCACCACTCTGGAGTTGCCCATGGTGAGAGGCGGTGGGCTGGTGTGGGTTTGCTTATAGCCCCCCAGCTCAGCCGCCATGTGTTGGAGTTCACTCCGGTGAACGAGAGGGTCGCTTCCCTGCGCCTTCGGGTCGGGGATAGGTCTCTCACTGTCGTGTGCGCCTATGGGCCTAACGGCAGTGTAGAGTACCCGGCCTTCTTGGAGACTCTGAGAGGGGTGCTGGAAAGTGCTCCGACTGGGGACTCCGTCATTCTACTGGGGGACTTCAATGCCCACGTGGGCGGCGACAGTGACACCTGGAGGGGCGTGATTGGGAGGAACGGCCCCCCTGATCTGAACCCGAGTGGTGTTCTGTTATTGGACTTCTGTGCTAGTTACAGCTTGTCCATAACGAACACCATGTTCAAGCATAAGGGTGTCCATCAGTGCACATGGCACCAGGACACCCTAGGCCGGAGGTCGATGATCGACTTTGTGGTTGTTTCATCTGACCTCTGGCCATATGTCTTGGACACTCGGGTAAAGAGAGGCTTGGGAGGAGTTCGGTGAGGCCATGGAGAAGGACTACCGGTCGGCCTCGAAGAAATTCTGGCAAACCGTCCGGCGCCTCAGGAGGGGGAAGGAGTGCCCTACTAACGCTGTTTACAGTGGAGGTGGGCAGCTGTTGACCTCGACTGGGGATGTCATCGGACAGTGGAAGGAATACTTCGAGGATCCCGCCATCACGTCTTCCATTGAGGAAGCAGAGGCTGAGGGCTCGGAGGTGGACTCGTCCATCACCCAAGCTGTAGTCAAGTTTCTTGACTACCTCGGTGGCAAGGCACTGGGGGTGGATGAGATCCGCCCCGAGTACCTCAAGTCTCTGGGTGTTGTGGGGCTGTCTTGGCTGACACGCCTCTGCAGCATCACGTGGTGGTTGGGGACAGTACCTTTGGACTGGCAGACCGGGGTGGTGGTCCCTCTTTTTAAGAAGGGGGACCGGAGGGTGTGCTCCAACTATATCACACTTCTCAGCCTCCCCGGGAAAGTCTATGCCAGGGTACTGGAGAGGAGAATACGGCCGATAGTAGAACCTCGGATTCAGGAGGAACAGTGTAGTTTTCGTCCCGGTCGTGGAACACTGGACCAGCTCTATACCCTCTCCAGGGTGCTGGAGGGTTCATGGGAGTTTGCCCAACCAATCCACATGTGCTTTGTAGATTTGGAGATGGCATTCAACTGTGTCCCTCGCGGGCATCTTGTGGAGGTTGCTCTGGGAGTATGGGGTCCGGGGTCCTTTGCTAAGGGCTGTCCGGTCCCTGTACGACCGGAGCAGGAGCTTGGTTCGCATTGCCGGCAGTAAGTCAGACTTGTTCCCGGTGCATGTTGGACTCCGGCAGGGCTGCCCTTTGTCGCCGGTTCTGTTCATAATTTTTATGGACAGAATTTCTAGGCGCAGCCAGGGGCCGGAGGGTGTCAGGTTTGGGGACCACACGATTTCATCTCTGCTCTTTGCGGATGATGTTGTCGTGCTGGCCCCATCAGACCAGGACCTTCAGCATGCACTGGGACGGTTTGCAGCCGAGTGTGAAGCGGCTGGGATGAGAATCAGCACCTCCAAATCCAAGGCCATGGTTCTCAGTCGGAAAAGGGTGGTTTGCCCGCTTCAGGTTGGTGGAGAGTTCCTGCCTCAAGTGAAGGAGTTCAAGTATCTTGGGGTCTTGTTCACGAGTGAGGGAAGGATGGAACGGAAGATTGACAGACGGATCGGTGCAGCTTCTGCAGTAATGCGGTCGCTGTACCGGTCTGTTGTGGTGAAGAAGGAGCTGAGCCGCAAGGCGAAGCTCTCGATTTACCGGTCAATCTACGTTCCTACTCTCACCTATGGTCATGAGCTGTGGGTCATGACCGAAAGGACAAGATCCCGGATACAGGCGGCCGAAATGAGCTTTCTCCGCAAGGTGACTGGGCGATCCCTTAGAGATAGGGTGGGAAGCCCGGTCACTCGGGAGGAGCTCAGAGTAGAGCCACTGCTCCTCCACATCGAGAGGGGTCAGCTGAGGTGGCTCGGGCATCTTTTCCGGATGCCTCCTGGACGCCTTCCCGGGAAGGTGTTCCGGGCATGTCCCACCGGGAGGAGACCCCGGGGAAGACCTAGGACACGCTGGAGGGACTATGTCTCCCGGCTGGCCTGGGAATGCCTCGGTGTCCCCCCTGGAAGAGCTGGAGGAAGTGTCTAGGGAGAGGGAAGTCTGGGCATCCCTGCTTAGACTGCTGCCCCCGCGACCCGGCCCCGGAGAAACGGAAGAAGATGGATGGATGGATGGATGTATTTAGTGATTTAATTGTTATTTATTTCATTGGGACCATGTACAGCTTTTTAGCTGCATCAGAGCTAGTTTTTTTTCCCATTTTACGTGTGTGCATGTTTACTAGCATATTAGCTTTTTCGAGGAGCTTCAGTCCATAAGTACACTTACATGTACGTCATGTTTAGTGACCTACAAAGTTGCTAGTTTTACACTTTTTTTATCAAATTTGCATGTCATGACAAATATACAAGGCTTTTATAAATATCTAAATCAGAATAAGCCATGAAATATGACAAAACTTCTTAGCTGGTCGACGTTTGTGTATGGAGCTACCACTTGAATCTTCCCTTGTGTTCACCGCTATTTTGAATTTTGACCGTAGTTTGTTATAAACTTCTGACACCACCAGATGGCAGTGTAAGTACCCCCATACATGTCCATAACACCACCAATTCAGCAGTGAACACAATTGTGGACATAAGAGCTAAAATGTGCTGTCCACGTATGTGGCCACTAAGCCCTAGGAGGAACCCACACTGTAAAAAATTGCTGTAAAAAAACAGCCACATTTTCACTGTAACATGCTGTTTTCCATTAAAACAGCAATATAAAATGCATTCAGTAATATTTGCTGAGATCTGTTAATTTAATTAATTAGTTTTGTGGGTCACCATTTTGCTGGAGAATAGAGCCTGTGCTTCAGTCAAAGATGAGCAGAGGAATACTGATGTTATGCTGCATGTTTGCTTTATTTAAAAGCAGTAACGTCTCGGTTACGTATGGTAACCCTCTTTCCATGAGTAAGGACCGGAGACGTCTCGTCGGAGGAGTTTTCAACGAATTGGGATCACGCTAGGGAGACTAATTGCCTTCGAGTGAATTAAAACGAGCCAATGAACATTGGCATGCAACATTTGCATTCCGCAGCCCGCCTACGAGTGCGGGTATAAAGGCGGAAGCAAGCGCATACACAAATGCTTTTCGCTGAGGAGCTGGACGGTTTCGTCCAGCCCCATGGCGACGGGATGAGACGTCTCCGTTCCCTACTCAGGGAACGAGGGTTACCATATGTAACTGGACGTTCCCTTTCGTTCGGGAACGGAGACGTCTCGTCGGAGGAGTTTCCAACGAATTGGGATCCCTAATAAAACGCCATGGTGCTGGCCCCTTCCAGCGCCCTGCCTAAGCTTCAGCAGCAGTTTCTTGAAACTTATCTCTTATGTGCGGAAGCTTAGCTGGGAAGAGTCACACTGCTGTTCCGCAAGACCCGCTCAGTGGACACTGGATAACACTGGGAAAGCGTGCCCAAGATGTTGAAGGGAACGCTGCGGAGCCCAAAACCTGCCCGAAGGGAGGCACTAGGAATACACATGTGCACTAGCCCGTAGGGTAGGGTCTCTGAGGTAGGTCCGTGAGAGCTCGTCGGCTGCACGGTTTAGCACACCAGGGACATGAATGGCTTGAAGCGACCTCAGATGAGCACAGACCCGAAACTGCATGCCCGTTGTATGTGGCCCCCCAGCCGTTGGCAGAAGCATCTGTGAAAACCACAGCATGCCTGGACACCTGGACTAGGGGCACTCAGGCCCGTAGAAACACAGGGTCCGACCAAGGACTGAAGGTTTGGCGACAGTGCGGGGTGATGTTCACCCAGAACGTGCCGCTCTGCCACGTCCATCACGGGACTTGGTCGTGAAGCCAGCGCTGAAGCGGTCTCATATGTAGCAAGCCGAGCAGCGTTACCGCGACTGCGGCTACCATATGCCCCAGGAGCCTCTGAAACTGTTTCAGTGCTGTTTCAAGGCTGACCTGCCTTGAAAGGACTTGAGGCAGTTGAGCACTGACTGGAAGACATGGGGTGACAGGGCCAGCCCGAAGGGTAGGACCTTGTACTGATATGCTCGACCCTCGAACGCAAACCGAAGAAACGGTCTGTGACGAGGAAGAATCGAAACATGAAAGTACGTGTCCTTCAGGTCGATCGCTGCAAACCAATCCCGGAGACGGATGCATTCGAAGATGCATTTCTGCGTTAACATTTTGAACGGGAGCTTGTGCAGCTCGATCGCATCCTTCGCCAGCAGGATGTCGATCTCCTTCCTCAGTACAGGGGCATCGCAGCTCCGCACATGAGCGGACGCCCCTGAACTTGGGAGGCCGGCGGGCAAACTGAATTGCATAGCCGAGCCGGGCAGTACGGGTGAGCCACCGGGACGGCCTGGGAAGCGCTAGCCAGGCTTCGAAGAACCGTACCAGTGAGCCGACCCAGACCACCGGCGTACCCGGGGTGGGGCAGCGAGGTGGAAGACAGGGACTCGACTCCGGAGGCACTGAAGCGGCCGGAAGTGGAGTCTGGGTGTGTAGTGCAACACCAACCTGTTTCCACACAGGGGCAGACGGCAGAGAAGGCACGGAGGCGTTCAACTGCTCGTTGCCCCGAGGCGAAGGAAGGAGGGGAAACAAGGAAACAAAATGAAACAAAAGATTCTCCACCCGGCCCTCCTCCGGGGGAAGGAGTGGTGCAGTCACACACTCCTGAAGAGCAGCAGGGTCGCCCATCTCAGGGTCTCTTCCCTCTCCTCTTGCCTGGAGGTTTAGAGGCACTCCGAGCGGGCTGGGCAGCTCTCTTGCGGCCGGCACCCTGCTGCCTAGGTGAAGGCTGCTGCCTAGGTTGAGCAGGGGTGGAGGCGGCGGCAGGAGGTCGCCCTCGGCGATGAGCAGCCGGAGGTGCAGCCGGTGAAGACTGGGCATGATGTGTTTGATCACCTCCGACTGCTTCTGGGCGGCGGAGAACTGTTGGGCGTAGTCCTCCACCGCGTTCAGGAGCCTACTCTTGTCCGACTCCTTCATATCAGCCAGGGTGAGCCACAGGTGTCGCTCCTGGACCACAAGAGTGGACATCATCCCGACCCAGGGAACGTGCGGTGACTTTTGTCGCCTGTAGGGTGAGGTCCGTCGCCGTATGCAGCTCTTGTAGCACCCCCGGGTTGGTACCACCCTCCTGCATGTCACAGAGCGCTTTCGCCTGGTGAACCTGGAGAAGCAGCTTCTCCACATGCACTATAGGCCTTTCCCGTCAGACCGGAAGAGAACCTACAGGCACGGGAGGGGAGCAAGGGGTTATCCCGCCAGGTGGACGTGGTCTTGGGACACAGATGCATCGCCACAGACCATTCCACTGGGGGGATGCCCTTGTATCCCTTCACTGCCCCGCCATCGAGAGTGGTGAGGGAGGAGGAGGGAGTCGACCTGTGTCAGGCCGCCAGAGGGGCCGTCCACGATCTCGTCACCTCGTCATGCACTTCCGGAAAGAAAGGCACTGGAGCGGCACGCTGAGAACCAGCACGGCCCGCCCCAAGATACCAATCGTCGAGCCGCGAGGGTTCGGGACACGGTGGAGGATTCCACACGAGCCCAACACTCGCGGCCGCCCGGGCTAGCATAGCAGCCATTTCCGTGTCCGGCTCGGACAACGCTGCCGGGTCGTCATCCCCAGAAGATGACCGCTCTCCCTCAGATGCAGCGATCGACATCTGGTCCTCCGGTGGAGCTCCGAAGGAAACAACCGGAGCCACACGAGATGGCCCGGCTGTCTCCGTCGAAGACTCCGATAGCAGTGACACGGAGGATTGAGGGGCCCGTGGGGGTCTTTCACCCGGCGGGTTAGGCTTTTTCTGAACTGAACCAGAAGAAGCATTAGATCTAGGAATCGCCAAAGGGACTCCCCCTCGTTTGAGGGAGCTCAGTCTCGATCTCAGTGTCGCGATGGTCATGTTCCCGCAATGAGAACATGACTCATTCACAAACGCTGCCTCAGCGTGCACGAGGCCCAAACACGTGAGGCAGCGATCGTGACCATCAACCGGCGGCAGATATTGACCGCACCCAGAAACACATGGGTGAAACGTCATCCTTAAAAAGGACGCAATCTTCACTTGTGTTGCTCTTTCAGAGAAAACTCTTTTAGTGTGCTGAAGCACGCAGGGATAAACGCGGCAACACAGCGGGGAAACTGCAAGCCCGCTGTGTGCACTCAACCGAATACCAGCTGTGACAACAGCTCTTTTGAAAAAGCAGATCGCTGGAAGTGACAGATGGGATCCAGGAGATCGCGAAGATCACTGCCGCGCCGCGCCGTAACACCAACACCAAGAGGTCTCGAAACAGCAGACTCGTTGAGCTCACGGAAACACAATCCAAAATGCTCATACACTCAGAGGACACAACCGGTCGGCTCCGAAGCAGAAAGCATTTGTGCATGCGCTTGCTTCCACCTTTATACCCGCACTCGTAGGCGGGCTGCGGAATGCAAATGTTGCATGCCAATGTTCATTGGCTCGTTTTAATTCACTCGAAGGCAATTGGTCTCCCTAGCGTGATCCCAATTCGTTGGAAACTCCTCAGACGAGACGTAGGAGTTCCCGAATGAAAGGGAACTGAGTAGTTACTCAGATGATCTCCTTGTTAAGTACATTAGCACATACATGCATGCTATTGTTTGCTAAATACGAACGGCAAAGATTTGAGTTAAAGTCATGTTTTAAAATGAATTCACTATTACACATTAGGTATTTGCAGTTTAATATTAAGATATATTAATTTTCAGTGGACTCAAATGAAGTAAGTTCACAATACTATCAGTATAATACTAGTTTTGAACTCAAACTGTTTGAAGCAATCGGTTTCCAAAATGATATGAGTTACCTTCCATATGGTATTTTTACGGTAACATACTGTAAAAAAAAGGAGAGCTGTAAATTACCAGTAAAGGGCTGTAAATTAACAGTACATTGATGGCAACCACAGCTGCCAGTAGATTACTGTTATTTTACAGCGCAATTTTTTACAGTCTGACTACTGCGTAGTTCCTGGAGCAAGTGGATCATTGGTTTGATCTTATGTCATCTCACCATCCAATTACAGCACTGAGCAGGTTCAAGATGGAGGAGTATGAAAAGGCCATCATCATCCTACAGGATATCATCCATCTGTTCCATTGGATGAAGATTGGTCATAAGAGATTTTGGAAGCCTGTTCAAACAGGGGTGATAATGGCAACAAAATCAGTTTTGGGCATACATGGAGAGATGGTTCACACAAGACTGCCTTGAAAATACATTCAGCTGTGTGAGGTCTAAAAATCCCATACCAAGTCCAGTGGAATTACATCATGCACTGAGAATTATATCTGTAGGGCAGTTCCTCACCACAATCAGGTCTGGGAGCTACCAGGAAGATGACAGTAGCTTTTTGGCAGACTTCCTGGACACAGTGAAACAAAATGTCACTCCACCAGACAGAGTGGAACAGCTGATGGTGGAGAACAGAACAGCACCTGACCTCAAAAAAACTGAGAAATGTATTATCTTCCATCTTGCAGGCTACATTGTCCACAAATTAATCAGATTTGCCAGCATCTGTGGAAAATGCAAAACTGCAACACAGCACCCCGATGACAATCCTGCTTGAGATAACAGCATCATAAGCCCCTTTCACACAGCGCATTGATCCCGGGAAATTGCCGGTAAATTGCCAGAACGCCTTCTGTGTGAACGCAAACACGACCCGGGATTGATGCTGGCATCGATGCCGGGTTGGGGACCTAGTAACATTGCCATGTTCAGTCTCAGGAACGCGCACTGTGTGAACAAAAGGCATTTCAGTGCCTTTCATTCAGTTAAGTACTATTAATTTCAGTCAGGACCACTTGAGTCAAAAATATCATAGACAATTATTTTAGTCAAATTTTCTAATTTTTTATTTGCATGATTGTTAAAGTTACATTTTGCGGAATGGCCCTGTTCTGAATTTCCCATCCTTTTCATGAGCTCCATGAAAGCTAGTCAGGGAACAGCAGCAGCTTCTGGGGACAATCTCCCATTTAAACTGGGAAAGCAGCAAAACAAATCCCCCCCAAACAGACCATACCAGGCAATAATCTGCTGCTAAATCCTGCTTCCTGCTAAATCGAAGAGTCAGCAGAGGATCAAAATGAGCATTTCAAGAAGCCAATCTATTTAGTTAAAAAGAATAAGCCAATAGATCTACATGAAGCTAGCAAGAGGAATGAAGCTAGAGCTAATTAAGCTGTAATTAAATAAGCCCATTAGTTAATGAAGCAATATTTATTTCAACTACAGATCACAAGCATCACTCATAGCTTTCTGAGCCTCAAGGATGGCTCGAGTATCTGGCCGGAAGTACCATTCATAAGCTGCCGAAGACCATCTTCCCATAGCTTTAAGGGTAGAAACAGGAGTAGAGGAAGCTGCAGTTGTAGCAGCCCCTATGCACAATGAATGAGCCGAATAACACTCTGGCGGAAGCCCGCAGTATTGACAAAGCAGGTGGAAACGGGATGCAAACCAGGCTTTGGACATAGGCTTCCCCTCCTCCGTTGTAAATAATGGGTCCTCCAGACGAGCTGTGGTCGCCCCCTGAGATAAGCCAACATAGACGACAGAGGACAAAAAGCAGAGTTAGTTTCAGAAACATAAAGAAAAGATCCTTCCCTGTTCCTATCAGTTTTTGAGTGCTTTAGAAATATGGTGAAGTGGTGAGAAAAAATTTAAACATCAGATATTGTGAGGTCATGTGACGGATTAAAGGAATCTGTGCGTGTTGAAAACTCGCCACCTCTGAGAAAGCCATAGAAAGCCATAAGCAAAACAGATTCTAACATCATACCAGAATAAATCCCAAAGCATCCCTCTCTCAGATGTGATATTTTTTTCAAAAGTGGAAGTGTGAGAGGGAGACGATGATCATTGCCTTTAGGTTTCTCTTTTTTAAGTCCATTAAGCAGGAGACGAATTGATGAATTTTTATGAGAAATATGATTGATAACTAACTGATGATGAGTAAATATTGAAATATGCATGTTGTGACGAAGAGATAAAGGATAGTTTTGTCATTAAACCAATTGGAGTTGAATCCAATGTGATGTTAAAATCAACTGCGTCACATACTAATTAATGTGCATTGGTTTGTGTAAACAGAGCCATTTGACGATAGTTTGATGTTAATTAACTCTGGGGATATATTGTTGTAAAATAATCAGAGTAAGTGATTTGATGAATATGTATATATATGACATTTAGTAGTTTCATTTAGTTTTGAGTCATATTACAATAATAATATGTCAGACATTGCTCTGTTTAATGTTGATTTAAGTGGGAATATTCTCCAAGGATTTTCTTTGTAAACCAAGTTAATGAGTTAATATACAATTGAACAAAGAAAAGCAAAAGATCTGAAATTTCATGTGATTTATATCTGTTGTCAATTCATATAATGTGAAGGAGTGACAAGTTCTCTGCATTATGCAGGTTGTTTTTTTTTCTTCCTTCTTGTTTCCGGTTGATGTGTACTTCTTGAGTTGACCATGGACAAGAGAACGGCAAGCCAACAGTGCCTAGTTGATGTCACAACGCATCTTTCTCTGGAGCGAGCTCAGCATCCTTAATCTGTCATCAAACAGATAAGAGAATACAACACACCATACACTTTGGATACTTTGAGTGAAACTGAGTTTAAAACTACCCGGGTAGTAAATTCCTTTTTTTTTTTCTCTTCTTTCCCTGTCACATGACCACTTCTGGACCACTTCATTTTTCTTTCCTGGAAGGATCAGACTTTAAATGAAAAAAAGACAAATAACAACACAAGGAAAATACTTTCTGTGTTTGGGGAACCATTTATTTTATTTGTTATACTCAACAGGCCTGATTGTATTTTTTTTGTTTTTGTTTTATTAACTGTATGTTCACAAACTGGTACCAATACAGTACATTTTCTTTAATTTCTTAAGTTGTGTTGAAATTGCTGTCTCAATTCTCCTTTCTGAACTTAGACGTTAACTATACTGTGCCCATTCACCCTGATCAGTTTATTTAGAATGCTACTATAGAGTGATACAACATGTTACATTTTAATGGATGAAGGCTGCATTTTACGGGACTCAAAATAGTGGACTATAAAAGCACTAACATATGAAACATTGACAGGAAGTACATCTACAGAGAAGGTGGCACAGAACGAACTAAAATGAGACCAAGCAGTGTCATACATTTTTAATGTCAATGTTGTTAGACCACTGTGCATGTACTTGGCTGCTGAATGTAAATAAGATTGAAGGGTCATGTCTAATCTATTACGGTTTGTCTGAAAGAAGGGCAGACCAAGCTGGCTGACGCTGAACCTGGACACAGGAGGTGGAATTTCTGAAATTCAAATCGAGAAAGAGAATCAGCAATTTGATTGTTTAAGCCTGGAATGTGAGCAGCTCGAAAAATTAAGTTATCCATGACAGATAACCAAGTAAGGCGCCTGACGAATCTGTTGATAAACGGAACTGATGAGCGACCTTTGTTAATAATATTAACAGTTGCCTCATGGTCACAAAAAAACAGAATTTGTTTTCTAGACCATTGTTTGCCCCACAGAATACAAGCTATCACTACTATGGGATATAATTCCAACAGAGCGGTGGACATGTTATTATCAGGCACGGATAGCAGCTCCTTTGGCCATTTACTAGCAAACCACTGACCATAAAAAACACACAAAAAAACAAAACACAGAAGGCACAGCATCTGTATACAATTTAATGGCTGCAGAAGACTCCAGATCATCATAATGAAAAAAAGAAATGCCATTCCATTTTTCAAGGAGCAAAGACCAGAACCTGAGATCTGATCTGCAGCCTGCATCTAAGGTAACTATGTCCTTAAGATCTTTAACTGATTTGGATAGATCGAGGAGTCTGGCAATAAAAGACCTGCCTTGGGGAATTATACGCATCGCGAAATTAAGAAGGCCTAGTAGAGAAAGCAAATCTTTTTGAAAAAGATATGGACATCTGAGCATTTCTCATGATTTCTCTAATGCGATTTAATTTCTCAAGGAGCAACGAGGCTTGCATTAAATTGGGATCTAATGTAATGCCTAAAAACTCGATAACTTTAAGAGGGCCTAAAGTTTTTTCCTCAGAAAGGGAAACACCTAAATTGGCGAAAGTGTGTTTTAACGCCGAAATGCATCTTTCTGGCTTTGCATTTTTATAATCCACTAGCAGAAAATCGTCTAAAATATGGAGCATGTGCGGTAATTTGCAGTTATTAAGGAGAATCCAACATAGCACCTCTGATAGTGTATCAAATATTTTTGGACTACTGCGACAGCCGAAAATAAATGCCACTGCGATGGATGTAAAGGCATAACTTTAAAGGCGTTTGAAATATCTGCCTTTGCGAGCCATGCACCCCTACCTGCTATTTTTATGAATTTAATTGTGTCGTCAACAGTTGCATAAAACAGAGAAAACAGAGCTAGAGGAATAAGACTGTTGATACTTTGAGCACCGTCATTATGAGGGGCAGACAAGTAAAAAATTTAGCGCTTCTTCCCTGAATATTTTCGAGTAGCGATCCCTATAGGATTAATCCGACAAATTGAGAAAGGAAACTTATCAAAAGGCCCAATCAGGAATCCTTTCTTAACTTCCTTTTCCAACAAAAAATCGACAATTTCAGGTTCTTTTTCAGCAGAAAGCAAATTATTACAGGAAAAATAATGATTAGGCAACCATAACAATCCTGCTAAAAAACCTTGGATAAGTCCCGTTATTAAATAATTGACGAAGCAGCGGTTAGGATGATTTATCAGTGCCTGTCGCAGCTTTGGAACATTGACTGGGGTTGAGGGCTTTATTTCTTTTTCTCATTTTTCATAAAGCGGGTTCGTCTTGGGCACACAGATTTTGGGTGAAGATTTGCAGAGGATCTAGATGTTGAACCGGACTCCAGAGCCTGAATTCTGGAGTTATGTCGAAAAGCGAAAACTGAATGCTGGACAATGCTGACAACACTGGGACATTGCTTTGGACTGAAGAACTATTGAGAGGCTCCACGAGCCGCCATTGCTGTAAAAAGTTGTCGCAATTCTTATATATAAAAGTTAGCTCTATATGGCTCTGGGTATATCTAGACAAAATATATGATGTGAACTGAACATATCACTCAAACAGCAATAGAAACTAAGCAGAACTCAGTGCTGCCTTGATCACATTTATTTTCCCTACATCTTTATAGAAAACAGCAGGGATAACACAGTTTGGTTTTTGCTCATTTATTTAGAAAATGCTAAGCACAACGCTTAAATTCATGTCAGAAGTAATTGCTCATATCAGTTAAATTAATAATTTCTTACTGAACATTAATAAAACTTGTACACAGGCTGATTTTAGCTATATTTATAATTCATATGATGTATAAATGTTAAATAAATAATAAATAAATAAAGATTGATTGATTGATACCAGAGAACCCATTTCATCACACAATCAAATTCTGAAAAAATAAGGCACTATCTATAATATTTCATTTTCATGAGTGTTTGTGGTGCTTAGCTTAAGTTAACCAGCAGGTGGTGCCATTGTGCTAGAATTACATGCTACTGAAAATAAGAAGTATATTATAATAATAAAAAAAAGTTCTTGATAACAAACTTCCTTCGAAAAAAAAATAAAAGATTAAAGTAATGAATTATGCTTATATCATATAACAAAAAACATATATTTTGAGTTGTACAATACTGTAAGTTTCTACAGATATCAGTTCTGGATGTTTAGAAAGATTATTTTATTTCAAACTATATTAATGATACAAAAATAAACATTAACGTATCATTTTAATTACTATAATATGCTAGTTTTGATATTTTGTTTGTGAATGTATCTCTGTGTCCAAACATAAGGCACTGCAGGTCAAAGATCACTCGATGTTAATGAGACCAAATGTTGATAAAACACCACCAAATGATGTAACTCAACAAAGACTCAATTAACGACTTGCAGGTCATTAAGTTGTTTTCACTTCTAATATGGTCCCTTGGCCATCCCAGGAAAGTATACTGTTAACCCCGTCTCCCAGTGGTCCAAGATAAATGGACCTTCATGTTAATTAGACATGAAACATTTTAATTAAGTCCCTTGGTCAAAAGGCCAAGACCAGTCCCAATGAGGCTTGTGATTGTGGTGACCCTAAGAGGATAAATTTCCCATGGTGGAAAATATGAAGACTGAAAATATTTTTTTGTGACTTACTACAATATCTTTCTCCAAACTGTGTCAGGGATTCTCAATAAAAACATTAAAAAAATAAAAATAATAGACCGATAGTGTGTGTAGTATTTCCTACATTCAGCTATAAGACAGTCAGATGTCAGAGGCAACATATGCTTCTCAAAATAAAACTGGACACCTCAATATTGCAATAAATCAAGGTTAACACTAGCCTGGAAAGCCAGGCCTAGATGTTAGGTCTGGCAACTCACCATTGGCACGGCTCAATCCGAGGGGCGGGATTAACGGTTGTCTTTCATATTACCTCTGCACGCAACAGGATAGCGCTACAACCAACCAGAGTGTTTTTCCACCAGCGGAGCTAGTTGATAGAATCTTTCGAATCGGCTTTGGCCGCGACTCTGGAGGACTTGGAGTTAAGCTTTTCTTTGAGAAAAGAACAAAGAACGACACTTAAATCATTCTTTAAAAAGAAAGATGTGTTTGTAGTCGTTCTTTGTTCTTTTCTCAAAGAAAAGCTTAACTCCAAGTCCTCCAGAGTTGCGGCCAAAGCCGATTCGAAAGACCATTCTTCCATTCTTCCAAAGACCATTCAGCAGCCATTCTTTGTTTTCAAGTAGCAGGGAATTCACACAGAACCGTCACAACTCTGTCGTCATTATGTTAAGCCCGCCCACCGACTCTATACATGATTTGATTGGCCTGACTGGAGTTTGATTTTTCCAGCTCGAAAGTCAACGGAGAGTTGCTAGACTACCCTGGCTGCAAAATAAATTTTGCTGCCGCTAGGGTGCGTCTAGATTTCTAGGCTAGGTTAACACAACAGCCTCTTAAACGCCTACAAACACTCAAGTCTCACTTAAGCTCAAGTGTTCAAAAAGTGCATAAGTAAACCAATATATCCTTCAAAAAGGTATCTTCAACATAATGGATAGATAAAATAATGTAAAATAAAGTTAAACAGTCAAAGCCTACTTGAACTGGACATGCTGGTTTCGGCCTCATTGTCAACTCTCATATCTAATGCACTCACATTCATGTTAAGTAGCCTTGCCCACATGGAAATAACCTATATAAACATGTTTTAATATAGGTTTTGATATAGGTTTTTAATAGTGACATATATAAAATTGGCCGTTTTCCTATATTATATGTACATATATGCACATATATGCACCTATATGTTCACCTATATATGCACCTATATGTTCACCTATATATGCACCTATATGTTCACCTATAGATGCACCTACATGTTCACCTATGCACCTACATGTTCACCTATATGCACCTATATGTTCACCTATATATTAGGGCTGGGGTAAACGATTATTAATTAAACGATTAGGTGGGTGATTATTTTATCGATTAGTCGACTAATCTAACGACTAATTTGAATTAATTATCCTGTCTGTTATTCGCATATCTCTGTCGAACCGTTACTCCGATGGATTTCAAACTCGACAGCTGTCTGGGCACGAGTAAGTGCAGTGCCAAGTTTGATGTTGTTTGGATGAGAAATGCAAAAGATATTGTTAAATATATCAGTAAAAGAAGCACTTAGAAGGTTGTGGTTTAAAAAATAAACATTCTGACATAAACACACTGTCAGCTACAATGTTTACTTCTGAATAATATACAGTAGTATAAACGTGATAAATCCATTTTGATTAATTTGAGTAAAAAATGTGTTTTCTTTACCAAGAAAGTGGCAAGATGAAAACCACTATTTTCTGTTTCAAACTTTCACATAGCATCTTTAGTTTATAATAACATAAATAATTCAAATCCAGATTTTGATTTTCAAAGATTTATTATAAAAACAGATTTTTTTCCCAAAAATGCAATAAATTCATGACACGTTTTTTTTTTTTAAATGCAATTAATCCATTGAATCAATATAAAAGTTATTTTTCATATTGAAACTGTTGAAAATACACAACAAAGTAAGTTGATCCACATATGACAGCCTCTGAACTCGGTCAATAAGTTACTAATCTTATATTTAGCACGTACTGGACTACCCAGATAGCCACTGGACGCTTTAACGGAACAGGGCCGCAACCGCAAAACGATAGAGCCGGGTCTGGCCCGCATCCGCCTCACGGACTCGTTCCTGAGTCCAAACGCACATCGGGCCGAAGCCGTTTCTGGTCTGTTTTTAGGGGTTTTTGCGGATATGTGCCAGCGCCGATCCAGCGCCGCCTGATCATCCCGTTGCAGATGCGTAACGGGTGCGTAAAACGATTCCGCCTACCGGGGCTGTGCCGGATGTGTTACGATTCCGCTTAAATCACCACTGGATTGTCATTTTGCCTTATTTTCGGCATTTTTGTCTGTTAGGGTATCATAGTAACATATGCTAGGCATAGGCCTACATTTTTCACAGTCTGTGGAATGTCCAGAAAAACATTTTCACTACAAGGCCTTGGCTAAAAATAATAAGCTTGACTTGATAAAGGCTTTCAGTTGGAGCAATGCGTAGGCCTATAGGCTATAGCTGAAATAAATCGTTTTAATGATTAAAACGCATACTAAAACAACGTGAACAAAGTTAACAAACACAGAATTAATGACCACGAATTTATTTTATTATAAAAAACGAACAAGTCATGAACAAAGTCAATTAACACAGAACACAGTCAACAACAAACACAGAATTAATGGATAAAAAACGCACAGGCTATGAACACAACGTGAAAAAACAAAAAAAACATGCACTTTAACAAAATCACTATGGGTGGTGTGGCAGCTGTTGCTGTTGCTGCTCTTGCTGCTGACGCGCCAGTCTCTCATGGCGCCCTCCTCTCCTGTCCGCCGAAAGGGCAAACCACCTTATGGCATGCCTCCATATCTCAGCTTCTGTTGAGCTTGCTGTCAGTGCGCATTTGCGCACTGCACCTGGAAAACAGCATTACTGATTAGGTTTAATGAGAAATTTGGATCAGTGCAAGGCCTACATGACGACAAAACAGGCAGACATATATTGCATTTGCTCAAAATGAAGATAGGCCCATCCTTCTAATTCGGCCTACTTCTATAACGGTTTGTGCATTAGTTGATGGAGCTGTAATAAAATAATAGCCTACAGTGATGCGCGGGTCAACAAACCGCACCCGATCGACATTTTCAACTAACCCGCCCGCAACTCGGACCGCAAAAAAACGAAAACGAAAATATTGTACCCGACCCGCATTTTTTTTAAAGTAGTAAATGCTCATCGTAGCGTCTTAATATAACTTAGGCTAATATATTCTAATTTTGTCAAGAATTATAAAAAATCGTCAATATAAGCTCATAATTTGTACTAAAATAGTCTAAATGTTTAGACAATTTTAAAAAGCTGGCTATGTCTATTTTGATGTTTCTGCGTTCCGATCAGAGCTCGTGAGCGGAGAGCGCATTTCTGAATATTCCGCTCCGCTCACAGTCGCACGCCCAATCCAGAATGGCCTGTTCGAAAATATGTGGAATAAGGGCTGCCTCCGACAAATTTTTTTTCTAGTCGACTAGTAGTTGTTCATTGAAGCTATTCGTGGACAAATCGCCCCTTTATATTAAATTAATTACTTAAATAGGCTATAGCCTAGGATAATAAGCGTAATGACCGCACGCATAAAGCTTGCCACAAAGAACCGGTTAAAGTAATGATTATGAATGTGTCTAAATTAGCAAGGAGACATTTATTTGTTTAGTAATAAACTGGTGTTTTCTGTGTCGCTGCAAAGATGAAGTTGACAATTCGGACTCGCCATGAACGCCAGAGAGAAATGCACATTTCATATGGATTATATAATCAGAGAGTAGCCTATAGCCTATTTATTTTGGTTTTAATATTTTCGTTTAAAAGTAGACATTTCAAGCTTTCTGTAATATATAGCCTATATTTCTCAAATCTGTGAGGCACAAGCTGACCCAGCGAGCAAAAAGTCGTCCAGAAGACGTCTAAAAGACGTCATTCTTAGACATCCAGAAGACGTCCTCACAGGAGCCAGAATGAAAGTTTTTTTGACGTCTTTTCTGGACATTGTATAGACGTCAATTAAAGACGTGCTAAAGACGTCATTCTTAGACATCCAGAAGACGTCCTCACAGAAGCCAGAATGAAAGTTTTTTTGACGTCTTTTCTGGACATTGTATAGACGTCAATTAAAGACGTGCTAAAGACGTCATTCTTAGACATCCAGAAGACGTCCTCACAGAAGCCAGAATGAAAGTTTTTTTGACGTCTTTTCTGGACATTGTATAGACGTCAATTAAAGACGTGCTACAGACGTCATTCTTAGACATCCAGAAGACGTCCTCTCAGGAGCCAGAATGAAAGTTTTTTTGACGTCTTTTCTGGACATTGTATAGACGTCAATTAAAGACGTGCTAAAGACGTCATTCTTAGACATCCAGAAGACGTCCTCACAGAAGCCAGAATGAAAGTTTTTTTGACGTCTTTTCTGGACATTGTATAGACGTCAATTAAAGACGTGCTACAGACGTCATTCTTAGACATCCAGAAGACGTCCTCTCAGGAGCCAGAATGAAAGTTTTTTTGACGTCTTTTCTGGACATTGTATAGACGTCAATTAAAGACGTGCTAAAGACGTCATTCTTAGACATCCAGAAGACGTCCTCACAGAAGCCAGAATGAAAGTTTTTTTTACGTCTTTTCTGGACATTGTATAGACGTCAATTAAAGACGTGCTAAAGACGTCATTCTTAGACATCCAGAAGACGTCCTCACAGAAGCCAGAATTAAAGTTTTTTTGACGTCTTTTCTGGACATTGTATAGATGTAAATTAAAGACGTGCTACAGACGTCATTCTTAGACATCCAGAAGACATCCTCACAGAAGCCAGAATGAACGTTTTTTTTTCGTCTTTTCTGGACATTGTATAGACGTCAATTAAAGACGTGCTACAGACGTCATTCTTAGACATCCAGAAGATGTCCTCACAGGAGCCAGAATGAAAGTTTTTTTTACGTCTTTTCTGGACATTGTATAGATGTCAAGTAAAGACGTGCTACAGACGTAATTGTTAGACATCTAAAGGCAGCCAGAATAAAAGTTGTATTAGACGTGTTTTCTGTAGTAGAAATGTCAAAGACTGTTAAAGACCCATACTGACATGGAAATCCCATATGTGCATTTTGCAAGGATCCAACTTTAAAAAATATTTACTTACAAATATTTATAAAACAGTGGTTGAACTTGTGAGTGAGCTAGTTCTCACTGAGAAAAACCCAGTTACTCCTTGTTAATGGTTGTCGTGTCATGAAACTGCAGACACACAGACCATAGACCTAAATAAGATTTTAAAGAATATTGATAATATTGTATATTCAATTGAATAACTGTGGTGTATATACTTGCATTTGTATATCTTAACAATATAACTAATAAACTGCTTACCATTTTCCTGTAAACCAAACTAATCACTCCAAGAAATCAACTATTTAAATCTCAAGATATATTTTTATTACTATTTTAAATCTTAACAGCCGAAAGAGTAAAGTATAAATTAACACAATAAAACTTAAAAGACAGAACAGTAAAGTTGTAAATTAACACAATTTCCCTTTAAATAATCTATAAAATGTTGTTAAAAAAATATAACATAACAGTTAACAAAATATGGCTGCTATAAGGTTCACAAGCTTCATTTATAGCAGCAAGCAGTTCCAGATGATCGGCTACAGACTTTCTTTGGGCCTCTGTTGCAGCTGGGTCCCATTTCATGACAGCAGCTACAATCAAAGCAAAAAAATCCACATGTAAAATAAATAAATACAAATGCCACTGTTGTGGTTTAGCTTATAGCAGAGATACATAGTTGAAAATTTGAGTACTCGAATCAATTAAATGAAATAAATCACAAATCAAGTAAAATTACATCAAGCCTGATATAAGGCATTCCACACACACACACACACACACACACACACACACACAGGGGCCATTTACAACTTCATGCGATTTTAGTGATCGGATTGCTATATGATCTTGAAAAGACCAGGTGTAAATGCCCTCCGAAACGCATTCGTGACGCATTTGAATCTGAATGCTCAAACCACTTCAGGAGGTGGTCTGGGTCGCATTCCAGAAAAAACTGGACATGCATCTGGTTGTTGAAACCACATATGTAAATTTTACTCCTCCCAAAAACGCTCTAAAATAAAGGTGTGAGAGCGTGTTATAGGCTATATGTCATGTTATAGCCAGTTATGACGACGCTACTGCCGCATCGCCGCTGACCATCTAACGTTATTCATCAAGCCAACGTGCAAACTATCGCAAATCAAAGTGAAAGTAAGTCCCAGATTCTTAACACACAGTTATCATCATTAAAAGTAAAGAAACGAAATGATCTTACCAGGGCTGTTGCGCTCTCTCCTATTGCGGTCTTTGATTTAGAAATTTTAACGGATGATCAATAAAATGCAGCTCATATCTGTTGCTTTCGGTGACGTGAACGCCATTAAATTTGCATAGCGAGGGAATCGAGGGAATTATGTGACCAGGTGTAAATGGAATTGTTGTGATAAAACAGATAGCTATCCGATCTGAGAAAACGCATCAAGTGGCCAGGTTTAAACAGCCCCATATACACACACACACACACGCACATATTAGGGGTGTAAGTTAACGGTTCACAAAATCCATGGTTCGGTTCGGTTCAATACGATACACTTGTGTCACGGTTCGGTACGTTTTCGATACAGGAAAAAGAAAGAAATACCAGAGAAATTTCCTTGTTTTAATATTTTTAACTTTTTTTTTGTATTAAACCTAACATCATAAAGTATGATTTTTTTTTTTTACTTTGAGGAATGATGAAGCTATAATTGACTCTTAGAAGCATGTAAAACAGCTCCTTGAAAAAAATGAAATGTAATATTGTAGTTATAAACAAAGGTTTATTTTAGTTCAGATTAACATTTGAGGGCAGTAATTTTATTTATGTCAAAAAAATAAAACCAACGTAATGTAACTTGAAAGCATTATAGCCTACTATTCCTGCCAAACTTCCATGGTTACAGTTAGTGTTACTACAGTAAATCCATGGTGAATGTTGCTGATCTGTGGACACTGGATTGTTCATTCATGGCACAATGTTTCTACGTCAGCGCTGTTTGATCCGTTAATAACAGAGAAATATGAATGCTTCTCACTAGATCTCGCAGCGATGTTATTACTTCAGTGGGGATCTATTAGCGCCGTGTAGTAACAGTGTCGCTTGATCAAGATCGGCTCGCGCTGCACTGGTCCAAACTGATAAACGGCCCGTGAAACACATAATAACAGCACCTGCTTTCTGGTCAGTTAGCCTACAGTACCTGCTTTTTTTGTGGAAACCAAAACTTTTGATTGTGAGAGAGCCATGTGTTAAAAGTCAGATGGCACTTAAGCTACTTTATGATTTGCCCTATGTCTGAACAAAAGAAATAAAAGTTAACTATCTATACCATATTGAATTGCATAGCATCATATTTTTGCAATACGTTGAATCGAAATCGAATCGCACCGGATCGTAATAATAGTGAATCGTATTGCATTGCATTGGTAGCTGCCAGCTGGCAGCTGCTTATATGTATCATTAATGTATTGTATCGTTGGCTATGCATCGAGATGCGCATCGTATCAGCCTCAGTTATGGAGATGCACATCCCTAATACCTACATAGGAAAAGTAACTACATTTACATACTGTGAATCGTTTTTTTTATTTATCGAGAATCGTTTTTGAATCGAAAATCGCAATTGTATCGAATTATGACATTTTCTTAATCTTACACCCCTAATATAAACATACATATAGTACTTTGGAGACCAATTGTGTTGAAATAACATTGAGACAAAGGAGGTAGAGGACGAATACTCACTTCTCTTGGTAGCTGTTCCGATGAATGACGGATCCTGGCCACAGAAAGATAAAAGAGAGAGGTAAAAGGGGGGAATAAATTAGCATGGGTCACATTTCATCTGTTTTGTCTGGTATCTAAAACTTATGTCTGATAGAAAAATGTGCATCACCAAAAGAAGGAACATGTAGATTAACACAGTGGATCTGTCCAAATGGTAATCGTTTTAATAACGTTGTCATCTGTACAAAGAAAGAACTCTTCCGTTTTTAGTACATTGTTGTTGAGTAAAAGTTCCTTAAGTTTGTGTGTTCTTGACGTCTTTTCTTTTAACCCTGCAGGTAGTTACATTAACGCATCTATTAATAAAAGTTTTACCTATGGAACTTCGGTATGATGAAAATGTGTGTAATATAGCAAACCCAAACAAATGTTAAATGGAACTCTTCCACCATATCTAGTTTTAAAATGAATCACAGGAACTTGCCATCCTAGGTCACATTACCATAAATATAATATAAAATTACTATAAGATAAAATTACTTCAGTTAATTTACCATCGCATGCATGTCCCCCTTTGCTAACCCTTTTGTGGAAGGCTCTTTGTGAAGGGATTTAGATGTTTGCTTGGAACACCCCTTTAAT
This sequence comes from Abramis brama, assembly GCF_963993115.1. Classification (NCBI taxonomy): domain Eukaryota; kingdom Metazoa; phylum Chordata; class Actinopteri; order Cypriniformes; family Leuciscidae; genus Abramis; species Abramis brama. Next base: position 34,333,789 of record NC_139972.1, read on the forward strand.
TGTACATTTATTAAATCACATGTAAGGTTTATAAATAATACTAGGTAAAGGAGAGCAAACTGATTCCCCCTTCATTTTATCTACCTTATGCCGACCGAAAGGTATATGATTTTCTTTCTTCAGATGAAAACACATATTTTAGAAAAAATAAACTAGACTTTTAGAAATATTATCCATCTCTTGTGTTTGTGTGTCAAATAATGCAAGTGAATAGACACCAAAATGCTGAAGGTCGAAAAAGTCCAAGAGCATTGCTCACATGATAAGTGCAGAAAACATCTTGTGTGAACAACACAGCAAGCTGTGAGTAGGCTGTATGAAGTTTCTGGCATATGCACTTGCATTATATTGGCTTAGAATAATGGATAATTAAAAAATATATATTTGTGGAAAGAAAGTCAGATTTTTAATTTCGGAGTGCATTGTGCCTTTAAAATTGACTGCGGATTTAGATACTGGGTAACACTTTATTTCAATAGTCCACTTTAGACATTCTACTAACTATAAGTAACTTTGCAACTACGTGTCAACTATCTGTCATTAGAGTATTAGTAGACTGTCTGCTTAATATTTGCTAACACTCTGTTTTGTTGGTCCCCTAACAGACATTCTACTGACTATAAGTTACTTGGCAACTACAACTCAACTTATTCTCCTAACCCATTTCCTAACATCTAAACTTAACCTACCAGTCTATTGACTGTCTACTACAGCCTACTAATACTCTAATGAGAGTTAGTTGACATGTAGTTGAAAAGTTATAGTTAGTAAAATTTCTAAAGTGGACTATCGAAATAAAGTGTAACCAGACACTGCAGTGGATACTTACTAGTGATGGACTTGTTTCTCTGTTGGTGCCTATTCTGCTCCGTAAGTCCAATGCTTGATCTAAAAATTTTTTTTTTTTTAAAAGAGTGTTAATAGGATTATTGATCGGGTAACATAGGACCATTTTTTTAATGTTCCATAAGTGTTATATAAATCTGGAGAACCCTTACTAAAAATTAACACTGTTTTGCGACACTAACCAAATGGTAATAAATTATTGTAATACGTAAAATAGGAAAGAGGCCGCACTATGCATAAACTTTTATTTGCAAAAACACGTTTCGGCGTGTGCCTTCATCAGTTTGCACGCGCCGAAACGCATTTTTGCAAATATAAGTTTATGCATAGTGTGGCCTCTTTCCTATTTTACGTATTACAATTATCCAGGCCAGCACTCTAAAACTTTATTAATATATGCAGTGAAGCCTGCTCCTATACTTACTTAATAAATTGTTGTATTAAATCCACCATAAAAACATGGTTTCTACACTATAATAAATAAAACATGGTTAATTTAGCAAATGTCCTTAAATGATTAGTTCACCTCAAAGTTGAAAATTGTGTCATCATTTACTCACCCAAGTTGATTTAAACCTGTATGAATTTCTTTCTTCTGCTGTACACAAAGAAAGATATTTTGAAGAATGTCGGTAAACAGACAGACTTGGGTCCCATTGACTTCCATAGTAGGAAAAAAAAATACTATGGAAGTCAATGGGACCCAAGTTACAGACATTCTTCAAAATATCTTTCTTTGTGTTCAGCAGAAGAAAGAAAGAAAGAAATTCATACAGATTTGAAACAACTTGAGGGTGAGTAAATGATGACACAATTTTTAACTTTGAGGTAAACTAATCCTTTAAAAGAACAGCTCATCCAAAAAAAAAAAAAAAAAAATAGAGTTAGCTTACTCACCCTGGTGTTGAAATTTTATGAGTTTAATTTTTAAAATTTTAAATTTTATCAATTTCTTGTGTAGAACCATAATTAAGATATCTTGAAAAATGCCTTTTATTTTTGTCATACAATGAATATAGGCCTAGTTGTTTTATTCCCAAAATTCTTGTGTTTCACAAAAGTAAGTTATAGAGGTTTGAAAAAAATACTTTCATTTTGAAAGACATTTATTTTTGGGTCAGCTAGGCCTGTAAACTCAAGAAGATAAAGCTTGTCTGGAGGGTTTGAACCAGTGCATTTGAGCAGAGTTTACATGTTCTGCCTCTATTTCACGTGTATTTTATGACAATACTCACCGCATCTGAACATCTTGTGGCTGGATAATATTTATTCCCAAAATGCCTGGATCATGAAGGAAACACACACATACACATCAATATTAGTTATTTGTTTTACTTACTAACGGAGACATTTGCAAAAGCTTGCAAAATTGACTCACCAGCTCCAAAACATATTATTACGACTCGTTAATTTAACTGATCGGTTAGCCATCCCGCGATCAACAATATTCAAAAGCCTAGTTTGGAGATTCTTATAGTAAGACTGTGACAGTTCCTTTCTGTCTAAGATACAATATTCTCAGTTCACTCGTTGTAAAGCATTTATTTTTTATCATAAAGTTAGACAAGTTAACGTTACACATCCTAGCAGCACATAACATTAATACATTGGGAATACCGTATGCACTAATAATATTGCTCTAATCGCGTTTAGATTCTCACTTTAATACACTATATCTTGATGTAGCAGAATTTGTATAAAATAAAGTTATTTACCTTCCGTAGATTGCAATATGTCCGTTGTTAAAATTCTTTGTCCATTTCCTTGTTTGTTCTTCATTTACACCCAGCAACACCCAGCAACTCGCTCAAAACATTTAGCAGTCCGATGTAAAGTAATCCATGTTTTAAACGATGTAAAACCCACAGAATAGGCTAATATTGAAGATCCCGCGCAGCAGCAAAGCAAACACCGACTCGCTCAACTGACGTTTATTCAAACTTGACTCATAAAGGCGCGCTTAGTTGTCATTGGCTAGATTCCTGGATGACAGTCAGAATAAACAGAGAATAACCAATCATGCTCAAAACAGCTAGGAGAGACAGCCAATAGTGTGGCAACATTGCAATTACAGGAAAATATGAATATATATATATATATATATATATATATATATATATATATGTTTTTTTCATTGCAGTGCATGATTAAAAATTAAAGATTAAAAATTAAAGATTAAAAATACTGTAAGAACTTACAGTAACTGACCATATATAATATGTATTTACCACTGTTCTTATAAAGCGCAATTTAATAGAGCAAACAGTGTATTAAACAGAGCAAACACTGCATATATTCATATACAATTCTGTAAGATCTATATGAAAATCTAATGAATTGGTATCATGGTGGTGACAGTTACATTCATGTGACCCATAATGACCCTTTTACACTTTCACAAATTCTTGACCTTTCCTTTAGAAACACTCTTATGCCTAATAATGTCAACATCCTTTTTCACCCTGTGTGGCACTGGTACACAACCTGTTGGTTTAGAGTTAATCCTCTGTCCAACGCAACACTTTGGTAACATTGGCATAATTATATACAAGTTACAACATAATACCCCGGGTTTCACACTTTCACAGGCAAGACTTAAGCCTGTAGTCCCAGACTAAAATGCATGTTTGAGCAGTATTACCTGAAAGCAACTGACATATCTTATGGCAGTGCCATTGTTTTGTCTCAAGATGCACACCAGTAATGTTTTTTTTTTTCTAAGGCACATTTTTAAAAGCTATAATTAAATACCCAAATTGAACTAAGGACAAATCCTGGCTTTATCTAAACCCTGTCTGTGAAACCGGGTCTGGGTTAGAAATTAAGGGTTAAGGTTAACCCTAACCCTAACCTTAAGACTTGCCTACAGACTTTTATTTAACAGCTTGGTGTTAACTGCAGTGGTTAGGCCTTTAGCATTGATAAAGGACAAAAATCTTCTCACTGTGACAGTCTGTTTAGTAAAGATTGTTTGTATGGATTGTCCCTAAACTAGAGCTATTGATGCATTCAAAACATACCTGTATCATAAAGATCGTATTTACAAATTGAACATACATGAACGCCGCCACAATGATGAAAATATGAGTAGGAAGCTTGGGATTTTCTTTTAGCCCGATCTTGAAGAGTTATGAGTGTGTCAGTGAGAAACATGTAATACCACAATACTTTGGTATTTAGCAGTTACATTGTCAGGCTTTTCTATTTACGATGAAGTAAGCTAATGCCTGCACAAAATATGACAGTAGTATTACAATATAACATGTAATGATACATTTTACAGTGGCTTCATAAATTAATTTCAACATAAATAGTAAAATAGTAAAACCTCATGAATACAAACTTCCCAGGAGGACTTAAAAGCATCATGTGTGCATCATGAACCCTGTTGGTGTCTGACCAGCAAGATCAATTTAACAGTTAATGATATAGTCTGTAAATTAACAGTCAGTTAATTAATTTACAGATATTGTTTGTCATTTTGTTCTGAACTAGTTCTGGCTGTCAGTGGACGTTTAGATTATGGCTGGATTGGACATCATTATTCACGTCATTTATGGACTGTTTCTGGATGTCAACGGACGTCCAGATTATAGCCAGTATGAACGTCTTTTCTGAACTAGTTCTGGCTGTCAGTGGACGTTTAGATTATGGCCGGATTGAACATCTTTATTCACGTCATTTATGGACTGTTTCTGGATGTCAAAGGACGTCCAGATTATAGTCTGTATGAACGTCTTTTCTGAACTAGTTCTGGCTGTCAGTGGACGTTTAGATTATGGCCGGATTGAACATCTTTATTCACGTCATTTATGGACTGTTTCTGGATGTCAAAGGACGTCCAGATTATAGTCTGTATGAACGTCTTTTCTGAACTAGTTCTGGCTGTCAGTGGACGTTTAGATTATGGCTGGATTGGACATCTTTATTCACGTCATTTATGGACTGTTTCTGGATGTCAAAGGACGTCCAGATTATAGCCAGTATGAACGTCTTTTCTGAACTAGTTCTGGCTGTCAGTGGACGTTTAGATTATGGCTGGATTGGACATCTTTATTCACGTCATTTATGGACTGTTTCTGGATGTCAACGGACGTTCAGATTATAGCCAGTATGAACGTCTTTTCTGAACTAGTTCTGGCTGTCAGTGGACGTTTAGATTATGGCTGGATTGGACATCTTTATTCACGTCATTTATGGACTGTTTCTGGATGTCAAAGGACGTCCAGATTATAGTCTGTATGAACGTCTTTTCTGAACTAGTTCTGGCTGTCAGTGGACGTTTAGATTATGGCTGGATTGGACATCTTTATTCACGTCATTTATGGACTGTTTCTGGATGTCAACGGACGTTCAGATTATAGCCAGTATGAACGTCTTTTCTGAACTAGTTCTGGCTGTCAGTGGACGTTTAGATTATGGCTGGATTGGACATCTTTATTCACGTCATTTATGGACTGTTTCTGGATGTCAAAGGACGTCCAGATTATAGTCTGTATGAACGTCTTTTCTGAACTAGTTCTGGCTGTCAGTGGACGTTTAGATTATGGCCGGAATGGACATCTTTATTCACGTCATTTATGGACTGTTTCTGGATGTCAACGGACGTTCAGATTATAGCCAGTATGAACGTCTTTTCTGAACTAGTTCTGGCTGTCAGTGGACGTTTAGATTATGGCTGGATTGGACATCTTTATTCACGTCATTTATGGACTGTTTCTGGATGTCAAAGGACGTCCAGATTATAGTCTGTATGAACGTCTTTTCTGAACTAGTTCTGGCTGTCAGTGGACGTTTAGATTATGGCTGGATTGGACATCTTTATTCACGTCATTTATGGACTGTTTCTGGATGTCAACGGACGTCCAGATTATAGCCAGTATGAACGTCTTTTCTGAACTAGTTCTGGCTGTTAGTGGACGTTTAGATTATGGCTGGATTGGACATCTTTATTCACGTCATTTATGGACTGTTTCTGGATGTCAACGGACGTCCAGATTATAGTCTGTATGAACGTCTTTTCTGAACTAGTTCTGGCTGTCAGTGGACGTTTAGATTATGGCTGGATTGGACATCTTTATTCACGTCATTTATGGACTGTTTCTGGATGTCAAAGGACGTCCAGATTATAGCCAGTATGAACGTCTTTTCTGAACTAGTTCTGGCTGTCAGTGGACGTTTAGATTATGGCTGGATTGGACATCTTTATTCACGTCATTTATGGACTGTTTCTGGATGTCAACGGACGTTCAGATTATAGCCAGTATGAACGTCTTTTCTGAACTAGTTCTGGCTGTCAGTGGACGTTTAGATTATGGCTGGATTGGACATCTTTATTCACGTCATTTATGGACTGTTTCTGGATGTCAAAGGACGTCCAGATTATAGTCTGTATGAACGTCTTTTCTGAACTAGTTCTGGCTGTCAGTGGACGTTTAGATTATGGCTGGATTGGACATCTTTATTCACGTCATTTATGGACTGTTTCTGGATGTCAACGGACGTCCAGATTATAGCCAGTATGAACGTCTTTTCTGAACTAGTTCTGGCTGTTAGTGGACGTTTAGATTATGGCTGGATTGGACATCTTTATTCACGTCATTTATGGACTGTTTCTGGATGTCAACGGACGTCCAGATTATAGCCAGTATGAACGTCTTTTCTGAACTAGTTCTGGCTGTCAGTGGACGTTTAGATTATGGCTGGATTGGACATCTTTATTCACGTCATTTATGGACTGTTTCTGGATGTCAACGGACGTCCAGATTATAGTCAGTATGAACGTCTTTTCTGAACTAGTTCTGGCTGTCAGTGGACGTTTAGATTATGGCTGGATTGGACATCTTTATTCACGTCATTTATGGACTGTTTCTGGATGTCAACGGACGTCCAGATTATAGCCAGTATGAACGTCTTTTCTGAACTAGTTCTGGCTGTCAGTAGACGTTTAGATTATGGCCAGATTGGACAAAATTACTCAGTGTCATTAATCGACTAATTCTGGCTGTCAGTGGACGTTCAGATCATGGCCTGGACGGGCGGACTTGATATCAACCTGTTTTGTACGTCCACAGACGTCGCTTGCTCAGTGGGGAGTTTCGGCGCCCTCCAGTTCACATGCAGTGATCGTACCGGCGCCTTATTTTGTCTGCTATATATGTGCTTCTTATTTAATAAATACGGGCAATTGATTGATAAAACATTGATCAAAATTAAGATACAATTTATACAAAACGAAAATCTTTTTAAAAGAGTTTTCTATAAAACAAAACTTAATGAAGTCGTCAAAATCATGTTTTACAAAAAACAGCGCCGTTGCTAGGAGGTCGCCAGCGCCTCTGCCTCTCAGCGCCTCTGCCTCGCGAGTGGATGATAGTCCTGAAAACGCCTAGCAATGATATACCTTTAGTGGTAGTATACCTTTAGTTAAGTTATACCTTAAGGGTCTTCGTAGCGCGCTAAGAGACAATGTTATCGGAAAATGCAGCCCAGGTATGATGCGTAATGGAGATTCCAAAGCTCTCTTCTTTGGTCAGAACCATGGAGAGAGATCGCGGATTTACTTTAACAATGCAACAAAATATTTAAAAAGCATTAAGCTATTAAAATCTATATTATGTATACGCACAGATAATATAACAGTAGGCTATTAGTCAATATTTTTTATTAGGTTAAGCAGTGATTGGATAACGGTTTTTTATTTTTTTATTTAACGTTTTTAATTTAAGGCCCACCCACAATTGGTCTGGCCCATCCAAAACTGGAATCCTGGCGCCGTGCCTGGTTGGTCGTGCCAGTTTTGTGGTTATCAAATGTGTAAATAGCATCGCAAGAAGTAGCCTACAAATGACAGAGCCAGGACTTTGGTCATCATCTTTCATTATTTCGGCTAATGTCTCCCACACTTTGCTCTTTCTATTTGTGTATTTGCGGTGTATTTGTGTATTTCCAGTTTCACATTTTCTCTTGCTGCCTCTCTACCTGCAGACTGAGCTCGTGCGTCATCTTCACGCCAGTTATTCAGCCAATAAAGTGTAGGCCTTTATTCATAGAAAATTGTGTTTAGAACTATATAAATTACAAAGGTTTTATTGGCATCTTTATTTCAAACGACCCGACCGACCGCGACCCGAATATCATTACAAATATTTTTGTATGACTCGTAACCGTGGTTAACCGCAGGCACCCGCTCATTTTGGATCAACCCGCGCATTACTGATACACACCAGAGAATGTGTAGTAGACGGGCTGTGGTTATTCGAATGAATTTGAAGACATCGTGAACGAACCCTTTCAGTTGGATGGACGTCCTTATCTTTTAGATACAGTACAGGCCAACATTTTGGACACACCTTCTCATTCAATGCGTGACTATTTATGTAAATTGACTATTTACATTGTAGATTCTCACTGGCTACTTTGAAGAAACTAGAATATAAGACATGTTTTCAGTTATTTCACACTTTTTGTGTACATAATTCCACATGTGTTCATTAATAGCTTTAATGCCTTCAGTGAGAATCTACAATGTAAATAGTCATGAAAATAAAGAAAATGCATTGAATGAGAAGATCCAAACTTTTGGCCTGTACTGTATATATATATATACGTATTAGTATAGCAATCAGTTTTGACTGCTAAACTCTTTTCCAGGAGTAATAAGACTTTTGAGTGAATAAATACTAATTCACTAATAAGGGCATTTGAAGCAATAGCTACTTACGGCTGAGGAGGGTCCGTGATGCCATCCTGTGGAAGGCCCTCTTCTTGTTCACACCCTTCCAATTAATTGTTCGGGAAAGGGGGCAGGAAAACAGGTATGACAGAATGTTCCATGTCACCCTCTTCAAATCCACACCCCCGACAGCAGACAGGGTATTCACCTAGGGGCATGAAGATAGTGGTTGGATCACCGTCGCACAATTTTTTAAACAGGTAAGCCACTTTTTTGACAGTTTTTTTTTTTCACAATTAAGACATGTGGGCAATTGGATGATGCTTTTATCCATAACATTAAAGTTACATCATCATAAAGAGCTTAGTCTAGCAATAAATATTACTTTAGATGAATTAGATTACAGTTACATCATCATAAAGAGCTTAGTCTACTGTAGCAATAAATATTACTTTAGATTAATTAGATTTAGTGTAAGATGAAACAAGTGTCTTGAGTACAATGAGAACATATTGGGGGAATATGCTTACAAGGGCATGTTTCTGCCTATCGTTGGCAGGGTCTGCCAGCCAGGCCTCAAAGCGGTCCAGCTCTGCATCTGATTCCAGGGGGAATTGAAATTCCCCGGACCACTCAAAGGCTGCTGGTTGGAGGCCGTTATTGACCTTGGCCATGAGCAGGTTCACGGTGGTGGCGAGTTGGGCAACCTGCTGCTTTAGGTTTTCCAAAAGCAATAGGCCATGTAGCTGAGCCGCTGAAAGATTGTGAAAGTAAAAAAAAAAAGTGTTAATCTGGAGAAAAGACTACACACAAATAATACACACAATGATGGTCAATAAAATCAACCCACAACTGCACAGTATACTGTATATATATACAGTACAGGCCAAAAGTTTGGACACACCTTCTCATTCAATGCGTTTCCTTTATTTTCATGACTATTTACATTGTAGATTCTCACTGGCTACTTTGAAGAAACTAGAATATAAGACATGTTTTCAGTTATTTCACTCTTTTTGTGTACATAATTCCACATGTGTTCATTAATAGCTTTGATGCCTTCAGTGAGAATCTACAATGCAAATAGTCATGAAAATAAAGAAAACGCATTGAATGAGAAGATGTGTCCAAACTTTTGGCCTGTACTGTATATATATATGTTGTAAACATTGTTAACACTCTTTTTTTATTTCTTACGTGTGCAAGGAATTGGCCCTGTTTCATGGCCAACTCTGAAGGTTGGCTTGAAGAGGAGGTGACCTCCAGGCTCTCCACCACCGCTGGCTAATTGAGGAAAGGTATGTAAATGTTAAAATCAGAAAACAAGTAAAAAATAAGTATATATACAGGATATGTATTGTACACATGTACTTGTAAATTTGTATGAAAAAGTCACCATGTGAATAGGGGAAGCCCATATTAATGTCAAACACTGGACTCAAGTGTTGAGGTGGTGGTGGTGTTGACTGGTGCACTGAGCTATTGATTACTAGATGACCATTGAGGGAAAATGATAACAAGAGAGGCAGATTGTCAGACAAGGAGAGAAATGAACAGGACAGAACATCACCTTTGTACTTTCATTTGTATTGTAATTTTGCTACAGAGCATGATTCCTACCATTGAAGGGGTCTGACTCCCTCCTCACATTCCAGCTTATGTCTGCATAGGTTTCCTGTCCTATGTTGTCCAGAGACTCCTGACCCATGTCCACTGCGATGTCCACTTTTGGATAAAGGGATAACCGTGAATCAACATATTGCAGTGTTACAAATCACTGGACTGTACATTGTTGCAGTTGGCAATCAAATCAAAACTTACAGAGGGGGGCTGGAGGGAGACTAGGAAGGGTAGCACTAATAGGGAGAGGTTGAGGCCGAGGCCGAGACTCTGGTCTTCTTTTTGGAGTCTGCTCAGTTTCAGAGTCAGTACTGCCGTTTTCAAATCCTGGGTAACTAGTGAAGACAGAGGTTAAATTGTAATGACAAGGCAATAGCATCATTCAATGGGCAGGCATGAACAAAGGCTTTTTTTTGTACCCTAAACCCATCCCCAGCCATAGCTTTTGCAGTAATACAACAATTATCTATAATGTACATACTGTGGTGCTTTTCTTCTCCTTTTTGCCATTGAGCCCTCATCCTCTGACTGGAGGACTGCCGTTCCATTTCTGTTGTAGTCCTTCAGCTTTTGCCTTGCCTTACTGAAGTCATCTACTATTATAAAAAAAAATAAAAATAAAGAAAGACAGATATGGAGATAATTAAGGACAAAGGAAGTAAGGCCTTGTTGTCTAACATGGAAAGACATAGTATTAGTAAAGACATAGAATTACCCTGTTTGCTTGTTTATTTACCTTTTTCAAAGAGTGTTCTTATTTTGAAGATTTTCCAGCCAACATTCATCACCTTTAACCCATGACCTCGGCACAACTTCTGTAATGTCCTCGACGAGGAAAATGACTCCACAAAATGTCTTTTGAAAATCATTGTGTAAAAAATAAGATGATTAAAAAAATACATAACTAAACTGAACTGAACTGAACTATGATTTTCAAAAATAAAGTCTAGTCTTTCATATGAAACAACGGTATAACCACCATTGCCTCATTGAAAGGGACAGCCATGCATTTTTGTGTGAAAGATGACAGTTTGGAGAATTTTATCTCATGGCCTAGGTCAGCTGGTATCACAATGTTTAAAATGTCCGAATTAAAAGGATAGGTAAAAAATGTTTCAACCATCCCATACTGTCTGTAGGCAATTATGATATCCCCGTGACAGTCAATTATATTAATTATTTGACACACATTTTTGCCCATCAGAAATGTGTTGTTTCGACATGTTGTGGTCATGGTGAACCTCTCTGATATCAGTTCGTCATACTGGTGACAGATCAAGTTTGGTACTGGTATAGGGCCTCGGGCATGTTCTTTGCACAATTTGATGGGCTGGTCACTTGTAACACCACCATTTAATCCCTCGGACAGGCGTCTGATTATTTGGGCCTGGGGATTTGAGGGTTTGCGTACAAAACCCTTGAGTTTTTGCAAATAATTTTCGTATGGAAAGGATGATATAACATCCAGATTGCCAAAATGTTTTGCATCCTGTGCAAGATGGGTCAACCCATGCACATTGTACACTAGCTGATCATTTCCATACAGGCGGGCAAAATGTTCCACAAAAGCATGAAGGAGGCTGTTGGCATATTCGTTGTACTTTCTGGCAAAGAAAGGGGAGACCAGCATTGCCATGGCTGTCGACAGCAGCAGGAAGTTTGCATATAGATCAGGTCTTAACACCTCACGCAACACCACCGGCCCTGTGTATAAGAGAAACTGACGGAACTCCGTCGCCTTCCACCTATCCACTTCGTTCAGTGCTCTTGGCCTTCTAGCAAATTCCGAAGGAATGTGGGGTCTTAAGCTTAGAAGATTTCTGGATATTCTGTCCACGTCTCTCCCTGGTACACGGACAGTCAGAGGACCTTTCATCCACAGAAAGATAAGGCGCCTTACCACCCCCAAGCACACCAGGTGCATGTAGTCCAGTGGGACTTGGGACACCAAACCAAAATGTACATTTGTGAAGGCATGAGGACCATGGTGGTGTTCCTCATCCTCCTGCCTGGCAAATGCCTCATCAGACCGTGTTTGGCTATTCATGAGGGGGTATGTCATGCGGTGGTTGAGGTACACCCCACTCTGAATACACTTGTCACAGCCATAGTAACCGTTAAAAGCCTTTGTGACTTTCACAAAGGATTTTGCCAGTGCGTCACAGATCATCGAATGAACTTTTAAAGTGAGCCTTTTCCCCTCAAATATAAACCCCTCCTGTAATTGTGAGAGTTCATTTGCCAAATCTGTGAGATACATTTTTGATGACTCAGGTTTCTTTATACCTGAGTACATCCCGATGACTACAGGTTCTTTCATGGGTACTCCAACCAATCTACCTAAAATGGGCCACAACTGAAGACCTGAACTTTTAAAAAGTGGCAGGCCATCCACTGACATTTGAAGATGTAAACAACATCCATCGACAAGCTTGTCTTTCCACTGGGAAAGGGTATGTTTTAACGCCTCAATAATGCCAATGTAGTGGTATAGGCCACCGCAGAGCTCCCTAACAGAATAATCTCTTCTTGTGTTAAGAAGAGTTCGTGCATCTTTTGGCAAGTCACAGTGGTGGACCGTTAATATTGCCAAGAGAGCCGAAAGTGCAATATGGGAAATCCCATATGTTAATGCCCAGTTGGAAAGGCGATTTCTGAGTTTTTCTGGTTCCTTCCAGTCAGATATTTCTTCTAGATCACTATCATCTTGATAATAAGATCTATCCTCTGGGTCAGACACAACAGCTGCCATTGGATCTAATCCAAGATTTTCTTCCATGATTTCATTTTCAGGTTCTGCAACATCATCTGTTGGAGACCCAATATCTCTGGGAGGAAGTGTGGCTGCAGGTGTTTCCTGGCCGATATCAATTAACCTTCTATTAAGGTCCACCCTGGCTCTTCTCCTCAACGCTGAACTGGAAACAGGTGTCTTGCGTCTATTCATTTTTTACATTTAGGTAACTATCTCAACTGTAAATTGAATAATAATAAAAAAAAAAAAAGTATGGAGTTTGGAATGGAATGAAAATCTGAGTATACCTTCGTCTCAACAGTTTGCATCATGTTTTCAGCATCTGGAAAAAGAAATGGAAAGTATGTTGTAAGTTGTTGTCTTAATTTTATTTACTATGTGACTGGAAAAGTTGTCTGGTTTATCAAAAAAAAAGATTTGGTAACAAGTATAACATTTATTTCTCTATCCCTCTATTGGTCTCTATCTATCTATCTATCTATCTATCTATCTATCTATCTATCTATGGCTGACTCAGGAGACTCACAAGAAAATGAAAGTAAAATACCAATTAAAAAATGTAATTATAAGGTTGAAATTGTAATTGGGGTAGGCTACATGAGAAGAATAGTGGTTATGGTCTTTGTTCAGTGTAAGGTTGGAGGCATATACATTCAGATGTATTTCTAAATTATGTAGGCTAATGTCCCTGCCACTTTTTATCAGTTCTATCATATATTTTCTCTTCCTTTTCTTTAACGAATGTATATTTGATTTCAGTAATGATACTTTGGCCATGAATTAAAAAAAAAATCATAATCACAATTACTTAATTTATTTTTAGTTCAGGCAAAGTAGCATTTTACGACAGACTAATTGTAAGATATTTTTTTTCAGCATAGATCATTTCTATGAGGTGCCCAGAACAACATGCTAAAAGTCCTAAGAAATCCTAGTTGAGGAAATATGTTAATTTATCATCAATCCAAAATGTGTGCCAATAAGGCCAGGCAACAATACACCCCAATGGGGCTATTTTTTTCCTTTACTCCTATCAAAAAACTTTACACAATGAAAGTACCCATGAAAAGGTTTTTTTTTTTTTTTTGTATTACAAGTTTCTTTGAAAATTAATTGTAATATGCAAATATGGGGTGTGTTGTTGCTGGCCTTAATGGCACACATTTCGGGTTGATGATAAATTAACATATTTCCTCAACTAGGATTTCTTAGGACTTTTAGTATGTTGTTCTGGACACCTCATAGAAATCATCTATGCTGACATTTTTTTTTTTACAATTACTTTTATTTTTGCCTCCAAAATGAGTTTGTTTGCCTGGACTATTTGTTTTATTCTCAACTTTTACAAAAGAGCACGGCCTGCTATGACACAAACACACACACACACACACACACACACACCGCGCGCGCACACACGCACGCACTCACACAAATGTAAACACTTTGGCCTTTTCGATCGCGCTCGCGCCTCTCTCTCTCTCTCTCTCTCTCTCTCTGTGGTGCGTGTGCTGGCATGTGTGTAAAAACACTGGCTCTGATTGGCTACCATGAAACACACGACTCTGCCTTAGCCAATCATAATCGCTTAACTCGTTATTAACCCACCTCCTCACTAGCTGTGCGAGCCAGGGGTGCGTGCGTTCGGATTACACAGTTTATACAATCAATGCATAGTAACGCAACGACTTTAAAGTCCAGTAATGTTAACGGCGTTGTAACGACGGGAAAAGTAATTAGTTAGATTACCCCTTTACTGAAAAAATAACGTCGTACCTAACGCCGTTATTCCAAACACTGCTGTTAGATGATAGCTAGCTGGCAGTATACAATTCAAGCAAGTGTTTAAATGGTCGGTCAAGGTGTAAAATTAAGCTCACAATGTTGCATGTCATTTTCATGAATGTGTGCCTGCAATTCTCAGCGCTTTAACGGCATAGCAGCTAAAGCTAAGATAAGGTGACCAGATGTCCGAGACCAAAACCGGGGACATAATCCCAAAATTTATGAAAAAACGGGGACATTTTTAATTTGACTGTCAATCTGATTGAAATACACACAATTTTTATCTTAAAAAAACAGGGTAGTTAGTTTTTTCTGTATTTTCCCGGAGGCAACCAAAAACGGGGACTGTGACTGAAACCGGGGACGTCTGGACAAGCTATACCTTTTAAAATTCAGCACATTAGCGCAAATATATGCCATGATAGTAAAAAATTATGTGCTACACTCATAGGCTATTTGTATAAATAACGTTAGCGCAGTATAGCGCTATACTATAGCAGATGCGGCTAAATAACACCGACTGTGGTGCGCAAATAACAGCATCACAAAATGTTGCTGTATAGTTTTTAAACACTGATAATATTGCTCAGCTTAATGACAATGCATTTATCTCATGCTCTAGATAGAAAAAAAATGCAGACAGGTAATTGTTTTGAAAATGTTTATTGCACGGAGTTCTTCACACAGTTTGAGAAAAGTATTTCGGATGTGGTCCACATCAGGTAGTCTCTGTCAAAACAGTGTTGGCTCAAATCCGTTTTGCAGATATGGCCCAGAGCAGTTTTTAGCCCTTTTTTAAATGCAGTCGGCTCAGATATGTATCACAGATTCGGGCCACACCAGTGTAGCCTATGTGAAAACAGTATCGGCTCAGATTCATATTGCAGATCTGGACCAAATCAGTGTCAGACACAGCTAATGTCTTTCGGTTACCTATGGGAAAAGTGATCTGGGCCAGATCTGTAAAATGATATAAATACTGAACTGATGGCAGTTAGAATGTTTAAGCTGAAAGCTCTATCTGGCACGGATCTGGTTCACAATCAGAAAACGTCTCCAAGATAGAAACGGAGGCAAGGGGCTTAAAACAGATCCGGGCCAAATGTAATTGCTATCTGGGTAAACATAGGCTACATTCAATCAGCCATCGCTAAGAAATACCTTCTGAACTTTTTTGACGGCGATCAGCTGTAAAATGGCTTGGTCCTGCTCGGTTTTTGTTGACTTTGAGTACAAGAATTGAAAGTTTTTTAAAAGATCCCCTGGGGTTAACGTGTCAGTATTCAACATAAGTTTGACGCTGTCGTCCAAATCGGCATTTCTCTTCCTCCCGCGTGCCTCATCTTGTTAATCTCCTCACGTAAATGATTAGATTTCGATGGCTTACATTTCTTCCCTATGGCAGAATCCACCACAGGTTCATCAATGCCGTCAAATGTATTAATTTTTTTTTTTTTTTTTGTTGATCAAAAAGTGCAAAGTAGATAAGGAAAACTAGGATGCCGGTGTCCTGACATTCCATCCTACCCGTCAGATTGTCCTACCAGGGCTTACTGCGCATGCGCACATCAATATTGCGTCAATTTCGTCATGCTGAACAACACGCCCATAATTTTTTACTACTTGCGTGAGAACTTCATCTGAGGTAAGTTTTTTACTATTTATGATAATTTTAGCTAGCACCATTGATCATTTTTCATGAAAACATTAGGCTAGATATGGGCGGGGCATATGATTTGATTGTTTTAGTGTAAAATATAAACACACACAGACGATATGGGCGGGGCATATTATGATTTGATTGTTTTAGTGTAAAATATAAACACACACAATTATGCCAAAATGTCCATTTTGTCGAGTGTCCCCATAAGATCAGTCTTAAATGAATTAAATAAAGTATCAAATGAGCCTAAAGAGTGTGAGGCGTGTGAGATCCGCGTATCTGTCATCAGCGGCAGGTCTTAAAGTGACAGCAGTTTTCATTCATAAATATAGGCCATACTCTATGTTGTTTCTGCATTCATTTGGAGATCGACTGTTAAATTATTACATTATAAAATATTTTAAAGGGACAATAAGTAGGAATTACTCCCATCTAGTGGTGAATTTGTATTTTGCATTCAAACTAATTTTGCTCTCCAGCGCCTCGCTTTTTCAAATGCGCGTTGCATCTACGGTAGGCGATATGTACCAAAAAGCTTTGATAGGATGTCTTCTAATAGCACTTCGTCGAGTTTTCCTTCAGGTGAACAGGTGTGTTATTTCAAACAAACTGCAACATGACAACAAACAAACGAATGTTACAGTATGAATTACTGACTGTGAAAAACATGAAATATTGTAATTAGTAGTTATGCCTTCTTTATTCGTTATATTTTCTGAATTATGTGCATTGTTAGATATCATCATCAGATGATTCAACAATAGGGAGAGGAAGAGGTAGAGGGAGAGGGAGAGGGAGAGGACAGAGAGGCAGTGGATCAGTGGGATCTAGGCGAGGAGGTGGACGACGAGGAAGAGGAGGAGAGCGAGAGTCAATACCACGACGACAAAGATGCCCGGCAGCTACGAGAGACGATCTTGATAGAATTAAAAGTTTACAAAGGCAGAGAAGAGAAGCGACCGAGGTTTGTACAATTTATATCTAGCAATAGCAATGAAGTTTCAAAAATCATATGCTCTATAAAATATTTCTATAGAATTTCTAGGTTACAAAAAGTAAAACTTACAAACCTTGTTTTTAGCACCTTCGCTACTTTACTCAATAGCTGCTATTCATCAAATAGCCTGTTTAACTTTTAACTATAAATGTTCGTCTATCTGTATAATAACAACCAAGCAAAGAAAAAAGATTGTAATTAAGATTGTAACACTGACTTATCTGTCGAGAAGAAAACAGGCCACTTCAGCGTCTCTTTTGAAATCTTTCTCCAGCATTAGCTCTTTCCACCTGGAAAAATCTACGGTCACGTTTCCTTTTACGTTCTATTTTTGACTTTTTTGGCGACGATGTTTTCTTCTCCTGTGGCGCGGCATATGTATGGTCCATAATAACAATGCAATCCAGACTTTTAAACTTGCCGGTGCAGTTTCAAGCGCCTCTCACTGCTCTGCACCTGCGTTTCTGCTGGTTTCAGTCACGTCATGTGACTGGCTGGCTCTGAACGAAAACGCGTTGGCTTAGTACTTTTTGTCCCTCTCTGCTATTATAGTTTTGCAAGATGGCGGAACTACATGGAAGCCTCCGTGGACCTACCCGTCCCATGTATATAACGATAATAAATTCTTCATTTATAAGGATAAGTCAGATAATTGGCCGAGGTATTTGTACACCATTGAGGACATATTTATGAATAAAAATATTGATTTTAGATAATAAAATACTTAAAAAGATACATATTGTCCCTTTAAATTTAACTTTAATGTTTGTAATTACGATTAATCACATAGAAAATGGCCCATTGATTTACAGCACTATATCTATTTGTGCTTTTTCTTTCTTTCTTGCATTTTTTTGACAGATATGGAAGATAAGTGGGAAGCACTGTATAATCTTCTGTCAGTGGGATCGTACCCATCAGGGTATGATAAGTCCAAAAGGCAGAACATTCGAAGATATGCACTCAAATTCAACTTAAAGGGTAGTTATTTTAACTTTAAATTTCAATTATGTTTATTTTATTATTCATTTGTTGCCATCTTGATTTTCTTTTCCAACAATGTCCTTTTAATCTACTTTGGTCATAGTCATGTTTTTGTAACCCTGGTTACAAAGCACCATTTCAAACTAAAGCTGTTAATAAAAACAGTCATAAAGAATTACATTGCAAGCAATGAATAGGCAACAAATAGGTTAAAAGAAATTTAAAATGCATTAAAATAGTCAAATGTTTTATTTCATATGTTTCATTTAGGTTTAAGAACATATAAAAAGGGTTAAAAATATGTGAATTTATTTTATTTATTTTTTTCTTCATTTAACATGGTTTAAAATGTGTTCATTTTGAAGAGTCACGTTGCAGCGTGACTCTTAAGACTAGCCACAGCCAACCGGGTTTTTTTTTTTTCCCCTGCTTGTTAACGAGGGAGAAACGCAGACAGTCGTTGCAGAGCTGCTGCTGAAAACAGAGGAAAACAAGAAAGAATAAGTAAAGAGTCCATTTAAAGTTAATTTTGTGCCTTGAAGAAGTTTTTTTTTGTGTTCCAACCTGCTGTGACCTGGCGACATTGCATACTTGTGTTCATTGCCGAACGGGACTTGGTGAGTTAAAAGGAATGTATTTTGGGGTTGGGTCGGTTGGCACACTAGTGTGGCAAAATTTAGTTATTTGTATTAGATCTGATCAAGAGTACAATAATTTGATTAGACAAGCTGCTAATTCTAAGAACGTGGATATGTTGTGCACAGGGCTGGACTGAAAAAAAATAATTAAAAAAAAAAAAATCGGCCCTGGCATTTTGGCCCACACTGGCCCACTATATGATCATAAACAGCACCCATCTTTGCACGCCCTTAAATATATGCATACCAACTCCAATTCCTTAAAACCACTAATGCCATGTAATGAGTGAGTATATGAACGAGTGAGAGTTAACAGATGAAATAAGTAAAAATTTGACATTTATTAATACAGTGATGAATCCTAAAACAAGCTATAAGCTGCACTGGCATAGCAATACCAGTGTTTCTCACAGGATTTTTGGTAAAACTGTGGTGGGACCTCTGTCCTTGGGGGTATGCCCCCCCGTAAGAAAATTTTGTGCATTTTAATGTTAAATTCATCAATCTGGTGCACTTTGAGAGTTCAAAATTAAAAGCTCCAACCCATATTCAGTGTGCAAATTAAAGAAATATTCAAACCTCTTTTAGTTACAGTGTCTACATTACACCTACTACATAATAATAGTTATAATATTAATTAAATGACAGTAATAGCCATATTTTGTAAAACAATAAAGGAAACTTTCATAATTAGTTTTGTACCAATTTCTATACTTGAAAGAGATAAGCACATGATATTTTATTTTGACGCAAACTGCATCAAGCTTTTATTTTGGCGGAAAACATGGTTTACAAACACCTCTCATTAAATTTCTAGTGAATTGCGGTAATCGTCAACTATGCAGATGTGCTAAATAATCTGTAACTGGGTTATGGGTTCCTACACTCATGACATAGCCTAAGTGTTTTGAAAGTAGTTCTGCTTACCGCAGGCTCTACACTCTCTCATCTCTCTCCTGATCCTCCTCACTATCATCATCTGCCACTGGAGCTGATGAAGGTCAGAAAATATACACTACCGTTCAAAAGTTTGGGGTCAGTAAGATTTTTAATGTTTTTAAAAGAATTATCTTCTGCTCACCAAGGCTGCATTTATTTGATTAAAAATGCAAACAAAAACAGTAATATTCTGAAATATTATTCCAATTTAATACAGCTGTTTTCTATGTGAATATACAGTAATGCTGTTCTTTTGAACTTTCTATTTATCAAAGAATTTTGAAAAAAAAAAAATGTACACAACTGTTTTCAACATTGATAATAATAATGAATTTTTCTTGAGCATCAAATCATCATATTTAAATGATTTCTGAAGGATCATGTGACACTGAAGACTGGAGTAATGATGCTGAACATTCAGCTTTGATCACAGGAATAAATTACAATTTAAAATATATTAAAATAGAAAACATTTTAAATTGTCATAATATTTCACAATATTACTGTTTTTTTTTTTTATCAAATAATGCAGCCTTGGTGAGCAGAAGATAGGCTACTTCTTTTAAAAACATTAAAAAATCTTACTGACCCTAAACTTTTGAACGGTAGTGTATATTTTGACACATTTTACAGTGTCTGCTTCAAGGGCCTGTTTCCATTTTTTCAAGCTGTTTTTCTGCACATTCCTTGCGTTTCTTTTCCATCTTGCT
This sequence comes from Abramis brama, assembly GCF_963993115.1. Lineage (NCBI taxonomy): Eukaryota > Metazoa > Chordata > Actinopteri > Cypriniformes > Leuciscidae > Abramis > Abramis brama. The sequence goes on from NC_139972.1 coordinate 34,354,398, forward strand.
GACTATTTTGACAGATACACACTGACACTGCTGCACTCTCGCTCACTCGTTTAAAGATGTGATTGGCCCAGCCCAGTGTCAATCAAGAAAATAACCGCTGATCTACGTGTTTCATGGGCTGGTCTGTCAGAAGAAAAAAAAAAAACCTAACGCTGACTTTTTCTGACCAATGCATTACACTGGCACAAACCCGGCACCGCCAATTAAGCAAAACAAAACGAATGGGCCGCCGATGTACAAATTTTATAGGCCGTTAAAAAGAAAAAGAAAAAATAATAAGCCTAATAATAAAAATAATGTATAAGTATGAGATGTATCGGCCCAAAAAGCACGTCGGCCCACCGGGAAAGTGCGCGGTATGCCCGATGGCCAGTCCAGCCCTGGTTGATATAAATCAAAGAAAGAGCCAGAAGCCAGAAGACCAAGAGCAAAACATTACCGACATAAATACAACAAAAACAAATGACTAATTTCGCAGATTCAACCACTGTCTTGCATAGCCTACCTGTTAATGCGACAGCTTTCGTGAACTGTCGTATACTGTGAGTGATGCTGCGGAGCGAGCGGGAAAACCTGGAGCGGATTAGCGGAATCAGCGGAATGCTTTGAGCGGAGCGGTGGGGATGGGGAAGAGAGGCACCTCAGTCGATGAGGGCAGAGGGGCAGTGGCTCTAGCCACCGGGCCACCCCCCTGTGCACGGCCCTGGATTGAAGCACAGGCCTGTAGTCCTGTGATGTTACGTTTTTTTCTGCCGCCATGATGGCGAATACGCCATTTCATGAAGTGCCAATTAAGCTAAAAAACAAGCTTTTATCAATATGTGAAGCTACCAGATGTAGAATTTGATTTTTTTGTGCATATTATTTTATTATTATGCTAGGCCATTAAGGTTTGGACTGGAAATTCTGAGCGAATATCGGAGTTGGATTCCACGTGCGAGATGTAAGATGGCGAGCCACCCAGTGACCCCATGAACTGTGCATCACACAGGAGCAAGGCGCCTCTGCTGGATGTTGCATGGTTTTCATCAGAAACTGGTAGGATTTATCCACATTTCACTGCAGAGCTGCAGTGGATCCACAGAGACACTGGATTAACCGTTCAGGACAATTAAAGGACTGATACCAAAGAGAACAAAGACAATTACTTGTGAAATAAAAGTTTATTCAGTCTTTTGCTGAATACAATTTGAGTTGTTTTTTTTATTTTTTGTTATTGTTTTATTTGTTAACCCTTCATGTTAATGCTGTAATGGTGTTTTCTGACAGGTAATATTTTTTTGGGGGGTACGAACAACAAAATAGAAAACGGTTGAAACTAACAGGGAATTTAACCAAACTTGAACTAAACCTTGAAACTTAAGAACTAAACTTTATGCAGAATAAAGCTGAGTTAACTCACATAAATTAGTGATACAACTTGAGACTAATAATAACCTAGGTTGAAAATAGTATCCTTTTAAGCCAAATAGTAGGTTTAAATAAAAAAAAGGATTCATAAACTAACTCACAAAAAAAGAGGGGGAAATAATTTTTTTTTTTTCCTTGAGTGATTTTGAAATTAATGTTAACTGTATGTCAACTGTCTGTTTTATGCTGTCAACTAAACGTATTAAGCCGGCAATTTAAACTGATTCTGTGGTCTGTGGTTATTAATGCATCAATCACTGCTCCCGTAGGGAACCTAGCACTGAGCCTAGTATACTGTAACTGTTACAAAAGTGTTACATTTTCTCTTTAATGTAGATGGAATGCTTTTTTATGGAGGGAAAAGAGTGATCAAAACCAAAGAGGAAGCCAGGATGCTCTTTGAAGAATTCCATTCCTCTCCCATTGGTGGGCACACAGGGATTGGTAAAACACGTGCTGCCATCTGTGCCAGATTTTACTGGCATGGCATGTCAGTTGACATTGAAAATTGGGTATGTGTTATTTATTTTATATAGTTATTTTAATATATATTAGTATATATATATATATATATATATATATATATATATATATATATATATATATATATTCCTTTTTTATTTTATTTTTTATTTATATACAACAATTTCTGAAAGGTATTGGAATGTGATCAGTGTCAAACAGTGGGAAAGCCTTTGACTGCTGTGCAGACCTTACAGTGCATCGAGGTAAATAAGTGCAGTAACATACAGCATACATATACTAAACCTACTTTATACACACTAAACTTACTTTACATTTTATTTTACTTGATAGGTTTCTGCTGTTTGGGAGCTTGTTGGCATTGATCTAACTGGACCATTACCTGAAACTGCAGATGGCTTTAAATACATCCTCACAGCCACAGACTATTTCTCTAAGTGGGTTGAGGCTTTTCCTTTAAAAACAAAGACAGCAGCTGAAGTTGGAAGACATCTCTGTTCCATCATTTATAGACATGGCTGTCCCCAGAGAATTCTTTCAGATCAGGGAAGGGAATTTGTAAATGATGTAAGTGTATTTAAAATTATCAGTATTAAAGTGATATAGGTTTAGCCTCAATGTCTTTGTTTTTAGATTTTCAAGAGTTGTTATATTTTCCTTTGCACATACAGTACATGTATTCAACTACTGTTTTAAGGAGCTTTTCACCAATTTACTCGCAGTGATTTTTTTTCCTTTATTTTTTAAGCTTAACCACAGGCTTTGTGAAATGTTGTGCATCAAAAGAAGTGTGACAGCAGCTTATCATCCTCAAACTAATGGCCTGGGTGAAAAGACAAACGACAACATTAAACGGTAAGTTTAATTATTGTATGTACCTAGGTCAGGTTAAGTACCAAGTTAAGGCACCCCCACCCCCCATGACATTTTCACCTATCTTCCGCTTCAAGGCACCAAATAAGTTATAAATGCGTTCCTAAAAAGGCTTTCATACGTCAAGTTTATAATCCTTTAAAAAAAAAAAAAAAAAAAACGTTCCCAATTATGTTTTATTTTAGAGCCCTCAAGAAATTGGTTAACGACCAGCAGAATGACTGGGATGTCTATCTGGATGCCACCTTGTTTTCTTTAAGATCAAAGGTCCACACCACCACAAAACACTCCCCTTTTCTTTTAATGTATGGGAGAGAGGCAGTGTTCCCTGCAGAGATTCCCATTGAAATGCCGGTGAGTGTGCTTATGGAGTCATTCATTTCAGCAATTTTGTCATACTAGCCTATGTCAGAAGAATTGTGCTTAAAGTAAATTTAGCCTTAAAATCATTTCCAATGGGTAGTGTAGTAGATGATGCAAAACTTTTATTATTATTTTTACAAAACTAATCATACAGTAAATATCGTTTTTATTATTGGTACGCTGGATTGATTAACTGTATTCAATTTTATCATCTGTTATAAAACCTTAGATCTTAAACTGGTAATGTTCATAATTTTTGGACCTTGTTCCACAACAGACAATAAGGGTCACTAATATTCCTAACAGTTTGTTGTGAATAGTAAACAACCATGTTTTTAGCAAAGGACCTCTTCTCATGCTACCATGGGCTTTTCATTACATACATGCACATGTTAAATTTTAAATAGTCAAAAATTGAATTTATATTGCTTCAATTATATTGCCTTGTTTTTTAGCTTTCCACCATCAGTCTCCCTGTGGAATCAAGTTTTAGTGATTATGTAGTTTCCGATAAAAAAAAGAGAGATGAGGCCAAAAAACAGGCAGAAGAAAACATTGGTAAATCACAGGAGAAACAGAAGGAAGCTTATGCTAAAAAGGCCCAGAAGAAGTACAAAGACTTGATTTACAATGTTGGTGATGAGGTTCTTCTGGTGAATATGAGGAAGCGTGGAAGAAAAGGAGGAAGGATTGAACCTGACTTCTCAGGACCCTACATCATTGAGAGACTCAAACTTGTTACTTTAAACAAACCTGGAGGGATTACTTTAAAAACTAAATATAGCATTAGTCACATCAAACCATTCAGAAGAAGCCAAACTGGAAAGGTGCCTGATGACTGTTCTGGTATCTCAGTCTCCAGTGGGTCTACTGAGAGTAACAGTTCTTGCAAGATGCCTCCTTGCACTGTTGCACCTACACTCAGCCCTCAGCATTCCATGACCAAGGTAAATGATTCTAAGAAGCTCCAAGAAGATTCAGCGTTACAAAGACCTTCTGTTATTCAAGTTGCCCCTAAAATGCTTGATCAAACAAATGGCTACATCAAGGAGGTAAAATGAACCCCAACAGATGAAGAGGCAGCAATAAAGTTCCCATCAGATGTAAACCAAATCTCAGAGGAACAAGGTTTTATATTTACAGAGATCTCAGTTCACCCTTAGTTGCCAGTTTGGCCTACCTGACCAGTTTGGTCTTGTTGTTATGGTTGCTTGCTTGCAGTGTTTAAATCATGGTGGCCAGTTTGACCTGTTGGTCACAGGTCACCGTTATTTATAGGAAGTGGACATAATAACCAATAAATCATAAAAAAGACACAGCCCCATTTAAAAAAAAAAAAAAAAAAAAAAAAAAAAAAAAATATATATATATATATATATATATATATATATATATATATATATATATATATGCCTAAAAAATTAAAAATGCATGCCACCAAAATATACAAATTTTCTTATTTAATGTAGATAATATATGTTTTTTTAAGTTATATCCACTTCCTCTAGCTGTCCTGTACACCTTTGATATGATGACTGTTTGCAAGGGCGTAGGTTTGCATATGGATAGTAGGGACATGTTCCTACTAATATTTTGGGAGGATAGCCTTTCTAGTACTTGAGTGATCTCGATCACATTATTTTTCATATTATATACTACTGATGTGGGGGTAGGGGGTGGATTGTTGTCTCTTCTAACGTAAAGACCAAACCTACGGCCTTGACTGTTTGGCACGTTCATTTTGCCAAGTTAATTTTATGTTGGCTCGTTGGCCCTGTAAAGTTGATTCAATTATTGTTTATTTTATTATTTTATTATTAGAAAAATGATTGACAACACTAACGTTGTCTTTCTTTTTCAGTAATGAAGGTCTGGGCTGCAAATGTCACTGGTCAGGTTGAAGCAGTTGTTGGGCCATATAAGCTCTATGACTCTTCTTTTCACTCACTGCAAGGGACCGAGTGGCTTTCTGATGAAGTAAGTTATTTATTCTTATGCTATGGGTGGCCTTTCTTTCTAATCGGCCGGTTGTCTAAATTACTTGTAGACCCAGAACATGATTTTAAGAGTCACCCAATTGAAAAAGTTTTTTCTCTCACAAAAACAAAGTTTAGTTTGTTTATATTCATGTTTATTTTTCTTAATTTACGAAAGCATGATTGAAATGGTATACAACTTATAATACACACACCCAAAAAGCAATAGTTTAACTTTATGTGCCATGTTTTTTTGTGTGTGTAGAATTTTGTTATTTAAATGCCAAATCATTTTTTGTTATTTAAATCTTTTCATATTTTTAGATTCTATATTGTTTTAGATGTACTAATTTACAAATATATTCATCTCTTTTATTTTCAGGTACAGTGTGAGAGCTGCAACAGATGGGCACATTTTAAATGCTGCAACTACAACGGCCTAAATGTGTTTATGTGCAAAAAATGTGTGGTTTAGTTTGTGTATCTGCATTGATAACAGTCTGCAGCACAATGTGGTCTTATTTAGTTCATATTTATATTAATAACTATTTTTATTGTTTTACTTGTTTTGTATTGTGCCTCTGTTGCATGATTTTGATTTTTTTTTTATTAATTTAATTATCTATTTTCTATATTGTTCTGCTTGATTATAAATTATCTCAATAACTAATCTTATTTCAATTTACACAATCAATTTATATTATCATCTGTTTTGGGGTAAGTTTGTAACATCTGTCCAGGGACTACAGGTTAAAAACTTACAGATCATCCCATCTGTTTATTTAGAACAATCTGATGAGGTATTTTGCACTGTAAAATCATCCTACCCGTTTATTTCATACTGGTAGGACAATCTGATGGGGTATTTTGCACCGTAAAATCATCCTACCCGTTTATTTCATACTGGTAGGACAATCTGATGGGGTATTTTGCACCGTAAAATCATCCTACCCGTTTATTTCATACAATCTGATGAGGTATTTTGCACCGTAAAATCATCCTACCCGTTTATTTCATACTGGTAGGACAATCTGATGGGGTATTTTGCACCGTAAAATCATCCTACCCGTTTATTTCATACAATCTGATGAGGTATTTTGCACCGTAAAATCATCCTACCCGTTTATTTCATACTGGTAGGACAATCTGATGGGGTATTTTGCACCGTAAAATCATCCTACCTGTTTATTTCATACTGGTAGGACAATCTGATGGGGTATTTTGCACTGTAAAATCATCCAAAATCATCCTACCCGTTTATTTCATACTGGTAGGACAATCTGATGGGGTATTTTGCACCGTAAAATCATCCTACCCGTTTATTTCATACTGGTAGAACAATCTGATGAGGTATTTTGCACCGTAAAATCATCCTACCCATTTATTTCATACTGGTAGGACAATCTGATGAGGTATTTTGCACTGTAAAATCATCCTAGATCCTACCCGTTTATTTCATACTGGTAGGACAATCTGATGAGGTATTTTGCACTGTAAAATCATCCTACCCGTTTATTTCATAGGACAATCTGATGATTTAACGTTACTTTCCACTGTAAAATCACCCTACCATAGCCTAATAAAAATCTTCGGCAAAGTTACAGTGAATTATTATATGTAGTCACAGACACGAAGCAGAAACGGGCAGTAGGATTTTACGACGAGGTAGGATGAACCGATAGATATGGCTATAATTTTGCGCTACGGTAGGAAAATCTGACAAGGTAGGACAGATCGACAGAACACTGGGTGTATTCAAAGCGCCACCGTTACTGTTTACAATGCGTGGAATGGTGCGCTGTGATTGGTTGAGCGGATTTATCACATTCTGCAGAGAAAGGAGACTGGCGTTTGTCGCGGTTTGGAAAGAAAGGGAGAAAACATGACAGAATAACACGGCGGGTGGTGTGTGTGTGGCGAGCTGTACCTCCTGGAATGGTACAAAAAAAATAAAATAAATAATAAATAAAGAAGCGTCGACGCAAAAAATATGACGTTGACGTAATTTTGACGTCGACGCACTGCTACAGCACTACTATATGCACCTACATGTTCACCTATATATGCACCTATATGTTTACCTATAGGCCCTATATTAGTAAAATTATTAAAATCCATAGCTACTAGGCCTTAGCCTGACTACGTCAGACTTCGTACTTCCGCTCAATTTCATTTTGCTTCTGTACTCAGTCTGAGACAGCGTCAGAGCTTTCCGTTTTCCTCCGGCCTGAAAACAGCCGGCCAATCAACGAACAGAGGGCGGGCTGAGAGCCGTGACGTAGACGCTGATTGTACCGTGGATGCGTAGATGTGGATGTACTGTGGATGTACTGTGTACCTGTGTCGTTCACAGCCATGTTCACTCCGGTATTTCGCTCGATGGTTTTGTTTTCGCATCATACATGTGTTTACAGTGGAAGTTAGATGCGGCTGAGCATGCACATAACACACGCCATAACCAAACATTATGTGATTGGCTTACGGGTAACCAATGATTTTAAACTTCAGACAAGCGCCCCCCCGCGAGAAAGAAAACGTTTTTCAATTATGCCATGCCAGACTCTGTCTATGAAGCAAAGCGAAGTAGCAGAGTTTGGTATTACCAGGCTAACTAGGCCTACACTGTAAAAAAAAAGAAAAAAACAGTATACAAACGGTAAATCTCTGGCAGCAAAGTTTCCAGACGGATTCCGTTAAATTACAGCAAATAACCATTTCACAAAATTACACACAAAAACCGTGAAAATACAGAATTGACTTTACAGTCAAAATGAATTATATTACAGTACATTACTGTTGATAATGGCTTATTAAACCGTGGAAAAAACGGATAAATGATGTCAAATTACATAAAAAAAAAACATTTAACTTTCAAGTTAAACTGTAAATTTAGGGTTTTATAAAGTTATTTTATAATAATGCTGTCTATCTACAGTAATTATCTTTTTTATATATAGTTTTTCTGTGTATAATAACTATGAAGTTATGTATAAAAATGCATTAAGTACATAAATTCAAATACAAAGTTTGTATATTTACAGTTTTAATTTTTGCATTTCCAATTTCACAACTTTGACCAATCTCTAATTAAGTACTTAATAATAGCAAATGTACAGTCAATTTCTGTTAAATTAACTAAACGTATTTACCTGCACATTTACAGTATTACTCATTATAAACAAACACTGAACATCAAGATATGTGAATGATAGTGTGGCAAACGAGCTCTTAGAACGAGAACACAAAATAAATAAACCAACTACGCCACCCTGGGGGCTTTTCTTTACCAGGGAATCGCCCTTAACATATTAGGAGCACACAAGGCTCACAGGCTCGTATCAGCTGGAGTCAGGCATGAGACAGGGGTGAAGTACAAACAGTAAAATCACTTTTATTGATTAAGATGATCCAACCGATCACAAAGAGAAAAAGAAAACATCAACAAAAAGGATATACAAAATTGGACGCTCCTGGCGACGGAAATAGGGGACGACAGCCAAGTCCCTCAACCCAAGGGGCCTCTCTATTCTCCTAAAAAGAAAAAAAACAAAGAAAACCACAAACACACGTGCACTCACACTGCACTCAGTCACACACCTCCGGGTGGCACAGCAATCACTCCCCAAATACCCCCACCAAGATGAGAAGGGCTGCCGCCCCTAATCTCCTTGCCGCCCAAGCCTACAATAAAGAACACACATCAGACTCATATACCACAAAATAAAGAAAACAAACAAACAAAAAAAAAAGAAAACACGAAAACAATTGTTTGACCCAAATGCACAATGTTCGTCTCAAACAAGTATGATAACAAGCATTCTCGTCTTAGACAGATACATTCCAGATGATTGTTACCTCACAACATCGTTGAATATTACACGTTCACCACTTAACTCAGGGTACTCTCATGAGAACAATTGGATGACCGGATATCCTAGACAGCCTCAGGAAGACACAGACCAGGTGTTGTTTAACTCTTACCGGGCCACAAAGACCACACTTGAGCCAAAAAGAATTAAACAAAACACACATTCACATAATAAATGGACAACACAAATAAAGAGAAGAAGAAAAAAAGAAAAAAAACAAGAAAACTTAAATCAAAACAATAAACAGTGATGACTAAGAATAATGAGCATCAAAGGCCACTTTAAATGCAGCTCTTTACATTCTGAGCACCCAAAATCAAATCCCCGGTAATGAAAATGTTCACACCAATTCTCATAGAATAAAAGAGAAACGTTAACGTTACTGGTGCCGTCGAGGTCGGAGATGTCGCAATGACGCTAGTCAATAAAGCTGCACAGTCGAGCAGCACGTGGGCTAGTAAGTTTGTGGTGACTCAGCATTCGTATATCCGTGAAGTTAAACAAAACAGCAGTCTGCAGTAAGTTTGTGGTCACTCAGTGTTCGTATATCCGTGAAGTTAAACAAAACAGCAGTCTGCAGTAAGTTTGTGGTCACTCAGTGTTCGTATATCCGTGAAGTTAAACAAAACAGCAGTCTGCAGTAAGTTTGTGGTCACTCAGCAGTCGTCTGTTGAACCGGACTTCTGATTAAAGCGTCCAGCGAACGACAATGACGACGAACAACCCACCATAACCTTAAACAGGCATATGAAACACACCTGAATTAAAACAAAGAGGAAACTCACTAAGCGAACTTGAGTCAGACTGAGGCATTGAATGTAAAAGATTAAAAACATACCTGAACAGCACATCATTAAAGAACCACGAAACTCATCCGCTTCTCTAGAAGTTCGCACAACAACGCGCGCCGCCGAGTATATGCCGATTAGTTCCGCTGTCCACTACAACAAAGGAGTCCACATCAACCAGTGCCACAGGAATCATTTGCAACAGAGTCGCTAACCAGCAGATCTTACCTCTCCAGCTCTTGCACACCGCGCCGGAACAACAACAATGACATGACGTCACGTGTAATGCCCTCACAGGTGACATGCACAATCCGCATTTATAGTCCTCATAACTAGAGCTCAATCACCACCCAGCCGAGCGTTAATAGGCACAACCAATGCCTACTGCTACAATAGGAAATACAATCTTAGTATATCATTTAGAACATGTAAAAATATCTACATTAAAAGGCAATTGCTGTATACCTTTAAACTCTAATACAACTTATTTTACACATTTACAATTACATTTTATCCAAAGTGACTTAAAAATTAAGAGAACAATAGAAGCAACAAGTGCAGTGACAAGTCCCAGTTAGTGTAGCACAGTACACAAGTTTAAAACAAAGATTTAGTATTATTGGGTCAAGTGTTTATGAAAAGATGGATCTTTAGCAGTTTCTTGAAAATGTTGGGCAGGTCATCCCACCAGCAGGGAACAGTCCAGGTAAAGGTCAGTGAAAGTGATTTTGTGTCTCTTTGGGATGATGGCACCACAAGCAGAACTTGTGGCATTCACTTGCAGAACACAAGCTTCTGGAGACACATAGATCTGAAGCAGTGAGTTTAGGTCTTGCTGCAGCATCTGGATCAGTTGCAGAGATTTGACTGATGCTGGAAGAGCTGCCAGGAGAGCATTACAATAGTCCAGTCTGGATAGAACAAGAGCTAAGACAAGGAGTTGTGTGGCTCCGATAGGAAGGGCCGGATCTTTCTGGTGTTGTATAAGGCAAATCAGCAGGATCGGCAGTTCTGTCTTGGCAAGGTTGAACTGAAGGTGAAGGTCATTCATCCAGCAATAATTTTCCATCAGGTAGGCTGAGATGCGAGCAGCAACCGACAGATCCTCTGGCTGGAATAAAAGGTAGAGATATATGTTATTAAGTGATAGGAAAACCCATGTTTCTAAATGACAGAGCCTAGTTACAATACAAAAAAAACATAGATGTGTGGAATCTAACACAATCGTGGTCTTACTGTAGCAAAACCAAACCTTGTGCAGCTCCAGTGGCCTCAAAAGGATCAAATGAATATTCACATGGGAAAATATAGTATAAAACAAATTAAATTTTCTGCCACTTTTAGTACAATCATATGGAATCAGAAGACTCTGCCATTACAATATTTTAAATTACTTCTTCCCATACCTTGTTTGCCATGATCATTCTGCTTTCCACTTGACCTGAAATCACAAAAAAATAAAAAAAATAACGTTATATATATATATATATATATTTTTTTTTTTTTACAACTCAGTATTACATTTACACATGTCAGAATATGTTCCACTGGGACAATGCAAAACCTCAACTGACTTTATAAGCCTACTATATATATATGCATTCTATAGCTACGTGTTGGCAAGCATGCAGCCAGAATATGCAATTTATCATGTGGTGGTGTTCATATTCTAGCCTCATGTGTTTTCCTGTATCATCAACAAGTACAGTGTAGTGGCGGACCACTCTTAGCTGGGACGTATTGCTTAGCTTCTTTGACAAGCTATCCAACACAGTTGAACTTAAATTGTACCTTTTTTGAGGTGGATGAGATGGTATTCCAGCAGATAGGTAAACAGGGCAGGTATGCAGAGCAAGGCAGGTAAGCAAAGCAAAGCAGGCAGCGGCAGGTAAGTAGGTTGGTAGTAGCAGACAAAGCATGGACTCCAGTAATCCAACAAACAATTGGTAAGTGGTTGAAAAATGGTGGTTAAAAAAGGCACAACTTAATATCAAAAATAATGTCCAAATACTGTTCAATAGTGATTCAATAGCGATTCAATAGAGATTCAATAGCGATTCAGTAGCGATGTAAAGAACTGTATGCTTAATACGTTCCAACAGCTTCCTTGTTCTTTTTTGTTTTAGAAAGGTGAGAGGCGGCCATCTTTATCTTCAAACATTCTCACCGACCGTCAAACTAAAAGTCCCTACAAAATAAGGGACCCTAAATCAAACAAAATATACCAGTGCTCCAATAGCACAACAATTTAGATTAAACTCAAAACGGCTCCTACATATCTGGCCCCTTATAGCTATTGCAGGAAGCAAGCTATAACTAACTAAATGTAATTTTCCAAGGAGCCATATATTATTCCCTTAAACTCATTATGCATTATTTACAAGAATAAATGAGTGCAGCGATTCAGTGTATGTATCTGTATGACAGTGTGTGCACGTGCGCAAGTTCATTCAGGTCTCACTCAGCTTTAGATTGCTGGCCTTCTACTAACAAGCAGATCTTACTGATAGGTCTTTCAAGCTGGCTTGTTTTGGTTTGAAGCCGTACACTGCGGACCAAGCCTTTGGAGTCAGGGAGGGCTTCAGTGACTCTAGCTAGCATCCACGATCCTCTTGGCGCTGTGCTGTCGGCTACTAGTACGACGTCTCCTGGACAGAAGTTGCGTCTGACACGAGGCCATTTTTGCCGTGTTTGCAGAAGAGGGAGGTACTCTCGGACCCAGCGTTTCCAAAATAAGTCGGCAATGTACTGGATCTGTCTCCAACGATGTCTGGTGTAAAGATCTTCTTTCACGAACAAACCCGGTGGTAGAACAGGCTGCACCTTAAGCTGCAGTAAATGATTAGGCGTTAACGGCTCCAAGTCATTTGGGTTGTCAGAAACAGTCGTGAGTGGACGGCTATTGAGAATGGCCTCAACCTCACACATTACTGTCTGAAGGCCTTCATCATCCAGATACTGCTGGCTGGTGACTGACCGTAACGTCGTTTTGATCATGCGAATCAACCTCTCCCATATCCCTCCATAATGGGCACCATGGGGAGGGTTAAATGTCCATTTCACTCCCTTTTGGAGCAGACTTTTTTCAATTTGTTGCATGTTCCAAGATTTCAAGGACTCTTTTAGTTCCTTTTCAGTTGCAACAAAGTTTGTTCCATTATCTGATCGCAACTCAGACACTGGTCCTCTTCTGGCAATGAAACGTCTGAATGCATGAATGCAAGACTCAGTATCAAGTGAATGTGCAACCTCCAAGTGTATAGCACGGCTGGTAAGACATGTGAAAATCACGCCGTACCGTTTTACAATGCTGCGGCCTCGTTTTACCTCTAATGGCCCAAAATAATCAACCCCTACATGCGTGAAGGGCGGAAGGCCAGGGGTCAACCTGTCAACTGGCAAGTCTGCCATTTTCTGTTCACCTGCACTCAACTTGACTCTTCTGCATCTGGTGCATTCATAAACTACCTTTCTGGCCAGAGTGTTGGCGCAAGGAATCCAATATCTTTGTCTGAGTTTGGAGAGCATGAAATTTCTTCCACTGTGTCCAACTTCTTGATGGATGTGCTGAAGTAAGAGTTTGGAAACGTGATGGTCCTTAGGAAGAATAGCAGGGTGTTTCTGCTCAATGGGCATTGCCATTTTACTCAGACGCCCACCAACCCTTAAGATACCACTGTCCAGAAGAGGATCCAACCTGTAGATGGAGCTGTTTCTGTTTACATTTTGCATGCCTTTCTGCAAACAGGCTATTTCTTGAGAGAATCCCTGCCTTTGGCAAAACTGTAAGATTGCGACCTCAGCATCCTCTAGATCACTGATTGATAGTATATATGGACCTGTCTTTTCATGTTTTCCTTTTCTTGTGGTCATGGTATGTCTGTTTAGATCTTTCTTGCCATTCTTACATAATTTCAACAGAACAGACTTGAACCTCAGGAACCATGCCACAGCTTTCTTGAGCCTCACCCAAGTTGAGAAATAATTCATGAGGTAAGTAGTGGCGTCACAGTTTTCCTTCACAGCAACATTGACAGTGACAACTCCTTTTCTTAATTCAGGGTCATCTTGAGAGAGAATGGGTTCAGAAGGAAGCTCTGGCCAGCAATGAGATGGTTCCTTCAGAAAGTCTGGGCCACTGATCCATGTTGTTCTTTTCAAGAATGTGTTGACATGTAGTCCCCGGGAGGCGTAATCAGCGGGATTAAGTTTTGTGCCTATATACTTCCATTGGGAGACATCGGACTCACTTCTGATGACATTAACATGGTTTGCCACAAAAGTTAGGAATCTTCTGCTTTCATTCCGGATGTACCTTAGAACAGTCATGCTATCTGTCCAAAACAGAGACTTTTCCAATTCCATATGCAACTCCTCAGATAGCATCTTGTCCATTCGTACGGCCAAAACTGCAGCAGTGAGCTCCATTCGTGGTGTGGTCATCAGTTTTAAAGGAGCAACTCGGGCCTTTCCCATTATAAAGGTGACATGAACCTTGTTGCTGCTAGACAGCCTGAGATAGGTAACTGCTCCATACCCAAGGTCACTCGCATCACAGAAGTGATGCATCTGTGCTGTTTTGACATCTCCAAAGTTGTTTGGTACAAGGCATTGGTTGACCTTGAACTCCCTCACTCTTGGAAGATCTTGCCACCATTGGTTCCAAGCTTGAGCGTGGACCTCTGGCAATTCTTCATCCCATCCAATGTTCTGCTTGCATAACTCTTGCAAGATGTGTTTTGCCGGAAAGGTGAGAGGTGCAAGGAATCCAAGTGGGTCATATATAGAACTGACCATGGACAGAATCCCACGTCTGGTGCATGGACGCTCCTTTATGGTCACCTGGAATGTGAAAGTGTCTTCCTTAACACACCATTGCACACCGAGAGCTCTTTCAACTGGCAAATCTTCTATGTCAAGGTCAAGATTCTTTATGTCCTTGGCCCTCTCAGGCTCTGGAATGGAGGCCAATACAGCTCTGTTGTTACTAATCCATTTGGTAAACTTAAAGCCTCCAGTTGCACAGAGTAATTTCAGCTCTTTACAAAGTCCAATGGCATGGCCCTCTGTGTCCACCGCCTTTAACAAATCATCCACATAAAAGTTGTTCTTGACTGTGCTAGTTGCATCAGCTGAGAAGCACCCCTTGTTATCCTCAGCTGTCCTTCTTAAAGCATAACTTGCACAGCTAGCTGATGATGTCGCGCCAAAAAGATGTACAATCATCCTGTACTCTTTCAGTGGCTGACTGACGTCCCCATTTGGCCACCAAAGGAAGCGCAAGAAGTTCACATGATGAGATGGGACCTTTACTTGATAGTACATTTTCTCCACATCAGCCATGATAGCAATGTTGTCAAGACGAAAGCGGACTAAGACCCCAATTAAGCTGTTTGTAAGATTGGGACCTTGAATGAGTTCAGTGTTCAGTGAGGCACCCTGATAAGCTGCAGAGCAGTCAAATACCACACGCAAGCTCCCCTTCTTTGGGTGAAACACACCATGGTGTGGAATATACCACACTTTTCCATTTTCCTGCATCAACTGGTCTTGGGGTACAAGTTCAGCATGTCTGCATGATAGGACCTTTTCCATAAATGCCTTATACTCATTATGAAAGTCACTATTCCTTTGAAACTTTCTTTTTAAAGACAATGCTCGTTGCTCTGCCATGTGACGGTTGTTTGGCATCATAGGATTATCCTTCTTGAATGGCAAAGGCAATTGATAATGTCCATCTACTATTTCAACAGAGCTGTCCATTATCTGCATGAATTTGTGGTCTTCCACCGACATTTGTTTCTTTTCCTCAAAACTCTTTTCTGGGAAATCATGACTGTATTGCTGAATCAAAAGTTCACTCAGGTTATCAACAGAAATCCGATGTGCATGAACATATTTCTGACCTTGCTTGTTGATGCATGCATCCTCAGTATGGAGAAGTCCATTCACCACCCAACCTAGAAGTGTTTTAACAGCAAAGGGTCCATTACCCTGGCTATTGATAATTCTCCAAGGTTCCATCAATTTGGGTGCATTAATCCCAATCAGAAGGTCAATCCCAGCATTAATGTTGGGAATATCAACATCTTGAAGATAAGGCCATTTTCGAATATCTTCTTGTCTGGGGATATGTTCCCTGTTGACTGGAATTTCCTGCTGAGTGTAAACTTCAGGTAATTTTATGAATTCCTTTCCTTCCAAGCTACACACTTCCAGGCCCTTGACTACCAGGCTGTTAACAGATTTCTTTTGCCCCATAGTGCGCAGAAGTATTTGTTGATGTTTCCCATTAGCATTCAAGTTCTTCCTAAGTTGTTCTGTGCAAAAGGTTGCGGAACTCCCTGGGTCAAGGAAAGCGTATGTCTGAACTACATGATTTGAATTACTCATTTTGACTTGAACTGGTATTATTGCAAGTGTACAATGTTTATCACTACATTCAAGTGCCTCTGTTTTCATTGAAACCAACCCACTGCTCACTGCCTTTTTGTCTGAAGGACATGCATTACTCTGCTCTTTCGTTACATTTTGAGGTATATGCAAGATAGTGGGATGTAATTTTGAACAAATTGAACAGGTTTGTCTATTTTTGCAAGTCAAACTCATGTGTCCTTTAGCAAGACAACCAAAGCAGACACCTTTAGTCTTTAGCAGCTCAACTCGTGCGTTGTGAGACTTCTTCATCAGCTCTTGACATGACACAATCTCATGCTCACCATTACAGGCAGGACAGAATTTGGATGAACTGTTTTTGGGTATATTGGATACTTGCATTGTGCTCTCTGTGTTGTTCTTTGGTGCAACTGCTACTGTTGTGGCGAAACTGCTCCCTCTGCTCTTCTGCATGGAACTCAGTGGCTTGCTACTGTTAGCGGCTATTTTTGGTGACCTTCTGTTTGAGGAGCTGTCTTGGAGGTTACCAAAGACTGGGTCTTGTAGAATCCTGGCCTGCCTTTCCAGAAAGAGGACAAGATCAGCAAACGTGGCTCTTGCTCCTGTTCGTTCCCTGATGTCAAAAGCATGTGATCTCCATTTTTCTTTCACTTTGTAAGGCACCTTGGAGATCAGAAGCCTCAGGTTTAATGGAAGGTTCAGCTCATCCATGTACCTTAAGGTACGCATTACATTACAGCATCCACGGAGGAAAAGAGCATAACTGTACAGAGCTTCTCCATTGTCTGATGGGATATTATTCCAATTTAAGGCTTTATCCATATAAGCATTAGTAATTTTAAATTCATCTCCAAAATGAAGTTCCAAT
Organism: Abramis brama; assembly: GCF_963993115.1. NCBI lineage: Eukaryota > Metazoa > Chordata > Actinopteri > Cypriniformes > Leuciscidae > Abramis > Abramis brama. The sequence continues at coordinate 34,371,424 of NC_139972.1, forward strand.
AGCCGTTTTGCCTCTGCATACCCTCTATCTGCATCCATATGAAGGCAACTTCTGACCAGCTCCTTTGGTTGGCCAGAGGTGTATTGTTCAAGGTAATACAGTCTGTCTTGGCTATTGCTGGTGTTGTTCTCAATACAGTGTTCGAATGCCTGCATAAATGGTCTGAAGTTCAGAGGTTCACCGTTAAATATGGGTAGATGCCTAGTTGGAAGTAAAGTCATTTTCTGTTGCTGTGCAATAAGATCAGCAACAGTACCTAGGTTGCTGGTATCTGCTGGTATCCATGTGGAAAGGAAGTACCTGCAGATGCTTGACTGGTCGGATTCAACTGTAAGGTCTGAACAGGCCTTTGTGACCTCCGTGGTCTTGTATCCTGTGTTAAAACCTTTTGCAATGGTGTTTTGGGAACAGTAGAGATTCTGGCATATTCCACTGGTGAGGGTTCTGGATGAACATGTTCCTTGATTCTGTCATACTTGCTCTCCAGATACGCATTCATGCCATCTCCTGGCAATTCTGAAACTTCTGTCGATATGAGTTTAGAGTTCATAGATTCAGCATCAATGCTCCGTAACACTCGCACCTTTGCATTAGCTGCAGCCAACTCTGTTTCAAGTTCAACTCTTTCCATTGCATTTTGCACTTTAATTCTTTCCATTTCCAAGGCGTGTTTTTTCTTCAGTCCTTCAGTCCGTTGCAATAGAGCTGCCTTTTCAGCTTCAGCTTTTAAACGTGCGGAAGACACTGACGAAGATTTTGAGGCAACACTGGCACCAGAACGTGAATGTTCTACTTTACTGGCACGTGCTGCCACAATGGATATACTGTCCAGAGGAGACACCACAGTTTGGGGTTCATAGCTTTGAGCACTCTTCCACATTTCTACCTCATTCAAAAATGTTTCAAAGGTTTGCATCTTTGGTTGGTACCAATCATCATTGTCACTTTTCTTTTCCTCTTCCTCATACAGCACTTGCACAGACTGATGCACATCTTTAAATTCATCCAATGCCACATGGAGATGTTCAATGCCTGTGTCAACGGCTTCAATATCTCCACCTTTTAATAATTCCTTTAATTCATTCATTTTACGTGTACACATGCCAAGTTTTCCTCTGCGCGTTGCGCAAAGCTCTTTAAGTTTGTCATCAGCCATATTTTAGCTTTTTGAGAACAACAAAACAAAAACAATTATTCCAGAAAATTATTTTCTTTTTCCTTTTCAAAAAATTAAACACAGCACATTTATCTTCAACTCATTTCATTCTCATCTGGCTTCATTTAAGCTTATATGTGCATGAACAAAAAATCATGGTGCGCTCCAGTAGCAAATCCAGTAACAAATGATAATGCACTCCAATAGTGAACTTGAAAAGGTCAATTCTCAAAAGATCCAAAACTTTGTCAACTCCAAAGTATCAAAAAAAAAAAAAAAAAAAAAAAACTTTTCCGCTTCAATAACAGTCAAACAAATGCTTCCATGGGTTCCAAACAATTCGATTGTGAAGCAGTGTAAACGGTTGCAAAGTTCTTTACTTATTGTAGTGGCGGACCACTCTTAGCTGGGACGTATTGCTTAGCTTCTTTGACAAGCTATCCAACACAGTTAAACTTAAATTGTACCTTTTTTGAGGTGGATGAGATGGTATTCCAGCAGATAGGTAAACAGGGCAGGTATGCAGAGCAAGGCAGGTAAGCAAAGCAAAGCAGGCAGCGGCAGGTAAGTAGGTTGGTAGTAGCAGACAAAGCATGGACTCCAGTAATCCAACAAACAATTGGTAAGTGGTTGAAAAATGGTGGTTAAAAAAGGCACAACTTAATATCAAAAATAATGTCCAAATACTGTTCAATAGTGATTCAATAGCGATTCAATAGAGATTCAATAGCGATTCAGTAGCGATGTAAAGAACTGTATGCTTAATACGTTCCAACAGCTTCCTTGTTCTTTTTTGTTTTAGAAAGGTGAGAGGCGGCCATCTTTATCTTCAAACATTCTCACCGACCGTCAAACTAAAAGTCCCTACAAAATAAGGGACCCTAAATCAAACAAAATATACCAGTGCTCCAATAGCACAACAATTTAGATTAAACTCAAAACGGCTCCTACATACAGTATTTACTGAATTCGTTTTCTTAACGGTCTTGATAGCCACGTTAACCCTTATGAAAATTAACTATGGTTAAACCAAAAAAAAAAAAACCTTGGTAACGTTAGGCCTATTTGTAGTATAACTGTGGTTATTAAAAATGGTAATAAAAATCCGCCAAAAACGTGGTTACTATTTTTTAAAGGTGCCTTATGCAACTTGGAGCGACCTATAGGCAATTAGTTGAATTACACTGGTAACGGTTACTAACGGAGTTTGATTGACAGCTTTGCTTCCCAGTAGGCGGAGACATTTTTTGCTTGCAGGCTGCAGTCAGACAGACCATCAGAGTTACACAGCTGAGACGGTAGGGTAGAGACTGGTGTGCAACCTATCCGAGCAATATCAAATATGCATTCCCCAGAGGTAAACTTTCATACTAGAATCAAAAGTTGAATGCTCTTCTCCAAATTTGGAAAACGTGACATTTTGAAATAGCGTTGTGATAATAATTGAATAACAAGATCGGAACGAGTTTGAATATCAAGCCAACATGAGCAAAAGCTGCCCATCTTTGACGCACAGTTTTGTGTTAGCTAACAATGTTGATTAGCTAATTAAGCTAACGCTATCACGGACTGCAATTCCTACCAGATCTGGACTAATAATTGATGCTGTCCAAGTTACAGACAGCCTTTTACTATATTTATCAGGAGAAGAAAATATCAAAGTCCTACACTGACCTTGTAGAATTTATATATTTATATATCTATATGCATATATATATATATATATATATATATATATATATATATATATATGTATACATCTATATATATATATATATATCTTTATGCATATGTATATATATGTATATATCTATCTTTATGCATATGTATATATCTATCTCTATATCTGTACTGTATATATCTATATACATACATATATATATATCTATATGCATATGTCAGGCATGTGATTGGCTAAGGACAAAAAAGCAGGAAAATATACTGAGACCCTGAACCGCCCGCAGTGGAAATCAAAGCCAAGTGTCTAATCCACTGCGCCATCAACACCATTAACACCATTCTATAATAATAGTAGTAATAATAATTATAACAACAATGACAATAACTTATTTGAATTTTAAAAAATATTATCTTTTTACCAAACCTATACTGCTAAATGTGCAACATCCAACTTTTTATGACACATGACAACAACTTATTTAAATTTAAAAAAATTAAATATATCTTTTTACATTTTTTTTTAAACCAAACTTAAACTGCTTAATGTGCAACATCCAACTTATTATGTCATGAGCACAACTTATTTGGTGGATGTGTAACAGTGGGAATCAAAAGCAAGTGTCTTGTCCACTGCTCCATCACCACCTCTCTCTTTATATAGCCTACACTACTACACAGAAATAACATACAATTAAATTATGCTTATTTTAAATGTATTGTGCAGGCTAGGTATACAAAAATATAGGCTTTTAATAATCTTTCAGTGCGCGAAACCATGATAATATGAAACGCTTTAAAACAGAGCGCACAAAGCGCGTATGCGCATCGTGGGCGCAGAATGATGTGCTCAAAGCAACATGGAGTCACAGTGTTCAGCGCTGCACAAGTGCGCATTTAAAAGTTCACGGCACAAAGCGAAGAAATGTAGATCGCACTAATCTTAGTGTATATCTGTCCAACAGTTTATTGATCATTTGTTTCTTCACAGTTTTAAATTCCAGTTATTGTGCGTTTGATGCCGATTCATAGTCATTGTGATGTGTGTGATCTAACAGGCACACGGTAGCGAGTCGTTTAAAAACAGCAACAAACTCCAACAAAATAAAGTCATTGTATGCAAATCCACAGCCTTTTCTCTACAGATCAAGCATTATAATGTGGATATCATATTGGAGAGAGTTTCACCGTGCATCTTGCTGTAACCGGAAGAGGCGCGCGCGCTGTTTGAATACTGAATGGAGAATGACAGCCGCAGAGGAGGGAAAATGAGTTTCCGTATACTTTATTGATGTAAATAGACTTCTGTCACTCACATTAAGCTATGAAATAGGCTTCAGATGAATTTGTCACCCAAACTGACGTGAAAAAAACGCCCGGTGTGGCCCTGTTGCGCGGGGACGGCGATTGTGGTTCCGTCCCGGGTTACCATGGTGACGGCTGTGAGATTTTTTTTTACAGATCTGCATGATTCACGTAGGTCACATTTTCAGGGCGGAAAATCCGGAATTCCGGATTAATCCGGAAAAATCACATCCCTGATAAAGTCTCCAGCCTGCATGCCAAACTTAAATTTTGGTTGTGAGTTCCACTGCCATACTGTATGGCCAGTTGGACAAACCTGTAAATAATAATTCAGAATAAATATTTATAGTCAAAACATCCAAGGATTGATGCTTTGGCTCTTAAGACGTTAGCAACTCACCCACTCAATGATGCATGCTGTGCCTCTTCGATTGACCTTGATGTCAAAAGGGGGAAGGGCCCTACACTCCTTAGATGTCTGTGCGTTCCAATGGAGGCACCTGTCTACTGGTTGAGTCATGAAGGTGGCAAGGCTCTTTAGGCAGTCTTCATAGGCAATGTAACCACGATGGCCAATTAGATCATCATCACAGAGTACCTCACATCGGTCAGGCATGTCATCTGTTTCTGGTTCCTCGTCCGGGCAGTCATGGACAGTCTCATCAATTCCAATGATTGGCAGTTTTTCAATATTTTGATTGGGAATAGTTCCTCCCATTCTACTTAGCCATAATGGAAAATGTATAAAGCAGTGTCATCAATGATATAAAAACTATGACCAATTCACATATTATACAGGACTTGACAGAAAGTCAATTAAACTCCATATGAACTTTTGGAAACCAACCTCAAACAAATATTGGGAACATAATCTTCATCAGAGTCATCTTCAGGGCTTGACATTAACTTTTTGAGGCACTTGTCCTTCGGACAAGTAAATTTATGTTTTACTTGTCCATGCACAAAAGTCACTTGTCCGGGTAAAGATTTATAATTTTATCATTTATTTTTTTGTGTTTTGCTAATGCAGAATTCGAACAAACCGTTGAAAGCATCCAAACACTATCAATATTAATAAAATTCAGTTGAAACAGTAGACAGGAACGTGTCCCAAGAATAGAGTTCCCCTTCAACAAGAAATAAGGATTTCCAGACTCCATAATACAAAGTAATACTTTGCACGCTGGTGTGCAGTGTATCACCAGAGGTAGTGGTGACTCTTGTAGGTATCCTCAGTATTTGCAAGCTAGCTAGACTTACTGTATACTATATCTAAAATAATTTTGTAGACATAACAATTAGAGATGCACCGATTACAATTTTCTAGGCCGATTCCGATTTTTCATTGAGTTTGACCTGCTGATACCGATTTAAGCCGATTCCGATTTATTTATTTTTCTAACCACTTTACAGCACACACAAATATTTATTTTCAATCTTTTCTTTAACCTTTTCACGCGTAAGTTTAAAATATTCTAACTGACACCCCCACCCCCCACCCCCAGAGTGAGTTTTTTCAAGGCGAACGTTCCCTTTAATGTTTCCATGGCGACGCGTCACGCGATACACCGCAGCCACAATAATACTGTATGACAGATGTGTCGCTTTTATTTCGCTTTTCCTTTTTTATTCAAAATATTCACAAATTTGCTTACCATGTCATCAACTAGCCTGTCTGAAGAAATATGTGTAAGTGAGTGGCTCTGCGACTCTGGCTCAGCGCCAGCCAACGCGCGAAAGCACAGTTTGAATCTGGCAGTTATGCGAGCGAGTGGCACATAACGTGAAGTAACATGGCATTTTATTTTGTTTGAAATTTAACTTGTCCAGTGGGACAACTAATTTTCTCTTCCACTTGTCCTACAAAAAAATCCACTTGTCCCGGACAAGCGGACAAGCCTTAATGTCGAGCCCTGCATCTTGACCTTCTACCTCAGATTCTGGATCCTTTTCAACAATATCTGGTGGAGTTCCATCTGCCCAATCAATTCTAGAAACAAGAAAGACTAATTACATTAAATATTCGCAGATTATTTTTTTATACCAAGTACAAGAAAAAAAAGTCACTTACACACTGTTGATTACATCATTGAACTGGTCCTCATTCACATTGGGTTCATCTTCCACCAGGCTCATGGATGTCAAACTACAGGAACAAAATATTTATGATAAACAATGATAGTAACCTGCAATAGCAGTGACACTCACTCCTGCTTACAAAATGGCACCTCGCGGGAACAGGATGAGTATCGCTGCTAAACGTATCAGACTTGGTAGTGATATCCGTCAATTAATAGGGCTGGGACGGTATGGATTTTTTCTTACCGCGGTTGAAAAGCAAGAAATTCCCGCGGTATTGCGGTAAACCGCTTTAAACCTCAACCCCCCTCCCCACCCTCCCCCAGTTTTTTTTTTCTGCGACGTTGCGGCTGGAACAACAAACAAAGTGTGTCAATGATAATCTCAGGTAGTGTTTATGTGCTTTATTTAATGTTAAAAGCATGCAATGTGACTTTGAATATCGTTTAGTGCTCCAGCTTTGTAGCTGTAAAAGCAACAATGGATAATTCACCTCAGATCTTGAAATTAAACAAATGGAAACAAGAACGTTCAAACTGTGAACGTGTATTCTTTGACAAATATTGTTTTAGTAACTCATAGCCTATGTATTTTTAATAATGTTTAAATGGTGTAATATTTATTTATTTACGGTGCGGCTTTGGACGCGGCGTCCGTCGAAAATAGACTAGGCGCCTATCTTTAGCGAAGCGGCGCGGAGAGACGCTTCTGAAATGCGCCGCGTCGTGTCTGTTGTAAACACAAGCATTGACTAGAGTGGGCGCGATCAGCTCCGGTAGCCGCGTCGCAGCCGTAACGCGCCACAGAGTGTAAATAAGGGGTTATAGTCAATAGCCTACGAATGGAATGTTATTATGTGTCATGAAACAACTTGCAAACTTGCGAAAGGTCGGATTTGCTCCATCTTTTGATAAGTTTTGTTTAGAAAACCTTGAATCCATGTAAGACACAATGTTATTAGACACAATCCATGTCATTAGAATCAATGAATCCATGTCATTAGACACAACGTGAACACATGTGAAGGCCAGTGTTTATTTATTTTTTTGCGGTGATGACGGTGACGAGCTCAGACCCGCGGTAGGCGTCACGTGACCGCGGTATTGCGGTAATGCGGTACCTGGGCTGAATTGGGTTTGTAATGAAACCTTACGGACTGACTGAGGAGCAGGAGTAAGTATCACACCACTAAAATGAAATATAGAATGAACGGAAAACAAACAAATCACGCTAACCTTTTCTCAAGACATTCATCATCATTTTCTTCTGTCAACGGTAGAATATCCTCAAACTTCTCCATATCCCTTTAGTTTTGAAGAGTACATTATTTTTTTTTATAGGGGGGCTAGATAGAAGTATGAATCACTAGGATTTGAAACTCGTTACTAACTAAGAATACTAACCTGTCCGAAGCCGAGCCACCTCCAATAGTTGAGCCTGGTGCAATGAACACCGACATTCGTTTGGATGGGGTAGAAGTAGATGGGCCCTTCTCATAACTACGGAAAACAGAATAAACATAAACAGCTCAACTAATCACGACGTCATCTGGACTATCCAGTACTGTACCAGGCATAGGGGATAAACAATATGCGTCTTTTGACCAACTTGCACAAGGCAAAATATAGCTAAAAATTCTGTGCAATTTATTACGTTTGGTCGACCAACCTGAACCCACAAAGCATATTTTTTACTTTCTCTTTTGCAGAGATCACAATGAATGTTTGCGAACATTAGGTTGTTACAATATTTTCCAGCAGCACATGGAATAAAGGAACGTCTGCTTGGACGTAATTTAGCTAGCTAACGTTTGCATAACGTTAGTTCTCATGTTGACCTACTCGCGGGAAAAAATCCTACTCCTAAATCAATGTTATTATTTTTTTTATTTAATAAAGTAGGATCAGCTAACAAGAAGAAATAATTTCGATATCTAGCACAATAACAATCTAGCAGCAGTACATCGCTAGAGCACTCATTGACTAACTAGCTAACTGAGGTATTACATTACTGTAACTTACCTGTCCAATAGAAACGTGGCCAACTCTGCATCGCTCTTCAATCCAAATTCAAACTTCATCTGCCGCCATCTGACAAACGCCAAACCCAGATTTACTCTGGTTTTACTCCGGGCTTTATCCGATGCTCTCTTTGCGTTGCTATATTTTCTTTTCTTGTTTTTTTGGCAAGCTCCGTCGCTAGTAGGGCTTGCGTCCGCCATTACTTCAACAAAATATTGGGCGTGTTTGTAACTCTCAGTGTACCTGCCCTCAAAGCAGGGTATCTGCACAATTTTTAAAGTCAAATTTAAGGCTTTTTAAGACCTTTTTAAGACCTGAAGAAATCAAAATTAATACCGTACATTAGGGGTGCGCAATATTGACAAAAATATGTCTAGATATTTTCAAAGTTTTGTTGATAATAATTAAATGATATTTTACTGATTGTATTTTTGTACTGGTACCCTGGCTGGTTTAGGCCTGTTGTTGACAGAAGACTCACGAAGATATTCATATTTTTTATATTCTATGCAGTGGTCAGTTCACAGTAGTGACCGAAATTAACATTTTTATTAAGGGGCAATATTTGCAACCTTAAATTGATTTCCAGGGGCATTTTCACCTATATATGGATATTGTTTCTAAACATATTTAGAGGTATGCATCACCCTTTTATGTCAAATTCTAACATTCAAATTAAATTATATTAGAATAACACAGTACCAATGTCAAATTAAATCATTCAATTAAAATCCATCCTTGCAGTGCAGAGGTGACACAGAAGCGCGGCATCAAAACTGGCATTACTATATTTGCACTTCATTTACAATTGCATAAATAAAGCTATTCAATATTTAAATATGAAATGATTTATAATTTTAACGTTTTAATTAAAGGATACTCTAAATATGAAACTGAAACCACCAGTAGGTGGCGGCAAGTCACTGTCTTAATAAGCGAGTTGTTGGGAGTCAACCAATTTGTTAAAACGGCTGATTCATTCAGAAAAACAAGTGATTGTTCATTGAATCGTTAAAATGATTCGTTCAAAACACGGATTTCAGTAAAAAAGAAAAAAAAAAAAATCATCGCTGTCTGTTATAAATGTCTGTTATAAATGACTTTGGACCACGGCTTCATTATGAAATTCTCGTCGGCAATATAGTGAAAATTGACAATATTGTGTCCAAAAAGTAACTCACAATGTTAACTTTATTGTTAATTTAACTGTTGTATAAAATAAATAGCACATTTGCAATTGTGCACAGGAAAACGGCACTCTTGCTCATGTGATATTCTAATATAACAACATATAATATAAATATAAGACAAAAACTCATTTGGGGACATCTATAAACTGACACATCACGCAGTGAAAGCAAGCATGAGAGAAACGTGATGTCAGCTCGCAGTCGCAGTGCCTCATACATAGTTAAAACAATGATTACAATATCATCATAGTTCATAGACAATATCGCACACTCCTAAGCACATAAAGAATGAACTTACAACTGAACTGACATTTACTCGTTTTCTTCTCTCCTCTCGCGTGCAGGAGACAGACGTAGGCTAATATACTGCCGTAAGTGACGCGAATTGCCACGTGAACAAGCAAATCCACAAGATAGAATTAAAAAAATAAAAAGAGCCACTAATTAGATGGACTTATCTAAATGCTTTCGAAATTAAAACTAAGTCAAAGTGTCATCTAAAATTTAAGACCTTTCATAAATAAAAATAAGACATTTTTTTAAAAATTATAATTTTTTAAGACTTTTTATGGCTTTAAATTTAAAAAATCTAATTTAAGACCTTTTAAGACTTTTTAAGGATCTGCGGGGACCCTGTCAAAGCCTGTCATTGGCTATCACCTCACACACACCCTTACAAATGTACACGCCCCAAAACGTCCCGACTCCATGCTGGCTACCAAGGCAGTGGGGGGAATTTCAGTTCTGACACTATGCCAGATACTATGTTTTAACGTTAGCTGATGACATATAAGGGTTATTATTGGATATTTTATTATGGAACAAGTTGCATAAGGCACCTTTAAGAGAAGAGTTTTCAGCTTCCACACAGTGTTTAAAAATGTCCCGCATTTAAGAGATTGATTTACTGACAGATACTATCGCATATTAACAAAGATTGTATACACAATTAAACGGACTTTATGTATAAAGTCTACAAAAGCTTGTTTTAGGTCTTTTGAGGTGTGGGTTCAACTGATCTTTCTTAAAACAGATGGAAAATGTAAAGACGCATGCTACATTTTCAGTGGGTTTTTTTGCCTCCAGCTCTCACCAACTGAACATCATTTAAAAAGCTAACGTTAGCTTGAAAACTGTAACGTAAACTTAACACAAATGTAATATAAAATATCGTTCACATGCAGACTCTTAAGTTAACTTACCTCAGCCGGTGATCGGTTGGCATGATGTCCGCTGTGACGAACCAGGCTCAATTAAAGGGTGTTATTTCCGAAGAATCCAAACCAATCCAAACGGACTGACTGACAACAGGGCTCCTGCTCACGGCTGCTCTCGACGAATACGATTGCTTTGAACCCCTGTTAATCTCACAATCCAGTTCACGAGAGTAGACTGAATTCAAATCTCCCGCTTCGCTTGCCGTTGATACAGATCCAAAGTCGACTGATCAGCTAACTGTTGTGGGCGGGACTAAACAGCGGAAACGTAATGGCGGCAAATTTGAATCTGCGTCATCGCGTGCGCGCGCACGCACACACACACACACACACACACACAAAGCCCTGAATGTGCAGCAACGGAGATTTGGAAAAAATATTAATAAAATATACATGAAATTATGGGAGAATAAGACAATGAAATAATGATCAAAATGAGCATCTATTTGCAAGACAAGATTAAAAGACTATAGCCTATGCAATAACAAAATAATTCAATAGGGATCTCCCAGTCACGTGACCTCTAGCCGCGTGTCAGCCATTTTGACGGAATACTTCAGCGCACCTACATACATGAGAATGCGGATTATCACATGTTTTATGATTGCGAATTGATTAAAAATAATATAATAGTATATAATGGTAATGGTCACTGTATTAATTATCTTGAGCCTGCTGTAATGTTCCTATAAATATATTTTCTATTATGAAGTGAGTGCTTTGTTTGCACAAAAAAAAACTTGAATGTGCGTTGAAGATTGATAGATTAATATTTTGTAAATATTTTTATTTTTGCACTAAGCACTCACATCGCTTCATAAACTTGAGGTTAAACCACTGGGGTCACATGGATTACTTCAACGATGTCTTTATTACATTTCTGGAGCTTGAAAGTGGTAGTTGCATAGGCTGTCAATGGATGGACAAAAAGCTCTCAAATTTCATTAAAAATATCTTAATTTGTGTTCCAAAGACGAATTAATGTCTTACAGGTTTGGAACGACATGAGGGTGAGTAATGACAAATTTCATTTTTGGGTGAACTAACCCTTTAAATGCTGTTTGAGAAATGCTTTTTAATATTCGTTGAGATTTGTTATGAATAGTGGCCTGGTATTTTGTGGTTTGCTTGTCAACAGTTTTCTCATTTCATTCACTTTATGAGGTTGTACATACTCGCATACTCGCATATTCCATACTTGTTTTGTTTTATTGAACAGACAAAATATTGTTTTGAGCAAATGATTTTCATGTGTAATGTTCATTAAATGTTTTTTTTTTTTTTTATTCTATTGCACTTAATTCAAGCTGATGTTAATGTCATCACACTTGACATTTGTTTATTCTCACACATGCTTGACATTTATAGCAGCAGCTTGTATCCTGTTGCTTTAATGTTTTTTTTTTTTTCAAACAGCAGTTAATTCTGTCATAGGCCTACTCATTTATACTAAGATATACTTGTCAGACAATTCAATGAATTAATATTTTTGTGAATGTTATAATAAATGTTAAAGTTATGGTTTATTTGTGCTCTGTTATTCCAGAATTTGTTTTAACAAAAAAACTTTTGTCATGTTAAGTTGTGTTGAAGTTGACTTAACTCATAATTTTAAGGCAACCGTGTAAACTTCTTAGTTAATTGTTACAACAAACTGTATGTAGTTAAGATTACGCTGAGATAACTTAAAATAGTTTGTTCATATAATATTAAATTAAGTTGAGTGAACTTAAATTTGTAAATTAACTTAATCCCTTTGATTGCTTGAATAAGTTGATACAATATTTAATCCTTAGTTATGACAACAAAACAACGTTAAGTTAAAAAATAATCTTTGATTCAAAAAACAAAATAATAGTTGAAACAACAAAATCACTTGTTGTAAAAACTCACATTTTTAGTTTCAATGAACTCAAAATTTTAAGGCAACCAGTTAACTTACTTTTTTTAGTCAAACTAACAAATCATTTTTTACAGTGTATATATATATATGTGTGTGTGTGTGTGTGTATATATATATGTGTGTATATATACAGTGAGGAAAATAAGTATTTGAACACCCTGCTATTTTGCAAGTTCTCCCACTTAGAAATCATGGAGGGGTCTGAAATTGTCATCGTAGGTGCATGTCCATTGTGAGAGACTTAATCTAAAAAAAAAAATCCAGAAATCACAATGTATGATTTTTTAACTATTTATTTGTATGATACAGCTGCAAATAAGTATTTGAACACCTGATAAAATCAATGTTAATATTTGGTACAGTAGCCTTTGTTTGCAATCACAGAGGTCAAACGTTTCCTGTAGTTTTTCACCAGGTTTGCACACACTGCAGGAGGGATTTTGGCCCACTCCTCCACACAGATCTTCTCTAGATCAGTCAGGTTTCTGGGCTGTCGCTGAGAAACACGGAGTTTGAGCTCCCTCTAAAGATTCTCTATTGGGTTTAGGTCTGGAGACTGGCTAGGCCACGCCAGAACCCTTGATATGCTTCTTACAGAACCACTCCTTGGTTATCCTGGCTGTGTGCTTCGGGTCATTGTCATGTTGGAAGACCCAGCCTCGACCCATCTTCAATGCTCTAACTGAGGGAAGGAGGTTGTTCCCCAAAATCTCGCAATACATGGCCCCGGTCATCCTCTCCTTAATACAGTGCAGTCGCCCTGTCCCATGTGCAGAAAAACACCCCCAAAGCATGATGCTACCACCCCCATGCTTCACAGTAGGGATGGTGTTCTTGGGATGGTACTCATCATTCTTCTTCCTCCAAACACGTTTAGTGGAATTATGACCAAAAAGTTCTATTTTTGTCTCATCTGACCACATGACTTTCTCCCATGACTCCTCTGGATCATCCAAATGGTCATTGGCAAACTTAAGACGGGCCTTGACATGTGCTGGTTTAAGTAGGGGAACCTTCCGTGCCATGCATGATTTCAAACCATGACGTCTTAGTGTATTACCAACAGTAACCTTGGAAACGGTGGTCCCAGCTCTTTTCAGGTCATTGACCAGCTCCTCCCGTGTAGTTCTGGGCTGATTTCTCACCTTTCTTAGGATCATTGAGACCCCACGAGGTGAGATCTTGCATGGAGCCCCAGTCCGAGGGAGATTGACAGTCATGTTTAGCTTCTTCCATTTTCTAATGATTGCTCCAACAGTGGACCTTTTTTCACCAAGCTGCTTGGCAATTTCCCCGTAGCCCTTTCCAGCCTTGTGGAGGTGTACAATTTTGTCTCTAGTGTCTTTGGACAGCTCTTTGGTCTTGGCCATGTTAGTAGTTGGATTCTTACTGATTGTATGGGGTGGACAGGTGAGTAGTACTTATGGGGGAGCTTGTGTCAAAATGATTTACGACTTTGACCTTTGACCTTTTGGCAGGTTGAACTTCCGGTGACCTTATGATTGATGGGTTGAACTTCCGGAATGCGGTCATGGGATTAACCTATTGACCCTGCTAGCCTATCGATCATGTTGTATGACAGTTAGTTTTGAACTATGACCTATCTAGGACTAAATCATAATTTTGACGGGTAGTTTTGCCCTATTTAAATAGAACAGATGTTTTTTGCCGTTTGTTTGAACTTTGTCCCAGTTATATGTGTGTGTGTGTGTGTGTGTGTGTGGTTATTGTGCCTGCGCCCCCACCGCAGTGAAAGTGAGAAGCGTATGTCACACAAAATAATCTCATCCTTTAAAATAAAACATACATTGAAACCAATTATTTTAGATGAATAAAAGTGTATAAAATAAAAAGCTACTAAAACCAATTATTTTAGATAAAAATTACATAAACATTCTATCTTTTATATAATTTATATAATTTATATAATCTAAAGCAATTTAACTAAGGTTGAAAATATTCTGTTCTTTTAAAAGCTTACTAAAACCAATAGTTTTAGCTGAATAAAAGTGTATAAAACATTCTATCCTTTATATTCTATCCTTTATATAATTTATATAATATAAATTATATAATCTAAGGTTGAAAAAAAAACATTCTATCCTTTAAAAGTATATAATGGAATGCTTACACAGTATATCTTACAAAAAAGAATAAAAATAAAAATCTTCTTACATGTTTGTAAGTCGGACGGTCTCTGACTTCAGTGATCAAGATATCAGGGGGTGAAATTATAATCCTAAAGGTTTAAAAATGTTTTAAAGTTGTAATAATGCTTTTAAAATCAATGAATTATTAAAAGTGGTAAAACAAAAACACTCCTTTCCTGTATGAGCTCACCAGCGTCTATGCACGCCCCCTCTCCGTCTGAGCTCTGACCCCCTCCTTTGCATACTCCTTTGCATCGTGAAATCTCACACTAACAAAAGTTGAAAACATACCTTTAAAAGTGTATAATATAAAATAAAATATCTTGCTAAAGTTGAAAAACATACCGTTCCTTAAAAGTATAATATAAATATCTTATTGATCCAATTATTTTAGTTTTAGATGAATAAAAAATGACTGAGTTAAAATTAACACATCAATGTCCATACCACTGATGCCCACAAAAATAATTAAACTAAAGTTGAAAAACATACCTTTAAAAGTGTATAATATAAAATAAAATAATTTTACTAAGGTTGAAAAATATTCTGTTCTTTTTAAAAGAATATAAAATAAAAAGCTTACTAAAACCAAATCATTCAGCTGAATAAAATTGTCTTACCTTATTTTAGAAAGTTGAAGTATACCATTGATGTCCACAAAAAATGCAATGTATGAATGGATTCAAAATTGTTTTACACAACTGAATTCACATAGTCATTCCTGAATGACCTCACACTGTTTCAAAACATAAGGAGCGCGTGTCTGTGTGTGTGTGTGTGTGTGTCTGTGTGTCTATGCGCGCGTCCTCTTCCTGCGAGCTCTGACCCCCCTCCTTACAGTGTAACTGTCAAGTGAATCTCACACTAACAAAAGCTGAAAAAACATTCTATTCTTTATAATCTACTAAAACCAATTCTTTCAGTTTTATAAAAAATCATCTTACATGTTTATAGAGAGTTGAAGAAGCTCTTAACACATCAATTCCATACGAATGGGTCACAAAAATAATTTAACTAAAGTTGAAAAAAATATTCTGTTCTTTTTAAAAGTATATAATGAAATACTTATAAAATCTACCGAACCAAGTATTTCAGTTTTAGATAAACAAAACTGTCTCAAAACATAGCGCGTCTAATGTATGTGTGTCAAAAAGTAAAGGAGCCGTGCGCGTTTCTGTGTGTGCATGTGTGTGTGTGTGTGTGTGTGTGTGTGTGTGTGTGTGTGTCTGTGCGCGCCCCTTCACATGTGAGCTCTGACCCCTCTCCTTCGCATACCAGAGCACGGTGAAAGTGAGGAAGGGGTTTCCTAATATCACACTAACAAAAGTTGAAAAACATACTGTTCCTTAAAAGTGTATAAATAAAATGGTTATAAAAATATACTGAAACCAATTATTTTAGATGAATAAATAAAATTCATCTTACATGTTTAGAGTTACAACTCTTGAACTTACAAGTTCAAGAAGCTCTTAAAGACATAAATCACAGAGTGGTTCTCTCTCACACCAGCGTCTCTGACTCAGAGGGTTGTATTCAGTGATGGGATGAGACATTTTGAATGCTGTGTTGGGGGTAAATTAATTTCAAAGTTTAAATGATATCTTTTAAAAAAAATATTTGTTTCATAACATATAGATGTCCATACATCCTATGAATGAGACTGCAGTTGTAATAGAAAATACTCTCTGCAGAATCTCTCTGCATTTCCAGACTACATCCAAAGTTTACACTAATTTCATTTAAAAGTTTAAATCAAATCTTTAAAATCATATCTTCTTCGAAGATTTATGTATTATTGTTACTAAGCAGCGTCTGTCCAAAAACTTGAGATCTTAGATCTTTTGTCCATACAACATGTTGTCAAAGTTTGTCACAATGTTTTTAAGAAATCCTAGGAGTTTACATTGCTCTTATTTAGACAAAGTTGTATCATTTGGAAAATCATCACACAATTTGAGAGATGCAATGTGTGATAAGTAAAAATCACCCATCGTATAAGATCATTTTTACTTGTATCTCCCGAACTAGGGTGAAACCCTTTACTGAGAATATACCACCGGCCATCTACTCAAAATATATGTAGAAGTTTCAAATGTTAGCATTTGTTGATGGTGGTCGCATGAACAGACTTTGGGGAGAGCTATATCAGGAAGCTATACCCTTTGACCTCCTCGATTTTGCAGGCCTTTTTGTTAAAGATTTTAGAAGATTCCCATCTAGCGGTGAAATTCTATTTTGCATTTAAACGAATAGTGCTTTCTAGCAGTTCTCCCATCTACTCGCTTTTTCAACTTTGGTAAATGTGCCAAGAATCTATGACAACGTGTCTTCCGATAGCGCTTCATCGAGTTTAATTGTACATGTTCTACCATTATGATGTACTTGTTACATGTTCTACCGTACATGTTCTACCGTTCTATATAATGATTTACACAACCGAGCAATAGACCGTACCTTTGACTTACCCGTCGAGAAGAAAGTAGATTCCTAGATAAAAGCTATCCCGATATTTATTTACATACCGATAAATTAAATTTGAATTTAATTAAAACTTCTCCTGTGGCTCGGCTTAACTATGATCCAGCATTATATTGTACCGTGCAGTGCAGCCTTTCAAATGTGGCGGGGGCAGTATCAACGCCTCCCATATGGTCTAGCGGTTAGGATTCCTGGTTTTCATCCAGGCTGCTACTCAATAGTCGAATAATCATCAATAATAATTTTTAGTAATTCATAGTCTTAGAGGCCTACACGAACTGCAGAAACAAGCAGAATGTGTGAAAACTCAGTTTCAGTACCAAATCATTTTCACAAATACAATTATATTGAATTCAGAAAATTTCACTATGGAATACTTTATCTATCATAATTTCAATTTAGTACGTCATCATTTCAACTTTTCATCTCATAATTATGACGCATAGTCATAATTTCAACTTTTTAAGTCATCATTTCGACTTTTTGTCAATTACGCCTTTTTAATGTTTTAAAGTCATAATTTGGTTGTTGACTATAGTAGTGTTGCACCTGCATGTCCACTAACTCGCTTGTGAGAGTCAGAGTGTGTAAAGTAAGCTCTCATTAGTGTTAGTAGAGTATTACTGGACTGGTAGGGTTAGAATAAGTAATATTACAATAAAATATCTGTTGGTGGGCATCGCGATAAAGAGTTAGCAGATATTAAGCACATATTAAAATTAACATTTTTCAACCGAGCGAGTCTGCGCATGAGAGGCCTTCTTCAACTTTTTAATTCAGAATTACAATGACGCCTTTTTAATGTAATGCTTAAAACGTTTTTTAGTCATAATTTGGTTGTTGACTATAGTAGTGTTGATGATGAAACGTGCTAGTGCTTTTTGTACCTCTCTGGTATTATAGTGTTTCAAGATGGCGGAACGACACGGAAGCCTCCTTGGACTTACCCGCCCCATGTAAATAACAGATAAGAAATTATCTGATTTTAAGAAAGATCATTTTACACCCATGAGGACATATTTATGAATAAAGATGATGATTTTAGCTAATAAAATACCATTTTTCAATCTACACATGAGAGACCTTCAGAAGTCAGAACTTCAGCGGTTTAGGCCCGTTGGCGAAAACACTGCATGTGTAAGGTAGTTTTCCAGATTTTCACCCAAAATCAAATACTGTATGACACTTTTCAAAGTTAGAATAACCTGTTGTGTTCTGACACAAGGCCATTAACCGGTTCTTTTTGTTTTATAAATGTACTTTGCTTATTTCTAAATATCAACCTGATAAATATGAATTCACGATTAAACAAGATAATTTTTAAGAAAAAACATTTTTAAGAAAAATACAACTAAACCATGATAATGTTTAGTTTAGATGTGGATGATTAAGTTTCAGGCGTAGTGCAACCAGATTTCTCTAACATCTCACTCACAACGCAAAACGTTGTAAATAAACATTTTCAAACTGTAATTTTATTTTATTGATTATGGTGATTTAAAGTTTTTGTTATTAACTAATACCTTTATCTTTTAACTAACATCTGACCCCAAATAAACAGATAATGGAATGTTCACAATCTACATTGTTAGATATTCTCCTATGTATCTAAGTAGTTGTGCTTAAATCTTTGGCTGTATTTTGTCACACCGTAGTGATACAAAGTTCCAGACTTTGGTAAAACCTGCAGGTAAAATTCCACAAAAGTAAATTCTAATTCTTCATCATCATGAGCCATTTAAAACAAATACAGGAAAGCCACTATAGTGATCCGTTTTAGCTTTTGAATGTCTGTCATTGACATCTTGTTTCTTTTTGTACAGTTTGCAAAAAGTACATAGACTGTGGTCAAACATGTTAGGAATGTATCCTATACATTAGAGGTCCTTCTACACGATAGGCCTTTAACCGGTTCTTTTTTGTTTTATAAAAAAAAAGAAAACAAAAAATATGACTAAAAAAAATGACTAAATCTTTCTGCGATGCCTACGAAACATCGACGTAAAAGATGAGTATGGCTGTTTTTCTGTTACCTATTACGCTATAACTCGTCTAACTATTACACTTATTTTGTTATTTTGTGTGTGTGTCGCTAAACAACGGTTAAGCTAATGAATTACGGTTGATACGTGGTATTTTTACGTGAACTGATTCATTTTTTTATTCCGACCACACTTTGACACCATTGTTTTATTCGGCAGAATGCCGAAATATTTAATCTATCGTCAATTTCAATGGTTAGATAAATCATCTAACTATTATATCTAACAAGCACAGTCGCATTAGAGTCAGATTCTTGTTTATTTTGAACATTGCTATTGAACCGTTTTTCAATATTATTGAAAATAATTGTTAAATAAAAGCGCTATTGTTCTCGGCCTCATCAAAGTTCACATAGTTTTCACAGGAGCGTACCGTTTTTGAACAAGACTTTGTTTAAAAGATTTTGTTTTCATTTCTTCTGAAACACCCTGTTTTGAAATTGTTTAACATCGCTAGCGTAACACTTACCGTACTGCCGGTTGTGATTGTATGGCGTTTTCTTTACACTTTTCCTACAGTTAGCTGTAATGTTAGTGAACTCTAGGTCTTCTCTTTGTTCATATACGACGGTATTCGCATGAATTGGCTTGAATTGTATCTTGATTTGATACGAGAGACATTTATTATATTATATTATTATACCATAAATAGCGCTAGAATGTATATTTTAATATTTTAATCTCTGGTTCTATGTTTTTAAAGACAAGGACGCCTCTTTCTATAAGCGACCCTCAAAATCTGTGCATACAACAAAATTACTTTTGTCTCATTGTTTGAAAAAAAAACTTAAATCAGCTGGTGCTATTGAAGTTATTAAACACCCCTGAATTCGGTAATGTTATCACATTTTAATTTCAACTAACTTACTTTTCAAATAACATCTTGTTGGTCAAATTAACTTAAAGCCTGCGCAAAATTATTCTTAAAAAACATTAACTTAAAGCATGCACATCCTAACTACTTTCTAAATGTTTGTAAATCCAAAAACTGTTGTCACTGTTGTCACTGGATTGTTTTTATGCATCAAGTTAAATGTAAATTTGCAAATCCAAATGATAGGAAAACTTTATGATAGGAAAGTACGGACGGCGTCTTTGACCAATCCTCTACATATGGGGCACTTGCGCAGAGAAGGCGCACATTCTTTGCACACAACTAGGTGACCACAGGGGATGAAGACAATGTTTACTTCCTTATCCATGCAAACTTTGCACGTGCGCTCCTCTTGAAGTCTTCTTAACTGTTCCTCCATAGGCAAGTCTGAAAGATCTTGACTCGGGGATGCAGCTTCATTTGTCTGGGCCGTCAGGCCACACTCAAATTCCATCTCCAAAGCAGGATTGTTCTCTTGTTCTCTCACAAATTCTCTCGAGTCACTGTCTCCATGAGTCAATAGCCGCTCAAATAGTCTTGGAAATCTTGCTTGAATCTGATGAACAAACTCTTGGCCCTTTTCTTGCAGCAGGTATTGACATCTTGGAAACCACTTGGCATGTTCTACCCATGGATCATCACCAGACTCCCAACATCTGAGTCCACCATCGCATGAAAAGCACTTCACGTCATCATTACGACCAACATAGTAAAAACCAGCCTTAGCCAATTGGTCTGGTCGAACAGTTATTCTTGAGGGCCAGTAGACAAATGTGAGCGACCTTTCTTCACACCGTTGCATTGCCGATGCATTGAAAAGGCTAGATAAAGGTACATTATCTGCACGGTCACCTCGAAAGAAGGGGCAGTTGGGGTAATGTCTCTGGTGCTCTGATACTGCACGATCTCCCGGTTCCCAGTTGCTAAGCTGGCCTCCACAACTGAAGCAAGCCACTCTGTCGCCCTGACCAAGGTAGTAGAAACCACTTTTGGCAAGCTCGGCCGGACTTACTGGTGCAAGAGTCCAATTCTGAAAGGTGTCAAGGCGTTCCTGTTCCCGACGCATGCCAGGATTGTGACAAGCCGGAGGTTGCTGGTGAAACATATCCATGTTTAAGTAAACTCCTCCGTTTGGCCTGAAACGGATGTCGCAGGGGTGGAAAGCTCTCAGTTGCGAAGCGGGGAAAAGGGTGAAGACATAAAAATGGGACCACAGGGCGTGTCCACTCAAGCCCTTCTCTCTGCCGGACTAGTGTCTAGTCATCCATGGCAGAACGCATCATCTTATTAAAAAATGTAATGAGAACAAGAACAACACCACAAAATGTCCTTTCTTCTGTACACGGCGGGCAAAACAGTTGTATCATTTGATACAACTGTATTGCCGCCTCGGGAATACGGTAATTAAAATGCAGAAAACAAATATTGAAATATTGAATTATTCTAAATATTATGAGCTCAGACATTTTTTACCAGAATTTTATTTCAACATTATACTTTCATACATTGAAGTAAAACGACAATAACGACATTTACAGATGGTCTAACCAGAATAAAAAATCTCTGCAGGCTATCATGTTTTGCTCCAGGCTATAGTTGACCAGACTTTCAACTAATTCACCAACGTCAGTTTTTGCATTTTTTGACACCAGTGACACACAGAGATCCGTTACAAAAGTCCATATAGCGAGTATTTCTGTGATTTCGAATTCGTCACAACATCCACCCAACACATCCAGAACTTTTCTGAGGATTACGCCGTTCGGCTCTTTGCCGTTAAAAAACATGGGCGTTACATCAGGCCATGGCTTTGTCAAGCCTCTTACGACGTCCATTTCATTTTTGAGATTTGTCACACGTTTGGTATCCTGCGCACAATCTTTTTTCATATCACGCGCAGCGTCGATGATCCTGTGCATCAAGCCAACCATTTGGCCTCTAAAATAATCTTTAAACATAGAGTCCAGCATATCTCTTAAACGACACTCTTTGCCCGTGGCACACTCACACACCGGAGGATAATTGTACCCCGTATCGCCAGAACTCAACGGGGAGTCGCTCTCCTTTAGGTTTTGCGTCGCCATTTTTTCAGCTTTTCGAAGAGTCTACTGAATCTCCTGCAATGTTCCTGGAATCTCCCTTGCGGTACAATCGTGCCTTGTGCGTTAATGCGCAGAAGTTTGTGGGTCAGAAGTTTGCGTCAGGTTCAGGACTTTCAACTTTTGTTGCAGTGGCGCAGCAGTCCGAGGCTAGTAGAGCTAGAGTAGAGCGTGTAATGTCGTGAAATATTTATCAGGCTGGGGTCCACCCACCCTGTTGTGTAGAATGTATGGAGGTTGGCCTCAGGAAAGCCATAAATAACTAGTTCCTGCATAACCAACAAGTCCTACATGTCGCCAGAGAGAAGTTTGAATCGTTCGAGTCATACACACAAGTGCAGCGATGGAGCGCGTGAACACGAGCAGTGTGAGAGGATTCCTGAGATCTTGCGACGATCTGACTGAGAAGATTCGCTGTTTAATACAGAAGAAACTCATCAAGAAGTACTTGAGCAGGTATAAAAACCTATTTTATTTGTGGATTAAAGAATAGAATAAAGAATAGCCATTTCTATAATAAAAGTATTTCTCTCACTATGGACAACCAATCCCATGCATGCCAAACTATCATTTGGCATAACTAATCATTATCAACATATATTTTTTTGATAAAAAGAGTTCCAAATGGCACTTATTTTTGACCCGCTAAGTGCTCCAAAGTTCACTTTGTCCACAAAAAAAAAAAAAGGAACTTAGTCTTAATTTAACGAAGGCTATGGATGTTAGGTAAATACGTTTATTAAATTGTACACATTCATTCATGTATACATGTTATGTGTTTCTTCTCCTTTCACATTAAATCACAATTTAGAAAAAAAGAAATTAGAAACAAATTGATTATTTTTGTAGTTGTTTAACATTTCTCAAAACATTTGTCAAATATGAAATGTTTAGTTTAGCTACTTGCACCTTATCTCGCACTTTGACCGTTATCAGCTATTATCAGATACTATTGTCCTAACATAGACTATTGTTTTAACTCTGGTTTAACCTGCTGTTCACCGGCCATCATGTGCTCTAACACCTGCAGCATCAGCCGGTTCATTGACTTTGAACTGGTGTATGAATGTGTTTATTTTATGTTAACTTTATTTTTGCTGTACATACATTTGATTCTTCTAACTGCTTGTCTTTGGTTAATACAGCTGGAGAAGAACAACAGGGAGGTTGGAAGATACAGTAGAGGAACTACAGAATAAATATGGAGAGAAAACAGCATTAAAAAGGATCAAGTCCATAGTGAAAAAAATCAGAAAAAAGAATATCAAACGTAGGAAAAGATTTATAATTTTACTTTGTTAGTAGTGAATATGTTTCTCAATCTTCAATCTTCTTAAAAAAATTTTTTTTTTAACAGATGGTGACGTTCAGACGCTGAGCATTCAAACACATTCTGGAAACATGACAAACCAACAGCCTAACAACCATCTACAACGACAGCATAATAATAATAATAATAATAATAATAATAATTCTACATCATTCGGACGGCTATTAATTCAGATCCCTAATCAGCTTACCTTCACAATTGACCAGAAGAATGGTGGGACAATAGTTGCTCCAATCATGGTAGAAAAGACAATATATGGTGATGTTAACATCAGTGTGGTGAGTGTCTGATAAGTTAGTCCATAGAGTGTGGAACTTTGTATCACTACGGTGTGACAAAATACAGCCAAAGATTTAAGCACAACTACTTAGATACATAGGAGAATATCTAACAATGTAGATTGTGAACATTCCATTATCTGTTTATTTGGGGTTAGATGTTAGTTAAAAGATAAAGGTATTAGTTAATAACAAAAACTTTAAATCACCATAATCAATAAAATAAAATTACAGTTTGAAAATGTTTATTTACAACGTTTTGCGTTGTGAGTGAGATGTTAGAGAAATCTGGTTGCACTACGCCTGAAACTTAATCATCCACATCTAAACTAAACATTATCATGGTTTAGTTGTATTTTTCTTAAAAATGTTTTTTCTTAAAAATTATCTTGTTTAATCGTGAATTCATATTTATCAGGTTGATATTTAGAAATAAGCAAAGTACATTTATAAAACAAAAAGAACCGGTTAATGGCCTTGTGTCAGAACACAACAGGTTATTCTAACTTTGAAAAGTGTCATACAGTATTTGATTTTGGGTGAAAATCTGGAAAACTACCTTACACATGCAGTGTTTTCGCCAACGGGCCTAAACCCCTGAAGTTCTGACTTCTGAAGGTCTCTCATGTGTAGATTGAAAAATGGTATTTTATTAGCTAAAATCATCATCTTTATTCATAAATATGTCCTCATGGGTGTAAAATGATCTTTCTTAAAATCAGATCATTTCTTATCTTTTATTTACATGGGGCGGGTAAGTCCAAGGAGGCTTCCGTGTCGTTCCGCCATCTTGAAACACTATAATACCAGAGAGGTACAAAAAGCACTAGCACGTTTCATCATCAACACTACTATAGTCAACAACCAAATTATGACTAAAAAACGTTTTAAGCATTACATTAAAAAGGCGTCATTGTAATTCTGAATTAAAAAGTTGAAGAAGGCCTCTCATGCGCAGACTCGCTCGGTTGAAAAATGTTAATTTTAATATGTGCTTAATATCTGCTAACTCTTTATCGCGATGCCCACCAACAGATATTTTATTGTAATATTACTTATTCTAACCCTACCAGTCCAGTAATACTCTACTAACACTAATGAGAGCTTACTTTACACACTCTGACTCTCACAAGCGAGTTAGTGGACATGCAGGTGCAACACTACTATAGTCAACAACCAAATTATGACTTTAAAACATTAAAAAGGCGTAATTGACAAAAAGTCGAAATGATGACTTAAAAAGTTGAAATTATGACTATGCGTCATAATTATGAGATGAAAAGTTGAAATGATGACGTACTAAATTGAAATTATGATAGATAAAGTATTCCATAGTGAAATTTTCTGAATTCAATATAATTGTATTTGTGAAAATGATTTGGTACTGAAACTGAGTTTTCACACATTCTGCTTGTTTCTGCAGTTCGTGTAGGCCTCTAAGACTATGAATTACTAAAAATTATTATTGATGATTATTCGACTATTGAGTAGCAGCCTGGATGAAAACCAGGAATCCTAACCGCTAGACCATATGGGAGGCGTTGATACTGCCCCCGCCACATTTGAAAGGCTGCACTGCACGGTACAATATAATGCTGGATCATAGTTAAGCCGAGCCACAGGAGAAGTTTTAATTAAATTCAAATTTAATTTATCGGTATGTAAATAAATATCGGGATAGCTTTTATCTAGGAATCTACTTTCTTCTCGACGGGTAAGTCAAAGGTACGGTCTATTGCTCGGTTGTGTAAATCATTATATAGAACGGTAGAACATGTACGGTAGAACATGTAACAAGTACATCATAACGGTAGAACATGTACAATTAAACTCGATGAAGCGCTATCGGAAGACACGTTGTCATAGATTCTTGGCACATTTACCAAAGTTGAAAAAGCGAGTAGATGGGAGAACTGCTAGAAAGCACTATTCGTTTAAATGCAAAATAGAATTTCACCGCTAGATGGGAATCTTCTAAAATCTTTAACAAAAAGGCCTGCAAAATCGAGGAGGTCAAAGGGTATAGCTTCCTGATATAGCTCTCCCCAAAGTCTGTTCATGCGACCACCATCAACAAATGCTAACATTTGAAACTTCTACATATATTTTGAGTAGATGGCCGGTGGTATATTCTCAGTAAAGGGTTTCACCCTAGTTCGGGAGATACAAGTAAAAATGATCTTATACGATGGGTGATTTTTACTTATCACACATTGCATCTCTCAAATTGTGTGATGATTTTCCAAATGATACAACTTTGTCTAAATAAGAGCAATGTAAAGTCCTAGGATTTCTTAAAAACATTGTGACAAACTTTGACAACATGTTGTATGGACAAAAGATCTAAGATCTCAAGTTTTTGGACAGACGCTGCTTAGTAACAATAATACATAAATCTTCTAAGAAGATATGATTTTAAAGATTTGATTTAAACTTTTAAATGAAATTAGTGTAAACTTTGGATGTAGTCTGGAATGCAGAGAGACTCCCCCCGAGACTCATCTGGTCTGTCGCCCTATATCCTGAAGCTTCAGTTCACACTGTAGTTTATCACTGAAGGGCCTGGGGCTGTTATAGGACGACTTAAACTATTTGCTTTTTTGGATCGTTTTTATCATTGCATAAAGAACTACTTTGCCTCTCTGGAAATAAGGTGTTTTTATTTAGCTAAAACTTTTGTTTACATTTTGAAAATGTAGTTTTCTGTGATGGTTCTGTTTAGATGTACGGGATAGCTATGGAAAGCCCCACCATAAAAGTTGAAACCCACACATGGACAAAAAATGCTGGTTGAATCTTTTTCGTATAAATGAGATTTAAGACGACCAAGTACAGTTTTTGAACAGACATTGTTTAATAACAATTATACTTTAGGTCACCGTTAAGCAAAAAATAATAATTTATATCATACATAAGTACAGATAAATAGAAGATGAGTATGTATTGAAACTTTAAAGATTTAATTTAATCAATCTTTTAAAATATCTAATGCAAACTTTTTAAGGTTATGCTTTTAGATGAGAGAGAGAATATTTTTTATATACTTATAAAGAACAGAATGTTTTTTAACTTTAGTTAGTGTGAGATACACTTCACAGTGTCACTGTTACCTCTGGAAATGAAAGGAGGGGATGTCAGAATGCAGCATAGACACGAGCGAGGGCCTCTGTTTGAGAGACTTTTTTATACATTTTTTATACATTACATTTACATTTTATAAAGATATCATTTAAACTTTGAAATAAATTTAGCCCTAACACAATGTCTCATTCTGATCGCTGAATAAACCCTAGGAGTCAGAGACGCTGGTGTGAGAGAGAACCACTCTGTGATTTATGGCTCTCAACAGCTTCTTGAACACATAAGTTCAAGAATCGTAACTCTCTAAACATGTGAGATGAATTTTATTCTTTTTACAAGCATTTCAGTAGATTTCTAGCAAGGTATTTATTTTATATTATTTTTGTGAAATTTAAAACATTATTATCACTTTCACTGTGCTCAGGAATGCGAAGGAGCAGAGTCAGGAAAAAAAAAGTATTTTCTATTACAACTGCAGTCTCATTCATAGGATGTATGGACATCTATATGTTATGAAACAAATATTTTTTTTAAAAGATATCATTTAAACTTTGAAATTAATTTACCCCCAACACAGCATTCAAAATGTCTCATCCCATCACTGAATACAACCCTCTGAGTCAGAGACGCTGGTGTGAGAGAGAACCACTCTGTGATTTATGTCTTTAAGAGCTTCTTGAACTTGTAAGTTCAAGAGTTGTAACTCTAAACATGTAAGATGAATTTTATTTATTCATCTAAAATAATTGGTTTCAGTATATTTTTATAACCATTTTATTTATACACTTTTAAGGAACAGTATGTTTTTCAACTTTTGTTAGTGTGATATTAGGAAACCCCTTCCTCACTTTCACCGTGCTCTGGTATGCGAAGGAGAGGGGTCAGAGCTCACATGTGAAGGGGCGCGCACAGACACACACACACACACACACACACACACACATGCACACACAGAAACGCGCACGGCTCCTTTACTTTTTGACACACATACATTAGACGCGCTATGTTTTGAGACAGTTTTGTTTATCTAAAACTGAAATACTTGGTTCGGTAGATTTTATAAGTATTTCATTATATACTTTTAAAAAGAACAGAATATTTTTTTCAACTTTAGTTAAATTATTTTTGTGACCCATTCGTATGGAATTGATGTGTTAAGAGCTTCTTCAACTCTCTATAAACATGTAAGATGATTTTTTATAAAACTGAAAGAATTGGTTTTAGTAGATTATAAAGAATAGAATGTTTTTTCAGCTTTTGTTAGTGTGAGATTCACTTGACAGTTACACTGTAAGGAGGGGGGTCAGAGCTCGCAGGAAGAGGACGCGCGCATAGACACACAGACACACACACACACACAGACACGCGCTCCTTATGTTTTGAAACAGTGTGAGGTCATTCAGGAATGACTATGTGAATTCAGTTGTGTAAAACAATTTTGAATCCATTCATACATTGCATTTTTTGTGGACATCAATGGTATACTTCAACTTTCTAAAATAAGGTAAGATGATTTTATTCAGCTGAATGACTTGGTTTTAGTAAGCTTTTTATTTTATATTCTTTTAAAAAGAACAGAATATTTTTCAACCTTAGTAAAATTATTTTATTTTATATTATACACTTTTAAAGGTATGTTTTTCAACTTTAGTTTAATTATTTTTGTGGGCATCAGTGGTATGGACATTGATGTGTTAATTTTAACTCAGTCATTTTTTATTCATCTAAAACTAAAATAATTGGATCAATAAGATATTTATATTATACTTTTAAGGAACGGTATGTTTTTCAACTTTAGCAAGATATTTTATTTTATATTATACACTTTTAAAGGTATGTTTTCAACTTTTGTTAGTGTGAGATTTCACGATGCAAAGGAGTATGCAAAGGAGGGGTCAGAGCTCAGACGGAGAGGGGGCGTGCATAGACGCTGGTGAGCTCATACAGGAAAGGAGTGTTTTTGTTTTACCACTTTTAATAATTCATTGATTTTAAAAGCATTATTACAACTTTAAAACATTTTTAAACTTTTAGGATTATAATTTCACCCCCTGATATCTTGATCACTGAAGTCAGAGACCGTCCGACTTACAAACATGTAAGAAGATTTTTATTTTTATTCTTTTTTGTAAGATATACTGTGTAAGCATTCCATTATATACTTTTAAAGGATAGAATGTTTTTTTTTCAACCTTAGATTATATAATTTATATTATATAAATTATATAAAGGATAGAATATAAAGGATAGAATGTTTTATACACTTTTATTCAGCTAAAACTATTGGTTTTAGTAAGCTTTTAAAAGAACAGAATATTTTCAACCTTAGTTAAATTGCTTTAGATTATATAAATTATATAAATTATATAAAAGATAGAATGTTTATGTAATTTTTATCTAAAATAATTGGTTTTAGTAGCTTTTTATTTTATACACTTTTATTCATCTAAAATAATTGGTTTCAATGTATGTTTTATTTTAAAGGATGAGATTATTTTGTGTGACATACGCTTCTCACTTTCACTGCGGTGGGGGCGCAGGTCTCTGACACAAGCCATATAACCACACACACACACACACACACACATATAACTGGGACAAAGTTCAAACAAACGGCAAAAAACATCTGTTCTATTTAAATAGGGCAAAACTACCCGTCAAAATTATGATTTAGTCCTAGATAGGTCATAGTTCAAAACTAACTGTCATACAACATGATCGATAGGCTAGCAGGGTCAATAGGTTAATCCCATGACCGCATTCCGGAAGTTCAACCCATCAATCATAAGGTCACCGGAAGTTCAACCTGCCAAAAGGTCAAAGGTCAAAGTCGTAAATCATTTTGACACAAGCTCCCCCATAAGTACTACTCAGGTGTCTTTATGCAGCTAACGACCTCAAACAGGTGCATCTAATTTAGGATAATAAATGGAGTGGAGGTGGACATTTTAAAGGTAGACTAACAGGTCTTTGAGGGTCAGAATTCTAGCTGATAGACAGGTGTTCAAATACTTATTTGCAGCTGTATCATACAAATAAATAGTTAAAAAATCATATATTGTGATTTCTGGATTTTTTTTTTTTAGATTATGTCTCTCACAGTGGACATGCACCTACGATGACAATTTCAGACCCCTCCATGATTTCCAAGTGGGAGAACTTGCAAAATAGCAGGGTGTTCAAATACTTATTTTCCTCACTGTATGTGTGTGTGTGTGTGTGTGTAGTGCTGTAACTTGCTCTTACACTCAACCATGAAAACAACATATTGCCAAGTATTGTTTTACAATTGGTTTACAAATAAAAACTTGAGCTGCTACTGACAGGGTTTTCAACTTTGACAGATTGCAATAGCTTTCCTTTGATATAAATTATAACAAAGTTTTCTCATTATAGCTTCCTTTATTGCCTGCGTTCTCATCCCATAAAGGACTGGATTAATTATTGGAGACAAAATAAGGAAATACAAAGAAAGTATTACACGAAGAGTGTAGGGCACATGGTTCATATAAAATCGGCTTTGGAAAAGTTCAAAGGAACTCCCAATGATGAAGTTCAATAATGCCATTAGATGTGGGACACAAGTGCTAAAGATTTTGATTCGTCCTCTTTTTGACAGTTTTAAACAGATGAAGATGATCCTTAAATACGAATAGAAAATTATAAAAAATGGGAGTACAACTGAAAAAAATATCATTGTTGTGCCATATATGTTGTAATATGAAATATCAAAGCATGCTAGCTTCACTACTGAATAATTATCACAGTAGACCTTTTCAATGATGATACCGCAGATGTCAATGTTTGCTGTAAGTAAGACAGTGATGGTACATCGGAAAAAAGGGAAAAGCCAAGTGAATGCAATACCTATAATCACTATCGTAGGAGTGACTTTCTTTTCATACATTAAAGGATGACATATAGAAATATATCGATCATAAGCCATAACTGTTAGGTTTGTTATGTCACATCCACCATATGTATATATAAAAAAGACCTGTACAATACAAGAAAGCCATGATATTCGATAATCCTCTGTCAAGAATCTAGTTATGACAAAAGGTGCAACTGCTGTACCACCATATACATTTATACATGCCATGTTGCATATGAAGAAATAGATTGGCTTATGCAGTTTTCTTTCAGTGTAAGTTACATAGATGATCAGTGCATTAGCAGTGATAATGACTGTGTAGAGGAAAAATATAGCATGACAATAAAAACATATTTCAATTCATGAGTTCTAATGTATGCATCCAGTATGA
Source organism: Abramis brama (assembly GCF_963993115.1). Taxonomy (NCBI): domain Eukaryota; kingdom Metazoa; phylum Chordata; class Actinopteri; order Cypriniformes; family Leuciscidae; genus Abramis; species Abramis brama. The sequence continues at coordinate 34,402,569 of NC_139972.1, forward strand.
AAGAGATATTAGACTTTGTGCTTTGTGTCATGACCCTGCAATATCAAGAATGGGAAGGAAAACAGTGCAACACATTATATTTCATACTATAATACATCTATAAATCAATATAAAAAAGTGATAGTGATAAAACAAAACAAAAGATGTAGACCTACATCTTACAATTTCCAGCGTCTTCATGCAGCTTCGGACAGAGGACAGCTCACCTTGCCTGTTTGAAGACGGATGTAGATAATGTGAGATGGGGCTGCACTTAAAAGACATGTCCCCCAAAGACATGTGCCCCAATGACATGGTTAATGCAAAATTAATCGTGTTGGTCACATGGTTGTAAAATGCAAACTGTATGTTTTTTTGTTTTTTTTTTAATTACTTTGTTCATAAAGGGGTGTTTCACAGAATAATAATTGTGTTCTTTATGTTTGTCTATTATTAAGTGTCATAATTAAGTGTTAAAATTGTTACATTTTGTAATAAAAACTAAGGTTTATTAAAAGAAGTATAACATTAATTCAGCTTAACATGGTGACTTTAAAAATACAAAATACTTAACTGTCAGAAAGAATTCACTAAGAATAAATTGTGCTAAATTTATAATTGCACTTGTCATGTTCATGTTTAGTTCATAGTTTCATTATCATGTTCTGTTTAGTTCCTGATTAGGGCATTGATGAATTGGGATCTAGCCTGAGAGCCCAATCACGTTCGAGTAGTAACAGAACAAGCCAATGCACATTGGCGAGTGAGATTTGCATCTCTGTGTTACTGAATGCAGTTGTTTCTTGACACCGTCTGACAGCCACGATCTCTGCCTCACGTGTCTGGGCCAAAAGCATGCTGAGGTGGCGTTCGTTTATGAGTCATGCACCCACTGCGGAAAGATGACCATCGCAATGTTGAGTTCAAGATCAAGATACCTGGAAACAGGTGTAGTCCCGTCTGCTATTCCCCGATCTGGCCTTGATGCGCACAGGGCCTCTTCGGGTAATACACAGGGTGATGCGAGCGGTTTCAGTGGAGTCCCCGCGGAATCCCCACTCCTCTCATCCATCGCAAGTCAAGTCACTTTTATTTATATAGTGCTTTTAACAATATAGATTGTTTCAAAGCAGCTTTACAGTGATAATAGGAAATTAAAGTAACAGAGATTGTTTTGGCTTTTCAGCAGCTCTAGAATAAAGTTAGTCCAGCTAAAGTTAGTTTTGATTGAATCACTTTCCTTGCAAAGGTCATTATTTATTAACTAAGGGGGCCGCTACCACAACGCCGTTCTAACAGAAAGCCCTTAACGCACTCCAGCCCGCTCATTTGCAAAAAACAGTGCCTGGTGGCTCGAGAACATAAACCTTGAAATAGGTTCCAAGGTGCAAGCCTTGAAAAATTTAGAAAATGTTTTATCTCTGCGCAAACTTCAAAAACGCAAACCTGTGAAAACGCTGATGACGTGCATGTGTATTACGTGTTTAGTCTATATGTATGCGCGTTTGAATATATACATGTGCGCAGGCGTGTAGTCTTTGACCTCAACAAATTACTTGTCTGGCCTTAAAAAATTATAATACAGAATTATTTATCGCTTCTGCGTAGCCATGTGAACTGGAATTATTTTGACAACGTTTTATCTGTACAGAGGTAAAGGGAATGGGATGGAGGCTAGTTGACTAGTTGACACTTCAGGACTGTGTTGTCATCGTGTCCAGGCGCAGGTCCTTCATCAGATCTAGATACGGCATGGATCCGGCGGACTGCGGTAAACAGAGGGATAAACAGAGGGACTAATATTAGTGTAGACGCCATTCTTCTTATGATGTAACGAGTACATCAGGATTTATGGGAAGTGTTCCCAGTTCTAGGCTGACCTAATCTATGTAGCCTAACATTGAATTATAAAAGTTTATAATGTGTTATGTGTATGCTAGGTCAAATAGATGTGTTTTTAGTCTAAATTTGAACTGACAGAGTGTGTCTGCTTCCCGGACAATGTTAGAAAGACTGTTCCAAAGTTTTGGTGCGAAATAGGAAAAGGATCTACCGCCAGCAGTCGATTTTGATATTCTAGGTATTATCAACTGTCCGGAATTTTGAGATCGCAATAGACGTGAAGGACTATAATGCATTAAGAGCTCGCTCAAGTACTGGGGAGCTAAACCATTTAGTGCTTTGTAAGTAATCAGCAATATTTTAAAGTTTATACAATGTTTAATAAGGAGCCAATGCAGTGTTGACAGAACCGGGCTAATATTGTCATACTTCCTGGTAAGAACTCTTGCTGCTGTGTTTTGGACCAGCTGTAGTTTGTTTATTAAATATGAATCGCGTATCTATGTGTGAGTGAACGGCACAGATGCACACTGTTGTTTACTACACGCACTAGTAAACATGCTATTTTTACATGAACATGAACACATCTACTAGTTTAGCTTTTCCCAAACTATATTGCTATACTATATATATAGTAAGAATCGACTGACATATGTTGAAATAAAATGTCTTTGTATAAGCAACGTATTAAACTGCAAATTAACATAGCCTATGCCATATATTAATATATCATAAAAAAGATATGTTACAGACCAAATATGAATGTTTAGACACGAGTTCGTTGACCAGTTTTGGATAGATCATAACGTTTTTATTATAAAATAGACTACTGCTACATCAATGAAGCTTCTGTTCGCCAATTCCTGCTCATATGTTAAATAGTATGGGATGTTTTGTCAAAAATAAAGTAGGTATATTGAGTGTTTGTTCCAATGTATATTCAAACTAATGAATCCTTAACTTTGAAATACGTATGATAAACTTGATGCTTTTTACAAAGAAATATTACACTTGAAATATTGTTAAAATTGTAATTGTTGTTGATTTACATGTGAAACATATAATATAATTAAATTAATAAAAATATAATATAAAAATATAATTAATATAATATAATTTCTGAAAATACAGTATATGTCACAGTTGTGTTCTGTTTAGTTTGTTTTCATTGGACTTGTCTGCCTGTCTTCTTGTCATGTGTCTTCATCATTATCAGTTCATCTGTATCACCTGGATTTAGTTCATCATCATCATCATCATCCACATCACCTGTGTTCAGTTAATCAGTGTTCATCTGTAGCCACGTTTCCATTACCCTTCAAATTGCGCAAATTTAATTGCGAATTGAAAATATGGCCAATGGAAACACGTCAATTTCGCAAAAACTCCCATTTATCGCAAAAAAGTTTTTACGCTCGCATGAGGTAGTTTTTCAGGCAATTCGAAAAAGGAATATTTCGCAAAACTGCAATGGAAATGGACTTAGAAGGCGCGTTGTGTTTGGACAGAATATGAGACGGAGTTCTTTATTGAATTCATAAAAGACAAAAGAATGACAGAAATACTGGATTCTAAACCTCAAAGAAATGCCACAATAAAGACCTCGGAGCAGAAATGAGTGAGAAAAACCCAGAAACACTTCATATGTGCCGCTCACAGTATAAGGGTCTTTCCTTGCCATTAATGCTTGGATAACATGCCTACGTTCCCTTCCATTAATAATAATAATGTCTAGTGCGGTACGTAGCTGTGATATAGGCTATATATATATATATATATATATATATATATATATAAAACATAACATATATACATAACATATAACATAACATCGGTTAATGGAAACGGTGTAAATCGCAAAAGTTTTGCGCGATTCTTTAATGGAAACGCGCCTTGTGTTAGTATTTAGTTCCTTCAGTTCAGTCAGTCTTTGTTCCGTTACCTGTTATACTTAATGTGTGTTAGTAGCCTATCCTGCCTGTCTGTACTCTTTGGAAATTTATTATAAAGTAAAAGTTTGTATTGGAACTTTTATTCTCTCTCGTCTTCTTCTGGCTGCACCACAGTATAATAATTAACTGCACAATTACTAGAAATGTTTACTTTGGATATTATGCAATTTGCATGCATACAAAATTTGTGGAAAAAGACCATTGAGAATTGAACCAATTCTGTAAAATGGCCCATATATCATATTCAAACAGGATTTGTTTCCAGGTATGACTGTGTACTCAAAATGTGCTTTTGACTTTCATTCATAGTTGGTTTATATTGTTAACTATATTCTAAATAAATTAAAAGCTATATATATATGACATAGTGACATACAGTGACATCATATAGTGACATACCCGACTGAAAGGCTCATTATGCAGTCATTGTCTTCTCAGGTATGAATTACAGCATTATTCATGATCATTCACGCCCCCACGCATATTGCCTTTTAAAACAAAAAGTGTCTTACATAATTTAAATCAATGTATTGTTTTATGTGAATGAGTAGGCAGGATGATTTGGATGATCACATCATTTTGAAGCAAACAATCTAGGCTATAACGTTCATTAGTCAAAAGTCTTGTGGACACATATTTAGTATGTGTTTTGTGGCCTTTTGATTTCTTTATTTAAAAGGGACAACACACATTAATCAACATGAGTACAAAGTCCAACATGTAAATGTGCCAGATTTAGCCATACAGGCTAATTTTCATCTGCAGTCCCTAGCAGGTTGATGGTTAAGAGAAAACAATAAATACACTACAGTACAACAATACAATAAATACATATCAATAAGAAAGCCTTAGATATAGATAAGAATAACATAACCACTATTCCCGATCAGGACAACTGGCAGGTTGATGGCAAAAAATAAAATAAAAAACATAACACAAGTATCACACACAGTAGACACGGGTAAAAGTGTATAGTCTTGCGAATCTCCGATCTCTTCCTAACAAAATGGACGAACTTCTTCTCCTCACCCGCACTATCAAGGATTTTTTAAACTCCGCTGCTCTGTGCTTCACTGAAACCTGGCTGAGTGAAGCCATACCGGACAACGCACTACATCTGCCGGGCTTCCAGCTGTTCCGAGCGGATCGCATCGCGGAACTAACGGGGAAAACGAGAGGTGGTGGATTGTGTTTCTTCATTAACGAAAGTTGGTGTTCAGATGTAACAACACTGAAGAAGATGTGCTCTCCTAATTTAGAGGCGCATTTCATAAACTGTAAACCTTTCTACTCGCCGCGGGAGTTTTCCTCATTCATTCTCGCGAATGTTTACATTCCTCCAGACGCGTGTGTGAGCGCAGCGCTACAACAGCTGGCTGAACATATAGCTGAAATGGAACAAAGGTACCCAGACTCTCTTTTAATCATTCTTGGGGATTTTAACAAAGCAAATCTCTCCCGTGAACTGCCAAAATACAGACAGCATGTTACATGTCCTACCAGAGACAGTAATATATTGGACCACTGTTACACCACGATAAAGAATGCGTATCACTCCGTCCCACGGGCAGCTTTGGGGCTCTCTGATCACTGTTTGGTTCATCTTATACCGACCTACAGGCAGAAACTGAAATCAGCTAAACCTGTAATAAGGACTGTAAAAAGATGGACCAATGAAGCAGAGCAGGATCTACAGGCCTGCTTCGATTGCACTGATTGGACTGTTTTTGAAGCTGCAGCCACCGATCTGGATGAGCTCACAGATACTGTAACATCATATATCAGTTTCTGTGAGGATACATGCATTCCTACCAGGACATTCTTATCATTCACTAATGATAAACCATGGTTTACTGGGAAACTCAAACAGCTTCGTCATGCAAAAGAAGATGCTTACAGAAGTGGGGATAAAATCTTGTATAACCAGGCCAGAAACAGACTGACAAAGGAGATCAGAGTTGCTAAAAAAAGCTACTCTGAAAAGCTGAAAAACCAGTTTTCAGCCAACGACCCCGCATCAGTCTGGAGAGGCCTGAGGAACATCACCAACTACAAATCACCATCCCCCCCATCTGTGGAGAATCAACAACTGGCTGACACTCTCAATGCATTCTATTGCAGGTTTGAGAAGCCCAGACTCACACCTCACACCCGCTCTGATGTGCACTTCACACATCCACCATCACCTCCTGCAACCCCTCTCCTCCCCCCTTCTGCCATCCAACCTGAGCTTAAGGTCTGCGTGGAGGACGTGAGCAGAGTCTTCAAAAAACAGAAGACTAGGAAAGCTTCAGGCCCAGACGGCATCTCATCTGCTTGTCTAAAAGCCTGTGCTGACCAACTGGCCCCAGTCTTCACGCAGATCTTCAACAGATCATTGGAGCAGTGTGAAGTTCCCTGCTGCTTCAAACGCTCCACTATCATCCCGGTTCCCAAAAAAACTAAAATCACTGGACTTAATGACTACAGACCTGTCGCTCTCACGTCTGTGGTCATGAAGTCGTTTGAAAGACTGGTGTTGGCCTATCTGAAGGACATCACTGGACCCCTGCTGGATCCCTTTCAGTTTGCTTACAGAGCAAACAGGTCTGTGGATGATGCAGTCAACATGGGACTGCACTATATCCTGCAACATCTTGACAGACCTGGGACTTATGCACGGATCTTATTCGTGGACTTCAGTTCGGCCTTCAATACCATCATCCCTGATCTTCTCACAGCCAAACTGACTCAGCTCTCCATGCCATCCTCAATCTGTCAGTGGATCTCCAGCTTCCTGACGGACCAGCAGCAGCTAGTGAGACTGGGGAAACTCACATCCAGGACCCTCACCATCAGCACTGGCGCCCCCCAAGGGTGCGTTCTCTCCCCACTGCTCTTCTCCCTTTACACTAATGACTGCACTTCTAAAGACCCCTCTGTCAAGCTCCTGAAATTTGCAGACGACACCACTGTCATCGGTCTCATCCAAAATGGTGACGAGTCTGCTTACAGACTGGGGGTTGAACAGCTGGCTGTCTGGTGCAGTTATAACAACCTTGAGCTGAACACACTCAAAACAGTGGAGATGATTGTGGACTTCAGGAGAAACACCCCAGCACTCCCCCCTCTCACCATCATGAACAGCACTGTGGAAGCAGTGGAGTCATTCAGGTTCCTGGGCTCTACCATCTCTCAGGACCTGAAGTGGGCAAATCACATTGACTCCATTGTGAAAAAGGCCCAGCAGAGACTGTACTTCCTTCGCCAGCTGAAGAAGTTCAATCTGCCACAGGAGCTGCTGATCCAGTTCTACTCAGCCATCATTGAGTCTGTTTTAAGCACTTCCATCACTGTCTGGTTTGGTTCAGCTTCCAAATTGGACATCAGGAGACTGCAGCGGACAGTCCGGACTGCAGAGAGGATTATTGGTGCCCCCCTGCCAACCCTCCAGGACCTGTACTCTTCCAGAGTGAGGAAGAGAGCAGGTAAAATCATCACAGACTCCACTCACCCTGGACACCACCTGTTTGAACTGTTACCGTCAGGACGGCGACACAGATCACTGGCCACAAGAACATCCAGGCACAGGAACAGTTTCTTTCCACAGGCCATTTCCCTTCTGAACACTTAACATGCCCCCAAGGCATATGCCTGTAAGTGCAATACTCCCACTGTCTAGTGCAATATTCTCTAACTCAGGTGATATTTATATCTATATTATTCATATTACTCAAAATACTGTAAATATGTTTATAATCTGTAACATGCGCTAGACTCCCACTGTCTGGTGCAATATTCTCTAACTCAGGTGATATTTATATTTATATTATTCATACTACTCAAAATACTGTAAATATGTTCATAATCTGTAAATGTTTATTCGGACTAAACCCAACTGTGACCCTACTTTTTTACTTTTATACAATTTTTATTTATTTTTTATATATTTTTATTCTTAGAATTTGTATTACTATGTTTCTTGTTGTATTTGTATATGTGCACTGGAAGCTTCAGTACCAAGAAAAATTCCTTGTGGGTGCAAGCACACTTGGCAATAAAGCTCTTTCTGATTATTCTGATTATTCTGATTCTGATAGTCCCATTTATTGTCCCATATGTAATTTTTTATTTTTTTACTATCTTTTGTGTCCGTGCTTGATTTCCGGCTGTGAAAAATGAAAACTTTAAATCTACATAGAATTTGAACAATACATCCTACAGACACAATCCACCCCATTTTCTCTTCGTCTTTGCATGAGGAATTGATAGATATGAGGATTGTCATGATTAGATGATGTATGGTGCATTAAAACTCAAATAAATGCAAAAAATGTAAAAAATCTGTGACATTGGATCACTGGAACTCCTCCCCTATGGACCCTATTGATATATGTTTTCTAACTTTTGTATTTTTATAGTCTTTATGATGTCTAATAAGCAAATGTTGATGATCCCTACTTGAAATATTGTCACATGTTGGTCCAAATGAACATCTCCCATAATAAGGAGTTACTATTAAAACCGTTATATTGGTATTATATTTATTGAAACAAAACAGAAAACCACTCATATAGTCAAATGTGTGTATATATAGGGTATAACAAATCCCCATTAGAATAAACTGAAATAGAAAAAAAGTGATTCTAATCAAAGGTCAAGGGCAATGATGTCTATTCATCATACAGCAGGTCTTCATAATCAACCTCTTGCTCCTCGTTTTCTTCACCATCTCCATCCATTTCCTCGACTGTTTCCTCTAGCAAGTCAGTGAGTGAAGTGGGGAGGATAGGTCCACAAGACCACACTGGTTCCAGGGTACCCTCTTCAGTCTTTTCCCAGCCTTGGCCAGGATCATGGGGCTTGGGACACCAAAATATCGGTGTGGCTGCTCTCTTGTAGATGGCCAGACGGTGGTTGACACGGTTGATGTGTGGGACCAGGTTGTCTCTGCAAAAGTTAGAAAACATATATCAATAGGGTCCATAGGGGAGGAGTTCCAGTGATCCAATGTCACAGATTTTTTACACTTTTTTGCGTTTATTTGAGATTTAATGCACCATACATCATCTAATCATAACAATCTTCATATCTATCAATTCCTCATGCAAAGACAAAGAGAAAATGGGGTGGACTGTGTCTGTAGGATGTATTTGTCACAAATCAATCCTCTGTGGCTCCCTCTGATCACCACCAGAGGGCTCCCTCACCGGAGTACTAACTTTGACTCGGACTACGTTTCCCATCATTCCATGCCTGTTACTGATTACAGTCACACCTGATTCTCATTCCAAGGACTATTTATGTCACACACACACACACACACTCACTGCGAAGTCTTGTTCTTGCCATTGCAGACATTTCTGAGCGTTTTTCCCAGTATATTGATCTCTTGTGTTTGACCTTGGACTGTTTTCCTCGTATTCCTGTTTTGCTGCCTGCCCTTCTGATCTTCTGCCTGTTTACCTGGATTTATCCTTTTGTCTGCTGCCTGCCCTGATCCATTGCCTGTTGTATGACTACGTTTCTGCCTTGCCTTCGATATCTCTGTTGCTGGTGATTGACCTCTGTCTGTTGTTATTCTACTATCTTAATAAAAGCTGCACATGGATCCCACTTCTGCTGACTCATCATTACAGAAGACTTCGCCAGACCCCGATCCAGCGGCTATCTATCGTCTGTCTACCGAGGTATCCACTCAAGCAAGTATTCTAGCTACTCACCAGCATCAACTCTCCCGGTTAACTTCGGTGACAGAGGAACTGGTGAAAGCACTGCAAAGCATGAAATTCCCCGCGGCCGAAACAAGCCAGCCATCGAGCAACCCCACCGCCAACGATGCACCGATGACGTCATCCACTGCCAGCCCAAGGCTAGCTTTTCCTGAGAAATATGATGGTTCTCCAACAAAATGTAAGGGATTCTTACTGCAATGCTCGTTGTTTGTTTCCCAACAACCTACATTATATCCCACAGATGAAGGCCGTATAGCCTTTGTATGCTCTTTACTGACAGGGAGAGCATTAGAATGGGCCACCGCAGTTTGGAAGGGGAGTCGACCCACCTTTTCCACATTTGACAGCTTCCTGCAAAGATTTCGCGAAGTCTTCGAGCATTCAGAGGGGGGAAAGGAATCGGGAGAACAACTGCTGGCTCTTCGACAAGGCAGACAGACGGAAGCTGAGTATGCGCTCACCTTCCGCACTCTTGCAGCACAAACAGTGTGGGTAGATGATACTTTGAAATTGTTATTTCGCAAAGGATTAAGTGTGGAACTTCAGTCTGAGCTGGCCTGCCGTGATGAGGGGAAGAATCTTGACCAGTTCATTGAACTAGCAATTCGCATTGATAATTTGATCCGCTCGAGACGTCCTAATAGGATTCCTTCTGCACTTTCCTCTGCTGCCACGATCACTTCTGACCATGAACCAATGCAGATCGGTGTCACTCATATCTCCTCAGAAGAAAAGGAGCGTCGTTACCGTCAAAGACTGTGTCTGTACTGCGGGCAACCAGGGCATATGAGAGCATCCTGTCCCACACGTCCATCTCAAGGAAACCCAACGACGGTGAGTTATCAGTCCCAGTCATCTTCTAATATGGAATTACCAGTAGTTCTTACTGTTAATGGTGGAACAATCAATGCCACGGCCATGATTGATTCTGGAGCTGCAGCTAACTTTATCGATCCAGACTTTGCCAGAAGTCATAACATTCCCTTAATTCCATGTGATTCTGTTTTGGCAGTGGCAGCATTAGATGGACGTCCGCTGGGGACCGGTCGCATTCAGTACACCACTGGCGACATATCCTTAAAGACTGGGACCTTACATACGGAAATCATTCGTTTGTTCCTTATTAAATCACCACGTAACCCCATTATACTTGGATTCCCTTGGCTACAACAGCATAATCCTCACATTTCCTGGGCTGATAGACAAATTGTACAATGGTCTGACTCATGTCTTAAAAACTGTATCCAACCAGTTCCTGTCCTGAACACCCAATCCACTACTTGCAAGCTGCAACCAGTTTCCATCCATGACCTACCCCCGGAGTACAAAGATCTTGTAGAGGCCTTCAGTAAGACCAAGGCACCTCAACTACCTCCTCATCGTACTGGTGATTGTGCCATTGAACTGCTTCCAGGTACCACTCTTCCCAAGGGCAGGATTTTTCCCTTGTCACAACCCGAATCTGAGGCTATGAAGAACTATATCAATGAAGAACTGGCAAAGGGGTTCATCCGACCATCCACTTCTCCGGCATCAGCAGGGTTCTTCTTTGTAAAAAAAAAAGGATGGTGGGCTCCGACCCTGTATCGACTACCGAGGTCTCAATGAAATTACTGTAAAATTTCGTTACCCACTGCCGTTAGTACCTGCAGCTCTGGAGCAACTTCGCACTGCCAAGTATTTCACAAAACTCGACTTGCGCTGTGCATACAACCTGATAAGAATCCGTGAAGGAGATGAGTGGAAGACTGCCTTTTCCACGGTAACAGGCCACTATGAATATTTGGTTATGCCTTTCGGACTGGTCAATAGTCCTTCTGTCTTCCAAGCCTTCATCAATGACGTATTCCGTGACATGCTCAATCAGTGGGTCATTGTGTATATCGACGATATCCTCATTTACTCCGACACCCTGGAAGATCACATTCGCCATGTCCGAACCGTTCTGCAACGCCTCATTGAACATCAACTTTACGCCAAGGCAGAGAAGTGTGAGTTTCACCAAACCTCAATTTCGTTCCTCGAATACATCATCAGTTCCGAGGGAGTCACCATGGACGACAGCAAAGTGAATGCAGTCTTGGGGTGGCCCCAACCCAATACAGTTAAGGAGTTACAGCGTTTCTTGGGATTCGCCAACTTTTACAGACGCTTCATTAGAGACTTCAGCATCATTGCAACACCTCTAACTTCCATGCTTAAGAGGGGAGGACATCGTCTTTCGTGGTCGTCAGCTTCCGAACGATCCTTCCAAGAATTGAAGAAATGCTTCACCACAGCTCCTATATTACATCATCCTGACCCTGAACGTGAGTTTATTGTAGAGGTCGACGCATCCAGCACAGGCATCGGGGCAGTACTCTCTCAACGACAAGGCAATCCGTCCAAACTTTTTCCCTGCGCATATTACTCACGAAAACTCACATATGCTGAACAAAATTATGACGTTGGAGATCGGGAACTTCTGGCCATGAAGGCAGCTTTTGAGCAATGGTGACATTGGCTGGAGGGAAGCAGGCATCCCTTCCTGGTATTAACTGATCATCGAAACCTAGAATATCTGCGCTCCGCTAAAAGACTCAATCAAAGACAGGCAAGATGGGCATTATTTTTCACCAGATTCCAGTTCTCTGTTACTTTCAGACCTGGTTCCAAGAACGTCAAAGCAGACGCCCTCTCTAGACAACATGAATCAGCACTATCACCACCCACTAATGAACCGATCCTTCCTTCCACTATCATCGTGGCACCGGTACAGTGGGACCTCATGACTGAGATTACTGATGCTCAGAACTCTGAACCATCTCCACCTGACTGTCCCCCAGGTCGTACCTATGTACCTACGACACTCCGTAGAAGAGTTATTCAGTGGGTGCACAATTCTCCTAGCTCTGGTCACCCGGGCATTAATGCTACCAGTCAACTTGTCAACAATCGCTTCTGGTGGCCGTCATTACAATCCGACATCATCACTTTCATCCAGAGTTGTACCACTTGTCAAATGACCAAATCATCTCACCAAGCTCCTACTGGTCTACTCCAACCTTTACCCGTTCCCCAACGCCCCTGGTCCCATATTGCTATCGACTTTGTCACAGATCTCCCAAACTCCCAAGGTCATACCACAATACTCACCATAGTCGACCGTTTCTCCAAGTCCTGTCGCTTCATTCCCCTACCCAAATTACCCTCGGCCCTTGAAACAGCAGAAACTTTGTGTAATTATGTGTTCCGATTATATGGTCTTCCGGAAGACATCGTCTCCGACCGAGGACCTCAGTTTACTTCTCGTTTATGGGCCGCATTCTTCCAGAAGCTCAATGTCAATCTCAGTCTGACCTCGGGTTATCACCCTCAGTCTAATGGTCAAGTAGAACGCCTCAACCAAGAACTTACACGTTACCTCAGATCCTATTGTCACCGCAACCAAACAGACTGGAGTCGTTATCTGCTCTGGGCAGAATATGCACAAAACTCACTCAGAAAACCTTCCACCGGACTAACCCCTTTTCAATGCGTCCTGGGCTATCAACCCCCTCTATTCCCGTGGTCGGGAGAACCTTCCGAGCTACCTGCGGTAAATGATTGGCTGCAGAGGAGTGAGAACGTTTGGAATGAAGCACATGTACATCTTCAAAGGGCGGTAAGGCGCCAGAAGGAACAGGCTGACCGCTCCCGCCGTCTTCATCCTGATTATCGCCCTGGAGAATGGGTATGGCTTTCTACTCGGGATCTTCGACTCCGGTTACCCTGCCGAAAACTCAGTCCCAGGTACGTGGGTCCCTTCAAAATAATTAAACAGATTAGTCCAGTCTCATACCGTTTGGCTCTCCCTTCCAGTTACCGTATCTCACCCACCTTTCATGTTTCTCTGCTCAAGCCCACTGGTGGATCGAGAGGAGAGGAGGACCTAGATGAGGCTAGTGACCGGAGACCCCCTCCTATCATCAGGGATGGCGAGGAGGCTTATCAAGTGCATGAACTCCTGGACTCCAGACGCCGGGGCAGACTACTACAATACCTCGTGGACTGGGAGGGGTATGGTCCAGAGGAGCGGTCTTGGGTCAACTCAGACGACATTTTGGATCCATCTCTCATTGCCGACTTCCATAGGACCCATCCAGATAGACCTGCCCCTCGCCCTCGTGGAAGACCCCGGCGTCGATCACCTCCTCGCTTCAGGAGCCGCTCGCAGGGAGGGGGCTCTGTCACAAATCAATCCTCTGTGGCTCCCTCTGATCACCACCAGAGGGCTCCCTCACCGGAGTACTAACTTTGACTCGGACTACGTTTCCCATCATTCCATGCCTGTTACTGATTACAGTCACACCTGATTCTCATTCCAAGGACTATTTATGTCACACACACACACTCACTGCGAAGTCTTGTTCTTGCCATTGCAGACATTTCTGAGCGTTTTTCCCAGTATATTGATCTCTTGTGTTTGACCTTGGACTGTTTTCCTCGTATTCCTGTTTTGCTGCCTGCCCTTCTGATCTTCTGCCTGTTTACCTGGATTTATCCTTTTGTCTGCTGCCTGCCCTGATCCATTGCCTGTTGTATGACTACGTTTCTGCCTTGCCTTCGATATCTCTGTTGCTGGTGATTGACCTCTGTCTGTTGTTATTCTACTATCTTAATAAAAGCTACACATGGATCCCACTTCTGCTGACTCATCATTACAGTATTGTTCAAATTCTATGTAGATTTAAAGTTTTCATTTTTCACAGCCGAAAATCAAGCACAGACACAAAAGATGATACAAAAAAAAACACATATGGGACAATAATTTGTGTGGGGAACATCAAAATTCCTTTTCTAGACACCTTAAGGATTACAAAAAACTAGGTTAAAAAAATATACCTTTCGGTGCAGGTGAACCCTACTATATGAGCTGTACCTTCCTACCTATATGAGCGGTACCTTCCTACCCTACTATATGAGCTGCTCGAAAAGAGAAAGCTGACTGTACAAAACAAATTTTTCTACATGGTATTTTACAATCCCCGCTTGTAGACGCTCTTGTAGGTGGATGCGTTTAGATTTTGTTGGACGAATTTATTGAGCAGAGGGGGAGCCATACCATGAAAATTTTTATATACAAGTAAGATATCTGCAAACTTAAAGGAATAGTTCACTTTAAAATGAAAATTCTGTCATCATATACTCACCCTCATGTTGTTTCAAACCTGTATGAATTTCTTTCTTCTGCTGAACACAAAGGAAGATATTTAGAAGAATGTCAGTAACCAGACAGTTTCTGGGTCCCATTGACTTCCATAGTATATTTTTTTCCAACTATAGAAGTCAATGGGACCCAGAAACTGCCTGGTTACTGACATTCTTCTAAATATCTTACTTTCTGTTCAGCAGAAGAAAGAAATTCATACAGGTTTGAAACAACATGAGGGTGAGTATATGATGACAGAATTTTCATTTTAAAGTGAACTATTCCTTTAATCATGTTTTCCCAATTTAACAGATCATATTTAATTAAGATTTTACAAGATTTTATATTAATCTATATTTGAGCTCTTGGACCACTGGAAGTCTTTTCCCTGCTACTATAACATCTGGGTCTAGATCTGTAGTTGCGGATTTAAAAAAAAAACACACACACTGTTTTATCAGTATTAAGGTGCAGACACAAGTTTGCTATAGCCAATTGGAGATATTGATCATTGTAGCTGATGGCTCTTCTGCAGCTTGCCTCTTGTTTGTAGCATGTAGATATATGACAGTGTCATCAGCATACATCTGGCAGGTGACAGTAGGTGGACAGACCTCAGGTAGATCATTGATATATAAACTGAATAACAGGGGACCCAAAATGGAACCTTGGGGTACACCCAAATTAATGTCAGTTATTTGGGAGATATTATTATCCACATGAACACATTGCTTTCTGTCTGTAACATATGATTTTATCCATTTTGCATAAACATTATTCTCTCAAATATACAAACATGTATATACATGTTGCTCACATATTATGGTAGTCCTGTTTGTGCTGAATATAGTGTAATGACACCATTAATATGTTTATAAGCAACTGAAAAAAGCACAAATGTCAGGGCATGTCAAAACATCTCAAGGACCCCAAAAACACATTGGACCCCTAAGGGTTAACCCGAGCTGCAGAGTCTTTATCCATTTTCAAGAAACTGCTGAAGACATCTTTTTTCAGCAACACTTGACCCATTAATACTAACACTTATTATTCAATATCTATATATAAAAAAATAAAAAAATAAATAAAAAAAATAAAACTTCTGTGCTGGACTAACTGGGACTGGTCATGGCACTTGTATATTGTTGCCCTATTGTTGGTTTGATTGCTTCTATTGCTTTCCTCATTTGTAAGTCACTTTGGATAAAAACGTCTGATATTATAAGTAAATGTTATGTTTTTACAGGACACGATTTTAGTTTTTGCATTCTCTGTTACAGTATGGGGTTTATTTTTGTATTGTTGCTTTTTGTATATGTTTTTTCCCTTATCAAAACATTCAGCAAAACATCATACACTTTTGACAAAGCTTATTTCCCTTAATGATTGGAATAAGTTGATGATGAGGAGAGCAAATGTAATGATGCAACTAAATCAACTAGGGAGTTGATTTTTATTTTTATTACATTATTACATTTGTGATTTTTTTCACAAGTGAAGCTCAGAGACCTAAAAATTAATTACGTGAACATCCACGTCAACATTCCCTTGTGTGTCTGTCTTGTATTATAAATGTAGATGCTTCACCAGCACAACATAATTCAACTCTGTTTCTTGTTTGTCCATTTTCAAAAAGTTATTTTATATTTGCTAGGTTGATCGTTTTGATTGCAGGTTTTGACAAGCTACAGATTTTTATCCTGGCCATATTCTTAATGTAGGTTTACATGTTTTGAAATAACATTTTATTGACAATCCGCTCCCTTCAACATCATCTAATTATCAGTGGTTGATGATTGTAATGATTGTAATTTATCTTTATTGCATCTATGTATATGTACTATGGCATCCCCAGTATGTGCTGATTATCTGATCAATTGTTAAATATTTAATGTTAATATCTGTCATCCATGGGTAATTTATCTAATTTCACAACCATTATATTGGCTGGTTACATTGATATTGGGAATATTAAGTATTTATGTTTCATTGTTTTGATCTTGTTGTTTGTTGCAATCATAGTGGCAAATCAATTAATTATTGGAATAATATGCAAGGAGAAGTCCTTGCATGAACCTATGTATGTTTTTTTATGCAGTTTGTCTATAAATGAACTGTATGGCTGCATTGCTTTATTCCCATCCCTTTTAAGTAATATGCTACTGTCAAAGATCCCAGAAGTTTCACTCACCCTTTGTCATGCTCAAATATTTGCTTTATACACTTATGGATCAGTAGAATTCTGTAATTTAGCAATCATGTCTTATGACAGGTATGTAGCCATCTGTTACTCGTTGGAATATCACAGAATCATGTCTCCTGCCAGGACAGTTACATTGATCGCTCTGGGGTGGTCAATATCAATTATCAAATTCTCCATTACTTTATCAGTGAATGTACAGCTTAAGTTGTGTGGAAATGTACTGGACAAAGTATGGTGTGACAACTACATGCTTGTGAAACTGGCATGCTCGGACACCACAGCAAACAACATCTCTGGCATAATCGGTACCACTGTGACCATTGTTGCTCCTCTGGCATTAATTTTGTTCTCGTATACAAACATTTTTAGAGTCTGCCTAAAGTCCACAAGAATAAAGACCCAAAAGGCTTTAAGCACATGTACTCCTCACCTTATATCACTACTGAATTACTCCGTTGGCTGTTCATTTGAACTAATTCAAAGCAGATTTGATAAGGTTCCTATGCCTCCTGTACTACGTGTGATTCTTTCAGTTTATTTTCTGATGTGTCCGCCACTCATCAATCCTATCATGTATGGTATGAGACTTTCTAAAATAAAAACGGCACTTAAAAAATGTATTTACCCCAGGAACCACATAAAACCTGAATCACAATAGTGTCTAAGACAATTGTTTATTGTCACCTATAAGGTAGAAAAATAACTTAATTCTGTCATGCGCTTAAAAAAAAAAAAAAAAAAAAAACTTTTGCATGTGTACAAAAACTGTTTGTATTTGTCTAAATAAGAAAATCTTATAAGATAAGATTATTAAGAATATGTTATAATGATTGATGATTTCGTAATGTAGAAATACTGTTAAAAAAAGGCAAATTAATTAATTTATAGTGCTTTTAAAAAATTTTCTTGTCTTGCTTCTCTGAATTTATTAAAAAATAAATGTTCTTTTTGCTTCTCATTTTGTTTCACTAATGCTTCTTATGAATTTTTTAGACCACAGAACAAATTTTTGTTTTTGTACAAAAACATTATACAAATGCTAGTCTTTAGAGGTGCATTGTGTAATATTTAGGAGGATCTGTTGACAGAAATGCAATATCATACATAACTATGTTTTCAGTGGTGTGTAAAGACCTTACAAAATGAACCGTTATGTTTTTATTAGCTTAGAATGTGCCATTTCTATCTACATACACTGCGGGACATTGAAATGCGTCGATTTGTTTCTACAGTGGCCCTGAACGGACAAACGAGTTTCGTCACTATGTTGTTCTTCGTGCAAAGAAGCTAGCCCCCACATAACAACATTTTGACGTCCCAGATCCAGCACCACATTTGGCACACGTGGAAAGATGATCTGGCCCACATGCAGCGTGGAATGACGGCCCTTGGGTTGCTCACTCTGTTTGCCAGATCTGGGCCACAAGCAGGCCATAGCAATGCCACATGTCAGCCAAGAGCAAAGAAATAAACCAGAACTGGACCTTATCTGAGCCACAAAATCTGTGTATATTAAATATGGATTAATCTCAGCCTTAATAATTCTGTACACAAATAGAATAACTGAAGGAAAGAAGGTAACACTTTAGAATACTGTTCCTTCATTAATGAATAACTACACAGGAACAAATGAGTAATGCATTAGTAACACTCTAGTAACGACTATTAACTAACAAGAAACTCTGATTAACGAATTAGTAAGTAATCGCGCTCAGATGAATGTGGTAGTTCATTATTAGCTAATCAATAACTACTATTTTTTTCATACCTCCCAGAGAACTACTATCTACAGGTTCATAATTAACATGAATAATGCATAATTTATAATAAAAGGTAATGGTAACCCACTAGTAATGACTCAAGTATTACTACATCATTCTAAAGGAACTACTAATTATTTGGATCAGTATTCTAAAATGAAAAACATGATAACAACCTAATATTGACTGAAGTCATTGTAAGCTTTTGAGATTTTTGTAAGATTTTGAATATCAATTCCTTCCAATGGATTTGGTAACACTTTAGTCATTACTAGTGTGTTCCCATGATCTTCACTTTAGAATACTGATCCAAATTTCTGTCAGGACCACTACCGTCAAATATGATTGACAATTAGCATACAGTTTGGATTGGCGGAATGGTTCCGTTCTGGGCGAGAACTCCCTGCGCATCCATACAGCCTAGCATGGATAAGAGCAGGGAGAGCAGCAATAATCCCCCTTGGGGTAAACAGAACAGAACCAACATGAATGATTGCAAATATATTTAATTCAAGATTTTAAAGTACAACATTATTCGATAATTATTCTGATTCAAGGGGAATCAGAATGTCAAATCCTGACTGGGCGAGAGGAGGAGCTGGGGATGGAGGAGGGTAATTTGCTCCTGAGAAACGCGATACCTGCTGATAATACTGAAGGAGCTTATATACGTATGGTGATAGGCGTCGTATTCCTATAGGTAGATGTGGATCAGCTGAGGGTCAGCTGATGCGAGCTTGACTAACGTGACCTGCCAGAACTAACGCTACGCTTGATTTCTGTCAGGACCACTACTGTCAAATATGATTGACAATTAGCATACAGTTTGGATTGGCGGAATGGTTCCGTTCTGGGCGAGAACTCCCTGCGCATCCATGCAGCCTAGCATGGATAAGAGCAGGGAGAGCAGCAATAATCCCCCAAAACAAAACCATATGCCAATATCCCCCAAAACCAACTGACAGCGCAATCTGAATGCTTTTGTAGTTACCTGAGTGAGCCAAGGCAACAAGCATGTTGCCAATACCTGAAAAGCTTGAGCAACAGCATGTTACCAACAATACCAGAAGCCTTAAGCAAGTATGTTGCCCTTACCTAGATGGCCTAAACGAGTATGTTGCCAATACCCACATAAGCCATAGCAACAAGCATGTTGTCAATACCCGAAATGTTCAACAGTAAACATGCATATTGCAATGAATGACATACCACCTGAAATGAAGAAGTTAAAGTTAGATATCAAAATGAATCAGCTGCTTGCTTGTTGTATATCCGCAGTCCAGTTCCAGTTTCTTTGAGTGACGCCTGTGAGCTAGAGATGAGAGATGGAGATTTAATTTTCAATGATCTTTTTCATTGGAAATAAGTACTGAAGTACACAATACTGAAGTAATCCTGGTGGAAACTTCTGGTTCACCCAGAATTAGCAATACTGAATTAGAATTAGCTGGATGGTTTAATGTAACAAGCGTGATGCTGATGCTTGGATACATTTACTCACAAAGTTATAGACAAGTAATTTGTTGACGTGCACTGCGTACACTGTAACCTGTCAATGACGTCATAACCTTGTTATACTTGGTTGTAGTTTACTTCTGTAGAAAAGAGAAAAAAAATATAAAAATTATATATATATACACACACACACACACATTTTGTTATTATAATTTTTACACCCACCATGTCTGAGGCTGATAGAATGGTTACATCCTGATTTTAGCATCATATGTTGAGCACTATATATATCCAATCTAATTGGGGAAGCATCACACCAAGCTGGAGCAAGCAAGGACACATGGCAACAAGCGTGTTGCTGTACCCAATTTAACAATTGTATGGGATCTATTGGGGGAAGCTTACACCCCTAGCGGCAGCAAAATCTAATACAAGCATGTTGTATAATCGCGGAAATATTGCTAAAACTAGTGTAGTTTGGCAGGGGAAGCATACACCCTAATCAATAGCTCCGACTAGTGGCAACAAACTAATACAACAAGCGTAGTGTGTAAATCACAGAACTATTGCTAAAACTAGTGTAGTTTGGCAGGGGAAGCATACACCCTACAGCAATAGCTCCGACTAGTGGCAACAAACTAATACAACAAGCATAGTGTGTAAATCACAGAACTATTGCTAAAACTAGTGTAGTTTGGCAGGGGAAGCATACACCCTACAGCAATAGCTCCGACTAGTGGCAACAAACTAATACAACTAGCATGCTTGTATAACCATAGGACTAGTATTAAAACTAGTGTAGTCCGGTCGGAGAAGCATACATCCTCTAGCTCTGAGTCAGATGCAGTGTGCACTGCACAGCTAAGCAATGACATACAGTGTGCTTCCTCATTAATGAACATGATTACTGCTCCCGTCCTACGGATTCCTTCGGCTGTGGAGGTGAAGATGACGACTCCCATGATTCCACACTCTTTCACAGGACCATCAAGCTACGATGTTGTTAGTGTTGAATACCAGACCTCTGCGGTGAATGTACTGTGAATTAAAGCACAAGTATGTTACTGATATCTAGATAGCTTTAGCCACAAGCATGTGGTAACTAACACATTACGTTGCAATCATCTGATTAATTATCAGAATAATCAATAATCAAAGCACAGGCATTTTTCCAATGCAACCAGATAGCACAAACAACGCTTGATTATGTTGCTGAGGACAGTATGCACAAGCCGAAGTAACAAACACATATTCGATAACATTGATCTAGCAACCACCATACAGTACTGATAGCAAAGTTGCTGAAATGACAGCATATTACTGATGCCTGAAAAATTTAGCACAGCATGTGACAATGACACCAGGTATAAGCCTAAAACAAAGCCATGTTCCAAATAACAACTGGGCTAAAAACCTTAAAAATAAAATAACTATGTTTCAATAGCAACTAACATTTTTTAAAGCAAGCAGTTTTTAATAGCTACTATATAGCCTTGAACAAGCAGTGTTTCAATAATAGCCTAGTTTTTATTTATTTATTATTGTTATTATTATTTTTTTTATTTTTTTTATTTTTTTACATACACACAACTTAAATATACCATCATGTTGAATTTCAGCCTATAAAGATGCAAGCCCTTAAACAACAACAACGCATTAAAATGAAAGCACTGTAAAATACAATACACTGTAGCTTTAAGAACGACGTGTTTCCAAGAACTAGATAGACCAAGCTTGTCCGAAGTGACTCAACTGAATTGTGACTGTTTACTATGTCTTTTAAAGCTGTGCCACAGCAGAATATTTCCGTTTGCACCATGAATTGTTAATTCATATCAAACTGCTGCTTGAATCTGCGCTGCATAGCGCTAAAAGCACAGCGTGTGCAACGCGATCAGTTGCCGATGACAACACATAGTAGTAACGCACATAGCCATATGATAGCATAAGCCTAGCAAGAGCATTTTAATGAAAACGACTAAGTTAGATTAGCCCAAGCCACACGTATGTTATCAAAACCCTGATAGATTTTAGCAATGAGCATTAAAAAGGAACTTAGCTTAGCTTTGTGAAGACTTTCAGAGATGAATGGAGAATGAATCACATCGAGTCCTGTGTCAATAATGCAGAGATGCGAGCAACAATGCAGACTGAGGTCACTTCCAAATCAGGCAACTTAGGCCTATGATCAATGCGGCAAATCTCGTGTTCAAGTTTAAGATGAATCTGAGGTGAAATCCTTGTGGGGAATGAATTCCTCTTGCTAAATTCCCGATTGCACGATTCCTTGTGAGGTGATGTTGTTTGCCTGACGAATTTCGCCATTTAATTTGCTCCTGAGAAACGCGATACCTGCTGATAATACTGAAGGAGCTTATATATGGTGATAGGCGTCGTATTCCTATAGGTAGATGTGGATCAGCTGAGGGTCAGCTGATGCGAGCTTGACTAACGTGACCTGCCAGAACTAACGCTACGCTTGATAATTAGTAGTTCCTTTATAAAGATGTAGTAACACTTGATTCATTACTATCCAAAACCTTACAAAAGCCTTACAAAAGTGGTAGTTCACTATTAGCTAATCGACAATAACTACTATTTTTCATACCTCACTGAAGACTATAAGAACTACTATATACAGGTTAATAAATATTTATAATGCACAATGTTTAATATAAGGTAATGGTAGCCCATTAGTAATGAATCAAGTGTTACTACATCCTTCTAAAGGAACTACTAATTATTTGGATCAGTATTCTAAAGTGAAAAACATGATAACAACCTAATATTGACTTAAGTCATTGTAAGCTTTTAAGGCTTTTGTAAGGTTTTGGATAGTAATGAATCAAGTGTTACTACATCTTTATAAAGGAACTACTAACGTTAATTATTTGGATCAGTATTCTAGAGTGAAGATCATGGGAACACACTAGTAATGACTAAAGTGTTACCAAATCCATTGGAAGGAATTGATATTCAAAATCTTACAAAAATCTCAAAAGCTTACAATGACTTCAGTCAATATTAGGTTGTTATCATGTATTTCACTTTAGAATACTGATCCAAATAATTAGTAGTTCCTTTAAAATGATGTAGTAATACTTGAGTCATTACTAGTGGGTTACCTTTACCTTTTATTATAAATTATGCATTATTCATGTTAATTATAAACCTGTAGATAGTAGTTCTCTGGGAGGTATGAAAAAAAATAGTAGTTATTGATTAGCTAATAATGAACTACTACATTCATCTGAGCGCGATTACTTACTAATTTGTTAATCAGAGTTTCTTGTTAGTTAATAGTAGTTACTAGAATGTTAATAATACGTTACTCGTTTGTTCCTGTGTAATTATTCATTAATGAAGGAACAGTATTCTAAAGTGTTACCGGAAAGAAGAGAACAGAAAAAGAGATGAGCAGAAACACAATAACTACAACTGACTTCAGCCACAGTCTTAGATGAAATCAACTGAAGATAAAAGAAGACATTAAATCTGTGAAGATCTCAGCAGAGGAGGATTAAACAACTCCACAAACAGCATTACCAGCTTCACTTATTACTAACCAGAATTACTTTATTTCTGTCAGACGTCTACAGAAGTAGTTATTGAGAATTAACAGGGATTTAACTCTAATGTGTTTCATTTGATGTCACCATAACAGTGATTGGTGTTTCCATTAGTTGGGCTCCTAACTCTTATTATATATGTTGTCTTGTTTGGCTGCTGTGATGGTGTGTTTGTTAAACACATTTGCAGTAACAACGAAAGCTACAATGAAATGACATCTGGTGATGATGCTTACCTGTTGATGGTTTTAAAATCATTGTGAAATAGCCTAATACACTGATATCATATTAATCTAACAACTGCGTCCTGCCATTAATACATTTACATCACAACCCCTGTGTTACTGCAGCATGAAATCCAGCAGTATTATAACAATCAGTTAAACTTTTAATAAACATGAGCACATATATGTATAACAAAATAATAGGACAATTTAGCTGCATAATTTATTCATGCTGCAATGCATGCTGGGAGTTTTGTATTATGCTGGTACCCAAAATGCATTGCTGCAAAGCACTTTCAGAAACTTTTGACTCTCTCTTTTCCAGCACTTTAGACACAGTTGCTCCTTTTCCCCCTGATATTGCATTGGGGATATACATTCAAACATTTTAAAGGCTAATGGTGCGTTCGCACCGGACGTGAATAGCGCGTCAGGCGCGAGTGATTTCAATGTTAAGTCAATGCAAAGACACGTTACGCGCGTAAAAAATTCCTGCGGCGCGAATGAGGCGTTTAGCGTGGCGCGGTAGATGCGAATTCGCCTCATTCGCGCGTCAAGTTCTCGCGAATGGCGCGAATTGAGCGTCTGGCGCGTTAAGCGCGTTACGCGCAAATGATTTTATTAGTGCTTTTTGTGCATTCACGCGTTTGACGCGAATTCACGTCTGCCGCCCGAGTTGAAAAATCTGAACTTCTGCGTCAATTCGCGCCGCGTTAACCAATCAGGAGCCTGCTTGCTTCACGTGGCATAAAGTGACATAGCATTACAAACTCCCGCTCGAAGTCATTCATTCCAAATGGAGGAGAAACTGATTCTTGCTGTGAGTGGTCACCCAGAGTTGTATGACTCAAGTTCGTACTTTTATAGAGACAGGAACAAAAAGGACCTCGCTTGGAAGAAAATTAGTGAGGAGATTGTACAACCTGGTAAGTTGTAAGATATACAAATTTCACTTTTGAGTCACGTTATTGATCTATTAATTTAACCAGCTAGCAAGCTGTCAAGTCAAGTCAAGTCAAGTGTATTTATATAGCGCTTTTCACAATACAGATTGCATCAAAGCAGCTTCACAGCATTAAACCAAAATAACACAACAAGGTTGTTTCTAGTGTAAATTTATTGATTGATAAATCACTAAATTGATTGATTGACGTCGCCTTCACACACTTCTCCGCAACTTCAGGGTGGACCTCGATGAGGCGGCGGTACATCCTCCACTGTGAGGAGAGGATGCCAAAGGCGTTCTCCACCACCAGCCTGGCTCTGGAGAGACGGTAATTGAAGACACGCCTCTCTGAAGGAAGCGTGCGTCCAGGGAAGGGCCGCATGAGGTTCCTCCGCAGCGGGAACGCCTCATCAGCCACGAAGACATGGGGCTGGGGTCCTCTGTCTTCAGCACCAGGTAGAGGGTGGTCAGGAGGCAGATGAAGAGTGCCAGCCCGGAGAGCCTGTCCAAAGGCAGAGTTTGCCAGAATCCCACCGTCACTGGTCCTGCCGTACCCCCCAACATCAATCACCCGGAAGCGATACTTCGCATCCACAACTGCAAGCAGAACGATGGAGAACGTTCCCTTGTAGTTGTGGAACTGGGATCCTGAGTTGGGGGGTGCCTTGATAACCACATGCTTCCCATCCACCGCTCCAACGCACAGAGAGAAGTTCCACCGCTCCTGAAATCCCTCTGCGATGGACCTCCAGTCTTCGGTGGTGGGCACAGCCATGTAGTCCTCCACAAGGCAGTCCCAGATGGCAGTCACTACCTGGGCGACGATCTGGCACACAGTGGAGACACCAACCCGGTAGCTGGACGCTATCGTCCTGAATGAGTCCCCAGTGGCAAGAAACCTAGAAAACATTGTTATAAATATTGTTACAAGTACACTTGTAGTTACATATTAAACTATACATTCAACAGGAATACTATTAAATGGTTTATGGTATATTAAAATGCCAATAATCAAGCACTACATATAGACAATAATCAAGCACTACATATTGCTTACAGATAGAGATATTTAATTTCTAGGTTAATGGCTAGGTTATAGCAGTTAACTCAGTATCACTAGAAACTGTGTTTATACAGAGAAACATGACAGTATCACGTCTGCCAAGAGAATAATTTCTAGGCTAATGTCTAAGTTATAGCAGTTAACTCAGTATCACTAGAAAGATCACTGTGTTTATACAGAGAAACATGACAGTATCACGTCTGCCAAAAGAGAATAATTTCTAGGTTAATGTCTAGGTTATAGCAGTTAATTCAGTATCACTAAAAAGAGCGCCAAAAGTGGTATCCGTACCACAGTTTAAAAAAAACTGACTCTTTGCACCTGCAGTTGCCTCAGTACCTCACGCAGGTTTGCAATTGCAACGTTGTTGACCTCGGTGTCTGTAAGGGCCGATATTTCCCGATATGTGCGTTTGAGCATTTGACTTGCCATTTTCGATGTTGGTTCATTTGATTTATCATTTGTACAGCCATTTTGAGAGTTTGATTTATTATTTAATAATTTGACCATTTGATTTATCATTTGAACAGTTGTTTTGAGACTTTGATTTTATTATTTGATCTTTTTAAGCATTTGAATTTGAATTATGTTAGGAAAAAACTTCCATAGCTGTCTACGTGCCTGCATCATTGTTACAACTTAGGCCGGCGACACACTGGCTGTGTGGCGTGAGCGTGGCGTTTCTGTTGCATGTCAGCTGCGTGGCGTTTTCCATGTCTTTGCACACCAGAAACGTGTCAGAAGCTGCTGCTGCTAGGTGACATATGATAAGCCTCATTGGTGAAATATTTGACACATGGGGATAGAGTTGTGGAAGGCCTATACTTCATGTTAAACATAAATATATAGCAGCAAAGACAACGTCGGCAGTGTTGACGTCAAAATAGGCTATAGAATATTTCATTCTGTATTGACAGGTGCAGTATTTGAAAATTGATAATATTTTTTTAAATTACATTACAAACCTAGAGACTTTCAAACATCAAAATGACATATATTAATATATGTATATGTATGTCTAAATGACATATAAACATCTTTTCCTATTCTGTTTTGCCTGGAAACGCTTCCAACACGCTTGCGTGTCGCGTGAAAAATAGGTGTGGGTTCTATTTCTAGCATGAGCCGATAATCTATTTCTGGGTGTCACGCAGGCAGTGTGCAAGCTCTAACCTGTTAACATGGGAGCCGAAATAAAAACGGACACGCCACGCAGCTGAGACGCCACGCAGCCAGTGTGTCGCCGGTGTTACAATATATTTGGTTTCTGAAATATTTGGTTCCAGTGGGTGGGGCTATCATGAATATTCATGAGATCATATCGTGGGCAGGGTGACCAATACTACAGGCGAGTGGAACAGAAATAGTTAGTGAGCACCTCAGATCGCGTTTTGCACTAAAATACTCCTATAACTGGTCACATTTTGTAAATAATGAATCGATTTTGTAGCATGTGTTTACCTTAACTATTACAGACCTGATCACTATGTAGGACGCGTTGGAAGACAATTTTCTCAATTTCTCCCAGATTAGTTGTTGTTGACATTTTATGACAGCAGAACTGCACGTTTCTCATGAATGACTTAAAAAAAAAAAAAGCTTTTTAAATGTGTATGATTACATCTTTAAATAAATATTTAAATATTTATTCTGTCATCCTAAATTGTTTGCATATTCAGATAGTCTTTATTGAAATTATAGGCTGATTGCTCAAGACAACGCAAGAACTTGGAGTTGCATGTTTTGAATGTTGCTTTACAATCAACTGAAAATCATTTTTATATACAACCCCCATACTTAGAAGGTTATCATAAATGTTAAAATTAAGTTGCATGAACAGTTGTTTTCTCTTGCAATGTTTTAGAATGTTGGTCAAATTAAGTGATAATTATTTCAATTGTATTGATGTGTAACCTCTAAAGTAAAGCTCATCCATTCACATCATCCTACTCATAAGTGAACACAAATGCACTGGTGTACATTACAAAGCAAGGTCCAACTAAAGTAATGTTATGCTTAGTTTTTGCAATAAGTAGTTTATTATTTGCATTTTCTGCTGTAGAAATATTTCCCTTTTCTGACCTCATTATGTAATAACAGCCAAGTTTGGTGACCAAATAATTACTACATCACATTATGGGTTAGGATTTGCTCCATGAATGTAGCTCTAAATTGAAACTGAGCTATACGCATTTTCACATATAGGAACTTGTGGTTAAATGTTTTCCAGGAGTCTGTGAGATGTTTCTTGAAGGCATGCTCTGTACATTGAACAGTACTCAGGAAAAGAAACAAGGAAGAGGCCACTTTTATGTTTTAAGGCATTATTCAAAACAATGTAACAATCCAAATGTAAGTGTACTTAACTGTAACAAAACAGACAAAATGCTAGAAAATTGATTCATTTGGTTTTATTTTTATTTGGCACAGATTTCTGTATTCACAGATTTTATTTTATTTTGTCAAATTTCTGACGGTGCATTGAAATCATGCTGTGGATGGGAGTACCAAATGAAAGGCTTTGGCACCCAGGGCAAATAAAAACCTGTTTCTTGTTTGGCCGGTTCACACATTTCCAATGGTACCAGCCATAGCAACTGTCACATTCAATCTGAAAGAGACAGTGACATTATGAAATTTATCAAATTAAATAAGCAAAGTTAGATAAAAATAAACCCAAAAGTCAATGTTGTCCTGTGTGTGAGGATATTTGTCCCCACATGACAAGCAGGTCTTCTGTGGAAACAAAGGCATCAAGGTATTTGTGTAATGATGCATATCACCAAGCAATATCATGTATAACTTGGGTTTAAAAAACAAACAAACAAAACAAACAAAAAAAAACCTGTTTGCTGTAGCACACATAGGCCTATGTTTTGCCGCATCAGAGCAACATCTGCATCAGTGCATGGAAACTCCAAACTGCCCCCATTTAGAACTGCTTCAGCAAACTACAAAGAGCATTGACAAAGCAAATCAACATTTTTATTATATATATATATGCAACAATTCTGTACCTAGCAGACAAATACACCACGTGAATTCCCATCCCTTTGGATGCTGTTGACATTGCAATGTTTGACATTGCCACTTTGGGGTTGGAGTGCCTTTGCTGGCCATAAATTCACTTTGGTAGAAGAAAAGAAGATTAATAAAAATAACAGACCAACATTTTGAGTGTTTTCATACATTTGTCCTTACCTTACAACCATTCTGCAGTGAAGCAGTTTGCCTCTGCTTTCACCAAAGGAGTTTACATACAAAATGATTATTTCTTTGGGATATATCATCTGTCAAGATGGGGTCATGAATTAATGACTCACATTTAAGCCTTTGTAGTTTACAGAGAAGGATGGAGAAAAAAAAGGAACAAACCAGGAGTGTCCAGTGGTCAGTCTCGTTAACTGACCCCATTAGCACATCATATGCCTCTAGATCCATCTACAGCATACAGGTATAAATGTGGCATTCCAATAACAGATTACCAAATGATCTGAGAACATGATAGTTACTTGTATGGCATCAGGATTTTTTGTTCTTTACCCTTTTCATCAAACTGGCCTTCATCTTCCAAATATTTGTGGTTTGAAAGGAATCCAGGACAAATGCACTGCCTGAATAATTCCTCACAAGGCAGGTCAGGTACGCATTAATGACCTGTGGTCAAAAAGAATGATGACAGACTTGCAAGGTATAACTGTATGACTACAGAATATGGTCTATTCTAAAAGCAAAATGACAGTGAACTACAGGAAATTGTATCAATCATGTTAACTGCAGCACAAACCTCACTTTCAAGTTTAGCACCAGGTTTGAGGCATTCCAAATCCCAGGTAAAGACCTTGTACGGGCCAACTTTACTGCAAAGTTTCCCACCCATTTTCCTTGCCCATATGTCTTGCAAAACTACAGAGAGATAGAGAAGAAAAGCTTGAACAAATGTTATTTACATGTAGGAGAAATTATGAAGGAAAACACATACAACATACAACAAAACAAACATACTTTATTCAAAAGCTAAAGAAAATAAATAAGTTTTTAAATAAGACTTAAAAGTTGTAATCGATGGAGCTGACCTCACATGGAATGGGAGACTATTCCAGAGTTTGGGACCTACCACGGAAAAAGCACGATCTCCTTTTGATTTTAAATTACAACGAGGTACCTTTAAAAGTCGTTGATCGGAGGACCTGAGAACTCTAAAAGGAGAGTAAGGAACTATAAGATCACTGATGTACTGGGGGGCAAGGCCTGACAATGCCTTGTAAACAAACAAGAGAATTTTAAAATCAATCCTAAATTTGACCGTAAGCCAATGTAGGGATTGCAGTACCGGAGTAATATGTTCTCTCTCACGCACCCCCGTTAAAAGCCTTGCCGCTGCATTCTGCACTAACAGTAGGCGGACAAGCAGAGTCTGGGGGAGACCGATATATAAAGAATTGCAGTAATCAAGCTTAGATGTAATAAAAGAATGAACTACAATTTCTAAATCCTTACTGGATAAAAATGCTTTACTTTAGCAATTGATCTCAGGTTAAAAAAGCTTCCTTTGACAACGGCACCAATCTGTTTCTTAAAGTTAAGCGATGAGTCCATGATTACCCCTAAACTCTTTACATGATTCTCAGTCTTTAGGGATAAAGAACCCAAATGATCAGGAAAGCTAGATGAGACGGGAGAGCCTACAATCAAAACCTCAGTTTTACTCTCATTTAATTGGAGAAAGCTGCTAGATAGCCAGAGTTTAATGTCACTGTAACATTCCTGTGCTTTGTCCAACGAACAGGTTTTATCTAGCCTCACAGGAAAGTAGAATTGGAGATCGTCTGCATAGCAATGATATGAAATGCTATACTTTCGAAAAACACTGCTTAAAGGAAGCATGTAGAGCGAAAACAGCAACGGTCCCAAAATTAAAGGAGTAATTCTCTAACCTTGTTCACAAATGTTTTGCCTTGATCAGTCAAAAACCTTTTTGGGGCACCAAAATCTGTAAAATAGCTTGACAATGCAGGCTGTTACCTCGTCAGCACTCTTAGTCTTTAGTGGGAAAGCCTCACACCACTTTGTGAAATAGTCTACCATTACACAAATGTACTGGTAGCCCTCTTTAGTTGGTATGAGCTTTCCCACTAAATCCATGCCAACAATGTCCCATGGCTCAGCCACCTGACGAAAAAAAAAACATCATTACTTTCTTAAAGTAAGAATATTCTTCATTAAACAAACACACAACTTACCTCAATAGGGGTATATTCAGCTTTGTCCTTAATTTCAGCTTGTTTTTTCTGGCATGCTGCACAGTGCATAACTTAAAACATTTTTGTTTAATTTCATTTTGATAGAGCTAGGAAAGTATTAAGACATGAATGTCAGTTAATTGCAGTCACCCAGGTTTTAATATCAATGGTAATGGTAGGCCAATAAAACCTTTTACTAATGGCATCAGATGTCTTCTGAACACCACAGTGTGCACCAATCGGACTGCTGTGGAACTCATCAAATACCCGTTTGGCCTCCTCTGTTGAGTCCAAAACTTTGGCCAGTACACCCTCTCCTCTTTGCAATATATAGTATAAAACCTCATCTGAAAGTAGTTGAAAATTTTGGTAATGAAGAGACTGTCAGAGAAATCACTAAGTGTGACTTCACTCACCCTTGATTGTGAAGTTCTGTGCCCTTCTAAGAAGGACATATTTTTCAATTTTAGAAACTCCATGGGGAACCTTTCAAGATTTTTTTTTAACTCGTACAAGGTTTGAAACATTTCCTTATCCATATTGACAGCCAAAATGACAAATCAAAGATGGGTAGGCTTATTTATATGAATTGTGATTGAGACTCGTTATTCTTTTAACACATCTCCATAGATAATTGGATGTTGAATGCTTCACTAACTATATGTAATGAACCATTTTTTTTATTGGCCAGAGCTGTGTTCAATAAAGAATTGAACAGAAATTCAAGTCACAAAAAAAGTTTATTAGGAGTGGTTGATCATGGGCATATAATTAAAAAAGTAGTGTAATTTAAAGAAGAGCATATACCATGTTAATAATATAATACAATATACATAAAGTAATCTAAATATCCTAAACACTATCTAGACTGTTTAAATTTGATAAACAAAAAGCATCTCCCTCAACATATTTATGTGTAAAATGTATATATATATTTTTTTTAATTCTTGCATTCATTAACTGAAAATTACTTTTAGGGGCTGTTTACACCTGGCCACTTCATGCGTTTTCTCAGATCGGATAGCTATCTGATTTATCAAAACGATTCCATTTACACCTGATCACATAAATGTGTTTTTGCGAAATGGATTTAAATCTGATCTTCAATTCCCGCGCTATATGCAGATTTAATGGAGTGCACATCACGAAAGCAACAGATATGAGCAGAGCCGCCTTAACCTAATGTTAGGCCCTGGGGCTGAGAGGTTTTGTAGGCCCCCCATCCCCTCGATTTATAGAGTCTCATTTTAAAAAAGTGTAATATCTAGGAAATCTACATCACAGAATGCATTAATTTCTTTCGAGACCTACAACAGTGAGTTTTTTTATATTGTTTTCAATTTTAATATTGTTATTAACATATCACTGAGCACATAAACACAAGACACTTTATTTAACAACCACACACAGCAACTAAATTTCAACTTTATAAAATGAGAAGCGATTTTCGCGAGCGACAACCAATAGGAAAGAAGCCTTTCAGTTGAGCTCAGCTCCCGTCACCGTCTCGAGTGCAGGAGACAGAAGAGTTCGAGGGCGATTTCACTGTTTTATATGTAACTAATCACAAACATGGATATAATAAAATGATGCATGGAAAAGAAACTGTCGACAGTCTCAGTGAGTTTATGCTGGATTTAGTGCGTAAATCATTTTGTTTACAAATTAGACGCTTTGCAGTTGTTATATACGTTAAAGATTTTATTTTGGATGTGTTCATTGTGATTATATTGGCTGGGTTTGTAAAAGTTTATAAAATTGAAAGGATCATTGCTTGGTGCATTTGGAAACAAAGCTTGTCTATTTCTAAATGTAATCGCGTGCATCGCTGCTGATTATACTGTCCGTGTGTTGAAAAAAACTTAGATTAAACACACTCGCAACAGACACACCCCAAAGCGGAGACGGAGACGTTACAGCGTTGCCAGCGGCACTGAGCGGACTTTTGCCGCTGTAGTGGACACGCACCGTCCGCCTCATTCGCGCCGCGGGACCTCTAGACGCGCGTAAACGCGTCTTTACATTGACTTAACATTGAAATCACTCGCGCCAGACGCTCTATTCGCGTTTGGTGTGAACGCACCATAACAATAACATTATAGCGACAGCAACGTCCACAAGCGACTAGCGACATACAGCGACAAAATCTGACAAGTTAAAACAATATGACCTTTTCAGCTCATCATGAACCTGAACATGGGAGGCCCCTGAACTTGGGAGGCCCCTGGGCTTCAGCCCAGGTAAGCCCGTGCATTAATGCGGCCTTGGATATGAGCTGCATTTTATTGATCATCAGCTAAAATTTTCAAAATCAAAGACCGCAACAAGAGAGAGCGGCAACAGCCCTGGTAATGTCATTTCGATTCTTTACTTTTAATGATGATGATTGTGTGTTAAGCGTCTGCGTCACTTTGATTTGCGATAGTTTGCACGTTGGCTTAATGAATAGATGCTCAGCTTCTCATCTGCGGTGATGCGTGTTCCAGTAGCGTCGTCATATCTGGCTATAACATATAACACGCTCTCACACGTTTATTTTTTTAGCATTTTTGGGAGGAGTACAATTTACATATGTGGTTTCAACAACCAGATGCATTTACACTTGTCCAGTTTTGTCTGGAATGCGGCCCAGACCACCTCCTGAAGTGGTTTGAGCGATCGGATTCAAATCCGTATCAAATGCGTTTCGGAGGGCATTTACACCTGGTCTTTTCACGATCGGATAGCTATCCGATCTGAGAAAACGCATGAAGTGGCCAGGTGTAAACAGCCCCTTAGATAGTGTCATTTCTGACCTATACATTTCCTTAATTTTTGGTATACCCGAGGCTTCTACACCAATGTGTTTTTGTGTTCACTTATTTACAAACAGATAAGAATGATAACATTACTAAACTGATAAGATGTAGGCCTAATTTTTGTTTAACCCTCTGGGGTCTAAGGTGTTTTTGGGGTCCTTGAGATTTTCTGACATGCCCTGACATTTGTGCTTTTTTCAGTTGCTTATAAACATATTAATGGCAAAGGTATGATTACACTCTGTTTAGCACAAACAGGGCTACCATAATATGTGAGCAACATGTATGTACATGTTTGTATTTTTGAGAGAATAATGTTTATGCATGGTTATTGAAAAAACTAAAAACTAAAGTTTCTGAAATAAGGCCACAAAACACATACTAAATATGTGTCCACAAGACTTTTGTCTAATAGTCACCTAGAGTTTTTTCTTCAAAATGATGTGAAAATCATCCTGCCTAATCATTCACATAAAACAATACATTGATTTAAATTTTGCAAGACACTTTCTGTTTGTAAAGGCAATATGCGAGTGGGCGTCAACGATCCAACACCATCATGCATATTGAGTGGTTCGCACCTGAGGAGACAATGGGGCCCGCATACATAATGAGCCATTCATTCAGGTGTGTCACTGAGCCACAAGAAAGAATGCAAGAGCAATATATATATATATATATATATTGTTAAGTAAACATGCAATTTATTCTGTTATAATGCCTCATATATATCATATATATAGGCTTATATATGATATAACCACAATTGTAACTTAAGAGAGAGTTAATTGTAAGAGAGTGTTTATTAAGAAAAACACTTCAATTTGTTTTTGTAAGGTTTTATTATGAATCAGGTTTATTAAGAAAAACACTGCAACTTGTATTGTACAAGTTTTTATTATGAATCTGGTTTAGGCCTATTGAGAAAAACACTGCAAGTTGTATTGTAAAAGTTTTTTATTATGATAATGCATGAAATAAATGACTATATTCGATGTTTAAGCATTTAATCAAATGAAAGAATAAACTACAGTAGGTAGTAATAACACTAAGTAGTAGAAAGCATGTATCTTAGCAAAGTAGAAGATGGCAAGCATTACCCATTTGATGAGGAGCATGAGACGCAGGAGAAAGGCAGAGGGTCCAGAGCAGCAAGCAAAGGAGAACAAAGGAAAGAGCTTTATATATGGAGTTTAGAAGGGGGTTTCCAGAACTGAGGACAGTTCAAGACTTCGGATTGGACAGACTGTCTGTAAAGGACTGAATCTGTACGGAGGGCGTGTGGACTATAAAAAGTATTGTAAGGAATGTCAAAGTCAGACGCTGGTTCATGTCGGTGTTAGATGTCTTGCCATTGCGCCTCATGAAGATGAAAGCTTGTGTAAATGAATTGATTTTGAATTACTTTTATTTTTATTTTATATATTAGTACCTTTTATGTAAACTAGTTAACCTGCATTTAATAAAAAATGCATTTAATTGAAATTAAGAAGCTCGCCTGCCTTAAGTCTCTGTTTTACAAAAGATTGAGCTGAACTAAACCACGGAGCAGTCTTTCGACTGAATTGTAAGTATGGAAATTTATGTACTTATTGTTTAGAACGAATTCGACTGACTTTACCTAAGCTGAGAATAAACAAAATAAGGTAGAAGGTGTCTATATTTAAGACCCAAACAAGGGATTAAATTAAGCACCACAAAACATGGCGCCCAACGTGAAAGGGGCAGATTGATTATCGATCCCTGGCCAAGATCGGTGATCAATTGCTCAAAAAACTAAGATAGTCGTGTAATATACACGAGAGTGTAGAGCTAAATAGGAAAGAAAAATAAATCCTAAAAGACTCGATTAGACTAAGAATAATTCTAAAAAAAAATAATTATTTAAACGACCTAGAAAGGGTTGAGTGAGCGAATGAGAATAATAAACCCTAAAAGCAAGAAAGAGCTGTGGAGGTTTATTTAGCCGATAAAGATGTGAGATAAATCTTAAACGGCAGGTCTCAGAGAGTCTAGGAAAGCCGAAGAGACAGGGTTTTTGTGAAGGGGAGGGAAGCCTCCTTAATACAGAGCCAGACTTTTCATTCAAGTTAATACGAGTGATCGTCGTGTACTTGTAGTGAAATATTAAGACGACCCAGAGGGGCTGTATAGATTACACGGTTGAAAGTGAAATCCTAAATAAAGTTAATTAGGAAGTAAAAAAGAGAAATCCTAAAAAAAGGCTTGATTAAATAATAATTCAAATAAGAATTATTGAAACAATCCAATAGAAGGATAGTATAAATAGTAGGGGAGAGGCGGGACGATTGAAACGCGGGACGGATGAAACACTGAGATTTCCTTGAAAACCACTCACGTCATGTATGTCAAATTTCGTCAGCACGTACAGAACGCAATGCCTACCATACCCGCGAAAACATTTCTTCTTTACGTCGTGCCTTTTTGGAGTTAAAGCCGCAAAGCTGTTTTTGAGTGCTGTAATTGAATTCTTTCGTGCGGTACGTTTTTTTGAAGTTGGATTTATTGTTTCATGTGCAATTGTAATGATAATACGGCAGGTGTATTAGTACTGCAACACACCCTTAAGTGTGCAATATCAGAGTTTTTTAGTTTAAGGGCAAAAGAGGTTTAAATGACAGGAGGCGCTGTCGGGACGGTTGAAACAGTGTTTAAACCGTCCCGACCGCGCGTCCTGCACGTTAAACCTGGTCATAGCCTATACTGTTCATAGATTAATATACTGTTTCTAGACTTGTGTTTCTTTTAATGCAAATTAATTTTCAATTACAAAACACATGCTATCTCTGTAATAATCATCAATTGTCCAATCTTCAATCTTCAATAAATTTAATTTATGGTATAAAAATTTTATCTATTCAACTAGCAAACACTCAATATGACTCAAGGAAGAAATGAAATGAAATTAATTGTAAACGGATTTGTTTATCTTCGTCAAAATAGCCTATTAGAAAGATTACAAAATGCGCATAGGCTTATCGCCGATTATTTATTGGGCGACAGAACAAAAATGGTTAATATGAACCTTTAAATTAAAATAAATTACAAAATATGTTTGTAACAATATGTACATAAGTTACTTGTCAGATATTGTTCACAAAAATAAGCATTAGATGAATAGTTGCCGTTTAAACTGTTATGTTTAATCCGTCCCACCCGTGTTTCAATCGTCCCGCACAGGCGGGACGATTGAAACAAAGCACAACTCCCGTTCAAAGTCAAATTTTACTTAAATCATTCTATATTTGTACCGAATAACACATGATACTAAGAGAACACATATGTGAGATGTTAATCACAAAAAAATAAAAAATCTATCTGTAACCTTATCTTAGAAAACGACATTTATCTGAAAAGTGTTTCAACTGTCCCGGCTCTCCCCTAGTGTAACAATCTCATATAATGAGATGTATATAGGGTAAAAAAAAAATCCAATATACTAATATAATTCAAATAAGAATTATTTTATCCCAAAAAGGGGCTAGTGAATGCACGCACTACTAAAAAATCTCTACAACGGAGTGTGGAATAATAGGCCTAAACATAGAGACTCTAGATTGAATAGAGAAAATAATTCAAATAAGAATTATAGTGACAAACTTAAGGAAGTTTGAATAAGTGTCGTAGAGATAGACTAAATCTAAATAGGAGAAAGATTTAGTGTGAGCTGTATAAACCATCTAACAAAGTGCACGTTGTTGGATGGAGAGGACAGCAAAAAACCCATAATAGAGTATATACTTTTGGTGATAAAAGAGTACTTGAATGGGAAGAAAAAGCGTTGAGAGCGAATACATCAGCAATAGAAATAGATAATGATTTGTTTGTGCTTTGGCTTCCATCCAGAGACCAATTGAGTGAAGGAAAATTTAATGAGACAGAGGTAGCCACCTCAGTAATACTGTGGGCACAAGAATTAGAGAGTGATAGAAATAGTTCTGAATATATACATGTCACGATCCACACCAGGAAACACAGGAGAAGATCCAATTGCAGAAAGTATGTTTAATTAGGGAAATCCAGTCAAAATCCAGTCCAGGCAATAGTCGATATCATAATCCATCCAAAACAAGAACATAAACAGGAACACAGAAGAAACAGAAGTGGCGTGATAAATACAAGGACTTTGTGACACATACTAAAACAGACAGGGTTATATACACAGGGAAATGACAATGCTAATGGGGAACAGGCTGAGTGCAATGATCAGTGATAAGGGACAGCTGGCAATGAAAAGACAAGGATCATGGGGGATGTAGTTCAAGAGTGTGATGGACACCGTGGGGAAGGAGGACAT
The DNA here is from genome assembly GCF_963993115.1 of Abramis brama. Taxonomy (NCBI): domain Eukaryota; kingdom Metazoa; phylum Chordata; class Actinopteri; order Cypriniformes; family Leuciscidae; genus Abramis; species Abramis brama. The sequence goes on from NC_139972.1 coordinate 34,440,805, forward strand.
CTAGTGGTGACCCAAGGAACATAAACCAGACACTGTGACAATACAGTATAAAAACGAAGAAATAGAAGGTATATTGTCAAAAATACCAAAGGTAGTAACAATAATAATATACTATACTAAATTAGACAAAATACCAGGAAAACAGACAGAAGAGGAAAGAAAGAAAAAACAGGAAATAATAGATTAAAAATTGGAAAAAGTAGAAATATAGATGTTATGGTCTAAAGTAGAGGCTATACAGGGAATGATTTTCTTAAGTAGAAACAAACAAATGATAATTGAAGGGACTGCAGTGCAGTTTTAATCTGTTAGGAGCGCAAATGTTAAAAGAGATAGACAATGAAAAAGGGAGAGTAAAAGTGAAATCCCTGGGGTCAGTAAGAATAGTTCTGGTGCACCCCACTGGAAATTGTGCAGCGAAGCTGTAATGGCAGATTGTAGAACGAGAATATGTACTACTAAATGCTCTGGGTCAAGAGCTTAATTAAAAATGTAGTCCTCAAATCAAAATGAAATTAGTGGAAAGGTTATAATAATGAATTTAACCTTAATGGGGACAGGACAGTTTAAACATTCAGTAATAGCTGTGATTAATAACAGGAATAATAGAGAATTCAAAAGAGGAATCTTTTATAATAAACCTGTTGAATAATAGAAATAGAGAGGAGTTTAAGCAAGCGTATAATAAAATAAAAGTATAGCAGCAATGATTGCCGTAACAGCAGTCTTTAAGTTCCAGGGAGACAGACACAGGTCCAGGGACTTCTTAAAATAGCTCAGACAGAGAGCAGGAAAAAGATGAATTGTATTCATCAATAAATAATACAGAAAGTGAATATACTGAAACAAAGTTAGGAATATGACAAAACTATGAAAAAAAAAAAATTATATTGCAGTATTTTGCAGTTGAAAAGAATAACTAAACATATTGAGGAATAAGTTAAAGGGATTAAATAGGAATCCTAGCAGTGAAAAGAGCGCTGATAAGAAACGGGGAAATCCTGATAGAGACTTGACTTATGGGCAAGAGAAACAGCCGAATACCTCCGGCTTCAAAAAATAGTTAAAGAAAAGGGATTGTGAAAGTCAGGAGAACAGAATAATATGATACAATTATGTTTTAAGTTATGAATTTAACAGAAGAATAGTGAGATAAATGTGAAGAGTTATAAAAACATTAAAACATCTGAAATAAAGAGACTAAAGAGAATGCTGGAAACAATAAGCTATAAAGCTATAAGCTATAAAGCCCTTAAACTCAGAGATATCTGAGAACTAAAAGAGTGTAGACGCAAAGCAGAGAGAGGTTGATACAAGGGGACCTTTGACTTCTGTTAGGAGAGGAATCCAGTCGGACAACTGGAGTTTAGAAACCCAAAGAAAAGTGAAGAGAAATTATTGGAGCCCTAACAGATGTGGCCAGAAAACAGATAGGATCCAAATGGTTAAGAGAAGACCACAGCGCTAATACAGATTGTATAATTAAAACAGCTAAAAATGTGAATTTAAGTTGAGAAGCTATAACATTGATTAATTTGGTATAGCTAACAAGCTAAAAGCTATTGACAATGTGAGAAGTTTAACAGGGACAAAGGAGAAATATTTGCAATGAAAGGAGGTATTAGTTAATGCATCTAAAGACCAAATACTATTAAGTGTATGGTTATCAATAGAGGATGAAATACCTATAACAGAGTAAGGTTACTAAGAGAAGTAGGTCGGAAAATAACAAGGTTGATAAATTTGTAATGATCCTGAATACTGTAACTATAAAAAAAAATAGAGGAAAAATATAGCTGAGTATGATTTAAGCTATCAGCATGTGAGAATAGGAGAGATACCTATCTCTCTCATACCATTCATTGCGAAAACACTTGAACGAGCTGTTTTCAACCAAGTAACATCATTCTTGTCTCTGAAAAACCAGCTGGACGTCAACCAATCTGGCTTCAAGAAAGGGCATTCAACTGAGACTGCATTACTGTCGGTCACAGAAGCCCTGCGGATCGCAAAAGCTGCTTCCAAATCCTCAGTTCTCATTCTCCTGGATCTGTCTGCTGCCTTTGACACTGTGAATCATCAGATCCTCATGACCAGCCTCTCAGCACTGGGCATCACAGGAACTTCACTCCACTGGTTTGAGTCCTATCTCACAGGTAGGTCCTTCAGGGTCGCATGGAGAGGCGAGGCATCCAGAGCACATCAACTGACCACAGGGGTTCCTCAGGGTTCAGTCCTTGGACCCTTGCTCTTCTCCATCTACACCACATCACTGGGACACATCATACAGGCACATGGTTTCTCTTACCATTGCTATGCTGATGACACACAGCTCTTCCTCTCATTTCAACCAGATGATCACACAGTAGCTGCACGGATCTCAAGCTGTCTGGCGGACATCTCGACATGGATGAAGGATCATCACCTGCAGCTCAACCTGGCAAAGACTGAGCTTCTCGTCCTCCCTGCCAATCCGTCATCAATCACCCCATCAAGGTCGGTCAGAAATCTTGGAGTAACATTTGATGACCAGCTGACCTTCACAGATCACATTTCAAAGACAGCTCAATCATGCAGGTTTGCACTGCACAACATCATTAAGATCAGGCCTTTCCTAACTGAGCATGCAACACAACTTCTCGTCCAGGCCCTGGTCATTACTAGGCTTGACTACTGCAATGCTCTTCTGGCCAGACTTCCATCATGTGCAACTAAACCTCTACAAATGATTCAGAATGATTCAGAATGCTGCAGCTCTTCTTGTCTTCAACGAGCCCAAGAGGGCCCACGTCACTCCTTTGTTCATCTCACTGCACTGGCTACCTCTCTCTGCTCGCATCAAGTTCAAGGCATTGACGCTTGCTTACAGATCTGTCACAGGCTCAGCTCCCTCCTACTTTCACTCACTCCTACGAGCCTACACCCCTACCAGAAGCCTACACTGTAAAAATAAAAGGTGCCTGGAGGAACCTTTTGGGGTTCTTCACTTTGCCACACCGGCGGAACCGTCTGTAGATCCTCTAGGCACCCTTTAAAAAGGGGCGGTTCTCTGAGGAACCACACAAGTTTCCTGAGGAACTCTTACATGAAGCATTGTGTGGAACCACTGTGGGTGCCTCCAGGAACCAAATTTCAATTTTATTTTGTTTGTATTAAATTAATTTCATGTTGTTACCATGGTTACCATTAACTTCTATTATAATAAACAAACTGAACCAAATACAAAATAAGAATTGTTTATTACATATTTTAGATCCATTTTAATACATACACTTCAATGCGCTTGGGAAAAAAAGCTAGTAATAGATTAATATCAATGAATACACAAAAAAAAAATTGTATAATACATAAGTAACATGAATAATCAACCATGTGTATACAATAGGCTACACAAAGAAAACAATCTCAACAAAATGCATGGAAAACACATGTTCCATGTAATAAATCTATGTATTTTTTTTAATTTTGACTAATTAAAAATGTCCATCTTCACTTAATTTTAAAACGTGTTTCAGTCCGCTTAAGTCTGACGCCACTGTTTCCAAGTCCAAAAGCTCTATAAGATGCCAAAAACAAACAACAAACAGTGCTAATATACACTCATTGTGCTGTAATATTCCTGAAAATTATGATCCTAATCTTTATCTCTATTCCGAAATCTCAGATGGTTAGTTATTCAGCTATTTTGAATCATAAAATGTTGAAGTCTGGGATGACGTGAGACTGGAGACTGTAACGTACACTGTGGCTTTTGAAAAGTGTGAATTTAAATGTGTGACTCAAATCAACAGTTCCCATAAATGGTTGTTGAGTATTATCAATATCTAGAAACAAGATAGAGGAAGTAGAGGCTTCGACCCGGAAACAGTATTCCTTATGTCACAACAAGCAGAAAACATTTTCCATTTTAACAGAGTTAAGGTGCACTAAAATTATCTGTTGTTCTGTGAATGTTCACTGGTGAATTTAGTCATTTCAATAAGAATCCACACAATCAGCAATTTTGTGTGGTGCTTCATACATTACGTCGCTACACTGCTGACAATGGTCAATGGACCTTTTTGCCTGTGTAATTTCACGAAATTCACAAATGTGACCGCACCTTTACTCGCTGCAACATAAAATGCAATCAATTATAAAATCTTCAAGGGACATGTGAGGTACTTAAAGAGTTAGAAAAGTGAAAAGGTGCATCAGATTCATTTTCTGTTTGTTTTTCCTCTTTTCTGGTGGATGGTCCAGGCACTTCAATGATTTTCAGGTCTACAGGAGGATTTTTATTCTTGTTCAAACTTACAGCTTATCGAGATCCCTGCAAAGTACAAAATTTACTGTTAGTAAGGTTATTAAAGTGATAGTTGTGAAATTTAAATAATTTCCCCAGCCTTGTGATGTTCCAAACCTGTTTGATGTTCTGTCTGGAACCCAAAAGCACATCTCAGGCATAATGCAACCCCAGTCATCATTCAATTTCACTGCAGGAAACACAAGCAGAAAAAAATTGTGTAATTCATTCATGAAACCATTCTTATGTACACTTGTCTAGTTCAATTCAATGCAACAATTTATGTAAAAATGGTTAAGCTCCAAAAATGTCCCAGAAAAGATCCTAAAAATAATTGAGTTCACAACTCATGTGTTATGGGTTGTGTTGTAAGTCTTCTGAAGCCATATAATAGCTTTTTCCCTTTTTTTGTAGAAAAAGACCGAACTTGAAGTTATAATTCAGGGTTCAAATGTCTTATATTCAAATTCATATGATTAAGGTATAGCCTATAAAAAATGCATAGCATTATTGGCGCCAAACCTGTGATATTATTTTTCTGAGTAACATGAATGAGATTTAAAAGCATGAGGGAAGATTTTCAGAGAATAACTGATTAAAAAGCACAAGTACACAGTCAAACAATACAATTTCACATAGAGAAAGTTCATAGTAATAAGGTACTTGCATGTGGTGAAGGTAACTTACTGTAATTCAATGTTGCCACTGAAATGTTCAGATTATTTTAGAGATGTAAGTTACTGGTTATTCTGGGGAAACAAAAGAACAAAGCTGATTATTCACAACATAATATTTATTGACCAGTAAATGGCTTTAAAATTGTATTTGAGAGAATGAGGGCACCTGTAGTAAGTAAAGTTAGGCTAAACAAAAACAGACCAAACTATATTAACTTGCTTTTGTTATTCAAAACAAACGCCAATGACGACAGCAGGAGTCAGCTAAATTAGTTCGGCTATATCAGCAATTTGAAGACACAGTTGTACAGAATATGTTGAATTGAATGACTAAATCAATCTAAGACAATAAGTCAATAATTTCCATTTGTTCGTTAGATCAACGTAGCATCGCGGCTAAAACCTTCATACCAGATACTATGCAATAAACGAGTGGTAAACAATGTAAAAACGTAGTAATGTATAATAAATTTAGCTTATATATGTGTGTGTGTTTGAATGTATAGTAAGTAGACTCTGTATTTATATTTATTTGGCGGGTTTACAAACCTTGTAAAGCGGGTCGCACACCGGACGCGCAGCTCAGCGCCGCGCCACGTCTAGGACAACTCTCACCTGAAAATCCGTTAGCATCAGCAATTTTCTGATTTCTGTAAATAAATATAAAACTAAATGTATATTACAGCACGGGGTGAAGTCCGTATATACATTAACTACGATTTGAGACACATAAATGTAAATTTAATATAAAACTATGTAAATGGCGCTCTGTGGCGCGGCAGGATTTTGAACACGGTCCTGAGCCGTTGCTGGGCGCCACGGACAGACGCCGAAAGGCGCCGCCGGTGTGTGTACTCTCATAGAGAATGATGTGTTCGAATTTAAAAGACGTGGCTCTGCGCGGCGCGGCGCTGAGCTGCGCGTCCGGTGTGCGACCCCTTTAACAGAGAGCCGGACAAACGGCGGAAGCTTTGAAGAGAGGAGCCGTTACTTTCAAACCCCATGACGTCGATCAGCTGAGCTTTGTCGCGCGTGAGCAGCGCGAGCATCACTGAAGCGACGACAGCAGAGGAATAGCAGCAGTTTTGTGACACAATAAAACCTTTCTCCTCCGGGTTCTTCTTCTTCAAATAATAATTTATGAAGAAGTAGGTAAAAATTATTATTTTATTACTATTATTTATTCAATAATAATTAATGAATTCTTATTATTAATATTATTATTATTTAGTGTTGTTTTTTAAGGTTTAAATTAATCAATAAAATAGGCCTATACTAAATAAATGTAAGCTACCCAGGTGAAAAAGACTAGGCCACTGTTAAATGTATTAAAAATGCATTAAAGTAGGCTATATTTGTATTGTAGGCCTACTAGAAAACACTCAAGTACATTTTTAATAGTACGTCTTTTTCACCTGGGTATATGTATACTGAATCAAACTTAAGTAGCCTATAATAATAATAATAGGACCTGGCCTCACTGAACCATTGGGTTCCTCCAGATGCTGGCTTTAACATAAGAGATCTTCCAGGAACCACTTAAATGTTAAAAGATCTTCCAATAACCCTTTTATCACATTCAAGTTCCTCTATTTTCCCCCAAAGCACTTCAAGGTCTCATAGTAATGAAAAGGTGACTCCAGAACCTCTGAACTAAATATAAACTGCTTAAAGGATCCCATAAGTTCCAGCAAGAACCTCAAAGATTGTCAATGCTCCTCCAGTAACCCTACTATAGGAGAAAGAGCTTTGAGGCACTTAAATTACATTTTGAAGTTCCTTGAGTATCCGACAGGATATTTGAGGCTCCTTTAGTTTTTACAGTGTACGATTGGCCAACGAGCGACGTCTCGTGGTTCCATCACAGAGAGCCAAAAAATCGCTTTCCAGAACATTCTCATTCACAGTTCCATGCTGGTGGAATGATCTCCCCACCCGCATCCGGAATGCAGAATCCCTGACAACATTCAAAAAAGAGCTGAAAACTCATCTCTTCCGTGAGCACTTAACCTCATAAAAAAAAAAAAAAAAAAATCCTTTTCCTGTAAATTCTCGCGTATCGGGCTTATGCTACTCTGAATAATGCCTGGACTTCGTATTTTGAGCACTTCTTGCGTTGTTTTTGCCTCTTCACGATGACTCGCTCAATTTAGTCCCAATTTGTAAGTCGCTTTGGACAAAAGCGTCTGCTAAATGAATAAATGTAAATGTAAATGTAGAATGGTGAGGAAAACAGAATAAATTAAGATAGAAACAAAAATTTATCCTTTGATAGCACAAAGTGTCAAGATGGATGAAGAAATGACATATAATACTTGTTTTCAAGTGAAACAGAGAGATGGAAACCAGTATACAATCTACATTGTTAAAAGCGCTATATAAATGAAGATGACTTGACTTAATTGAAAACAGAAGAATAGAAAAAGCCTGACAGAAAATAATACTAGAATTTGTGAGGATGAAAATGGTATACAATAGACAAGTTATATCTAATGATAAATGGAAAGAGATAACCCTAAAACAAAGAAGACAGGTGATGAGTGAAATAGAAAATTCAAGTATAAAAAGACTTGAACAGAATAAATTGTCAATAGAAAAAGAAATGCAGCTCAATGAATAAAAACAGCTATGGATAAAAAGAAGGATAGGATACATTGAAAATATTTAGGCTGTTAAAGAGAAACAGGTATGACCAAAGAGAGAATAATAAAAATAAAAACTGTTTTGTCAAATAAATAAATTAAATTTATATTAGACAAAGCTGCTCAGGTGTACTCAACAACAGAGCTAATGCAATTTACAGAGAATATTTTTATGAAGAAAAAAAATAAAATGAATGAATAGGAGAGAAGAATAGGCATTAAAATAATGGAGAGTGCAGACAATTTGCATGAAGGAAGAGACTTAAAGAAAGTCTTGAGATTAAAAGTAAATATTGAACAAGAATATAAATGAAAATGGAATGAATTTATAATATTAAGAATTAATAGAGAAATTACTATGGGCTTTATTAGAAATTCCCTATTTAAGAAGATATAAAAGCGATTGTGGAATAAAGTCTATTAGTAATTAGTGAAGCATATACTCATAAAAAACTGAGTAAGATACAGAAATTAAAAATATAATATCCGATTAATATGATGGATAAATAAAAATTAAATAAGGCAATACAAGAGTTATTAGAGCAAGGAGTTAAGGAAATTACTTATGCAATAACATAAAGTCCTGTACAATAAACACCAAAATTAGATGAGACTTTTACAAGTAACAAATTATAAAGCACTAATTAGAGTAATAAAGTCAAATAGGCATTATGGTATTAATGCTAGTAATACGATTGAACAATCAAGGAATGGTAAATTTATCTTAAAATTGGATTTGGCTAATGATTTTTAATCAATTCTATTAACAGAGATTAGTCAAGAAAATACTTAATTTACTAAAAATAACCAACATTAAGTATATCAGAGATTACCAAAGGGATAGATAAATTCCTCAGCATTTCCATTAAAGAATTACCTGTGGAAGTTTATATTAATTAAATATTAGTTATAAAGAAGGAAAAAGAGCATATTGAAACCGTAAAAGAAAGGCTTTAAGTTAATTGGCTTACCCGGGCTGGATTAAGATTAAAAATAAGTAAATAAACAAAGTGCAGTAATGGCAGATATGGTTAATTTAGGATCTTAGGTCTCTGTAAGAAACAAAGGAATTAAGAAATTGATGAAAGAGCGGAGAACAGGTCTAAGAACCCCCAGAGAACATTAGAAAGATACAAAAAGAGGTAAAGGGGCTTATGAATTATATGAGAGATATAATTCCTGAATTTAGTCAGAAAGCTAGACAAAAAAATGACACAATAAAAGGCAATATGTTGTATTGTAGTGAATAGGCAGAAGAAGAAAAAAGAACACTTCAAGAGTGGAAAAACAAACAAACAATTTTAAGATCTTAGAAGGAAGAGATGAGGAGAAGGCTCTTGAGGTTGAGCTATAAATATAGATTTAATTGGTTATCAGTTAATAATAAGGAATAAGAAGAGCAAAATACCAATATGTATAAAGTGTTAAAACTGGGAAAATCCAGAAAAGAAACTTCTTTTTGTAGAGAAGAAACTGGCAGCTATGAGTAAATGATACGCAGAATTACCAGGTCTTGCAAGAGAAAATGAATAAAATAAATAAATAAAGGAATAGACTAATTAATACTGATAGAACAGTAAAGGGGCATTAAACTAAAGATAAGTATAAAAAGCAAAAATCCAAAATTATTTGAGCAAGTATAGGATAAAACACTTAGATCCAAATGTGAGGATATTAAATAAAGAGTGTAAAATGTGACAGAAGAAATATAAATGTATTTAGAGGTACGATAGTATATACAGATAGATCAAAAACTATTGAAGAGTATAATGCTTACTGGATGTATATAAAACATAAAAAGGATAAAGAAATAAGAGACAGGGGCTTAGTCCTGAGTACTATTCAATATGTAAAAGTTATAGCTGTATTAAAAGCACTAGAAAGACTAAAATAAATAAATGCTACACAAGTTATTATTATAACTTATAGCAAAAAGATTAAGACAAGTATAAATGAAAACGTAGACATTTGGAGATAGAACAAGTTCGTTAAATTTGATAGAAAACCTGTTGAACATAGTGACTTATGGAAGAAACTTATTATCTAGTTAAGAATTTGGACCTAGCAGGGATTTATCAGTATTGACATTCAAAGTAAAACACAGAGATAGCTTTAAGAAACAAAGGAGTAGATAAATTAGCAAGAATAAAGAGAAGAATTAAAATTAAAGAAAATGAGACAGTTGTATTAAGAAAATACACAATGATAGGAAATATTTTGTAAACCTAAAAATGATAATATAGATAATTATATTAACAGGGGAAGACACAAAATTATAAGAAGTGATTATGTTAGAATCACACCAGAAGTAGTCAATCAAGGGTGTTGATTGAAAATAGCTGGATCTTAAATCCTAGGTAAAAATGGGAAAATAAATATAAATTAGTAGCAGTAGATAGTCGTTGAGCAAATACCGTAAAAGACACTATTGTAAATACCTTTGTAAGAGCAATAGAGGAGTTACTGACAGCATGGTTTAGACCCGATATTGGGGTTGATAATAATATACTTTGTCAGAGGAAAGGTCGAGGTTATCTGGAAAACAAATTGTTTTGCACAAAGCTTTGCGGTATACACCAGAAAGTAATGTAATTGAAAAATGTGCAGAACTTTAGAAAGTTTCTTTAGAGCAAATATAAGGACATAAGATGGGATGAAAAGATTGAGGAGTCATTAAATTGTAATAACTTAACTAATGTAATTCGAAAAGATAAAGAGAAAAAATAAACAATACAATGACAAACGTCAGATACTGTTATTGTAAAGAGTCCTTGAGCGTGAAAAAGGCGTAATGTAAATTAAACATATTATTATCAACTAAACCTATTAAGGATTCAATTACTAAGAAAGATAAAGTATTTAAAAAAGAAAAAGTTGATAAACATACAGTACGGTTAGAGAAAATGAGCTTTGGAGTAGGAAGAATTTAATTATTGGAATAAGAGAGGAAGGAAGGTAGAATTACCATTAAAGACAAAGACATTGTATCTTACCAACAGTGTAAAATAACTAATTAAAGACCAAGAAAAAAAAGAAAAAAAGAAAGAGTATAAAATACTTCTAACATGCTCTTATAATTAATAAGAGTGAAACGATATAAAGAGATAGGTCTCTTACCAATATTTGTGATAACGGCGTTAAAGATCCTAGAATGGAACAGAACAAACTCATTCTAGCGTGCTTGTGAGTGTGTGTGAGACAACAAGAATGCAGATTTACGGGGTAATAAAACTACTGATAGTGTGTCTCTGGATGGAGCAAAGTTAAAGCAAAGTTGAACGTGAATAAAAGTGTTCAGTAACATGCAAGGCCGCATTAATGCACGGGCTTACCTGGGCTGAAGCCCAGGGGCCTCCCAAGTTCAGGGGCCTCCCATGTTCAGGTTCATGATGAGCTGAAAAGGTCATATTGTTTTAACTTGTCAGATTTTGTCGCTGTATGTCGCTAGTCGCTTGTGGACGTTGCTGTCGCTATAATGTTATTGTTATGGTGCGTTCACACCAAACGCGAATAGAGCGTCTGGCGCGAGTGATTTCAATGTTAAGTCAATGTAAAGACGCGTTTACGCGCGTCTAGAGGTCCCGCGGCGCGAATGAGGCGGACGGTGCGTGTCCACTACAGCGGCAAAAGTCCGCTCAGTGCCGCTGGCAACGCTGTAACGTCTCCGTCTCCGCTTTGGGGTGTGTCTGTTGCGAGTGTGTTTAATCTAAGTTTTTTTCAACACACGGACAGTATAATCAGCAGCGATGCACGCGATTACATTTAGAAATAGACAAGCTTTGTTTCCAAATGCACCAAGCAATGATCCTTTCAATTTTATAAACTTTTACAAACCCAGCCAATATAATCACAATGAACACATCCAAAATAAAATCTTTAACGTATATAACAACTGCAAAGCGTCTAATTTGTAAACAAAATGATTTACGCACTAAATCCAGCATAAACTCACTGAGACTGTCGACAGTTTCTTTTCCATGCATCATTTTATTATATCCATGTTTGTGATTAGTTACATATAAAACAGTGAAATCGCCCTCGAACTCTTCTGTCTCCTGCACTCGAGACGGTGACGGGAGCTGAGCTCAACTGAAAGGCTTCTTTCCTATTGGTTGTCGCTCGCGAAAATCGCTTCTCATTTTATAAAGTTGAAATTTAGTTGCTGTGTGTGGTTGTTAAATAAAGTGTCTTGTGTTTATGTGCTCAGTGATATGTTAATAACAATATTAAAATTGAAAACAATATAAAAAAACTCACTGTTGTAGGTCTCGAAAGAAATTAATGCATTCTGTGATGTAGATTTCCTAGATATTACACTTTTTTAAAATGAGACTCTATAAATCGAGGGGATGGGGGGCCTACAAAACCTCTCAGCCCCAGGGCCTAACATTAGGTTAAGGCGGCTCTGGTAACATGGGTCATATAGGATACAAAGTTAAATATGAAATGAGACTGACATGGCAGAGCAAATAAATGAGGCCCTAAACAAATTATGTAAATTTGTTGGCAGTGACTTGGATATCTAACACCGTAAGTATACGAATTAAGAAAACCCTTGACAGAAGGGGAATATGTGTTGGTGGATTTTTAGAAGGGGAATACAGCCCAATTTAAAGAGAAAAATCCTCTAACACATAAAACAAGAACTTGGCATTTTAAGAACTTGGAACTTCAGAAGCAAATACTGAAGAGTGTTTAAGAAGGAGCCGAATTATTAATGACTAAGAGATGTCTTATACAGAGAGCTCAACTTTATGTTATATCTTTCAGGAAATAGAGTCTGAATCGAGATGTTGGGCTAACAGAGGTGTCCCAGAATAACACAGTGACAAGATAAAGACATTGTTTAAGTCAATTATTGTGGTAACATTGATAAACATAGCAATAGTTATGGTGGTATTCTGGGTTGTAGTCAAAATCTTAATGACAGTTTGACTATAATAAATCAAGACACGGTGGAAAAAAGGTACAAAAAGGATGCAACCTTTGTGATAGACAAATAGATTGATATGGAAAATCTAAAAGAGAAAACAATTGATTTAGAACCTAAAGAATCATTATGATAGGTGGAAAAGAAAAAGTAAATGTTAGACATTTAATGAAGTTTGCAAGGAGTAGTATACAAGAGAAATATAAAACTTTGCAGAAATTAAGTAATCCAATTCCTAGTTTAAAATGGTATAGTGAATCCAATAAAAAGCTGGAATAACTTTAGGAGGTGAAAAGTATTCAGAAAAAAAAAAAAAAGAAAGGTTTTTAAGTTAGTATTAAAACAGATAAGTTTTGGGAAGAATGTCTAGATGACAATTGTAATGAATGTGATAAAACGAGATACAATGGTAAATTACATATAATATGTAGTAGTAAGATATTAAGAGAATTAAGCAATCAAGTTAAATCAATAAAACTTGAAAAGCTAGAGAGATGAATTGGATAGGCTATATATGTGTGTGAAATTGGAAATGTGAAAATAACTATAATGCAAAAGCAAGTACAAAGATGAGTGTTTAAGGCTAACATTTTCAGATGAAAATGGAGTTAAGACTCAAAGACAGAGAGATAACAGAGAATAATACAGTAACTAGTCAGATGATAATACAGTTTAGACTGTGAGATGTGCTGGAAGATGTAGCAATGCACAAGTATGGGGAAATAATTCCAATCAAAATCAAGGGTCTGATAAAAGGCTCATAATTAGGGCATTATAGTAAGAGTACAGTAAATAAGACAGAATGGGTAAAATATTATCCTATACCTTTAGACTTTATAGAATGAAGTAAAAACGATGAAGTAATAATTGCCTGGGAGATTTCTAAAGAAATTCCAGAGTATTGTATAAGACAAAAGATCTGCCATAACAAGCATATAAAATAACATGGGATTTTATTGATAATTTGGCAGAGGAAATGGGATTGTTCAATTGGAGTAAATTCTGGACTGTAAAGTATTTTGGAGGAATGAGTCCAAGCATATAGGCAGTATGGGCATGTTTAAATCAGCCATGGGACAGTAATATTAGAAGGAATAATATAAACCAAGGGATAAGCAGATTATTGTCTGACCCTAGTGTGACTGTATGCCACCATTTCCATTCTTAGAAAACATCAAGAATGAATGGAAAATGATGAACCAGAGAAAATTAGGAGTACTGTATAAAGCAATGGGTATCTAATAACATAGACGCAGAGAACTAGAGACTTGAGATACCAGCATATCTCAACATGATATACAGCAGACTGACCCTTACACAACCTTTCAGAGGCCCGGAGGAACATGGCATGTACAACATACTGGTAGATATACATTTATTATATCTAGAAAAATATAACTTTATTCATTAATGACAATTGAACATTGTAATTAATGAGAAGAAGCAGAAGTATATGAAGTTATGAAATGGAACAATATACTTTGGACTATGATGTATTTATAGGAGTCTAGAAAAACTGCAAGAAGAAAACTGTTGTTAAGACATCAGAAGTGTTGTATTGCAAGTAGAAATGATGAATGCATGAGTTGCCTTTAAAATGTTATTTGTACAGTGTAGCGACTGGGCTATTTGAATCATTCATTCGTTTGGCCTGAATTAACAAATTCAAACTCTCTGTGTTTTCTAAGCACAGTCCTTCCCAAAACGTTCTTTGCTAAGCTTACTAAAGCTTGTAACCTCCTGACTCATAATTACGAAGTCAATGATTTGTTGATCTTAAGCTACATGCTTTATCTTGTTACGATTTCAGTAACCTAATTTCATAAACACAGAGAGTTGTTTTTTTTCAAGGCCAGAAAAAAATACTCTTTCTTGCGTTTGTAAGAAGGATAATTTTCTTTGAGAAGTCGATAAGTTAATCTTACGTTTAATGTTTGCTGGACAAACAGATTGTTTGATAACTAAATTAATTCCATTGAAAGTTATCCCATAACTTCGATTTGAAATAAGATTATTGATATATGAATGAGGAATTATAATTCGTTGTGATGGGTTATTCATATATACATATCGATCTAGTTTCAGTTTCGATAAATTAATGTAACTGTAATATGCAAAATATTAATCATATTCATTATTAATTATTAAAATTCCCTATAGATCATTTGAGCTAATGTTAAATGTACTACTAATGCCAGTGCGGTTACAACAGAAAGCTGATTTTGAAATGGGAGACCTATGTAAAGAATGGTTTTGATAAAGTAAAGAATATATGGGTACAATGACATTGATGGATTGATGGAATATTGTGTGAAAGCATTCGAGTTGATAATGTATTTTAACACCGATGTGTTTGAGAGATATAGAAACGTTGAAAATGCTCCACCCAGAGGTCAAAGAATTTTGCAACGACTTAGGTGCACATTTAGACTGGATTAAAGAGGACCAAACTGTTTATACATGAGTTGCATGGTAGATTTACCATGGATATTATAACAGTGATAACATGAGATAAAGTATTTTATTTTATAGACAGAAACATTAATGGGGTCCTGCAGGAGACAGGATCAGCCACTCCAGACACAACCCAAATAGCAACATTGTGATGTCCCAGATCCGGCCCACATCTGGATCGTGTCATAAGATGATCTGGCCCACATGCAATGTAGAATGACGGCCCTTGGGTGGCCCACTTCTGTTTGCCAGATCTGGGCCGCAAGCAGGCCATAGCGATGCCACATGTCAGCCAAGAGCTAAATAAATAAACCTGAACTGGACCTTATCTGAGCCACAAAATCTGTGTATATTAAATATTGAGTCATCCCGGCCTTTAAAAGCCTGTTAACAAGCAGAATCACTGAAGGAAAGAAGAGAACAGAAAAAGAGATGAGCAGAAACACAAGAACTACAATTGACTTCAGCCACAGCCTTAGATGAAATCAACTGAAGATAAAAGAAGACATTAAATCTGTGAAGATCTCAGCAGAGGAGGATTAAACAACTCCACAAACAGCATTACCAGCTTCACTTATTACTAACCAGACTGACTTTATTTCTGTCAGACGTCTACAAAAGTTTTTATTGATAATTAACAGAGGTTTAACTCTAATGTGTTTCATTTGAAATCACCATAACAGTGATTAGTGTTTCCATTAGTTGGGCTCTTAACTCTTATTATATCTTTCATCTTTTTTGACTGCTGTGACAGTGTGTTTGTTAAACACATTTGCAGCAGCAAAAAAAGCTAAAGTGAAATGAGATCAGGTGATGATGGTTACCTGGTGATTGTTTTATATTTGTCATGAAATAGACTGATTCACTGATGTTTTTTGAAACAAACAATGTAACAAAGTTCAGATGTTATGGGAAGGAGGCGGGAACCGGCGAACAATCAAATACATTTTAATAAATAAATAAACAAATACAAAAATGAAAGTAAGCCAGCAGCCCCTCGCGGACGACTGCTGGCCACACAAAACAGAAACAAAACATCACATAAAACTCAGGCCTGTTCCTCTCTCGCTCTTCACTGTCGTCGCTCCTCCTTTATGCTTCCGCTCCTCCGTGAGAGATACGAGACCGGTGCGTCGCGCAGGTGTGGCTCATCATTAATCACGCCACGGGCCTCGTGCCACTCTCCCACAACCCTTGGCCTCGTCCTGCTTGTCACATACCCCCATCTCCCACACCCACGAGACTGCGCTCTACTCCCCCCCCCCCCTCCTCCGGGGAGACCGGACACGGCGGCTGTGGTACCTGGGGGTATGGACAGACGAGGCGAGAGTAAAGGAGACGGAAGCATGAGGAGCGACAGAGACGAAAGAGGGGAGAGAGAAAAAAAAAATCTTGGTCCGGTTCCGGACATCCGTTGGGGGACGGCTCGACGCTCCTCCGACCTACTGGCGGACGGCGATGGCTCCTCCGGTCGAGGGCAGCCGGCAGCGAGTCTCCTGTTCCCTGCTCCGCCCCCATCATGGCCGACGGCAATAGGCTCCATCCCACGGCGAACGGGAGCGACTCCTCCGCGCCCTCTCGGACGGCAGCCACCCCTCCTCGACCCAGGAGCACAGCAGCGAGCTCTCCGTCCCACCTGATCTTCCATCGTTCCAGCACCATCGCCTCGGGCAGCAATCGGCGGCCATCGCTCCCTCGTGCTGCCCGACCTCCTCAGCACCGCGATCCCCCTCAGCAGCGATGGCTCTCCGACAGCGTGTCCCTCTTTCCTCCCGGGTTTCGGCACCAGTGTAACGAAGTTCAGATGTTATGGGAAGAAGGAGGTGGGAACCGGCAAACAATCAAATACATTTTAATAAATAAATAAACAAATACAAAAATGAAAGCATAAGCCAGCAGCCCCTCGCGGACGACTGCTGGCCACACAAAACAGAAACAAAACATCACATAAAACTCAGGCCTGTTCCTCTCTCGCTCTTCACTGTCGTCGCTTCTCCTATAAGGATAAATAGACACAAATAATAAATAAACTAATTAGACCAAAAATACTTAAATACATGAAAAATTAAAACTATCACAGTACATATTAACATAAATGACTGTAAAAAAAATCACTATTTTATTATCAATACAAGAAACTTGTATTAATATTACATTAGTAATATGAAAATCACAACAGAAGCAGGAAATGATGTACATTGTGCCATTCTAATATAAAAATATATTTCTGTCATGACAACTTTCGGAGAGATTGGCATGCTAATGTATTTGGTCTTGGCGGAATAGATCTGCTACGCTGCTGCAGAACAAGTACAGAGACTTGCTACTGCCAATCCGTTCACAGACATTGCTGTGAGCATGTAAGACATGCTGCTGCTGGACATGTAACACATGAAATAACCCCCTGTAGCAGATCTATACAGGTGGATCTGGGAAAGGTGGAGGGTTTCTGAAAGTTTCTGAAATACATTCACAGACATTGCTGTGAGCATGTAAAACATGCTACTGCTGCACACATAACATAGATTAAATAACCCCCCAACAGAGCAGGAGATAAGACATGAGAAATGTGTAGAGCCCTCCCCCACACAAACAGCTTTTCCAGATAGTTAAAGGCTGTATAGCCAATGCCAAATAAACCCGCACTGTTGCACAGCTTTCCCAGTCGCTTTTAGATTTTGAGTATGGAGTTATGCAACAGCTGAAAGAGACTATTGCTATACATTTGTAAAGCAACTTTTCACCCTGCACAGGTTAATGGAAGAAATAGACAAATACAACTATATAAACATGTGTTGCTGAGTGAGAAAACAAGCTGCAGCATAGGCAGATATGCATATATCTGTACATATGAATGAACATACTCATTATCAATAGACATACGTTGCAGGCTAAGATACAAAAAAACAGCAACCACCTGAGCAAATATCATAATTAAATCATTTGATATATCATTGACATGAGCTTATAATCTTACTGTATAAGGTTTACATACAATAGACCGCTTGCTATCAGCCTGTGCCATCTAAAGTTTAATGCCAGAACTTAATATCTATATAATTAAAAGTAATTGTGTGCACATCCCACCTTCTGGCAGGTGCAGGACAAAATAAACTAATAAAGTGAAAAAAAGGTGAAGTCCGCAACACTGCTCTTTGCTCCCATATTTAATAAAAAATTCAATGTTTCGACCCTACTCGGTCTTGATGAAGGAATATAAATAGGTCTTACAATCAACTGACCCACCCTGTGATATCAATTAGCTTAATTAGCTAATAGCCCCACACATTACTCAATTAAGAGAACACTAAAATACATATTCTCCACAAACCCACACATCTCAAAAAAGGGGCCTGAGTGATGCGGATCTGTGTGATGATGACCCCGTAGATGATCCAGATTATTTGCCCACACCAGCAGAAGAGAGTGGGAAAACTTATTTTGATTCTTTTGATGTAGTTTTGCACTATGCACTTTTACACTATGTACTTATGCACTATGCACTTTTGCACTATGTACTTGTGCACTATGTACTTATGCACTATACACTAATGCACTATGTACTTATGCACTATGAACTTATACACTATGCACTTATGCACTATACACTTGTGCACTATGTACTTGTGCACTATGTACTTATGCACTATACAATTATGCACTATGCACTATGCACTTTTGCACTATGCACTTTTACACTATGTACTTATGCACTATGCACTTTTGCACTATGTACTTATGCACTATGCACTTTTGCACTATGCACTTATGCACTATGCACTTTTGCACTATGTAGTTGTGCACTATGTACTTATGCACTATACACTTATGCACTATGCACTTTTGCATTATGCACTTTTGCACTATGCACTTTTACACTATGCACTTATACACTATGAACTTTTGCACTGTACTTGTGCACTATGTACGTATGCACTATGTACTTATGCACTTATACACTATATATGTACTTATACACTATTCACTTATACACTATGTACTTATACACTATGTACTTATGCACTATGCACTTAAGCACTATGTACTTATGCACTATGCACTTATGCACTTTTGCACTATGTACTTATGCACTTATACACTATATATGTACTTATACACTATTCACTTATACACTATGTACTTATGCACTATGCATTTATGCACTATGCACTTATAGACTATGCACTTATACACTATGCATTTATGCACTATGCACTTATAGACTATGCACTTATACACTATGCATTTATGCACTATGCACTTCTACACTATGTACTTATGCACTATGCACTTATGCACTATGCATTTTATGCACTATGTACTTATGCACTATACACTTATGCACTATGAACTTATGCACTATGTACTTATGCACACTTATGGAGCCATCAATAACAGCCATCAGATTTTTTATTTGTCAAGAAATTGCACTTAATATGACTTGTTCTGAATGTTGTTCTTTTATTATGAACAGACGTCTCAACCGTTTGGTAGAGGACTGTATCTAAAATACTGTAGGGTCTAATTAAAAAAAAAAAGAAAAAAAAAAGATTGTTGTTATTGTTATCATAATTGAATAAAAAATGCAAATAAATAATTTTTCCTTTGCTTTTTTCATGGTGCGTACCTTGCAGCTTTGCCGATTTCTTCGCTGTTTTCTCTTTTTGCTCGCGGGTTTCTCTATAGAGCTCCCCCTACAGGTTCAGAATAGATATTTGACAACACTGTCGTCAAAACTCGTTGGCGACTTGCCCCCCTCCCATCTTCTCCCGCTGGTCATGTGCATTTGTTTTCAAAGAAGCCGGCGAACGCACCGAGCCATGTCCACTGAGGTATACACAGAAGGCTAGCATATAAATGTTTAGATAGTGTATGTTTGCAGTGCCGTAAAGAAATTTGTTACATCGCGAGACCTGATATCACGCGATACTTCCTGGCGCTGAGGCCCGCTGGCCCAAAGTTGCAAGGGTGGTTTTTTGGCGCTCGGGGTGTGCGAGAAGACCACCATTCAACCCGAATACAGTCATATAACCATTCCAATGTCTCCGAAGCTGTTCGGTTAAGATACATTTTTTTACTTAGTTCACCTTTAAAAGACAAACACAACTGAGAACATGGTGTATGAATCTAGTTCTATAGTACCATATTCCCACTGACACTTTACATATATGTACAATTTAAATTTCAACTAGAATACGTTCCCAAAGACTCGCAACCTCATTATTGTGTCTCTGTTATCTGTACATTTTGAGTAACAAGATTTTTACCCACTGTGCCACGTTTTTAATGTTTTTAGTTAAGGAAAACTTCTGGTGTGCTGTTTATGCAAGTCAAGCCACAGCAGAGAGGTCAGAGACTTGTTTTATGCTATAAAAAGCATGTATGGTAATTCTTAGGTCTTCTAAACAGAGCACACATAGGCTAGACCTGATTCTCTGCACATTCACACATTCTCTGAAGATAAAGTGATGGTAATGTCAGATCGTATCACAGAAGGTATTTCTGGTAATGCAATTTCATGTACATGTATATTGTTAAACTAACTAAATAATTCATATTCACATGCTTTATTAAACATTGTGGCTACAATTATACAAAGCTGATAAGCATGAAAACAGTTGGTTACACTTTAAGCTTAAATTTTAAGGTGTCCTTATTACAATGCAGTGGTGCAGAGTAATATTAATTACCGTATTTTCCGGACTATAAGTCGCATCAATCAAAAAATGCGTCATGAAGAGGAAAAAAACATATATAAGTCGCACTGGAGTATAAGTCGCATTTATTTAGAAATTTATTTCACAAAATCCAAGACCAAGAACAGACATTTAATCTGGAAAGGCAAGTTATTCAACTACACAGTAGCACACAGAACAACAGGCTGAGTAGGTGTCCGGTATGTTAACGCAACACATTAACAGTTATTCAGCTACACAATAGCATAAAAAAACATATACCTGGGAGGCTGAATAGGCTAAATTAACATAAGCCAGGGAGTCCAACAAGCAAGTTACCAGTAAACAAGTTCACCATGCTCCCGCGATCTCATTCCACATCACTGAATCCATTGGATTTTCTTCATATGGTGTCGCTTCTGAATAACTCCGCCAAATAGAGCGCCCTCTCGCGGCTGTAGACGGTAATGTTTTCTCTTGGTTCATCTCAGTCTGAATTAATTTTGATATATAAGTCGCACCTGAATATAAGTCGCAGGACCAGCCAAACTATGAAAAAAAGTGCGACTTATAGTCCGGAAAATACGGTAACTAAATGTACTTACTGTAGGGTTAAGATTAATAATAGGTTTAGGGTTAGTTGTGTGTACTTATTCATAATTTATAGTTATTACTATATTAACTACATGTAGCATATGTAACAAGGACAATGTAAAATAAAGTGTTACCAAACATTCTTTTTTTGAGGTAAAAATCACGTGAACTGTGTCTTCTTTCATCCTCAGGTCAATGAATCCATCCTTTGCTTAACGAAAAATGGAAAATGTAACATATTTTTACTTGATGTTGTTTGAAAATATTGGGTACATAAAATATGCTTTCTTCAGTTTGGGAATTATTTTATACTGTGCTATTATATTCTTTAATGCCTTTATAATTATTGCAATTTGTCTGGAAAGGACTTTACACCTGCCCATGTACATTCTGATTGCATGTTTGTCCATCAACTCTGTGTTTGGAACAGCTGCTTTTTTCCCAAGGTTACTGACAGACTTGCTGTCTGATACACACTTGGTGTCCCATGAAGTATGCCTCTTACAGGCTTTTGTCATTTATTCATATGCATCGAATGAAAATACAATATTAATGTTAATGGCATTTGACAGATATGTTGCAATCTGTAAACCTTTACAATACAACAGCATAATGACTCCCAGGATTTTATCTGTTTTAATTGCTATAAGCTGGATTTATCCAATGCTTTGTATTGGTATTGGTGGTATTTTAAATGCCAGACTGACTATGTGTGGTAACAAACTGTGGAAAGTGTATTGTCACAACTGGGAAATTGTCAAGCTTTCTTGTGCAAACACTATTATTAATAATGTTTTTGGCTTTTTCACAATTACCACAACTCTTATCATGCCTTTAAGTTTTATATTATATTCCTATGTTAAAATTATTATCATTTGTACAAAAAGTTCAACAGAGTTCAGGAGAAAAGCATATCAAACTTGTATTCCACACATAGTGATCCTTTTAAATTTCTCTATTGCTCTTTTTTGTGAGGTCACTTTGAGTTGGGTCGCGACTTTGGATCTCCCTCTAGGTCTGTCAATTATTCTTTCACTGCAGTTTCTTATTCTTCCACCCATCCTGAACCCTCTTGTTTATGGTTTAAATTTTCCTGAAATTCGCAAAAAAATTATATGCATTATAAAAGCATCCAAATAGATGTGTTTTTGATGTAATTGATACTATACAGAATTAGATTTATCATAAGCATCGTGAGCTAAGTTTATTGTGGAGACCGTTGGTGGCAATGGTTCTACGGTCTACTTAGGCTTATGATGCTTTTAGGAAACACAACCCACAATGTTTATGATATACAGTGATACAACAGTGTATCGTTGTTTAATCAAACATTGTTTTATCTCCTCTCATATAGCCTCGCTCACACTGATTAGTTTTTCACTCATTTGATTTGTCTGCTATTTAGTCTCGTTCGTTTCTTTGCTCCTTTGGATTTGTTGATGTTTCTTGGACTGATTCTGTTACCAACCTTTATCAACGGGCTTTTTTCGACTACGCTCCCCTGTCTGCCTTGTACAGAACCCGGTTTTGTTCATTAAATGTTTTGATCTTTGCTTTTTATGTTTTATTTATTATGCTTAAAATAAATTTGTATATTCATTTATTTAGTTTTTTTTTCTTCTTTTTTTCACAAATGTGTGACTTTTGGAAGTGCAATTTGATAAGGCCTACCATTATGCAGTTTTAATAAAGTTGAATTAACGTAACCTTCTGTTATTTTTACTCTTCAAAGTTTACACATGCAGGTGTTGATTATGATTAGGCTAATTTACTGATAGCCCCATTAAATAATAAGGGTAAACAATATTTAAAAAAGTATATAATTATCTAACATCTGACTAATTAAAAATGAACCTCAAAACATAAAACGCTAAATGGGGGATATCTATAGGTCTATCTAGCATTATAAAAAAAAAAAAAAATGGTCAGAACGTCATCTCTCAGTTGCTGAATGTCGCACAACAACGTTGCTACAGCCCTATCGCGTCTTACAATTCTACGTTGTAACAATGATGCAGGCACATACACTGTAAAAATGAATACGCTATATCTAATCAATAAAATTGTGGCAACAGATTACAAGCAATATTATTAATTAAATTTAGAATTTCAGAGATTCAGGTCAAATGATAGTGGAATAATGATTATGTTAAAACACAACCAAAACCATCAGATCACCTTTTCTCTTTGTTCATCTGGCTGTTATAACTCAGGTACAGCAGCCAAACAAAATCTAAAGTCAATGATTTAAGGTCAAGAGCCCAACTAAAACAAACACTGATCACCATCATGGTAACTTAAAATTACGGTTTTCTCCTTCAGTGATTCTGCTTGTTAACATCAGGTGTCTTCAATGTTGGCAATAAAAAAAAAAAAAATGGTTGTAAATTTTACTCATTTTAAATGGTTAACTTTTAAGGAATTAATTTGATTAATTATTACTCAATTCTAATTTGTTAAATGTAATTAATAATATTGCTTGTAATCTGTTGCCACAATTTTATTGATTAGATATAGTGTATTCATTTTTACAGTGCAGCTATGGAAGTTTTTTTCCTAACATAATTAAAATTCAAATTCAAATGCTTAAAAAGATCAAATAATAAAATCAAAGTCTCAAAACAACTGTTCAAATGATAAATCAAATGGTCAAGTTATTAAATAATAAATCAAACTCTCAAAATGGCTGCACAAATGATAAATCAACGGAACCAACATCGAAAATGGCAAGTCAAATGCTCAAACGCACATATCGGGAAATATCGGCCCTTACAGACAGGCAGTGGTGGAAAGAGTACTAACAAATTGTACTCAAGTAAAAGTATTGCTACTTAAGTAATAATTTACTTGAGTACAAGTAGAAGTACTGAAAAATAATATGACTCAAGTAAGAGTAAATAAGTAGTTTGCTTAAAAACTACTCAAGTATCTACGTTACAAAGTACTTTAGTATTATTTTTCTATTTTTACCCAAAATGGGGAGATGATAGTTGTGATGTCTGTCATATGATGCATGAAGTAAAACACAAGACGAGATGACTATGCAGACTCACACCGGGCTTTACTGAACATAGCTCGGAAAAACAGAAATCCAGACATAACCAAAACAACCCAGAGCGAGCATTCTGAACAGATCTCAATAATGGAACAAAGATATCTGCCCTGCTAGGCAGATATACAACAATAGTGATATGGAGCGTTAAACACTCTCATGTCATCGGTTTCATTCATACTGGAAGCCCAGTACATAGATAATATATATGTGTTCATCAAGCTATTTCAGGTATTTTCATAAGAATGATGTATGTCTTTAAAGAGATAGTTCACCCAAAAGGGAACATTAGTCCATGATTTACTCACCCTGAAGCCATCCTAGATGTATATGACATTCTTCTTTCAGACGAATACAATCAGAGTTATATTAAAAAATGTCCTGGCTCTTCCAAGCTTTATAATGGCAGTGAATGGCTGGAGAAAATTTAAAGCCCAAAAAAGTGCATCCATCCATGATAAAATTTCTCAACTTTTACTCCAGGGGGTTAATAAAGGCCTTCTGAAGTAAAGCCATGCATTTCTGTAAGGAAAATACCCATATTTAAAACTTTAGAAACTATAATCACTAGCTTCTGCCAGTATGAGTGAAATATTTTACAATAAACGAAAATTATATTTTAGTCATTTATTACTGAAAATCACACCTCACACAACAATAGTGAACAGTTTTTGAACAAAAAATATATTTTTCAAACCCTTTTCTTGACAGACATTTGTAATTGTTCAATGAAATGTGTAAAGAACAATGAAATAATTAACTTTTTTTTACAAACAGTCCCAGGCGTTTTTTCTTAGGCATGCCAGTGAGCAAAGCAAGGCCTCTCCAGGAAGTTGCAGAGGGGCACCTGGCATGCCCAACACTGCCAGGGGGTCTTGTTGTACACTCTGCTTGCCTTGCAGTTCTCACAGTACTTTCTGATATCTGCAGGCTTGTGTGCAGGGTTTGCTGGGTCCAAGGGGGCAATGGGCAGGGGTGTGTGATGAGTTGTCCTGTCTGCAGCCACTGTTACCTCAGTTGTCACCCTGCCAAGTTGAGCACAGAGCTCCTCCATAAAGGCTCTGTGTGTCAGCGGTGTAGTCATTTGCTCTTTACACAGTTCTTTGTGGAGGATGTAGCTGTTGCATGTGGCTATGTCCACAAAGTGTAAGAACATAGTCTTATACCATCTATGTGCTTTGTGGTGAGCAGAGGTGTACTGGATGAGCTGATCGGACAAGTCCACACCCCCCATGTATTTGTTGTATTCCACAACTGGAGTGGGAACTGGAATGCTCACTTTCTCCCAGGTTCCATCTCTCTTTTTTTGCCTTCTCGCGACCTTCTCAGATGTGTAGGCTTGATGGATGGTCGAGCAGATGGACACCTCTCTTGTGTCCATCCACTTGACAAAGAGCAAGTCACCATCTCGGATCCATCTGATTGTGCCTCTTTGGGATTTTTTGGAGAGGGCATTCACAGTGGATTTAGGGGTTTCCTTCCTCCCCTCTCTATATGTACTGCAGGCTCTAAAGTGCAGAGATGACAGGTGTCTGAATAGCTGAGGGCTTGTATAAAAGTTATCACAATAAATGTGATAACCACTTCCCAAATACGGTTTGTCCAGGAGGCCCACAACCGCGTCATAGGAAAGTCCAGAGCCAGTGGGGAACTTTGCCTTCCCCGTGTGCACGGTAAAGCTAGACGTGTATCCATTTGTAGAGTCGGCCAAGATGAACAGTTAGAATCCCCACTTAGTCGGTTTATCCTTTATGTACTGTGCCATTCCTGTTTTGACTTTTGTTGCCACCATCCTCTCATCTATTGC
Source organism: Abramis brama (assembly GCF_963993115.1). Classification (NCBI taxonomy): domain Eukaryota; kingdom Metazoa; phylum Chordata; class Actinopteri; order Cypriniformes; family Leuciscidae; genus Abramis; species Abramis brama. The sequence continues at coordinate 34,466,921 of NC_139972.1, forward strand.
CAGATTTATTTGGGGCTGGTAAAAGGTCTTGCATGCTGCCTTGATTTCTGTCATCAGAGGCTTGAGGCAAAACAGTGGGTCATGGTCTGATGTGCCCTTTTTGCTGTCATTCACAACGTCCTCAGCCAGATCGCTCATGTGCAAATTTGAGGAAATGCAGAGCCACCTGTCCCTTGGCATCACTTTCTTTGGAAATGGCACTGACAAAATGTTGTTGTTTTTTTGCCTCCAGTAAGCTTTCACTGATCCAAGTTTTAGCAGTCCCATGAAAATAACAAGTGCAAGATATTTTAGGAAGTCTGTGGGGGTGATATCAGTCCATTTGAATTGAAGTCCTTGTGCTATCCTCTTTGTTGCTTGCTTATGTGTGTTACTGCATAATTGTCTGATGACATTATTGCTGAAAAAATGCTGGAACAAATCAAGTGGATTGTACACTTTGGATTTATCGAGTTGCACTCCTGGCAGGGGCAAACCTGGGGAGAATGGGTGCCACATCTGGATCGCTTTCGGTTTTCCAGTGTTGTTCAGGTGTTGTACGGTGTGGGGAGCGTGATCTTGAGTGGCTCAGTGTGGGCCTCTGAACACTCTGTGTAGATTGTCTGCGTGTTGGAGTTTCTCTCCTCGGTGGAAGCTGAGGTGCTGTTGCCGGTGTAGATGACGTGCTTCGCTGGCTAAATCTCCTCCTCAGTGGAAGCTGAGGTGCTTGCTTGGGTCATTATCATTACTGAAATAAATGTAAAAGGAGAGAGCAATTACACAATGAAACTGGAAGCTTCTTTTTGTGTCAAAATTCATTGTAGATAAAATAACAACTCCACTATAAACTCATGTAACCCTATACAACTGCACTGTCCACTAAAAACACATTTCACCTCTCTTGAACTGAGCTTACAGTGAAGGGGGAGGTGGTAAGTCAGTCTATTGAAACAAATTTCACACCACTCTTGAACTGAGCTTACAGGGAAGGGGGAGTATAGTACACTAAAACAAACATTTCATGTCTCAATCTCTCTCTGACTAAAAATCCAATACATACACATACTCAAGATGTATGAGACAATAAATTATAATGATAAAGAGGTTATTTGATGTTACATACCAGTCCTCAAATGGATCTTCCCCATCCTGGTAAAATATTTCGTCATCTGTGAAAAAGCCAACACAATCTCATGAAAGTGCGTATCTATAGCACGAATTATATTTCTCGTATTCATTTATACGCCAAAACGAGTTTTTGCGTTCAAATGATACGCACTGCAAACCCCTTGGGTAGGATTAGGGGTGAGGAGGGCGTGCGTATTACACGCCATAAAGTGCGTATCATATGCACGCGAAAACGATACTTGGTTACTCACGTAACCTCGGTTCTCTCTAGAGAGGGAACGAGTATTGCGTAAGCTGTGCTTACGCTGCGGGAAAAGTCTTCTTTTCTCGAGATACTGAAGCCAAAAATTATCCTTAATTTCATATTTTGTCAACGCAGTGCAGCTGCAGGCAGCTGAGCTAGAGCGGCATACTGCACGCTCATTGGCTGCCGCGCGGCAACTGCTTAAGCCTACCAGTGAGCCTGGCGTGACGTCACGCCCAATGAGGGCGCACGCGCCCTCGCGCGTCACAGCCCGCCAGAATGGGCGGCGTCAGAGCGTATATAAGGAAGGCTCGTAGGCTATATTCTCTGTTTTCTGTCGAATGAAGCGACACGAGCTATAGGCTTTAAGCACGGCAGGGAACGCAATACTCGTTCCCTCTCTAGAGAGAACCGAGGTTACGTGAGTAACCAAGTATCGTTCTCTTACGAGAGGTTCTCTCGTATTGCGTAAGCTTGCTTACGCTGCGGGAACCCCTTGTCCACGCCGTGCGCGCCTAACGATCACATATGACTCTTTATGAAAAGCATAGAGGTGAAATGACAGGTGGCCAGCGGTGCGGGCCAACACATGTTCATAAGCACACCTAGGAAACACAAGAACGGTACGGCCGGTCTATGCATACTGATACCCTGAGCGTGCAGCTCAACAGACAAGCTAATCGATAATACAGCCTGCGCACATGAGCAGGACGTGAACACGACTAGACTGACAGAAGTTTAGCCTGCAGGGCGGGAACTTCCAGGTTATAAAACCTAACAAATGTAGAGGGGGACGCCCAGCCCGCCGCCATACAAATGTCATGAATGGAAATCCCGCTGGACCATGCCCACGATGAGGCCATGCCTCTGGTGGAATGAGCCCGTATGCCCAACGGACATTGCAGGTCTTTTGACGCATATGCTGCTGCAATAGCATCCACTATCCATCTGGATAGCGTCTGTTTCGAGGCGGCGCGACCCTTAGTGCGCCCTCCAAACGAGACGAAAAGCTGCTCTGAGAGCCTGAAGGCTGCAGAGCGCATGACATAACACCTTAACGCCCTGACCGGGCAAAGGCGGTTAACACCCTCCTCGCTGCCGGATGACGGCAGGGCCGATAGGGTAATGACTTGAGCCCTAAAGGGAGTACCTAACACTTTGGGGACATAACCGTGCTTCGGTTTGAGAATGGCTAACGAGTCGTTAGGTCCAAACTCGAGGCACGACGCGCTGACGGACAGCGCCTGCAAATCACCCACTCGTTTGACTGAAGCCAGAGCTAACAGAAAAACGGTTTTAAGCGTCAAGTATTTCAACTCCACAGAGTCCAAAGGCTCGAAGGGATGCACTTTTAGGGACTCTAGGACCAGAGACAGGTCCCAAATAGGGACTGACGGGGGCCGAGGAGGGTTCATCCTCCTGGCCCCGCGCAGAAAGCAGGTAATGAGTTCGTTCCTGCCCAGCGAGCGGCCGCGCGCCGAATCGGCGAACGCTGCTATGGCCGCGACGTACACCTTGAGCGTGGAGGGGGACCTGCCCGCGTCCAACATCTCTTGGAGGAAGTTTAATACCTGTGGGACTCCACAGGACTGAGCATTAGAACCCTTTTCCACACACCATTTGCTAAACACCGACCATTTAGACGCATAGAGCCGCCTCGTCGAGGGGGCTCTGGACTGCGTGATCGTGTTAATTACCCCTTCTGGCAGATCAACGAATATCCGTTGATTTCCCACGCATGCAGAGACCAGTGCTCTGGATGGGGATGCAGAATCGATCCTCGGGCTTGAGAGAGAAGATCTCTCCTCACCGGAATCGGCCATGGGGCTGTGTCTGCCAGTCTCATTAGCTCGGGGAACCATGGTTGGTTTTCCCAGCGCGGAGCTATGAGGAGCACTGCGCAGTCCGCCTCCCTGATCCTCGCTAGCACTTGAGGCAGCATCGAGATCGGTGGGAACGCATACAGCGGAACGCTGGGCCAGGTCTGGGCCAGCGCGTCCTCGTGTTTTGAGAAAAACCTCTGGCACTGAGCGTTCTCGCTCGCGGCGAAGAGGTCGATCTCCGCTTCGCCGAAACGACGCCAAAGCGTTTGGACCGTCTGGCGGTGTAGAGACCATTCCCCTGGGGGAACGTTGTCCCTGGACAGTCTGTCCGGGCCGTCGTTCAGACGACCGGGTACATGAGCTGCCCTTAGGGAGCGCAGCGGGCCCTGAGCCCAGGATAGGAGGCGCTCTGTGAGAGCGCGCAGGGTTCTGGATCTGATTCCGCCCTGGCGGTTCACGTAAGACACCACTGACATGTTGTCCGAGCGAACTAGCACATGGTGTCCCCGTAGAAGCGGTAGAAAGTGCTTCAGCGCTTTCTCGACCGCCAGCATCTCTAGACAGTTTATGTGAAGGCTTTTCTCCGTATTCGACCATGGGCCGCAAATCGGACTGCCCTCGTGAGTCGCTCCCCAACCCATGTTGGACGCGTCTGTCGAGACCACTTTGCGGTGTGCGATGACCCCCATCGGCACTCCCCGCTGATACCATTCGGCCGCCAGCCAGGGCTGCAGGGCTGAGACACAGCGCTGAGTCACTCTGACTGGTGCACGGCCCGAAAACCATGCATTGCGGGGCACTTCCGACTTTAGCCAGCATTGAAGCGGGCGCATTCGAAGTAAACCCAGCTGCAGGACCACTGCGGCTGACGCCATATGGCCCAAGAGCCTCTGAAAGGTTTTCAGGGGAAAAACTTTCCCCACTTGAATGGAAGCGGCGAGGTGTCGAACACAGCGTGCGCGCTGTGTTGACAATCTGGCCGTCATCGCCGCCGAATCCAGATCTATACCCAGAAAAGTGATAGACTGGCTGGGGGTTAGAGAGCTCTTGTCCCAGTTCACGGAAAGACCCAGGCTTTCCAAATGACCGAGAAGCGCTGTCTTGTGAGAAACTAGTTCCTCTGTTGAGTGCGCTATAATGAGCCAATCGTCCAGATAGTTCAGAATTCGCATTCCCTTCGATCTCAGGGGTGCGAGAGCCGCATCCATGCACTTCGTAAATGTACGGGGTGCCAGGGACAGGCCGAACGGCAGGACGGTGTACTGATATACCTGACCGTCGAAGGCGAATCTCAAGAATGGCCTGTGACGGGGTATAATCTGAATCTGAAAATACGCGTCTTTCAGATCGAGAGAGATGAACCAGTCCCCCGGGCGAATCTGCGCGAGGATTTGACTGGTCGTGAGCATTTTGAACGGTCGTTTCACGAGCGCTTTGTTCAAATGTCTCAGATCTAATATAGGTCTGAGCGCTCCGCCTTTCTTGGGTACGAGGAAATAACGGCTGTATAAACCTGCCTCGGTAACCGGCGGGTGAACTCGTTCTATCGCCCCTTTGTGCAGCAAATTCGCTATTTCTGCGTGAAGCAGATGAGCTGCATCCGCCTTCACTTGAGTCTCGACCCGGGCGCGAAAGCGCGGGGGGCGGCGAGCGAATTGAAGCGAATAGCCCTTTATCACTGTGTTTAGTACCCACTTCGACACTCCCGGAATAGCTTTCCATGCATTCGCACTCATAGCTAGGGGTCGAATCGCCTCCGGGTCCCGCCCGCCGCACAGCGTGGGACAAGGAGCCTGTGGCGGTATGTGCGCGAGTCGCGCAGTGGCAGTGAGGGGAGACGGGGGCTCGCTGATAGCGGCAGCCGGCTGAGTGACGCTGTGAGAGAGCGTTGTGTGTGACGGCTCGCGGCGCGGAAGCGGGGCGGGCTTGTGAGTGTTCACATGAGAGTGTGCGTGCTGTGTAGCGGGCACAGGGCTCTTTATTAACACACAGCCGGTGACGGATTGCTCTGGACCCCGAATGTGTGAGACAGAGCGAGCACTGTGTAGGTGTGAGCACTGGGGCGTGGGCACGTGACCTACAACTAACACTCGAGCGGCCGTAGCGCGCTTTATGCGAGTGCACTCTGTGGGGTACACAGGGGAGATTGTGCTTGTGTGTAGCAATGAACACTGGGACGTGGGCATGTTTACTACACTCATAACACTGACGGCGTGAGCCGAATGACCAGATTTTACACTCTTTATTTGATTTATCTGGGTCGCCGTAAAAACGGCGTTTGTGTGCAGGCGAGAGAGTTGAGAAACTGGCTCGTTGGCTGCGGTGGACACTACTGCAGTAGCCTTTATCAAGGGGACTGGCAGAGGGATACAAGTTAGCTTTGACGGCGGTCCGGCCGCGGCGGGACTCAACCGTCTTTTCCTCTCGACGAGTGCTAGGAGGACTTCGCAGGCTCGGGTTTCAGCGAAACTCTAGGCCGGGGACCCCGCGGGGGTAGCGGCCTGTGCTGGCTGGTGGAGCGGGACCTGGGTCGGCCGCGCTGGCGCTGCTGCGAAGCTGGAGGTCGAGACGGGCGCTGCGTGGAGCTGCGTGCAGGAGGCTGAGTGTTAGAGCGGCCTGCAGCGGAGCTCGAGCGGCGGGGCAGAAAGAGGTTCATGGCCTGTGACGCCTTCTGTACTTCAGAGAAGCGGTCCACGAGGCCACTCACCGCAGGGCCGAAGAGACCGGTGGGTGAGAGCGGGGCGTTGAGAAACACGGACCGCTCTTGTTCCCCCATGTCGGCTAGCGTTAGCCAGAGGTGGCGCTCTATGACGGTCAGCGAAGCCATGGAACGTCCGATAGCTTGGGCCGCTGTCTTCGTCGTGCGAAGGGAAAGATCCGTCGCACTGCGCAGGTCGGTCAAGGCAGATTTATTCAGTTCTCCCTCGTCGAGCTGGCGGAGGAGGTCGGCTTGGAGAACTTGAAGGACCGCCATTGTGTGCAGGGCTGAGGCGGCTTGCCCAGCGGCGGAGAAAGCGCGGCTGACAAACGCCGAAGTAGTCCTGCAGGCCTTAGACGGGAGGGCAGTCTTTGAACGCCATCTAGCGGATGGGGGGCAAAGATGCGCAGCAACCGCCTGTTCGACCGGTGGGATCCGGTCATACCCCTTCTCCGTGGCTCCATCCACGCGGGAAAGAGCTGATGAGGCCGGAGAGCGGAGTCTGGCCGAAACTGGAGCATTCCACGATTTAGCAAGCTCCTCGTGAAGCTCCGGTAGAAAAGGCGCTGGTCTGGACGCTGGAGCTTGTCGACTGGCGGGCAGGAAGCATCCGTCGAGCCTGTTGGGCGGGGACACCGCTGGCGGAGACCATTCGAGGCCCAGGTGCTCGACTGCCAAAGTGAGGAGGCGGAGAAGCTCGGCGTCCACACTGGCGTGAGTCCTGCTGGATGCTCTGGTGGAGGAGGCGGAGCGGACAGAACCGGACCATCCCTCGCTGTCCGACGCCATTAATGAGCACGTGTCCAGTAGCGCGTTGTCATCCGCTTCATCCCCTGAGGCGACGGCATCGAGGGCGAGAGCCGTCGGCTGCGCGTCGGGAAGCGGGGGCGGAGAAGGAGAGAGCGAGGCTCGCGGGAGAGGCTCCGGCGAGGCCCTGGCTCGAGTCTCGGGCTCCGGTGGTCGTTGAGAGCGGCGTTTCTTCTTTCGCGGCCCAACGACGGTTGGAGCAGGCTCTGTGAAGAGGGCGAGTCGAGCCCGCTGGGTCGACATCGGCAGCTCTTCACAGAAGGTGCAGCCGCCCATGGAAAGCGCGACGGCTGCGTGGTCCCGGCCCAGACAGAGAGCGCAGATAAGATGGCGGTCTCTGTCGCTGAGCGTAGAGCGGCATGAGCCGCACGTGGTGCGAGGCATTTGCAACAACGCCTCAGCTCTTTTAGATAGTGCTGCGGAAGCAAAACACACAGAAAAGAGCTTTTGCAAAGGATATCGCCGGATAGCTGAGCTGGCACGGCAGGCTGAAGGCGGTGAAGATTCGTCCGGCTTCCTCAGGCTGTCCTAAGCTGGCTCGTTAGCTGTTCCTTGCAGGACAACGGCGACGGCTTCCTCTCAGAGTTCAGCGATGCGAGTGCTTCGCTGAAAAGACAGAAATCAGAGAATATAGCCTACGAGCCTTCCTTATATACGCTCTGACGCCGCCCATTCTGGCGGGCTGTGACGTCACGCCAGGCTCACTGGTAGGCTTAAGCAGTTGCCGCGCGGCAGCCAATGAGCGTGCAGTATGCCGCTCTAGCTCAGCTGCCCGCAGCTGCACTGCGTTGACAAAATATGAAATTAAGGATAATTTTTGGCTTCAGTATCTCGAGAAAAGAAGACTTTTCCCGCAGCGTAAGCAAGCTTACGCAATACGAGAGAACCTCTCGTAAGAGAACTGCGTACCATATTTACGCTAAAACTCGTTTTGGCGTATAAATGATATGAGATATTATCATTCGTGCTATAGATACGCACTTTCATGAGATCGGGCTCGAAAAAGCTGTCTGCTCCAGATTTCTCCTCGTTACTTTCCAGTAATTGTTCCAGAGCTTGTTCTGCCGTAAATGTTTTACTGCTTGCCATCATAAAAGTGCTAAAACAATACAATAATAATGATATTTATGAAGTTATTCTGTCTCTCTCTCATATAGATCTCTGTGCGCTCTGTAATACTCTGCTCCGTTCGCTCTCTGTCTCCTTCTCCACTCGACGCTGTTTGTACAAGTTTGCTTCGTATATTTAGTTTAACTGTATTGTTAAAGAGGGTCGAGCTTTACCATTTAATTGAACTATATGCATGTATTTTAGACACTTACATTGTTCTTGCTCCGTCCATGCAATAACTGCGTCCATGTTATGAGCCGAGTTTTTATTTATTTACCTCAACTGATCAGTGCTCTGATATTATCAATGGGATGACCCATTTCAGGAGTTGCCATAATATGAGCATAGCTCACTTAAGTTCAATGAAATATTGAAATGTTAGCGATACTGATTCAAAACACGAGCGCCAATGATAGAATGTCAAAGCCTGCCCCCCAGCCGAACTGGAAGTTTTGATTGGTTTTGCACCTGAGTCAGACCTGTCTGTAATTGGCTGAAGCGCTTCAGATCTGTCTGTTATTGGCTGAAGCGCAGGGCTCCACCGCTGTAGTTTGAAAAGTGACTGTGAAATGCCAGATAGCTTGCCCTATTACTCTGTCGGCACCTTTGTCAAAGTACTTTGTACTTTGTAAATATATGTAGCGAAGTTGAATACGTTATTTTTTTTATTAAACTCAAGTAAAGGTAAAAGTACCACAATTTAATCATACTCAAGAAAGTAGAAAAAAATTAAAAATCTACTCAAGTACTGTAACTCAAGTACTGTAACTCAAGTACTGTAAGTATTTGTAATTAGTTACTTTCCACCTCTGCACCGAGGTCAACAACGTTGCAATTGCAAACCTGCGCAAGGTTCTGAGGCAACTGCAGGTGCAGAGAGTCAGAAGATCACCATTTTGAGTAACAATATTTTTACCCACTGTGCCACGTTTTTAGTTAAGGAAAACCTCTGGTGTGCTGTTTATGCAAGTCAAGCCACAGCAGAGAGGTCTTCAGAGACTTGTTTTATGCTATATAAAAAAGCATGTATGGTTATTCTTAGGTCTTCTAAACAGAGCACACATAGGCTAGACCTAATTCTCTGCACATTTACACATTCTCTGAAGATAAAGTGATGGTAATGTAAGATCATATCACAGAAGGTATTTCTGGTAATGCAATTTCATGTACATGTTGTTAAACTGACTAAATATTTAATATTCACATGATTATACAAAGCTGATAAGCATGAAAACAGCTGGTTACACTTTAAGCTCGTATTTTAAGGTGTCCTTGTTACAATGCAGTGGTGTAGAGTAATATTAATTAACTAAATGTACTTACTGTAGGGTTAGAGTTAGGATTAAGAATAGGTTTAGGGTTAGTTGCGTGTACCTATGCATAATTTATTACTATATTAACTACATGTAGCATATGTAACAAGGACAATGTAAAATAAAGTGTTACCAAACAATCTTTTTAAAAGGTAAAAATCACGTGAACTGTGTCTTCTTTCATCCTCAGGTCAATGAATCCATCCTTTGCTTAACGAAAAATGGAAAATGTAACATATTTTTACTTGATGTTGTTTGAAAATATTGGGTACATAAAATATACTTTCTTCAGTTTGGGAATTATTTTATACTGTGCTATTATATTCTTTAATGCCTTTATAATTATTGCAATTTGTCTGGAAAGGACTTTACACCTGCCCATGTACATTCTGATTGCATGTTTGTCCATCAACTCTGTGTTTGGAACAGCTGCTTTTTTCCCAAGGTTACTGACAGACTTGCTGTCTGATACACACTTGGTGTCCCATGAAGCATGCCTCTTACAGGCTTTTGTCATTTATTCATATGCATCAAATGAAAATACAACATTAATGTTAATGGCATTTGACCGATATGTTGCAATCTGTAAACCTTTACAATACAACAGCATAATGACTCCCAGGATTGTATCTGTTTTAATAGCTATAAGCTGGATTTATCCAATGCTTTGTATTGGTATTGGTGCTATATTAAATTCCAAACTGACTATGTGTGGTAACAAACTGTGGAAAGTGTATTGTCACAACTGGGAAATTGTCAAGCTTTCTTGTGCAAACACTATTATTAATAATGTTTTTGGCTTTTTCACAATGACCACAACTGTTATCATGCCTTTAAGTTTTATATTATATTCCTATGTTAAAATTCTTATCATTTGTACAAAAAGTTCAACAGAGTTCAGGAGAAAAGCATATCAAACTTGTATTCCACACATAGTGATCCTTTTAAATTTCTCTATTGCTCTTTTTTGTGAGGTCACATTGAGTCGGGTCGCAACTTTGAATCTCCCTCTAGGCCTGTCAATTATTCTTTCACTGCAGTTTCTTATTGTTCCACCCATCCTGAACCCTCTTGTTTATGGTTTAAATTTTCCTGAAATTCGCAAAAAAATTATATGCATTATAAAAGCATCCAAATAGATGTGTTTTTGATGTAATTGATACTATACAGAATTAGATTTATCATAAGCATCGTGAGCTAAGTTTATTGTGGAGACTGTTGGTGGCAATGGTTCTACGGTCTACTTAGGCTTATGATGCTTTTGGGAAACACAACCCACAATCTTTATGATATACAGCGATACAACAGTGTATCATTGTTTATCAAACATTGTTTTATCTCCTCTCATATAGCCTCGCTCACACTGATTAGTTTTTCACTCATTTGATTTGTCTACTATTTAGTCTCATTCGTTTCTTTGCTCCTTTGGATTTGTTGATGTTTCCTGGACTGATTCTGTTACCAACCTTTATCAACGGGCTTTTTTCGACTACGCTCCCCTGTCTGTCATGTACAGAACCCGGTTTTGTTCATTAAATGTTCTGATCTTTGCTTTTTTATGGTTTATTTATTATACTTAAAATAAATTTGTATATTCATTCATTTAGTTTTTTTCTTTTTTTTCAGAAATGTGTGACTTTTGGAAGTGCAATTTGATAAGGCCTACCATTATGCAGTTTTAATAAAGTTGAATTAACGTAACCTTCTGTCATTTTTACTCTTCAAAGTTTACAAATTCAGGTGCTGATTATGATTAGGCTAATTTACTGATAGCCCCATTAAATAATAATAAGGATAAACAAAATTTTAAAAAGTATATAATTATCTAACATCTGACTAATTAAAAATTAACCTCAAAACATAAAATGCTAAATGGGGGATATCATATCGATAGGTCTATCTAGCATTCTAAAAATAAATAAAAAATGGTCAGAATGTCGTCTCTCAGTTGCTGAATGTCGCGCAACAACGTTGCTACAGCCCTATCGCGTCTTAGCAGAGCCGTCGCATAGACTGTGCGAACTGTGCAACCACACAGGGCCTCGTGCCACTAGGGGGCCTCGCAATCCTGCTGTTTTTTTTTGTTTTTTTGTTGTTGTTTTTTTGTCCCCACCACTTTTTAAAACATCTTGCGGCACGAATGTAACAATTCTACAAATAAATAAAACATCTCCAGTTAACTGGCAGAGCATTCATTTCGTTCGTTTTTTTTTTTTTAAATAAGAGACGATCTAGCGCTGAAATGTTTTTTATCAAGGGATCAAAGTGCTCGTTGCAGCTGTGATCAGTGGCACGGATACAGTGTTTTCTCGTGTGGCTCGCGCACACGCCGCACTGTCTTCATTTGGACGCGTGCTTCAATCTGTTGCGGATACTCTAACATAATGCACACAAATGTGTCCCTGCTTGATATACAACCACTGATGAACATAATCGGTTTTAATAAAAAAAATAAAATAAAAATAACGTTATATGAGAAAAAAAAAATATATATACGAGTGCGGATTTGAACCCAGAATCTCTGACACGCTTGGCGAAAGTTCTACCACTGGACCATTACGATATACGTTGGTTAAGTAGGCGGTATGTATTCAGACAAATTTTCGAGCTGACTTTATGTAAAGCCACTCGTTGCACAGTTGATTTTTTTCCCTCTGAAATAAATAGCAAAAAGTCATAGCTGAGACTATGTGCATGATTATGCTGTATTATTCTACTTGATAAAAACGTATTGCAGCGAGATTATGCGTGCAATAGAACTAGAACAGCTACGTCCGTGTGACTATTATTGATGCGCAATTGAGCATCTACATCAAAGAGCAGGGCCTCGCATTTCAAGTTCGCACAGGGCCTCGCACCCCACCTGCAACGGCACTGCGTCTTAGGCCCTGTCCCAAATGGCACACTTCATGTGCACTTTCGGTCTTGTGGACTTACAATGGCTGCCGCGTGCGCGTGTCCGTTAAGTCCGTGAGACCGCAGTGTGTCCCATTTCTCATTTATAACCGTAACCTGGGGTCGACAATCACGCCGGCGTGATTTGCTCGCTTTTGTTCTTATCAGTTCAAATGAGACTCAAAATACTCTGTTGACTTTTGTTACGACCCTGCGTTTTACTTGCTCGCCTGCTGGTGGCGGGGTTCTTCCATGAGAGCAGGAGATTGCACACACCTGTTACCTGTTCACCACTTAATTATGGAGAGGATAAAACATTGGCCTCCACCACTCTTCTTCACTTCGTCCAGGGGATCGACACCCTCTGGAGAAGTCACTTGTTGCGAACCTTTATTTGTTTACAGCCCATACCAGCCTTTTCTCCTCCCCATCTGGATTATGATTTTTTCCCTTTTGATTTTGAACCCTAGACTTCATTATATTAATTTATCTGTATGTTTGAAGACTAATAAAATCTTGCAAGTCATTACTGAAGTGTACTTGTATACTTTATGTACGGTCGAAACGAGCTGGCCGTAACATAAATTGGGTGTCTCGTCCACGATCCTATGGGGGTATAGGAAACGTTGGTAAGTATGGGTTGTATGTGTGTATGTTTTTGTGAATGGTTACCTTTATAAATGAGAACTCTGGTTAGTTAGTGTTTCCAGCTGGATTGTGAATACAATCCTTCCGACGGAGCACTGTTTGTTGTTTTGTTTTGTTATTTTGCCTTTCTTGTTTTTGGAGGTTATCCTGGGTGGAGATTAACTCTCTGTAGGGGGTACGCTTCCGGACTTTCAGTTTGACTGATTGTCGCGGAGCTCAGCGTTTAATGCCGCCCCGAGCCCGGTACATCTCTGAAGACCAGGTAGGATTTAGTTAGTGTTTTCTGAGTTAGGAGCTGGAGTTTTCTCATATTGTAAACGGTAAATCCATTCAACAAAAATAAGTAAAGGTAAATCATTGCGTTCGTGTGTATAGTGCAGTTTATTCTTGCGCTTACACTGTGTTTTGACTTGTGGGAAGTCTTCGGAAGTTTTTGTGAATGAGCATAGGTTGCGTAATACGGTGACGTAGTTCCTTTTCGAAGCAGTGCCTTATGGGAGTTGTATTTCGGGTAAACAGTGTCTCACGTGTAGTAGTTTCGTTTGTTATTTTGCGTATATATATATATATATATATATATATATATATATATATATATATATATATATATATATATATATATATATATATATATATATATACGAACAAAATGTCTTCGGTGGTCGAAGATTTCTTTGCTTGTCCGTCAGAAGCTTTGCTTGAGAGTTGTACAAAGGAGCAGTTAGTGCAAATCGCCGAACGCTTCAGTGTCGATCTTACTTCTCAAGAAAAGAGGCTGAAGGAAACTATCGTGACTACTTTGAAGCGGTCACTTGTTGATAGAGGAGTTCTAGAGGTAAGCACTGAGTTAATTACTCCCAGTGAATCGTTTGTGTCTACTCCTGCTGATGTTTATAGTGAAAGTGAGACAAAATTTCCAGAATTGTCTTTGCAAGAGAAGCAATTGTGTTTAGATGCCGCGAAAATTCGTGCTGAACGTGACGATCGCGCTATGAAAGAGCGAGCGGTAGAAAGAGATTATCAATTAGCTATACAAAGAATGGAGCTTGAGTTGGAGAGGGAACGTGATGAGAGAGCGTTTCAGAAGGAACGAGAAGAGAGAACATTTCAGATAAAAAAGTTGGAGTTGGAATTAGCCGCAAAGACAGCTGAAGTTTCGCAAGCGAATGTGCCTCCTGTTCCACAATCGCGTGCGAATGCAGGTGAACCTGTGTTTGACGTTCATAGAAATATGAGATTAGTCCCGCCATTTTCTGAAAAGGAAGTGGATAAATATTTCTATCACTTTGAACGTGTTGCTTTATCCATGAAATGGCCGAAAAGCTTTTGGACTTTGTTGTTACAGTGTGTGTTCACAGGTAAAGCTCAGGAAGTTTATTCTGCACTCTCATTGGAACAGAGTGGTGAGTATGATGTTGTGAAATCTGCTGTGTTACATGCATATGAACTCGTGCCTGAGGCATATCGTCAAAAATGTAGGAGTTTGAGTAAAGCTGATGAATGTACTTATGTTGAATTTGCAAGAGAAAAGGAGAATTTATTTGATCGTTGGTGCACTTCAATGAAAGTTACAACTAAAGAGCAGTTAAGAGAATTAGTGCTCTTAGAGGAGTTTAAACATTGTGTTCCTCATGCTGTAGCTACGCATCTCACTGAACACAAGGTGAATACACTTTCTGAAGCTGCTATCATGGCTGATGAATTTGTGTTAACCCATCGTGGGTCATTCAGTTCAGTCGGTCTTAAAACCAACGATATTAGTAAGTCTAAGTTTTGCTTTCAACCTAAGACGAAGTCTCCTGTGATGAGTAGGAATATTAAGGCGACAGTTGCTGAACATTCTAGTAAACCTGTACTCTCACGAGACATGGTTTGCTTTTATTGTAAAAAGCCTGGTCATAAAATATCTGACTGTCTTATTCTCAAGAAGAAAGAGAGATTGTTGAAACCTGTTGTTTTGGTTTCTACCTCACCATTCATTATTGACACTCGTGATGAGAAAGATCGTCATTTATCTAGTGCTAGTGGTAAATCTGTTGATCAGTGTATAACTTCCTCTGTTGATTATACACACTTTATCACTGAGGGAAATGTGTCATTGCCTGGTTCAAACGAAACGGTGCCAGTACGTCTTCTTCGAGATACGGGAGCCGCGCAGTCGTTTCTTTTAGAAGGAATTTTGCCTTTAACTTCTGAAACCGCTACTGGAACTCATGTATTAGTGCGAGGTTTTGAGATGGGGTTTGTTGAAGTGCCTTTGCATCGAATCCATCTTTCCTCTGCCATTGTATCTGGTGATGTAGTAGTTGGTGTTCGTTCTGCACTTCCAGTCCCTGGGATTACATTTATTCTGGGAAATGATTTAGCTGGTGGGAATGTTTGGGGACGGAGTGGTGTGGCAGCTCCGCCCATAATAGCATCTATACCTAGGAAATCTGATGTTGAAAATTGTAGAGAATTTCCTGATTTGTTTCCAGCTTGTGCAGTTACTCGATCAATGGCTAAACCGCTGTCTTAAAATCAAGTTGAAGTTCCACTGCATGACACCTTCTTTTATACTGTTAATACAGGTAAGCCAGGATCGGATGTGTCTAAATGTCCTGAGCAAAGAGACCTGAAGTCCTGTCCTTCGTTGTCTTCTGACCAGAAAGATTCAACAGTGCTGCAAAGTGAATCTGCTGATACATCTGAGGTTCTGTCCACTCCTGAGAAAACCAATGTTGATCTCTCTAATGTTGATGACTGTTCTCTAACTTCTTTGTTACAATTCTCTCGAGAGGATTTAATTAGAGCTCAACAGAGCGATGACACTCTTAAACCTTTATTTTCTGCAGCAGGGTCTAAGAAGTGTTCTGATCCTCTGTCCTCTTCGTACTTTCTTGATGATGGTCTGCTTTGTCGGACAGTGGTCCTGCATAAAGATGTTTCTCTGGAACCTAAAACTCAGATTGTGCTTCATTTTACAGTGAGAGACTCTGTGTTGCATTTGGCTCATCAAGGACTTGCTGGTCATACCGGAGTTCGTAAAACGTATGATCGGGTCTTGCGACAGTTCTATTGGCCTAAGGTAAAACGAGATGTGGCAAAACATATTCGATCTTGTCATACATGCCTGATCACCGGTAAGCCAAATCAAAAAGTGCCTGTTGCTCCGTTGCAGCCTATTTCCGTCGTTTCCACTCCTTTCGAGCATTTGATAGTTGACTGTGTTGGTCCTTTGCCCCGGTCTAAGACTGGTCGCCAATACCTTCTAACCGTTATGTGCCAGACTACTCGTTATCCTGCTGCTTATCCGTTAAGGTCCATCACTACCAAATCTGTCTTGAAGGCCCTCACTAATTTTATGTCGACCTTTGGAATTCCCAAAGTTATTCAATCCGATCAGGGTTCGAACTTCATGTCAAAACAGTTCTCAAAAGCCCTGCGTCAGCTTTGAGTAAACCACAATATTTTGACAGAAAAGCTAAGGTAAGAGAGTTTCAGGTGGGTGATCAAGTATTGGCTTTGCTGCCTCTACCTGCCAACCCATTTCAGGCTAAATTTACAGGCCCCTACAGTGTAGTTAAACGTCTTTCCGATAATAATTATCTG
The DNA here is from genome assembly GCF_963993115.1 of Abramis brama. NCBI lineage: Eukaryota > Metazoa > Chordata > Actinopteri > Cypriniformes > Leuciscidae > Abramis > Abramis brama. Next base: position 34,483,157 of record NC_139972.1, read on the forward strand.
TTGAATACTCCTGACCGGAGGAAAAAAGTACAAGTCTGTCACAGTAACCTGTTGAAATTGTATATAGCTCCTGTTCGTTCTGTTACTGTTATGTGGTAAACTCTTGGGACTCTTTTTCAGAATCGTCTCCTCTCTTTCGCAGCACGAGTGGGGATTCTTTAGAGAATGCTGATGAGGATGAGAATTTTTTTTCTCGAGAAAAAGTCGACGGGCGACTTAAAAACTCTGAGATTCTTCTTAACCTGTCCTCTCATCTTTCTTATTTGACAGAGAAAGAGAGGAGTGATGTCACTGAGTTGGTGATGTCATTTCCCTCTCTTTTCCTTGACGTTCCCGGTCGCACTTCTGTCATCGAACATGATATCGACGTAGGAACCTCGTGTCCAGTTAAACAGAACGCCTATCGAGTCAATCCTTTTAAAAGAGATTTGCTGAAACAAGAGGTGAACTATCTGCTTGCTCATAATCTGGCTGAATCTAGTTTCAGTTCGTGGAGTTCTCCTTGTGTTTTAGTAAATAAATCTGATGGCTCATATCGATTCTGCACAGATTATCGAAAACTTAACTCTGTGACTAAGCCGGACTGTTTCCCTTTACCTCGAGTTGATGACTGCGTCGATCATGTTGGCTCTGCCCGTTACGTCAGTAAATTCGACCTCTTAAAAGGGTATTGGCAGGTGCCTTTGACTAGTCGTGCGAAAGAATTATCTGCCTTCGTTACGCCTGATGCCTTCCTGCAGTATACGGTAATGCCTTTCGGAGTTCGAAATGCACCCGCGACTTTCCAGCGACTCGTAAACCGTATACTGTATGGAATGTCAGGATGTGAGGCATATCTTGATGACGTCGTGCTGTATAGTTCCTCCTGGTTTGAGCATCTTAACCAGATTAAATAACTTTTTTCTCGTTTAGCAAAGGCTAATCTTACTGTTAATCTGTCTGAGTTCGCAAAGGCAACCGTTACCTATTTGGTTAAGGTAGTGGGAAATGGTTGTGTAAAGCCCATTGAGACTAAGGTAGAAGCCATTTGTAACTTTCCAGCTCCCACCACTCGTCGTGAATTGCGACGATTTCTCGGCATGGTGGGATATTATCGGAGCTTTTGCGAAAATTTTGCCAGTGTAGTCTCACCTCTTACCGATTTATTGAGTCCGAAAATGCCTTTTTGGTGGTCTGAGACATGTCAGCAGGCTTTTGAAAATTGTAAGGCTTTGCTGGCATGTGCCCCTGTTTTGACAGCTCCGAATTTTGAAAAGTCTTTTAGTCTTGCAATTGATGCGAGTGCTTGCGGTGCGGGCGCTGTTCTCTTGCAGGAGGATTCGAACCAGGTTCAACATCCTGTAAGTTACTTTTCTAAGAAATTTAATCGACATCAACAGGTATATTCCACCATTGAGAAAGAAGCTCTTGCCCTAGTGTTGGCCGTACAACATTTTGAGATATATCTAGGGTCAATTGCTGCACCGATTATCATTTATACGGATCATAATCCTTTGGTCTTCTTGAATCGGATGAGGAATCGAAATCAGCGACTTATGCGATGGAGTCTCATTTTACAACCTTTCCATCTTGAGATTAAACATATTCGAGGAAAAGATAACGTTATAGCTGACACACTTTCTAGAGCGTAACATTTCTGCGTTGTCCGTTCCTTTTTCTTTGCATCTCTAGGGCCCAGAGGTGTTGAAGAATGAAGAGACGACGACGTTCCTCTTATCTTACCACCAGAACTTTTATTGTGTTCATTCTGGGTAGTGTTTAACTGTCTTTTCTTTGTTGGTTTTTTTAGATTCGTTGCCGAATCTTTTTTTGAGGAGGGAGGTGTTACGACCCTGCGTTTTACTTGCTCGCCTGCTGGTGGCGGGGTTCTTCCATGAGAGCAGGAGATTGCACACACCTGTTACCTGTTCACCACTTAATTATGGAGAGGATAAAACATTGGCCTCCACCACTCTTCTTCACTTCGTCCAGGGGATCGACACCCTCTGGAGAAGTCACTTGTTGCGAACCTTTATTTGTTTACAGCCCATACCAGCCTTTTCTCCTCCCCATCTGGATTATGATTTTTCCCCTTTGATTTTGAACCCTAGACTTCATTATATTAATTTATCTGTATGTTTGAAGACTAATAAAATCTTGCAAGTCATTACTGAAGTGTACTTGTATACTTTATGTACAGTCGAAACGAGCTGGCCGTAACACTTTGATCTTACAAACAAGTTTCATAGATCAATCGATCCTGTTAAGTGTGTATTATTTTTGTGTATACTCACAATAAAAACAAAGTGTTGTGCTTTTTGCCAAATAAAGAAAAATAAACATGATGTGAGTTCTGCTTTCTCTCTGTCAGTGAAGTCCATTCTGAAACGCATCCGAAAATGAACAATAACTCAGCGAATACTCAGTCAAACAGGCATACAGACACACAGGCATGAAGCTTGAATTCTCTTCTTTTAAATGAAGTAATTTATATAAAAAAAACGAATATTCTCAGTTTATGTAATATGTATGAAAAGAGAGAGATGTCAGTTGTTTTCATCTCAGCTCATTATTTTTAATGTGACTCTGCCCACGGAGAGCATGCGCTATTCAAACGCAAATGACTGAGGCGATCCATGCAAACCTGTGAATGCCCCCATATCAGCTCGAAAAAACACATCAAGTTTATTCAGATCATTGTACTTGTTTACACCGTCTCGCAGCGCTATGAGGAATAATACTACCATAATAATAATAATGGAAAATGTACCTCAGAAGTGCGGGTATTTCGAGGAGCAACGGATCGCTATGGAATACTGTAGTAAGTTTTTTTCATTCTCAAGTGAATCGCGGTTCTGTTTGTGAATGAATGAACGGCAGAGATGCGCACTGTTTACCACAACTCGCAAAAAGACGGTTAAATTTGAATCGCGTTTCTGTGTGTGAATGAATGATCCGCTTTTAGCAAACTCTATTGTGTAGTCTACGTGATACGCAGGTATACGCCGTATACCCACTAGAAAAGGCCAAGGATTTCCATATACCCACTTAAAAAAGCGTGAGGATACGTAACAACTTCGTTTGTCAGAACTTTCACACTTTCATTCATAAATTCACCCCGTCTGTGTTTGCGAAGCGACACGGATCGAATCGTGGAATCCATGTCACAAATGGAACTTGCTGTATAAAGCAGAACGTCACGGAATTTGGATATTTTTGAATGAATAAATCTAAAGTAGTGCTGTACAATGAATCAAATCTCGATATGGACTAGTGTATATGAATATTAAAGTTAAAAGAGACTGCAATTGTTCTACGCGTCTCTGGGAATGAGCGCTCAATGTGAAGCACGCACACACTGCACAAACTGTACACACTGAAGCACGCGTGACTCACGCTCGTGGTGTTTTCAGCGTTTCACTGTATTGAGACATGATGTAGGCTACACATGTGCACTTCATCGCAGAGCTGCTATGAGAGTGACTTCATGCGAATTTCACCATTTCATTTGACAAAACTATCGTCATACATTCGTTTCATATACACACAGAAACTGTTATGTCTTTACGACAACCTGTCAAAATAAACGTTCGGTATAACTTGAAGAATTATAACAGAAATATATTACTATTGCATAGTAGAGTATACTTCAAGTAGGCATAATAATAATAATAATAGTTAAAACACACAGAAACTCAAATGTCTACAACCCACCAAAATAAAAGTTCGGTCTAACTCAAAGAAATTAGAAAGAAATTGCACAGTAAAAAAGTATTTTAAAATAATAATAATAATAATAATTATAGCAGCTATACTGAGATGAGTAAAAATCGACTGAAATATGTTGAAATAAAATGTATTTGTATAAGCAACGTATTAAACTGCAAATTAACATTTATATTTCTTATAATAAAAACGAAAGACCTATGTTACAGACATATGAAAGACAACATTTTGTTGACTAGTTTTGGATAGATTATACATTTTTACTAAATATGTATGATAAAATGTATACTTTAGTTTTTACAAAGAAAGATTACACTTGAATTGTTGTTGTAATTGTAACCTTTTTAATAATAATAAAAAATATATATTTACAAGGTAGATGTAAACAAACTATTAAAAGGTAAATATAAGCCTTTTCTTTAAATAATTTGTATTGTGTTTTATTAGTGACAAATTTGGGGAGAGGATACATATTCCAAAACTGAAAATACAGTATGAGAATTAACTGCACAATTACTAGACATGTTTTCCTTGGATATTATACAATTTGCAAGCACAATTTGTGGAAAATAAAAAAAATGTAGATGCTTCCAACTGTGAACCAATTTGGTAGAATATATATATATATATATATATATATATATTGTTTTGTGGTGCTTAATTTAACCCCTTGTTTGGGTCTTAAATATAGACACCTTCTACCTTATTTTGTTTATTCTCAGGTTAGGTAAAGTCAGTCGAATTCGTTCTAAACAATAAGTACATACATTTCCATACTTACAATTCAGTCGAAAGACTGCTCCGTGGTTTAGTTCAGCTCAATCTTTTGTAAAACAAAGACTTAAGGCAGGCGAGCTTCTTAATTTCAATTAAATGTCTTTTTTATTAAATACAGGTTAACTAGTTTACATAAAAGGTACTAATATATAAAATAAAAATAAAAGTAATTCAAAATCAATTAATTTACACAAGCTTTCATCTTCATGAGGCGCAATGGCAAGACATCTAACACCGGAGAGGCCGTCCTTGGTGAACCAGCGTCTGACTTTGACATTCCTTACAATACTTTTTATAGTCCACACGCCCTCCGTACAGATTCAGTCCTTTACAGACAGTCTGTCCAATCCGAAGTCTTGAACTGTCCTCAGTTCTGGAAACCCCCTTCTAAACTCCATATATAAAGCTCTTTCCTTTGTTCTCCTTTGCTTGCTGCTCTGGACCCTCTGCCTTTCTCCTGCGTCTCATGCTCCTCATCAAACGGGTAATGCTTGCCATCTTCTACTTTGCTAAGATACATGCTTTCTACTACTTAGTGTTATTACTACCTACTGTAGTTTATTCTTTCATTTGATTAAATGCTTAAACATCGAATATAGTATAGTCATTTCTTTCATGCATTATCATAATAAAAAACTTTTACAATACAAGTTGCAGTGTTTTTCTCAATAAACCAGATTCATAATAAAAACTTTTACAATACAAGTTGCAGTGTTTTTCTTAATAAACCAGATTCATAATAAAAACTTTTACAATACAAGTTGCAGTGTTTTTCTTAATAAACCAGATTCATAATAAAACTTTTACAAAAACATATTGCAGTGTTTTTCTTAATAAACACTCTCTCTTACAATTAACTCTCTCTTAAGTTACAATTGTGGTTATATCATATATAAGCCTATATATATGAGGCATTATAAAATAATAAATTGCATGTTTACTTAACACGCCCCTTATGCAGATTCATTCTTTTATATCCAGAGTCAAATAAGTCATGTAACACCCTTTCTTTTTGTCATATTTTGCCAATTTAGCATATACTTGACCTGTCTCAGTAAAAACATTCATTTGAAAATGTTCCTTCAATGTTCCACCCAGGATCTCTTGTTTACCAAATCTCCAGAAGGCCACGTTTTTGAACTTTGTTTTATTATGGTCAAATAACATCCAAATTTACTTGCTTCAGTTTACCATTATTAATTTCATGATAACATTCTCCAATTAATTGTCCCTCAGAGTTTTTACACAGAAACGTACGGCCACCTTCCATTAATCAGACTAACTGATCTTTGGAATGAAGGACTGCGGTATTACTACCTTCCCTTGGGCCGCTTGTTTCATCTCGATGCTCTGACGAGACGATTCCCACATAGCAACATTGTTTCGGCCCAGATCCGGCCCACATCTGGCACTTGTGGAATGTGGATCTGGCCCACATGCAGCGTGGAATGACGGCACTTGACTGGACCGCTCCTGTTTGCCAGATCTGGGCCACAAGCAGGCCATAGCAATGCCTCATGTCAGCCAAGAGCAAAGAAATAAACCAGAACTGGACCTTATCTGAGCCACAAAGTCTGTGTATATTAAATATGGAGTCATCTCATCCTTAATAAGCCTGTTAACAAGCAGAATCACTGAAGGAAAGAAGAGAACAGAAAAAGAGACGAGCAGAAACACAAGAACTACAACTGACTTCAGCCACAGCCTTAGATGAAATCAACTGAAGAGAAAAGAAGACATTAAATCTGTGAAGATCTCAGCAGAGGAGGATTAAACAACTCCACAAACAGCATTACCAGCTTCACTTATTACTAACCAGACTGACTTTATTTCTGTCAGACGTCTACAAAAGTTTTTATTGAGAATTAACAGAGGTTTAACTCTAATGTGTTTCATTTGAAGTCACCATAACAGTGACTAGTGTTTCCATTAGTTGGGCTCTTAACTCTTAATATTTTTTTTTTGTCTTTTTTGGTTGCTGTGACAGTGTGTTTGTCAAACACATTTGCAGCAGCAAAGAAAGCTAAAGTGAAATGAGATCAGGTAATGATGATTACTTGGTGATGGTTTTATAATCATCATGAAACAGCCTGATTCACTGAGGTTTTTTATAAGTTAACAATAGTGTTGCTTTCGTCAACGAAAATTATGACGAAATATTGTCGTCAACGAACCGTTATCACCTGACGAAAACGAGACGAGACTAGACGTAAATGCATGGTCATGTGACGATGACTAAAATACATGTGTAATGCAATATCGTTGACGAATAAAAACGAGACTAAATGTGGTTTAAAAAATAAAAACTATGCTAAAATGTCTCTTCATTTTCGTTGACCAAAACGAGACGAGACGAAATGTTATAACGTCACGACGAATGAGAGAGTTGTGCGTGAACCCATAGCTTTGTCGGCTTCAAATTCTGGATTGCGATCTGGTCACCCGATTATCAGCGAATTTAACAATATATTACTCCATTAGTTATACTCCATTAGTTATTAAAATGTCTCATTGATATATTTGACACATTCATAATCATTACATTTGCCGGTTCTTTGTGACAGCTGTATGTTATTGGCAGCGTCTCTGGTTACATGAACACGTCACCGCATCAGTGCCAGAACATGGAGATTTTATTTTAGAGAATAATCGCACAACCTATTCGATATCCTATAATTAAATAAACTAATCGAATATCCAAAAATCGTGACTCATCCCTGCATGGAATCTCTTGTTTCTTTTCCCAAATCTTCACTCACGTCACGTCTCACCCATTTTCTAAAGGTATTATAAACGTTTCTTGGTTCGCTTTTAATTAGGCCTATTATATTCGTATTCTTTACTGTGGTAAAGTAGAAAAACGCTGTAGGACAGATAGCCTACATTTGTACTTGCATGTCAAATTGTTTTTAACACAGTTTGTGCTTGTTATATTAGACATAGGGCGCGTCAAGTTTAGTTGTAAAGCGCGTTTCACATGCGCGGGTGATTTTTAGTTTCACTTTCTCTGGCAGCGCAATCTCAAACATAGCCTAACTATCTCGCCCTTGTGGAGGATAAAATTCGCTCTTCAAACCAATTTACATCAAGTAGAAAACACGAAGATATCATAAAGAGATCGATGGAGATCGATATCTTCGTGTTTTCCTGCTCGTGTCCCACATCCCTCTCAAAGCGCAGAGTGTATCACGCGTCTTTGTGTGGAAATATAAAACGATTTTTTTTTTGTTTTTTTTAAATAACCCCCCAACCACCGCCGGTAGTTGGTCCATTACCGCGGTGGTAAAAAAAACCTGCCACCGTCACAGCCCTAAATATAGGCCTACTAAATAGCCTATAATACGATTGTTTGAAATTCTATATTGACTGGGTTAAATAGAATCGCATTACTAAAAAGAGACTAAAATACAATTTTCATTGACTAAAACTAGACTAAAATGTCATCAGTTTTCGTCGACTAAAACTAGACTAAAATGTCATCAGTTTTCGTTGACTAAAACTAGACTAAAATGTCATCAGTTTTCGTCGACTAAAACTTGACTAGACTAAAAAGAGTATGAATGTGACTAAAACTAATAAAAACTAAAATAACAGCCTGACACAAAGACTAGACTAAAACTAAAATTAAAACAGGCTGCCAAAAACAACACTAGTTAACAATCATGTTAATATATCATGAACCCTGTATTACTGGAGCATGATAACCAGCAATATTATAACAGTCAGTTTAAATCATTTTACAAACATGGGTTCAAAAAATACATTTACGCTGACACACACAGATATCAACAATCAGCGTATGAATCTCAACAATGGTGACAATCACAAATATTTAGATAAACAGATCAATTCAGAACATCACTGAAAAGCTACTAATTCACAACAAAAACAACAGCAAAAAATAAAAGCAAATATTTAGAATTAAAATAATAGGACAATTCATCTGCATAAGTTATTCATGTTGCAATGCATGCTGGGAGTTTTATACTATGCTGGTACCCAGCATGCATTGCAGCAAGGTACTTTTGATTGTCACCATTGTTGAGATTCATACGCTGATTGTTGATGTCTGTGTGTGTCATCATAGACTGACTTTTTCGTGCTCATGTTTGTTAAAGTCTTCTAACTGATTGTTATAATATTGCTAGATCTCATGCTGCAGTAACACAGGGTTTGTGACGTAAAAATATTAATGCAACAACACAAATGTTAACTTCCAAAGACATCAGTGAAAGAGGTTATTCATGATGATTGTAAAACAATCACCAGGTAACCATCATCACCTGATCTCATTTCACTTTAGCTTTCTTTGCTGCTGCAAATGTGTTTAACAAACACACTGTCACAGCAGCCAAAAAAAGACAAAACATAAAAGAAGAGTTAAGAGCCCAACTAATGGAAACACTAATCACTGTTATGGTGACTTCAAATGAAACACATTAGAGTTAAACCTATGTTAATTCTCAATAAAAACTTTTGTAGACGTCTGACAGAAATAAAGTCAGTCTGGTTAGTAATAAGTGAAGCTGGTAATGCTGTTTGTGGAGTTGTTTAATCCTCCTCTGCTGAGATCTTCACAGATTTAATGTCTCTCTTCAGTTGATTTCATCTAAGGCTGTGTCTGAAGTCAGTTGTAGTTCTTGTGTTTCTGCTCGTCTCTTTTTCTGTTCTCTTCTTTCCTTCAGTGATTCTGCTTGTTAACAGGCTTATTAAGGATGAGATGACTCCATATTTAATATACACAGACTTTGTGGCTCAGATAAGGTCCAGTTCTGGTTTATTTCTTTGCTCTTGGCTGACATGTGGCATTTCTATGGCCTGCTTGTGGCCAAGATCTGGTAAACAGGAGCGGTCCAGTCAAGTGCCATCATTCCACGCTGCATGTGGGCCAGATCCGCATTCCACAAGTGCCAGATGTGGGCCGGATCTGGGCCGAAACAATGTTGCTATGTGGGTGGCTGTTGCATGGGAAAGAATGAAAAGATAATTAGCACCGCTTGTCCAGTAAATAATTCTGTATCGTTTTTATATGGCTGGCCATTCAATCAACAATCAAACTGATGGGCAGTCGTTTAGACAGCATTCATTCTGATGGTCACCCATTCAATCAACAATCAATGGCCGGTGATGGCTACAGACAGTGATACAGACAGCATTCATATCGATGGCCAGACATAGAACCAGCAAACACACCGATTTCCGGCCATCAGACAGGAATATGGAATTTTGACAGCATACAACTCCTTCCCATTTATCCCATTTAAGGGCACACTTTCCCATTGTTATCCAAGTCTGTCTGAGTGGGTCATGCGGAACAGCAGTGGACTTCCCTGGCCTAAGCCCTGTCCCATTTTCACCTCAATAAATGCGGGGGGATCAGGAGGCTTCCGCTAGGTATTGGAAGGTGGCAGCACTAGGTGGCGTTTAAATTGGGATCCCAATTAGTATGGTACGTCCGACTACATCGTACGTGACCGAACTGAAAAGGAACGTCTCAGTTACGTATGTAACTCTCGTTCCCTGAAGGAGGAAACGGAGACGTAGTCTCATCGCCACTAGTGCTGGATCACCGCTGACCCCAGGCTCCGCTCGGCTCCTCAGCGAAAAACAAGTGGTACGTGCATCTGCTTCCGTATTTATACCCGTGCTGCTGTGCGGAGCGTGAGATGCAAATCTCGCACGCCAGTGTGCATTGGCTCATTTTTTCAATACTCGAAGATGACAGGCTCCCTACGCGTGATCCTAATCAGTCCGACTACGTCTCCGTTCCCTCCTTCAGAGAATGAGGGTTACATACGTAACCAAGACGTTTTTCAAAACACATTGTTGTCAAAACACATACACACACATAGACAGTTTTTGAACAGCACTTTATATGAATGTTTTATTTTACATGAGCAAACATTGACTGAGTGCACCTGAATGCAAGAAAAGTTCACCCCAAAATAAAAATTATAATCTATTTTTGTTCTTCCAAACACAGTTGTGTTGTCAAGGCTGTGCAGTAGAGAGATTTTATAGTGGCTAATGGGGTTTAAATCCATCTACTCCAATTCATGGTAACACTTTAGAATAACGGTCCATGTAAAAAATTGTAAAAAAAGGGCCAAATTTTACAGTTACATGCTGTTTTCCATTAAAACAGCAATATATCATAGAAAAAATGCATTCTGGGTGATATTTGTCTTTTTCGAGAAAGTAGCCTACTGGAATATACTGTGAATTAACAGCGCTCAAAGTCCACACTCAGAGGCTGTGTTCCAAATCACACCCTATACCCTCATTCACTATTCCCTACATTAGTCCACTATTATAGTCCACTTGACTGAGTGAACAATTTCATAGTTAATTCAGTTAATTTTCTAAGTTAATTCAGACACTGATTAACACCTGCTGTTAACAAGCAGAATCACTTAAGGAAAGAGGAGCAAGAAGAACAGAAAAAAAGATTAAATCATCTGAAGATAAAATACATTAAATCTCTGAAGATCTAAGCAGAGGAGGACACAGCATTACCAGCTTCACTTATTACTGACCAGTTTGACTTTATTTCTGTCAGACGTCTACAGAAGGTCTTATTAAAAGGTGACAGAGGTTTAGATGTCATTTTATTTTCATTTGATGTTACCATGATGGTGATCAGTGATTGCTTTAGTTGGGCTCTTGACCCTTGACTTTTGAACAATATTTTTTTTCTTTGGCTGCGATAACTGTGTTTTTAAAATAGATTTGCTATGGCGAAAAAGCTGAAAGAAATCAAGATCAGATGACAGTGGTTGTTTGATAATGGTCACAAACATCATTTATTGTCGAATGTATTTATTTGGATGATGTTTTATTATTATTGTGTCACTGTGATCAGCCAGACACACACAGACATCAAGAATCGACGTATGAATCTCAACAATGGTGACAATCATAAGTTTCATGTTGCAATGCAAGTTGGGTACCAGCATAGTACAAAACAATCATCCATGACTCCCAGCATCTATTGCAGCATGAATATGAATTATGCAGATGAATTGTCTGGTTATTTTCTTTAATTTTTACTTTTTGCTTTTATTTTTGCTGTTGGTTTTGTGTTGACTTTTAGTAGCGTATTTTGTGATGTTCAGATTTGATGTTATCTTTTTTGTTGATTGTCACCATTGTTGAGATTCATTGGCTGATTTTTGATGTCTGTGTGTGTCTAACTGAAGGCATAGTTCGCATATTTTGAGAGACTGACGAGTTTAAAAAATTCATCATAATTGATTACGCAGCACTGCTTGATCTTTTGCTGTAGTTTCACAGTGTAGTAATATAAAATTAGGCTGTATTAAAACAACACATTTTTGATAAGGGATTAGAGACGGGATGTGATCGGTGATCCAAACATTATGTGATTACATCATAATCAGCAACTCCTGATCTCATTTTTGTTGGCTTTGTTTCTGCCACAACAAATGTGTCTAAAAAACACACAGGCTGCGTTCAAAACCGCATACTCAATGAGTAGGTACTTAATTTCAATGAGTATTTACTTAACGAGCGTTAAAAGAGTAGGTACTTTATAGCCAGATCTCGTTGAGTATGAATGCGAATATATATATATATATACCTCATAACATCAGTAACTCGACAGCCCTACCTAGAATGGTTTTCCTCAGCGTTTGTAATGTCTGCACAAAGGGCAGCTGTGCGAAGATTCGCCTTTGGAGAAAACTGTTGATTTTGTACTTGAAAAATTTAAGTATCATTAATATTAAAAATTAATATTACCTCAGAATGAATTGCAATGCTATCCCACCCCAAAACATACAATAATAACAATGATAAATGCTGACCAATACTTAATTATATTACTTTTTACTGAAAATGATATAATACAATAAAACAAACAAAATGTAATGTATGTCATATGACATAGCTATGACTGAATACACTCTAGATGTGTATATAATGAACATATCTACATTTTCTTTCAAACAATTAAATAAAACATTAATTAAATAATTATATTTTATTTACTGACAACAATGAGAAATATTAATAAATTAGTAAAAGAATGAATGAAAGTCACCATCACACAATAAACAAATGCATATACAAGTCAACACATGAAACAAAGCTTTATTCAAACTACAATCATGTATGTAGGCTACAGGCGGTGAACCCCACATCCTTCTGCCGTCTCAACACAGCGGTTCCCATTCTGCTGCTTTATTCTGATGAATCAGCTGACCGCCAGAGGTGAGCCGTTCCTTCGTGCTGGAGGTTGTTGCGTGATGTGCTGTGCTTCACAATCTGAGGCAATAAGGGCAAGTGGAGTGATGGAGGGTCTCGTAAGGGCAAGTGGAGTGATGGAGGGACCATCTCCAGGATTCAGCTCTGGGCTCCTCATCCTCAGTGCTCACACCAGCCTGCTGACATTTCAGATCCTACAAAAATACATAACACAAAAGCAGTAATTTCAACCGCATAATGTCATTTGATTTCAGTATTATTTAAAAGACAAAAACGCTTTTTTTTCACAAATGCCATCTTTCCTTGTAGGTCCTGCTCCACTACAAAAAATCTGCAGCAAATGCACAGAAATCAAGAATCAGAAAAGTGATGTAATAGCTCTGTTTGAAATTACAATAATTAAAATAAACTTAATATTTAAATAGTTGTTGTTATTCATTTCTGTAGTATACTCACTCAAAGCCTTTGATGGCAGCATTCAGCTTCATGAGCCACTCTCCACCGGATAAACACACATCTGTTCATCTGTCCCTGTAACATCCAGACCAGACTCACATTACCTCTGTGATTTATGAACTAAACACTACATTTACATGTTGAGGTTGTTGAAACTTTTTATCCAACATAAATGTTCCTCAATTTATCAACTACTAATGGACAAATAAAATAGATAACTTATGTTTAGTTACTTTATAGATTTGTTCTACATAATAGCACACATTCATCACTCAGATGTCCATTTCATGTTGTGATATTTCAAGATTTTCCTGTCAGATGTAAATAGACATTTAAAATAAGCGTCTTTAAGATGTATGGTTTATGTAAATCCACTTTAGAGACGTAACTTACGTGTCCTTACTGGAGCTCCCCTGATAGCTAACGTTATACATAATAAAACGTGTTTTTACAGCAAAATCACAACTATACTTTACTGTGTAACGTCTTTACACCTTCAACAATTCAACAGTTTACTCTACAGTAGTTCAACACATGCAATTTTAACAAAAGGAACGTGTTTACTCACATTTGAAAGCACCGTCGCTGATCTCTGCGATGTTTGATAATGGCGTATCCTCTCGCGTGGCCTCCTGGGATAGAAGAGTATCCATCGGTTGAGCACTCGAAAATCTGGCCGAAAGCAGTAAGCCATCCGGGAACTTCTCGCCTACTCTTTTATGAATACTGATGTTTCGAACGTACTGCTTCCTTCACGTACTGTTTTCGCCTACTATATAGTAGGAAAGTAGGCATATTCGAACGCACTTAAGTCCGAATCTCACGATAATTAGTACGTCACCCAGATAATTCTCGCCTACTCTTTTGGATTCGTACATACTTTTTCGCTCGCCTACTCTTTTTCCCATACTAAATAGTAGGGAAGTATGCGGTTTCGAACGCAGCCTCTGTTACAGCAGCCAAAGAAAAACTAATGTTAAAGTCAAGGGTCAAGAGCCCAACTAAAGCAAACACTGATCACCATAATGGTAACATCAAATGAAACAAAACAACATCTAAACCTCTTTTAATTCTCAATAGGAATTTCTGTAGACGCATGAAAAAAAATTAAAGTCAATCTGGTTAGTAATAAGTGAAGCTGGTAATGCTATTTTTTGGAGTTGTTTAATCCTCTGCTGAGATCTTGAGAGCTTTAATGTCTTCTGTGGCTGAAGTCAGTTGTAGTTCTTGTGTTTCGCTTTTTTATCTTCTTGTTGTTCCTCTGTCCTTCAGTGATTCTGCTTGTTAACATCATGTGTTCATCCCTAATGCTCAATCATCAGTTAATTAATCACTGAATTATATCATTAACTTCAACACTGCTTCAGTGTTACTCCTACACTCTGTAGTGTGGGCATACAAGTGTCAATTTAAAAATGAAGATTTTGCAGTGGGGTTAAAAAGGTTAAATAAATAAAATAAAAACAGAGTGAAGCATAATTTAACAGTAATCATCTGTAAATTAATTTATGTCATAAAACTGTAGAAAAACAGCAATTTACTGGTAACCCAGCTGCCAGTAGATTACCGTAAAATCAAGGAAAAGCAGTAATATACTGTAAAATGTAACAGTCAGATTTATTAAACGAAAGAAGTTAATTTCACTGAAATATTAGAAAAAGTTCATAGAAAAAAGTTATGTGAAGTCAATAACTGATAAGGAGAGTAAATATTAAACTGAAGTGTTTTATATGTTTTTGCAAAATATGATATAAGAGAGATCTGTTAGTTTAATTAATTAGTTTTGTGGGTCACCATTGTGCTGGAGAGTAGAGCCTGTGCTTCAGTCAAAGATGAGCAGAGAAACACTGATGTTATGATGCATGTTTGCTTTATTTAAAAGCAGTAACTGAGTAGTTGCTGATGCAGTGACAACCTCCTTGCTAAGTACTTTAGCACATGCATGCGTGTTATTGTTTGTTAAATACGAACTGCACAGATTTTAGTTAAAGTCATGTTTTTTTTTTTGCATGTTTGCAATTTTATATTAAGAGATATTTATTTTCAGTGGACTCAAATGAAGTAAGTTCACAGTACTATCAGTATAAATACTAGTTTTTGAACTCGAACTGTTTGAAGCAATCGGTTTCCCAAATGATATGAGTTACCTTCCATATGGCATTTTTACGGTAACATACTTTAAAAATGGAGAGCTATAAATAAATGGTAAAGGGCTGTGAATTAACAGTACATTGCTGGCAACCACAGCTGCCAGTAGATTGCCGTTATTTTACAGCGACTTTTACCGATTTTTTACAGTGTATGCAGAAAGTAATACAATACTAATGAGTATTATTACATTAACACTTCAGCTACTATACGATTAACTAATATAGAAACAAGCTTAACTAATCAGTAAGTAATATCAAATTTAGGAGATAGTTCCTTATTAGGTAACCAACAATTACTTTAATGAGATTAGCCTCATTAATAACTATTAACTAACTAACAAATGATAAAGAACATGATCGTGTGTCTGAGACGTAATCAGTCATCATGTTTACTCTGAATATATAGTCATAAAATGCATCACTAATTCCTCAAGTGTTACTTAGTCACTATGCAGGAACTACTATTGATCTAGACCATTATTTTAAAGTGAAAAACATATTTTTGACTTTAAAATAATGGTCCAGATTACTAGTAGTCATTGAAGGTAACACTTGAGTAATTAGAGATGCATTTTATGACCATGTTCTGAGTAAAAAAAAAAAAAAAAAGACAATCTTAAAAAACTGCTAGTGATCTGGACTAGGTAACACTTGAGTAACACTTGAGTTGATGGTGATGCATTTTATGACCATGTTCTGAGTAAACAAAAAGACAATGTAAAAAAAAAAAAAACCTACTAGTGATCTGGACCAATATTTTAAAGTGAAAAATATGTTTTTAGGGATGCATTTTATAACCATATTGAGAGTAAAAACAGACAATTGCTAACGTCTCAGACACTATAATGTTGTCATTAGTAATTAATTAGTAATTCTTTCTAATTTGTCACAATTACATATCTCATTAAGTAATTATTAATTACCTAATAAGGGACTATCTTAGTCCTAAATTCGATATTACTTACTTATTAGTTAAGCTTGTTTCTATATTAGTTAATAGTAGTAGCTGAAATGTTAATGTAGTACTACTCATTAGTCCTGCATTACTTTCTGCATAGTTACTTATTAATGACGGACCATTATTCTAAAGTGTTACCCATTTAATACCTAAAATACCCCTTAATCATGGTGAAATCATTATAACGTGCAACCTCTTGTGACTTATTTCATTATGTTCTCAATAATAAATGAACAATATCCATTAAATAAATCTTCTAAATATTTCAGATATTCTTAAAAAAAGTGTCACACTCATTCTAAAACACATAAAGCATAAGGTCTTTTAACTTGATAAAATATTCACTCAAATTCCCACTTGTTTCTTGAAAAACATTCTCATAACTTGCTGGCGTACTGTTGTCAGATTTAGTCCATAAATAAGTGGATTTAAAATAGGTGGTACAAGTAAGAATTCCAGGGCCATGAAATTACGCACACCTTGAGGCACATTCTTTGAGCCATAACGACTGTACAGTACATCAAACAGAAAAGCAACAGTCACATTGATCAATGAAACCAGATGTGGCACACATGTTTGCATGAATTTGTGCCTGCCCTCTATTGACTTTATGCACTTTCTAATCAGGTGAATGTATGAGCAAAATATGAATACTGTATGTCCAAAATATGTAAGAATAACAATGTACCCAAACACATTATTTACAGTTGTAGAAAAACAGGAAAGTTTTGCAACTGCCCAAATCTCACAGAATAACTTTTCAATAGTAGAGCCACACAAGGTGAGTCTAGATATTAAAATAATTAGAATAGACAAGCAAAAAAATGGAGCCAGCCAGCAGTAAAGGATACATTTAAAAACCATCTGATTGGTCATTATTGAATGATACTCAAGTGGTCTACATATTGCCAAATACCTGTCATATGCCATCACTGTTAATGTTGAAAAGTCACAGGCAGTAGATGAATAAATTACAAATATTTGAATCAGACATCCAGTATAAGAAATCACATGATCGTGTGCTAATAAATCATACATGAATTTAGGATAGAATCCAGAAGTGCCAAAAAGTCCATTTACGCAGAGATTACATAAAAATACATACATCGGCTCATGAAACTTCTTATGTAGTATGATGGTGAAAATTACAGTTACATTACAAAACACCATAAGGGGATAAAACAGAGCAGTGAAAGAAAAAAATACAAATCTGTTTTCCATTGTTACATTCAGACCAGAGAGTGTAAATACTAAGACACTGGACTCATTCTCCAGTGGTGGCTGCATCTGGAAGGATATGCAGTTGTTATGTAGATTTTCTTTATATTATATTTAAGTCATTGGTAAGCTAATTAGACATAGAACGTTATTTTTATGAATTTAAGACAATTTGAATTGTCTTTAGCTAGGCTGTCTGTAGATGGAAAAAAAGGGCAACTATTAAATTTTCTAACAGTAGCACATTGTCAGTTTAGTGACAAGACCTTACCATCTCCTCTGTTGTCATGTTTCCCATTGTGCTCCCTAAAAGTTTGATTTGGTATATATAGATATATATATATATATATAGACACTGGTCTCATGCCAATTGCCTTGACCACAAACATTAAAAGCAGTGTTAACAAGCTCTCTAAAGGCTTTTTGACCCTTAATTTGAAATAACTGCCAATCTATACCCACAAATAGATTTGCAAGCATTACCTGTCTTTTAAATTTGCCAACCATATTCCTGTCAATACATCAGTTCCAACAGTACATAAAATATGAAACTTGTAATATATAATACAATTCTTTACAAAATTATTAAACAATGTTCTATTATGTTGTTAGCCAGCACTTACTTCACAAATTGACTTACAATGCAATGAACAAATATTTTTATTAGTAAAACAGCACTTGACAGCACTTGATCCAGTAATACTAACACTTTCTCTACTACTCTATTCTATTCTGTTCTATAACAAAACCCCCCCCCAAAAAAACAAAAAAAAGTTCTGCGTTAGATTAAACTGAGAAGGGTCATAGCACTTGCATTTTGTTGTCCTACTGTTAGTTTAACTGCTTCTATTGTTCTCATTTGTAAGTCGCTTTGGATAAAAGCATCTGCTAAATGAATAAATGTAAATGTAAAAATAAGGCAATTCGTGAGAACATTTACATTTTCTATGATGGGCCTTAATAGTGATGTTCTATACAACTGGAATTAACTAACCCCAACTCAAACACAATACATATAAAAAAAAAATAATAATAATTTGGTAACACTTTATATTATAACTGCACGTTATTAATCATTAGTTAAGCATAAGTAAACAGTTAATTCTGTTCAGTTGTTTAATAGGTACAACGATAACCTTTCTAATGGAGGACGATACGACAGCCAGCCATAACTTCTGATAACCTTTATTTTTCTGAACACAAGTACTGTAACACACTCAATATATGTTCCATACATTTCCTGTGCATTCTAATGCTACCATACATAACCTAATACTACATCCTCCTTTCCAAATAAGGCTCCTTCTCTTTTCATCCTTTAGGGGAGCAAAATAAACTTACAATGAAGAATGCTTAGCCATTTACCATTCTTACGCAATGTAGTCTAAATAACAATTTTGTAAAATGTGAACAATACCACAATGCTTTTTTTCTTCATACAAACAAATGACAGCAAGACATGTTCTGTATTATTATTTTTACTCTATACTAGAAGGATGGGGTAGACTACCCAAAACCTTCAACTGAGTGTGGGGATTATTCTGCCCCATTGACCACTCAGTATTTATCCGGGGCACATCTAACTACATTCAAAGTCCTTTAGATACCCAGGAGGAGCTCTAATCCTGGATGGATATCGTCTTGAACATTGTAAAATCTGTTGGCATACATTCTGAATTTCTGGCGTGACAGTTGAACTTGCAGAGAGTACACGTATATCTGTCAGGTCTGGAAGATCAGAAGATGTCACAGGAGTTTTTGGAGTTGGTGAGAGGTGAAATCTGTTTCTCCTCAATGTACCTCTGGGTGTTTCTACAAGGTAAGATCTTGGTGTGCCAGCAGTAGATACAACAGTACCCCATACATGCTCACCTGGTTGCAAATGCATCATGTCATGTGCTTTGTGTCTTCGGTCGAATTTTTTTTTTTTCTGTTTACGTCTGTATGTCAGTTCTTTCTTTTTCAGTATTTCCAAATCTGCACACTTTGGACTGAGCTGAGACGGAATCACAGGAACTAGTGTCCTTATTTTCCTTCCCATGAAGAGCTCGGCAGGACTGTATCCATTGGCAAGAGGAGATGCTCGGTAAGCCATAAGTGCAAGGTAGGGATCACTTGACTTTTTGAGGAGGTTCTTGATTGTCCTCACAGCTCGCTCCACCTCTCTGTTGCTTTGTTGAAAATGAGGACTCTCGATGTCACATGGTTGAAACCCCAGTCCTGTGAAAACATACGGAAACACTCTGAAGCAAACTGGCCAATTGTCCGAGCGCACCACCTCTGGGACTCCATGAATTGCAAAGATGGATTTGAAGTCTTCAACCACTGCTTCCGAAGTCGTTGAAGTCAGTTTAGCAACTCAAATAACCTAGAAAAGTAGTCCACTATGACCAAGTGCTGCTTGTTGTCTTTTTGAAACAGATCTGCTCCTACTGTGGACCACGGCCTTGTAGAAAATTCAGTAGGCAGCACTGTTTCTCTGAGATTTGTTCTCTCACGTGCACTTGTCACAGTTCTCATTTTTGTTAGTGCTTCACTGAGCCCCGGCCACCAAACTGACTGTTTAGCTCTCTCCCTGCACTTTGTTACGCCAAAATGTCCCTCATGCAGTTTCTTCGATATCTCAGCTCGGAGTGACGTTGGAATTACAATCCTGATTCCATTCAATAATAATCTATTTTGCACAGAAAGTTCTCCTGAGAATGACAAGTAATAGTCCAGTCATTTTATGAAAAAAGGTTGAACAAATTGCAACAGAAGCAAACTCAACTGATTTTGTATCCTCAATATGTCCTGAGTAATGAAAAAAAAGTCCCGAAGAATCCCATTAGGGGAAAGTTTCGAAAAAGACCCAAATATAGCCTATTCATACGCCTATTCATTATTTTTCTTACGTGAATAGGGTAAAAATTTTTACCTTTAGATATCACCATGAAGATTACTGAGTTGATTATTTACATCAAGACAAACAAAAATTGTATTACAAGTTTCTTTAAATTGTTTGTTAACATGGATAAACAGTGCATAATCTAATTATGTATGTGCTAATTTGCATAAATACCACAACAGATCTAAACATTGGGTCTAGCCAGGTGAAAATGTCTTGTTGAATCTTGTTGACACATAACAGTAAAATACTTAATGTTAAGGTCGAATGGAACCCATTTAGGCTACCCATGAACATTAATACATAGAGGCAGGAAGAAGTTCTTTAAACCAGCCTTTATTAATTATTATTACAGAGATGGGGTTTGGGGCTGGGTCCATGGGACTGTTTCTGGGGATTCACTTTTTTTTATTTTACTTACCTTTTGTCTTCCGCATTCTCCTTACTCCCTAGAAACAGTCCCACGGACCCAGCCCCAAACCCCATCTCTTAAAAATTAATAAAGGCTGGTTTCTAAAGTACTTCTTCCTGCCTCTATGTATTAATGCTCATGGGTAGCCTAAGGCCCCGATCACACCTGACGCGTTTTTCAGGTTCGAAAACGCGAGGTGCACAGTTTTTACCATCACACAGAACGAGCAGTGCGCTGCGTTTTTTATGTTGCTAGGCAACTACTGAAACAGCTGTCCTGTCAGTCAAGTAAACGTCAAATCAGCCTTTTATTAACTTTATTTACTTTCTGTTAACATTGTGGTAGTTACGGTT
Organism: Abramis brama; assembly: GCF_963993115.1. NCBI lineage: Eukaryota > Metazoa > Chordata > Actinopteri > Cypriniformes > Leuciscidae > Abramis > Abramis brama. The sequence goes on from NC_139972.1 coordinate 34,504,299, forward strand.
CGTGAAGTCGTTAAGCTCCTGGTAACCCGCGAGAGCACCACTAGTTTATCCTCCATCATCGCACTCTCCGGGCGTTCAAGCAACTGTAGCGTTCATCACTACAACGGAAGGCCCGCCTCTCCATTCACTCGATTGGACAGTGGAAAAAAACGCGATGACGTCGGGCGCCTTTTCCGCTCGGAGTTGCTTTTTTTTCAACTTCAAAAACGCGAGGCGCAGCAGGCGGTAAAACGCGAGGCGCAGCAGGCGCATAAACAGCGCGCAGAACGCTCGTTGCCATAGGAAACCAATTGAAAACAGGCGCCTCTCACTGCAAAAAACGCGTCAGGTGTGATCGGGGCCTAAGGGGCCGATCACACCTGACGCGTTTTTCAGGTTCGAAAACGCGAGGTGCACAGCACTTTACATTACACAGAACGAGCAGTGCGCTGCGTTTTTTATGTTGCTAGGCAACCAATGAAACAGCTGTCCTGTCAGTCAAGTAAACGTCAAATCAGCCTTTTATTACCTTTATTTACTTTCTGTTAACATTGTGGTAGTTACGGTTCGTGACGTCGTTAAGCTCCTGGTAACCCGCGAGAGCACCACAAGTTTATCCTCTATCATCGCACTCTCCTGGCGTTCAAGCAACTGTAGCTTTCATCACTTAAACGGAAGGCCCGCCTCTCACTTCATTCGATTGGACAGTGGAAAAAAAACACGATGACGTCGGGCGCTTTTTCCACTCGGAGTTGCTTTTTTTTCAACTTCAAAAACGCGAGGCGCAGCAGGCGCATAAACAGCGTGCAGAACGCTCGCTGCCATAGGAAACCAATTGAAAATAGGCGCCTCTCACTGCAAAAAACGCGTCAGGTGTGATCGGCCCCTAAATGGGTTCCATTCAGACCTTAACATCAAGTATTTTACTGTTATATGTCAACAAGATTCAACAAGACATTTTCACCTGGCTATACCCAATGTTTATATCTGTTGTGGTATTTATGCAAATTAGCACATACATAATTAGATTATGCACCATTTGTTAACAAACAATTTCAAAAAACTTGCAGGCTAACATTGAATTATAGAAGTCTATAATGTATTATGTGAATGCTAGGTCAAAGAGATGTGTCTTTAATATTGCTTTGAACTGACAGAGTGTGTCTGCTTCCCGGACAATGGTAGGAAGACTGTTCCAAAGTTTTGGTGCTAAATAGGAAAAGGATCTACCGCCAGCAGTCGATTTTGATATTCTAGGTATTATCAACTGGCCGGAATTTTGCGATCGCAATAGACGTGAAGGACTATAATGCGCTAAGAACTCGCAAGTACTGCGGAGCTAAACCATTTAGTGCTTTGTAAGTAATCAGCAATATTTTAAAATTTATACGATGTTTAATAGGGAGCCAATGCAGTGTTGACAGAACCGGGCTAATATGGTCATACTTCCTGGTTCTGATAAGAACTCGAGCTGCTGCGTTTTAGACCAGCTGTAGTTTGTTTATTAAGCTTGCAGGGCAACCAACCAGTTGAGCATTACAATAATCTAGCCTTGAGGTCATGAACGCATGAACGCATGGCGTAATTTAGATATATTTTTAAGATGGAAAAATGCAGATTTACAGATACTAGACACGTGACTTTCAAATGAAAGATTGGTATCAAAGAGCACACCCAGGTTCCTAACTGACGACGAAAGACTTAACAGAGCAGCCATCAAGTGGTTAGACAGTATTCCAGTTTATTACGTGATGAAGTTTTTTGTCCAATAATTAGAATCTCTGTTTTTTCAGAATTTAGTAGAAGGAAATTACTAGTCATCCAATTTTTTATATCAGCTATGCATTCCGTTAATTTTGTGAATTTGTAAGTTTCGTTTTGAAGAAATATACAGCTGAGTTTATTGTCATCTTCTAACCATCTATCCAGTATATTGTCTCTATTGTTTTGTGGTGCAAACGATCCCCATTCAGTCTCAGTCTCCCCCTGCACACATTCACACCTCTCCAGCATGGTTATGGCTCTAAATATGCATTTATTTTGTCTGCATTATAGTTACTAACGACTGGCTATTCACAGGCTATTCATAGGGTTTCAGTCCCTAATTTCTTTTCTCAAAGTTCACCTCACATTTTAAACTGTATCAAATGCATTTATTGAATAAAGAAACATTTCAGTAAGCATTCAAAAAATTATAAAAGTATAACTGCTAGTGGCAGGTGCACCTAGGGCTAGCTAGCATGTTAGCTTAGCACACCATCAATACACGACAATTTATGAGATTAAAACCATGTTTGTGCTCCAAACTTACTTTATAACGCAAGTCGAGTATTTTAAATAATCTTCTGTGATCTAATTTGGCTTCAGATAAAAAAATCAGACAGAAAATATACTATTGGTATATTATTCTGCACAATGATAGTCTATATAGATTAGCATTACATTATAAATATAATCTATTATTATGAAAATACCTGGCATGGCTTGAAAAAAACAGGTAACTCAAATATCATTGCAATCATGTTTATTGTCTTCAAAACATCTTTATCTGCATGTTACAGCGCGATCTCTGTTTTAGTAGCTTTGTGTGTATCAGTGACGTCCTGGAATGTCACATGATCATGGCTCTTCTTCATGTTCTATTATGGACTATTATTGTGCATAATAGCGCCCTCAGGCTATTGGTATGAATTGAAAACACAGTATCAGAGTACCAAACGCTCATAAAGATTACATCGACGCATTTGGGTATAAATTCAATAAATATTATTCCTGTCTTTAGAAATATGATGTAAATCTATGAGAATCTATCAATATTTCTCCAAATCTGCTCATTTTTGAGCTAAAAGCCCTGAAGGACGTTGTTTTGTGTATCGCTGTCATGACGACAGCATGGAGTTTTTTATGAATGAAAGCGGCTGACGCGCATAATTCATATTAAAGGTATCGACTCATTTTTTCATTTCATAACTCCTGACACAAATTAAGACATAACTGTATGAGTTTCTCAGAATACAATAGTGGTCAAATACTGAAACTTGAGTATTATATATTTTTAATTATGTATAGTTTGTCAAGGTATAACATTAAATCTGATAGTAATTTTGAATTAAATAAATAAAAAACGCTTCAGTGCGCGGGCGCACTGGCAACGGTTAACAGGTTTTAAAGGCTCAAATATATTCTAAATAGAAAAAGGAAACAAACACAACACAGTGATACAGAACATATAAATATTTAAGATGTATAAATGCACATTTAAATAGTTTATTAATCATTTACTTACACTTTCTAAGTGATCTTATGAACCACTGACAACTCCTAAATAACTGTTTTTTAAATAATGCAATACTTCATTTAGAAATTATAAATGTATCATTAATAAAGTATGAACACACAATTATTGAACATATTATAGATATGTTTATGAAATCAAGAATAAAGCATGTATAGCTGTATTTAAAAACTACTTATTAATTCTATTAATGCTTTATAAATGATGAATTAACTGTTTACTAATGCATAGCTAATGATTAATAGCGTGCATTTATTATACAGTGTTACAATAATTATTAAAACTCACCACAGTTTTCCAGCATTTGGTCCACCTCTTTGCTATAATACCCCACTCTTACCGTCTTACGACGAGTCCCGCTTCTCTCTGGATCCTCCACCACAATATGCCAGCCCCATGACTACTACTCATCCGCCTGACACTACCACCTAGACTTCATTGCATGTTTGAACAGCCACTCGCACGTCAAGACGCTGTGGACTACCCTTGCCCCCACCAGCGAGACATCTTCCCAGTATCCTCCTATCTTTCGGCCCTGCCAACGTTACCTCCCATCAAAAAATGGACAGTAGTAGGCTTGAAACATCATCTGGGGCAAAATGTCCTGTTCCCATAAAAAGCTTAATTCCTCTCAATGAATATTATCTCAAATACCACTTCTGCCATCAAGGTGATACCTATCCATCCGGATTCATGCCACTTATTTGGGTTATGCTGGCACTGGGTGCAACTTTCGGATGCAAAAGCAACCCCAAGATTTTTGACATGTTATCAGAAGCCGTTTGCTGGATTTTGTCTAACAACTATGCAATTCCTCTCCTTATTCACCTGCTCAACAATTTTAATTGTCTTGCCTCCAAAGCTATCCCAGCTGCGCATATCCTAAGCATACGTTTTTTCTAAGCTCGGGATCCGCATCGCCCAGGAGAAAAAAATGTGCCCATAATAATCCTTGTCTCATTGACAGCCCAATTTGCTCCAAACGCGAACTCCTACCCCTGCTCGGCCACTTAAACTTCGCAATGCACATAATTCCACAAGGCTGTCCCTTCATCTCGCATCTCCTGTCACTTGTGTCTTTGCTCCATGCGCTAGAGGATCAAATTTCCAAATCAAAAACTCAAGCATGCCGCCACAAACTCAAGTTATGGATTACCTTCCTAAAACATTGGAATGGCTTATCTTTTTCTACAACAATCTCATTTCTTTCCCCGTCAATATCCAACTGTTCACAGAAGCAGCCCCCACAGTCAGCTTTGGGGGATTTTATCAAGATCGCTGATTTGCTTCTTCATGCCCCTCATGTAATCAATTTATCATAACTGCTAAGCACATTCTCGGGTCTAAAAATCAAAGCTGACTCTCTTTCACATTTTCTGTTTCAGAAATACAGCCAGCTGGCTCTGGAGTTGGACCAATACCCAACTCCATTACCTCATTACTGAGAGCTAATATTATAAGATAGCATGCAATTTATGCGAGCGGAAATAAAGATGATACCAATTTGGTCAGAACTACTCTAGGGGTTGAACAAACATCTGAGTTTAAAAACTAAAGACCCAAGCAAAGCATTGGGTTAAGGCCGGTAAAATTGGTTAAGACTATAGGTTAAGATGGAGGTTGAGACCAAACAGCATCATGCAAGCCACCTAACTACTCTCGTCTCACTTATTTTTCTTTTCCTTCTTTACTTAGTTTATTTTCTTTCCGTTGAGAGTCTCGCTTTCTAAGTTAAGTTTTGCTGCAAAACTTCAGTCAATAACAATAGTTAATAGTTATAAGTCAATAGTTTTTGCTCACTTCAAACTTCAAACTTCAGCCATGAGACTCTGCTCCATTCATTCGCCAACACACCAAATGATTGGCTTCCCAAGATGTCACTCCAGACGTGGAATCCCTTTCAGCAAAAATGCCACAGAAGGGAATCTCCATCAAAGACACTAACAACAAAAGCAAGTAACTCCTCCAGGTTCTAGACTAACTGGTGAATGGTCATGGTCATACAATTTTATAACTCCCCCTAGGAGTAAGAAATTATAGAAGGGTTAAATTAATGATTGATGTTTCATTCAGGTTAGGTCTTAGAAAATGCATATATTGCTAGAAACTTGGGATTTAATAATTAAATTTTTCTCAAGACTCATAAATAAGTGATTCTGTCAAAATTCCCTATACAATTAATTAATAATTCTATTTGAGCTAAAATGATATCACTCTCTTTTTTCCTACCTTCAAATCAGAAGCTCTCAGGCTAAATCCCCTTTCGATCCTCTATTCATAGATGAGTCCAACCACCTGGTTACACGTTTTTGATTCCAAAAACACCTCAAATCTGTTCTCCTACAATCTGGTGTCCCCACAGAAAAAGAAAATCCAGTCACTCTTTTCGCATCAGGGCAGCAACCACAGCAGCTCAAAAATGTCTCTCCCAGCAGGAGATCCAAGCTCTCTGACAATGGTAATCAGATGCCTTCAAAAGCTACATCAGGTCCAATCGGTTCCACATCAAAAAAGCTCACCAAACCCTCATTGGCTAACCAGCCTACGCACATGACACAACACCCCACCCTATCCACTCCCTTTAATTACCATGCACTTAAAACAAACCTTGGCGTAAAAAGTGTAAAAAAAAGGCCAAATTCTATTCTTGTTCGACCGCAGGCAGTGCTTACCCATCCGATGCCACAAGTATTGAACTCCCGTCGGATGCTGCGAGAGCCCTCCTGATCAAGCGACTATGCTTTCTCCATTCGACCGCAGGCTGGGTTTACCCGTCCAATGTCATGAGTATTAACTCCTGTTATGCTTTTCTCCATTCGATTGCCAGTGAGGCTTACCCATCCAATGCCATGAGTACTGAACTGCCGTCAGATGCTGCGAGAGTCCTCCTGGTCGAGTAACTATGCTTTTCTCCATTCGACTGCTGGCAATGCTTACTCGTCCGATGCCGTGAGTATTGAACTCCCGTCAGATGCGGCAAGAGCTCTCCAGGCCGGGTATTTTGAATCAAGTTCACGTTTTTCTATTCCCTTAATTCCCTTTTAATACTTGAATTATTTAAGTCCTTTAAAACAACAACAAACACGAACTCGTGAACTATATGTAAACCCTTTGGATTTATCAGCGATCTTATAGTTTTCTGCACATATCTGACCCTGGATCACAAAACTAGTCACATGGGTAAATTTTTTGAAATTGAGATTTATACATCTTCTGAAAGTTGAATAAAGCTTTCCCTTTGATGTATTGTTTGTTAGGATAGGACAATATTTGGCAAAGATTCAACTATTTGAATATCTGGAATCTGAGGGTGTAAAAACATCTAAACATTGAGAAAATCGCCTTTAAAATTGTCCATTTATGTGTGCGATTGTGCGACATTCACTCACAAAAATAAATGTTGTATATATTTACAGTAGGAAATGTACAAAATATCTTCATGGAACATAATCTTTACTTAAAATCCTAGTGATTTTTTGAATAAAAGAAAAATCGATAATTTTGACCCATACAATGTATTGTTGGCTATTGCCACAAATATAACCGTGCTATATATTGACTGGTTTTGTGATCCAGGGTCACATATTAGTCATAAAATTGAATCTGATGTTTAATAAAAAAAAAAAAAACACAATCTGCTTAAACACATAAAACATCTCAGGGTTACGTAAGTGGAACCGGTGTCTGAGGCACGTGTGAAATCAATCTTATTGCCTGACAGGAGAACTTATGATGTCACTTGGAGCTCCTGTGCATATAAAAGGATGCTTGCATTACACATCATTAGATTTGTATTGTCTGGCAGAAGACGCAGTGTCTCGTTCCCTTCTCAGGGAACTGGGGTTACATACATAACCGTGAGATGTTTCTTTTTGAGAGAACTCAACTCTGCGTCAGTTCCTGATACTATGGGAGTGTTAGCCCTCTGGAGTCTGAGGTGTTTTCTGGGCCCTGTAGGTGTTTTGACACGCTCTGACATTTGTGCTTATTTCTGTTACTTGTAACATTTTCATGGCTAAAGTCTGATAAGTCTGATTATACTGCACAAACTCTGCTACGATAATATGTGAGCAGCATGTATGTAAAAGTTTGTAGTTTTGAGAAAATTACGTTTATGTGTGGTTTGTGAAAAAAAAAAAACAATCACTGAAATAAGGCCATAAAACCCATACTGACTATTTGTTCACAAGACTTTTGAAAATTGTATCACATAGTCTAAAATTTCTGCTTCAAAACGATGTGAAAATCAACCTGCCCACTCATTCACATAAAACTGTCACAGAGTCAGCCACACCATCACAGCCCCAATCATCCCCCAATCACCAGGACTACTCGTTCACCAGGGGCCTCATTTATAACCGTTGCATACACACAAAACAGGCCCTGAAAGAGGCGTACGCCACTTCCTACGCATAAGTTGTGATTTATAAAAACAAACTTGACAGGAAAATTTGCGCACCTGCACGCAAACTCTGACCCATGCGTACGAACATTTTGGAGACGGAGCAGTTTGACGACGCCGAGCCCACACCTTGGGATCACTGAGATGCAGTGCAGAGGAGACGGCAAAACATTTCTTTGAAGACATGACTTGGGCAGGAAAGGGTAGGCTATGTGGAAAATGTTGGATTTCCTCCAGTAATCAGTCAGTGAAGGCACTTTCACCAGACCCATGAATATAACAAGTGACATCTTGCCACTGTTTTTGTTCTTTTTGCTGAATCGCTTCATAGGCATTTGTGTTTTTCACAATTGTCTGCAGCATTGAAGTGGATAAGAAGAGCTGGAACAACTGCAACCAGGGTTCGAATTATGATTTCATCTTTGTGGGGGTCTCTTTAAAAAAAGAAGAAAAAAGGTAGCCTATGAGCAGGCGCGGTAGCTTAATAATGTAATATAAAAATATAAAAATTTGTAAATATAATACAAATTTAATAAAAAAGCGTTGGTAACACAATTCAATTTAAATAGTACATTTGGTTTAATTTGTCGTTTAATGAGGTCTAATATATGCTGTTAGTTGTAAGAATTTTCACGCGAGTAAATAGATAGATCCGACACATTCGAGTCCGTGTACTTAAGTGGTCCAGTGGTAGAACATTTGTCAAACGCGTCAGAGGTTTGGGGTTCAAATCCGCACTCATATAAGTTTTTTTTTTTTCATCAAATCCGATTATGTTTATAAGTGGTTCTATATCAGGCAGATACACGTTTGTGTGCATTTTGTTTTGTAATTTTACTGGAACGAATAGAGAGTCTCCACAATGGATTGAAGCGCGCCCGAGTGAAGACTGTGCGCGAGCCACAAACAAACACAGTATCCGCGCAGCGGCACTTTTATCACTTGATTTAAGCATAAGGATGTACCGTAGTGTGATGACGATCCGAGATCCCGCGAGATCCATGTGTTTGGCATCTTGTCCTATCTTTTAAGTCATGCTACAGTAGTCTGAAGGAAAAAGTGCTTTATTTGTAATTTAAAATAATGGTGCTGATGATTTTTAGAGACCCCCACAGGTGTATGATTTTACTGCTTTCATGGGAGCTCATCCTCTCTCTATGGGAGCTCAGCTCCCACTGGCTCCCACGTAATTCGAACCATGACTGCAACACAGTGTATGATGCTGTGAGGATCAGCTGTCTTTTCTGCTGGTTGGCTGGTGCTTGGATGCCACTCTTCATCTGAAGATTCAACTTGATGGCTGTTGCATGGGAAAGAATGGAAAGATAATTAGCACCGCTTGTCCAGTAAATAATTCTGTATAGTTTTTATATGGCTGGCCATTCAATCAACAATCAAATGATGGGCAGTCGTTTAGACAGCATTCATACTGATGGTCACCCATTCAATCAACAATCAATGGCCGGTGATGGCCAGTGATACAGACAGCATTCATTTGGATGGCCAGACATAGAACCAACATTCACACCGATGGCCAGCCATGAGACAGGAATATGCAATTTTGATAGCATACAACTCCTTCCCATTTATCCCTAGCACAAACACACACACACACACACACACACACACACACACTATTTATATACATATATATATATTAGGGCTGTCAAAGTTAGCGCGTTAATAACGCGTTAACGCAAAATCATATTAACGGCACTATTTTTTTTAACGCTCGATTAACGCAGCGCGTATTTTCTGTTTGACCCGTGGCCCAAAACCTAGTTGGAGAAATGGAGATACACAGTGTTGCCAACTTAGCAACATTGCAGACCCATTTAGCGATTTTTTCCCTTCAACAAAGCGCCCAAACCTTATTTAGTTTCTGAGAATCTACCGGTACCGTCGGTACTGCTCTCCCAGCACGCACGCGCGCGCGCCTCTCTCTCTCTCTCTCTCTCTCGCTCTCTCTCTCTGCGTCTCGCGCTGGAGAGAGGAGCAGCGCTTTAATTCAGTTAAACACAGATATGATGTTGCTTCTCTAATTTTACATGCAAGTATAGCCGAAATCGCAAAACAGATATTGTGTTTATCTTATGTGTATTTGATTTCATCAGACGACGGCTCGATTATCAGGATTATTGTGCAGATTAACATCTTGGTGTCAGAGTTCGAATAGAGGACCCAAAAGCAGAGGTTATGCAGTACAGTTTATTGTTCAATAACTTCAAACAAGGAGACTGCCGTCAACTGACGCAGATCTGTGAATAACAAAAACGAAGATCCTTGACGGACAGATGATAGGAACCGGGGTCCAGTGCCAGGAGATAAACGAGCAACAACAGTCCTCCGTCCTCGTGCCCGGTGCGAATGACTCGCAGACGGCTGGTCAGTGATGGTCCACAGACAGAAGGTGAACTGGGCAGAGAACAAAGGTGAATCTCCAACTCTTACTCACGTATCAACAGGACAGGTCAGGACAAAACAAGACAGGGTATTTCTCAAGAGAGTAAATGCTGATGAGATCGTAACGAAGAGACAGAGCGAAAGCTCAACGTTCAACAATAATCCGACAAAGAGACAGAGCAAACAGTGACAAGAAGTAGCCGAGAGAATTAGAGGGAGAAAAGGATCAGGTGAGAGTTAATCAGTGTAGGTGTTGATTCTAATGGGAAACAGCTGCGAGAGAGGTGAGGAGGAGAAAGATGAATGGGAATGATTAGAGTGTGTGCGCAGCGCGAGCGCTGAGATAATAGGAATCAGCTGTATGTGTGTGCACGTGTGAGAATGAAGGTAAACAAACAGAAGGAAGAGACCGGTTTATGACAGTACCCCCCCTTCAACGAGCGCCCCCTGGCGCTCCCAAAGGTGAAGTCTGGCGAGAGCGATGAAAGTCCTCGATGAGCGAGCGGTCCAGGACGTCCCGAGATGGAATCCAGCTTCTCTCCTCAGGACCGTATCCCTCCCAATCGACCAGATACTGGAAACCGCGACCTCGAGGGCGAACATCAAGAAGCCTGCGGACGGTATAAATAGGAGAACCCTCAACAAGGGTAGGAGGCGGAGGGACAGGGCGGGCGGGCATCCGAATAACGGACTTTATGCAAGATACATGAAACACGGGATGGATGCGTCGAAGATTAGGAGGAAGTTTGAGTCTGACAGTAACGGGGTTGAGAACCTTAATAATGGAAAAAGGTCCTATGTACCGAGGCGAGAGTTTTCGGGAGCTGGACTGCAGAGGAAGATTAATGGTGGATAACCAGACTCGCTGGCCGCAAATATATCTTGGGGCTTTAACGCGACGACGGTTGGCTGTTCGGCGAGAGCGAGCCTTGGTCCGACAAAGGGCAGTTCTCACCCTCCTCCATGTACGATGGCATCTCTGAATGAATGCCTCAACCGACGGAACGGAAACCCCGAGCTCCTGAGAGGGGAAAAGCGGGGGTTGATAGCCGAGGCAACCATTAAAAGGAGAAAGCCCCGTGGCTGATGACGGTAAAGAATTATGCGCATACTCAGCCCATGGCAACTGTTCGCACCAGGATGACGGAGCCTGGAATGCTAGACTGCGGAGCATACGACCTAAAATCTGATTAGCCCGTTCGGCCTGCCCGTTAGTTTGGGGGTGATAACCTGACGACAAACTGACGGTGGCACCAATCTGCCGGCAGAACTCCCTCCAAAATTGAGAGATAAATTGCGGACCCCTATCAGAAACAACATCTGTAGGGAGGCCATGAAGTTTGAAGACATGATTTACCACCGCCTGAGCGGTCTCCTTAGCGGAGGGTAATTTAGGAAGCGGAACGAAGTGGGCGGCTTTAGAAAATCGATCCACCACTGTGAGGATGGCGGTATTCCCCATGGATGGAGGGAGACCCGTAACGAAGTCTAAGGCGATGTGCGACCAAGGGCGTGACGGAGTCGGAAGGGGTCGAAGTAAACCGGCGGGAGGTGAATTGCCAGACTTAGTCTGGGCGCAGACAGGACATGCGGATACGTAACGGCGGATATCACGCTCTCTAGTAGGCCACCAAAATCTTTGACGAATGACGGCGAGCGTACCCCTGACACCAGGATGAACTGACAATTTAGACGAATGCCCCCAACGGAGGACTGCCGGACGAACGGGTTCGGGAACGAATAGTAATTGCTTAGGACACTGTCGTGGAGTAGTAGCGCGGTTAAGAGCCTGTTTGACTATCCGTTCAACCCCCCAAACGGCAGCCCCAACCACACACTCCCGGGGGAGAATGTTCTCCTTGGTTGAAGCATCCTCTGAGGAGCCGAACAGGCGAGATAAGGCATCGGGCTTGATGTTCTTAGAACCAGGTCTATAGGAAATCGTGAAATTGAATCGACAGAAAAAGAGTGCCCAACGAGCCTGACGAGCGTTGAGCCTCTTAGCGGATCGAATATACTCCAGATTCCTGTGGTCTGTCCAGACAATGAATGGCTGCGATGAGCCCTCTAACCAATGGCGCCACTGACCTAACGCCAGTCGAATAGCCAATAACTCGCGGTTACCCACGTCATAATTGCGCTCCGCGGATGAGAGACGATGCGAATAGAATGCACACGGGTGAACCTTATCGTCCAAAGGAGAGCGCTGTGAAAGTATCGCCCCCACCCCCACATCCGACGCGTCGACCTCGACGATGAATTGTCTCTTGACATCAGGATTGATAAGAATAGGAGCGGAAGTAAATAATGTCTTCAGACGGTCGAACGCAGACTGGGTCGCCTCGGTCCAAGTGAAACGGGACTTGACCGAGGTGCACGCAGTAAGTGGGGCAGCCACTTGACTAAAATTCCGAATAAACCGTCTATAAAAATTTGCAAAACCTAAGAAGCGCTGAAGAGTGATCCGGGAATCGGGTACTGGCCAATTAATGACGGCTTGAACCTTGGAAGGGTCCATACTTATTCCACCAGCGGAAACGACAGATCCCAGAAACGTAACGGACTGAGAATGGAATGTGCATTTCTCAGCCTTTACAAAGAGACGGTTCTCTAAGAGGCGTTGCAGGACACGACGAACATGCTGGACGTGCACTTGGAGGGAGGGTGAGAAAATAAGTATGTCGTCAAGGTAAACAAATACGAAGACGTTAAGCATATCTCTCAGGACATCGTTAATGAGAGCCTGAAAGACAGCAGGAGCGTTGACCAATCCGAAAGGAAGAACCCGGTATTCAAAGTGACCGAGGGGTGTGTTAAACGCGGTCTTCCATTCATCTCCCTCTTTGATTCGAACTAAATGGTACGCATTGCGCAGATCTAGTTTTGTGAAAAACCTCGCCCCCTGCAAGATCTCGAAGGCTGAAGACATGAGAGGCAAAGGATAGCGGTTCTTAATAGTGATGTCATTCAGCCCCCGATAATCTATGCAGGGACGTAAGGAGCCGTCCTTCTTTTTCACAAAAAAAAATCCAGCACCAGCGGGAGAGGAAGAAGAAACGATAGTACCAGCCGCAATAGACTCGGAGAGATACTTCTCTAAGGCCTCGCGTTCGGGCGCAGACAAAGAATACAACCGACCGCGAGGAGGAGTGGTACCAGGAAGAAGATCGATTGCGCAATCGTATGGTCGATGGGGAGGAAGAGAAGTGGCCCGGGAGCGACTGAAAACCGCTCGCAGATCGAGGTACTCCCCCGGCACTCCTGACAAATCCCCAGCCTCCTCCTGAAACACAGAAACAGAAGAAACAGGAGAAATAGCAGACACTAAACAATCAACATGACACGAAAGACTCCAAGACAAGATAGAACCATTAGTCCAATTAATATGGGGATTGTGTCTAGCTAACCAGGGGTGGCCTAAAACAATAGGTGAAAAAGGGGATTGAAAAATAAAAAAAAATATTGTCTCTTGATGGTTCCCTGAGATGGTGAGACTCACCGATCGGGTGGTGCGACGAACCTTAGAAATGACACTACCATCCAGAGCGAGCACAGAGGTGGACTCTTCAAGGTCTGTTAGAGGAATGTCATGTTCACGTGCCCATTTCTCATCAATGAAATTAGCTTCTGAACCAGAGTCAATGAGAGCCAAACACGAAGCAGAAAAGGTGGACCAGCGGAGAGTCACCGGGAGGGTGGTGCGCGTCTTGGACGAGGGGAGAAGAGTTGTTGCGCTCGCCAGAACTCCCCTGGTTACTGGCGAGCTCTGGCTTTTACAGAGCAGGAGGACACAAAGTGGCCATCGGAGCCACAATAGAGACAGAGATGGTTTATTATCCGTCGCTGACGTTCAGCCGTCGAGATGCGAATACCACCTAGCTGCATAGGCTCCGCTTCATGATCGCTCCGAACAGGAGCAGTGGGTGTGGGCGGAGTTACTGGTCGCTCGGTTCTCAGACCGCGAGCGTGACGACGCATCTCAAAACGCTTGTCCAGACGGATTGCCAGCTCCACTAATTGATCAAACTGCTCAGGAATCTCGCGGGCATAAATCTCGTCCTTAAAATTGGGATTGAGACCCTCAAGGAAGTGAGCAATGAGAGCAGGTTCATTCCAGCCTGATGAGGTAGCTAGAGTACGGAACTCGATAGCAAAATCAGCCACCGAACGTCTTCCCTGTTGAAGCACAGCGAGCTGGCGAGAAGCCTCTTGACCATGTACTGAACGATCAAACACCTTGACCATCTCCTCCTTGAACAGCTGAAAACGATTAGTCAGGTCGGAATTCATCTCCCAGACGGTGGTTCCCCACTCACGTGCCCTGCCAGTTAGTAGTGAGATGATGTAGGCGATGCGTGCTCGATCCTGAGCATAGGTGGCTGGCTGCAAGGAGAACACAACCTCGCATTGAGTGAGAAAAGCACGGCATTGTGTGGGCTCACCGGCATAGCTGGGAGGGTTGTTGATCCTGGGTTCAGAAGAACTTCCACGGGGAGCGGAAGCCTCAAGCTGGTAGCGGTGAAGACGTGCAGTTAAGTCAGCTACCTGCGCAGTCAGGCTTTCCATAGAGCGACGAGTCTCAGAAATCTCCGCATCGTGCCTGCCCAGCACGACTCCCTGCACCTCAATAGCCGCCCGAAACGGTCCTTCCTCCGCTGGGTCCATCCTGGTCGGATTATTCTGTCAGAGTTCGAATAGAGGACCCAAAAGCAGAGGTTATGCAGTACAGTTTATTGTTCAATAACTTCAAACAAGGAGACTGCCGTCAACTGACGCAGATCTGTGAATAACAAAAACGAAGATCCTTGACGGACAGATGATAGGAACCGGGGTCCAGTGCCAGGAGATAAACGAGCAACAACAGTCCTCCGTCCTCGTGCCCGGTGCGAATGACTCGCAGACGGCTGGTCAGTGATGGTCCACAGACAGAAGGTGAACTGGGCAGAGAACAAAGGTGAATCTCCAACTCTTACTCACGTATCAACAGGACAGGTCAGGACAAAACAAGACAGGGTATTTCTCAAGAGAGTAAATGCTGATGAGATCGTAACGAAGAGACAGAGCGAAAGCTCAACGTTCAACAATAATCCGACAAAGAGACAGAGCAAACAGTGACAAGAAGTAGCCGAGAGAATTAGAGGGAGAAAAGGATCAGGTGAGAGTTAATCAGTGTAGGTGTTGATTCTAATGGGAAACAGCTGCGAGAGAGGTGAGGAGGAGAAAGATGAATGGGAATGATTAGAGTGTGTGCGCAGCGCGAGCGCTGAGATAATAGGAATCAGCTGTATGTGTGTGCACGTGTGAGAATGAAGGTAAACAAACAGAAGGAAGAGACCGGTTTATGACACTTGGAAGGGAGAGCTGGTTATGTCTTAATGGGTCACGTTTCAGTCACCATTTCATATTCATTCCGTTGTTTGACAACAGAAACAGTAAAATATACCAATGAAAACAGTTTTATTGAGAATTTAGCTTCATCAAAATGGGCACAGAGAGAGACAAACTATAATGTAGCCTAATAATAAATAATAAATGTACATTTAGCATTTTCAGAAGAGCTGCCCTGTCATGCAAAAATCTAAACATGTTTGTGTTAATTGCTCAGTGCAAAGAAAGAGAAGTAATGGGAACCTGGTATTTCTTTGTTCTTTCTACATGTGTCTAATAGACATGAACAAGTTCTTTGAAAAACATCTATGACCTTTGAAACATGTCTCGTCTTCATGCTCTATGTTGACTATGGTTTCAATAATAAACATACATTTGCATAAAGCATCCATATTTATCCATGCCCACGTTGATTAGAGTATTACAAACTTGAAAAGTATTAATTTAAGGTACATTTAGAACAAATAAAAAAATGTGCGATTAATCACGAGTTAACTCGTGACAATCATGCGATTAATTGATTAAAATTTTTAATCGATTGACAGCCCTAATATATATATATATATATATATATATATATATATATATATATACAGTACAGGTCAAAAGTTTGGAAACATTACTATTTTTAATGTTTTTGAAAGAAGTTTATTCTGCTCATCAAGCCTGCATTTATTTGATCAAAAATACAGAAGAAAAAAAATAATAATAATGTAATATTGTGATATATTATTACAATTTAAAATAATTGGTTTTCAATTTATTATACTTTAAATTATAATTTCTTTCTGTGATGCAAAGCTGAATTTTCATTCTAATATGATGATTCATTATCAAAGTTGGAAACAGTTATGCTGCTTAATATTTTTTTCATAACTTGTGATACTTTTTTACTTTGATGAATAAAAAGTAAAAAATAAATAAAAATAAAAATAAAGTAAAAAGAAGCAATTTTAAAAAAAAATATATAAATCTTTTGTAACAACAATATACACTACTGGTCAGTAATTTTTTTTCTTTCTTTTTTGAAATAAATCAATACTTTTATTCAGCAAGGATGTGTTAAATTGATAAAAAGTGATAGTAAAGAAGATTTATATTATTAGAAAATATATTTTTTTATTTTGAATAAATACAGTTCTTTTTAACCTTTTATTCATCAAATATATTAGGCAACAGAACTGTTTCCAACACTCATAATAAATCAGAATATTAGAATGATTTCTAAAGGATCATGTGATAGACTGGATGTCACATGTGACACTGAAGACTGGAGTAATGATGCTGAAAATTCAGCTTTGCATCACAGGAATAAATTATGTTTTAAAGTATATTCAAATAGAAAACTATTATTTTAAGTTGTAATAATATTTCACAATATTACTGTTTTTTTTTCTGTTTTTTGATCAAATAAACAACAATCAAACGATGGGCAGTTGTTTAGACAGCATCGTTCACTCGAGCCTTGATAAGCATTAGAGACTTATTTCAAAAATATAAAAAAACGTGATGTTTCCAAACTTTTGACCTGTACTATATATATATATATATATATATATATATATATATATATAGACTGACATTTGTTCTGCAATTTTTCCTAGCACACACACACACACAATATATATATATATAGGTGTGTGTGTGTGTGTGTTTGTGTGTGTGTGTGTGTGTGTGTGCTAGGAAAAATTATTGAAAAAATGTCAGTCTATTTATATTTTTACACACTTGACTTCCTGCTCAGCTACTGTTCGGACACTTCTGCTTACTGCTCCGCGCTTTGCTCTATAGCTTTTATATTTTATCTTCTATATTTTTATATTTTATCTCCTTTTATCACCTAATTTTAACTTCAGCAAACAGCTCAGTGCTCAAACGACAAAGTTTGGATTACTACAAAAATGCAGAATTCTTTTACCTGACCAGCTTACATTCTGGGGAAAGGAAAACACAACTGCCTACATTCATAAGGATAAGAGAGAAAATGCCTCTTCTGGTTCAAGAATCTACTTGCTGCACTAACTGCCACAGACTTTTACAAAGGATTGCAGTTCTTGAAACAAAGTTACTTAGGGGACCACCAAACCAGACGGAACACACAACAGAGCTTTGTCATGGACACCCTCAGCATATAGCCGGTGAGTCTCATGAAACTAGTGCTCCTCGACAGGTCGAGAAACAAACCGATCGACTTACAAATCGATGGCACAAACAGGGAGTGAGACCCAAAGGCACTCGAGACATCAGATTGTCACGAGCCTCACATATTGACGCAGTAGCATCCTCTACCCCAGACACAGCTCTGACAAGGATTGCAAACACTGGTCTCCTACCACCGCCTATACATCTTGAGAACAGATTTGAAGTACTAATGAATGTAAATGAGGAATCCCCAAACGTGATGAATGTGATTGAACACAGACTGAATCAGCCAGTAGCTAACACTGATGCTAACTGGCGCTCAGGATCGAGCAGACAGCGGCACTTAGCTCAGAGCGTAGCCGAGCCCAGGACTCTGATAGTGGGGGACTCCATAATCAGAAACATTAGCAGCAGGGATACAACTACGTGCTGCCTTCCACAAGCAACAACTTCTGATATAAACAGGGAACTTCAGAACATTCTAATGAAACATAAGACTGCAAATCGACTCATCATTCATGTGGGGAAGAATGATATTCATAAAGAACAGTCAGAACTCCTTAAAAAGGATTTCAATGAACATTTTCGAAACACTTAAAAGACAGAAAGTTCATTCATCAGTGGACCACTCTAAACAGGTTTTCACTGTTGCTTAGGCTTAATACATGGCTGCAAAAAAACCTGCAATATAAAAGGAGTGAACTTCACTGACAACTTCAATCTTTTCTGAAGTCAGAGACAAATGTTTCATCAGGATGGCCACCACCCAAACAAACTTGGTTCAAGAGTGCTAAAGGACAATATCTACTTCTCCCTCAATCATCCTTCTGCAGTGTGCGCCAATCCACTCAATCTGAACGGCACACACACACCTGGACACTGATAACACCACTGAGCCACAACAACCTCTGCTCACGGACACAATCTCAGCTGAGCCCTGCCCACAGAGCTCACCACAGACAGACATATTAAAACTGCTCCAAGATTCAGCACCCAAGGACGACTTCCTGGAAAACAGCCAGGGAAGCCAGGACAGCATATTACAGCCTCCGATAACACCAGAGCAACAGCCCCTATCACCAGACACATCATCCCTCTCTCCAGCATCTCCACTTCTGTGCTTCTCACAGAAAATGAAGAACTGGTGTATGCTGGAACCAAACTATCCCACTCTTTTGCTGCAAGCCCCCAGATATCAACCAAAAAATGGCAGGCACCGCAACCACCAAAGCCTGCGGGTTCAGCTCGCCCTCCCCCTCCTTCTGTGAGAGCTCTTCGGCCTCTGCCACAACGCCAGGGCCCACACCCTCCTCCACGAGGTGAACCAAAAACAACTGATACCAGCTCTCAGTGATATGTGTTGGGTCCCCGCTATGATAACAGTAACTTTCTCAAATGTTTACAGAACAAGCGGGAACCCAGTGTGCCTGTATCTTTCTCTATTGCTGTTCTAAGATATCTGTTACAAGATAGAAAGTCTAAGGCCTTTAATAGCCATACAGCAAACTCAACTAATCTGGTGCCTATTACACGTCAAACTAAGATTGCTGTGGGGACAAAAAGTAAGACTGTTAAGTTAGCACTTTTAAACATCCACTCACTTAAAAATATATCACTTCTAGTCAACGACCAATTGAGTTAATAGTTAATAACCACAAACAACCTGGATTTTATGCTTCTAAATGAAACCTGGCTAGAAGACAACTGCAGTGCAACAGTCTTCAATGAAACAGCCCCTCCTAACTTTACTTTTATGAGTGTCTGCATAGCTGTTAAGAGAGGTGGGGGTATAGATGCTATTTTTAAAGATATCTATCAATGTAAGCAGATATCATTTGGGAATTACCCTTCTTTCAAATATCTGGGTATTGTGTTAAAAGGTGCTCCACGCATTTTACTTATTATTATTTACAGGCCTCCAAAATACTCTCCAGCATCTGCGGAGGACTTTACAGAACTGTTATCAACAATTACCTCAGAGCTTGACTGTTTTGCCATTGCTGGAGATTTTAACATTCACATAGATAATGCAGAAACCAATATGGCAAAATAAATCAAAACTGTTTTAAAAACATTTGATCTGACTCAGCATGTACATGGACCCACACACAATCGCGGACACACTCTAGATTTACTTATCAGTAAGGGTCTAAATATTTAATTGATTGATTGAGCTTTATAATTTTACAGATATTATTTATACTCTAACAGCAACATTACACACTAACTAAAGTTTGAAACATGGGATCACGAAGAACGGGACCTTTAACACCAAGCATATCTGCTGACTCTGTTGATTTTCTCCTTGATTCTTTTAACTCAAAAGTTAAACATGTAATTGATGATATTGCTCCTGTGAAAGTCAGGAAGAAGAGTGGCAGACAAAAAGCACCTTGGAGAAACTCAACAGCAGTGCAAAATATGAGAAGACAATGCAGAAAAGCAGAGCGCATGTGGCGGAAGACAAAACTTGTAGTCCATTATAACATCTACAAAGACAGCATCCATGCTTTCATTATTGAACCAGGCAAAGCTAGACAGACTTTCTTCTTAAATATTATAAACAGCAATTTAAACAACACACGCACTCTTTTTGCTAGAGAGACTGACAAACCCCCCAAGCCAGATTCCCAGTGAAATGCTCTCAGACAGCAAGTGCAGTGAGTTTGCTTCTTTCTTCTCTGAGAAAATCAATAATATCAGAAAGGTGATCAGCACATCCTTCACTGTCAGAAATAGGGGTACAGTAGGAGTCCATTTCTGTCCCCCAAGGTACATATATGTACCTTTTTGAGGGTAAAAAAGGTACATATATGTCCCCAAGCATTAAAAGGTACATATACCGATTCTTTTAAAGGTTACGGTACAATATCAAAATACAGCCTCTGCTAAGTAATTTTTTTTGTAAAAAAAAGGTTTTTAAGGTTTTAATGATACCTTAATCATTTAAGGTAGATTTTAACTTATCACTATATTTGAGTAGCCTTGAAATAAAGGAAATAAAAGTTTTGTAAGTCAATTCACTGATATTAAATCATTATAACACAGCAAAAACTTTTTAAAAACTTGTTAAATGAACTTTCCTGGGAGTTTAAATGGCTCCAGACTCAAGAGTGTTAAAGTGTTAAAATATGAATGTTAAATTAACAATCAAGAGTGTTAAAGTTAATGATCTAATTAAGTGATTCATTGAGTGATGATTGACCATTATTGAAGACACCTGATGTTAACAAGCAGAATCACTGAAGGAGAAAATATATATTTTTAAGACACCGTTATGTAGATCAGTGTTTGCTTTAGTTGGGCTCTTGACCCTTAAATCATTAACTTTAGATTTTGTTTGGCTGTTGTATCTGATGTATAACTGCCAGATGAATAAAGAGAAAAGTTAATCAGGTGGTGTTGGATATGTTTTGACACAAACATAATTTGACCTGAATCACTGAACTCATTTAGAGCGTAATCTCTGACTTAAATTTATATTGTTTATTACAGCATAAGATCCAGAATTTTTTTAATAATCTAAAGGATTTCTTAAAAGTTGTTCTGATAAAACAAATCTTTCTTTAAGGCACTCACAGACATCAAGAATCAGTGTATGAATCTCAACAATGGTGACAAACAGAATATTCAATTAGGGAAAGGAAATTAGTAAGACAATTCAGATCATAATTTATTCATACCGCAATGCATGATAGGAGCCATGAATGAGTTTTGATTGGTGACACCCAGAATGCACTGCAACATGCTTTATTATTGTCAACATTGTTGAGATTCACAGGCTGATTATTGATATCAGTGTATCTACAAAAAGTAATTTTTAAAGTCTTTTGATCAGAACATCTGTTAGAAAATATTTTGGATTATATTGAATATGTTGAAAATCATTTGCTGTAGAATCACAGTGATGCTGAAATCAACAATATACATATAAGTCTGAGATTAGACTCTAAATGAGTTAAGTGATTCAGGTCAAATTATGATTATATCAAACCATAACCAACACCACCTGATCAACTTTTCTCTTTGTTCATCTGGCAGTTATAACTCAGATACAACAGTCAAACAAATTCTAAAGTTAATGATTTAAGGGTCAAGAGCCCAACTAAAGCAAACACTGATCTACATAACGGTGTCTTAAAAATATATATTTTCTCCTTCAGTGATTCTGCTTGTTAACCCTTGTGTGGTGTTCATATTTTTGTTATTCAGCAGTGTTCGTGGGTCTGGTGGACCCGCTGCATATTTGGGTTTTTAATTCAACATAATCAAACAATTTATGTTAAAATACTCAACAGATGTTTACTTCATCCCAATTACAAGCTATATAAACGACATATATGGTTAATATTTCCTCTTTAGCTTTGTTAGATCACATTTAAGAATTGCAACCTTGTGCGGGAACGGCAGGGGTAGAAACAAAACTCACTTTTGGACTCACACTCTCTCACACTTACACACAAACTCTTTCTCACATGCATGCACACACACGCACACACGCGCACACACACACACACACACACACACACACACACTCGGATATGTGGTTTACGGGTAACGGGGACTCTCCATAGGCGTAATGGTTTTACTAATGTACAAACTGTATAATCTATCCCCCTACACTAACCCTACCCATAAACCTACCAATCACAGAAAACTTTTGGCCTTTTCTGAATTTCAAAAAACACCATTTAGTATGTTTTTTAAGCCGTTTGGTTTATGAGGACACAGATGTCCTCATAAACCATGTTTACGTTGTAATACCCATGTCATTATACACATTTGTGTCCTCATAAACCATATACAAGAACACACACACACACAATAACAGCAAGCCCTGACAGGAGGAGGACAGAGTAAAGGTAAACAGGACCTAAAATTTCCACACTTTTATTAGCCCCGGGTCCAATGGACCCGAACATCCTTATAAATGTGTAGGGGGGTGTACAGTGTGTGGTGATTGAAAATGTGTTCTGATATATGTTCTTCACAGAAAATGAGCCAAGGCCAATGAGTCTGAGGTTGAAAAAATAATTAATCGTATCATTTTTCTTTTGATAAAAAATGAAAACGGGTCCAACAGACCCGAACACCATACAAGGGTTAACATCAGGTGTCTTTAATAATGGTCAATCATCACTCAATGAATCACTTAATTAGATCATTAACTTTAACACTCTTGAGTGTTAATTTAACACTCATATTTTAACACTAAAGGCGGGCATACACTGTGCGATTTTCGTCCGATTTTGAGCCGAATTCTGACTCGTGCGACTCTTTTTCGGGTCGGGCCGATTTTTAGCTTTGTCGTGCGTCGTTTGTCGTGCCGTGTTCGTGCAGTGTACAGGGGGAAACGAGAGGCGATTAACCTCTCACGACCGGCAATCGGATGGTCGGATGAATTTCTGGCATGTTAGAAATTTTGGTCGCTCCTCGTGACTATATCGCACAGTTGAAGCAGAGCTACGAACCGATTGCCCTAAACTCAGTGTTTTTTCCCTCACTGCGCCTGCGCGAAAACAGTTTCATCTGCAAAAAAAAAAAAAAAAAAAAACGAAAAAAGGGAGATCTTTAAGTTCTGTAGTTCAAAGCTATTACTGTTGTTTACCTCCAGTTCGTGTTGCAAAATGGATTAAGCATTACCCACTTCTTCCAAGCCACCTGCGATGTACACTTTGCCTCTTTTATTATATAAAATTTTTTTTTTTAAATAAAGCTGTTTTTAATTTTCATTGATGAATTATTGCAGTGTTCGGACATATTATAGACTGTTAATAATTAATTATATGTATATAATTCATTGTAATCGACCTACAGTTTTAGACAATTTTTAATGAGGAGAAGTAAAGCTTCTATGTAGGCTAATATTTTATTATCCTCACAGCGCGTTGGTTATGCGGTGATGCGCTATGAAATTTGTTGCGTGGCTATTTAATTATAATAGCCTATCAGTTTAATAATAAAAGTAGCCTTCCCTAATAATAATAATAATAATAATAATAATAATACAATAATACTAGCCTACTATTAATTTAATATATAAATTGGAAATGCTAAATCTTCTTGATATTGATAGCTGATGCTTGTTTTGACAATATCTCTGGATAGGCTACATGATATCGTCCATAGGCGCAACCTGGCACGAGGATTTATCGCGCTGATTCGCGCATATTTCACACGTATAGTGTGAGCAGTCAAGTCGCAGCTCGACGTTCGGACCGTACAGTGTGAGCACATAAATCCTGAGCTTTGGCTTTACATCGCATGCGATCTACTCGTTCAGTGTGAGTAGGTTCCTTGCTGAAATCGCACAGACATCGCACAGTGTATGCTCGCCTTAACACTCTTGAGTCTGGAGAGTTCAATTAACACTGGAGTGTTTGCTGTTGGACCTCAAGGTACATATATGTACCTTTTTGAGGGTCAAAAAGCATTAAAAGGTACATATGTAACGAGATAAATATTGTAAGTTGAGGTCCCTTTAAGTAAATCCTGCAATAATGGGATTGCGTTTCCTATTGGTTGCATCGGTGGCGCTATAGGACACTGTGTTTGAGTAATCTGCAGCAGAGCTAAAGAGAACTGCTGTGGGTGAGTCGGTTCTGTGTTTGCTCCACACTAAAAGTAAAAAAAATAAAATAATTTCATGTAAGATGTTTGACACTGTATGCAAGGATTGCTCACAATAAACACTGATTGCTTTGTAGTGAGTGTTATCTGCTTATATTTATGAGTATTTTGATCGTTTTATACCAGTTTGGATGCACTCAACGATCTTTCTAACTGCGTCATTTTCCATGTGCTTTCTAACGAGGTGAAATGTATTTCGAATAGGTGGAGCTTTATACAACTTTACGATTCACCATCTTCTCTCTTTCACTGCTCTGTGTGCAGGTAAATGTTTTTATCATATAGTGTTTAAGAATTAACTCTGTTCATGAAGTTGTATTTTCTGTATTGTTAAGAAATTTTTGGTACGAACTGTGTTTTATAAAGTACTTAATTCATGGTTTTACTAAAAATACTAGATGTTATTTCCATTAATTTCATACATTTAAGAGTAACATAAAATGGATGATGTAAGCTGTGTAATCAGTTTTATACGATCACAAACCAAAGTTGAAAAGAATGAAAAGACAGTATTGAATTGTTTACAAAGTCTGTAATTTTCCTGGAGAGATTATTACACTTCAGATTTGTTTTATTTTTGTTTACTGTTTTGTTAAGTACACTATAATGTGAATGAGTAATGTTTACTGTGATATTGAGAGCAGCAGAGCTAAAGAGAACTGCTGTGGGTGGAGCTTTATACAACTTTACGATTCACCATCTTCTCTCTTTCACTGCTCTGTGTGCAGGAGAATAAAGTCAGCTGTCATCCACATTTCGAGTGTGTGTGTGCTAATGAAGGGTGGGACAAACCGGGTCGAATAAGAAAACCAAAGGTCACATTGGTGCCGTGACTCAGGACTTCAGTCAAGGTGGTCGAAGATCATCTGAACATCGGACCGGCGGGCTTGTCTTCATTCTTCTCTACACAGGACTTTCAGCTAAGCTTTAAAGTTATCACGGGACAAAGAAAAAAATGAAAAGAGACTTTTGAATAGACACTTTGAAGTGATTTTATTTTATTATTGAGATCAGGAATATTTGCTATTATAGAATATATTTTGCATTTTTTTTTCCTTTCTTTTCTTACTTTTATGCTCTCATTAATTGATTATGGAGAACGCAAGTGTGGCGAGGGGGGCGTGGTTTTACGAAGTCTGTAGCGGGAGAGAAAGGAGGGGGCCGATCGGTGAGTAAGTAGGTCAAGTGCAAAATGATGAACACCTGTGTCTGATTGCAGTGATTGGCGTGGAGAGACCGGATATAAGCCAGCATGCGGGAGGAGATGAGAGAGAGAGTTGGACTGGAACCTCACGCGAACGCGACTGTCTGAGAGAAAGTTGTCTTGTTATCTGTTTATTGTGAGTGCTGTGCTTGGCACGGTGAACGCGCTACGTGCGCACCTTTTTGTTTGTTTATTTATTATTTTTGTGAATAAAACAGTGAGTGTTCCAGTCAAGCCGACCCCTGTCTTCTTCCTTCCTTTCAACATAATATTGAACCTTACTACAGCAAGGTTAACTGAATCTCGCTACATGGGCACTCCAGTTAGTGTTGGTCGAGGGAGA
The DNA here is from genome assembly GCF_963993115.1 of Abramis brama. Taxonomy (NCBI): domain Eukaryota; kingdom Metazoa; phylum Chordata; class Actinopteri; order Cypriniformes; family Leuciscidae; genus Abramis; species Abramis brama. The sequence goes on from NC_139972.1 coordinate 34,530,085, forward strand.
GGTTTATTAACAACACCAATTCCCTTCCCAAACATTAGCAATGGTATGGGGTTAGAAGCTAATGTGAGTCCCGCTCCAAATGGTAATGAGAACCCTATTAGTGTAAATGGCAGCAGTTCTGAAACGACACAGCCAATTAGCACATCAACTCCAGTCCTTACCAGTGACATGATGAGTCAGATGGGTATCATAGTGCAGCAAGTAGGCCTACAACTGGCGGACAGTATCCTTGAACATTTGAATTTGCACGGTCAGACAGAAGTTACACCTAAGCATACTCAAAATAGCCACAATAGTAGATACATGCCTGACCAGAGTTCCACGTCAAGTGCATCACAGATTCAAGTAGTGCGTCAGAGGGAAGTTAAAGATCCTCCAATTTTCAGAGGCAACGCATCAGACACTGTTACACTTGATGAGTGGGTGGAGCTCATGAAAAACTTCATAAGAAAGGGATTTCTGCCTACTGAAGAGCAGGGTGAAGAAATTTTAATCCACCTGAGAGGCAAAGCCAAAGATGTTGTTAAAGTGGGTATGCTATCTAGCGGATTGAATATCAGAACAGATCCTGATGCAATCTACACCATTTTACGGAAGCATTTCAGTTGCCAACAGTATTCTCCTATCCCACTGCAAGATTTCTATACAACTCTTCCAGATCCTCAGGAGGATCCCTTTGATTACTGGTTGCGCCTGAACCATACTGCTGACATTACGGCTGAGTGTTTAAAACAGCAAGGCAAGGTTCTAGATAATCAACTGATTGAGGTTACACGTATGTTCATTAGGAATTGTCCAGATTCAGATCTAGCGCTGACATTTCGTTCAAAAACCATTGACAAATGGACGGCTTATGAAGTGCAAGAGATCCTGAATGAGTATCATTCAGAGAAAAGTCTCAGAGCCACGGGAAAAGGAAATAGGCCGAATGAATGTGAAAAAATTTCTATGAATGAGATGCGTGTAAGTCCTGGCCCATGCACGGTAAAAGCTGAACAGGATTCTCTTCAGTCAAAACAGTCAGAAAATATGGCTTTGGAAAAGGTGATCGATATGCTGGAACGGGTTCTGATGAATAATAGTGGTAAAGCACAAGCAAGCAAGGAGTACAGGAAGAGAAGCAGCTTGTCTAGAATACCAGGCTTGAATGAGGCGCCATGCTTGGTGTGCAAGGACACCTCACATTCTGCTTTTACTCACTGTAAAGACAACAGGCTCTGTTTCCAGTGTTTTTCACCTGACCATCCCAGAAACCGGTGTCCAAAGGAAAGGAAGAATGCTCCCTTGGGCAATCAGCAGTCAAACTGAGTGATCTACGTGTGAGGGAGGATCACGTAGATCTTGAGAGTGAAGCTCCCGTATCCAGTTTTGGTGAGATGAGAGATTATGAGTCCTTATGTGAAATGTTCAGTGATGTAACTTCAGACAAAACAGTCATCTTTCAGAGTGTTCAGAGAGTTCAAAAAGCTGATAGCTTGTTTTACACATCCGTTTCAGTTGAGACTGATCTCATTTTCAAAGCTTTAATTGATAGTGGATCAATGGCATGTACTCTTAGTGAGTCTGCAGAAGAACGATTGTTGAAAAGTAACCCAGATATGACGAGACAGTCAGCACAAGATATTGTCATTGTTGGTTGTGGTGGCCATCATGTTTCCCCTACTGCAATCTATGATCTTAATGCTACAGTGTACGGCTGCTCCATGACAATTCCTGTTTTGGTTGTGCCTGGACAGACTGAAGAGATGATTTTGGGCACGAACGTCATAAAGAGAGTCCTGATGCAATTAAGAGAAACTGACGGTTACTGGAGGCTCATGTCTAAGTCAAGTAACAATGAGAGTGATGAGTGCTGTATGTATCTATCCCTTTTCTCAAATGCCGAGAGGTGGAGAGGTGAATCCATACCTGAGAAAGTCGGTACTGTAAAGTTGCAGAGGAGTGTGACGTTAGAGCCACAAACTGAACATCTAGTTTGGGGTAAGCTACCTCAGTCTTCTGTCTTGTCAGTTGGCAGCACTGTCATCGTGGAACCAACCGAGTCTAGATCGAGACCAAGGCAAATATTGGTCGGGAGGGTCATAACACCACTATGGGGAGATGGTTCTATCCCCTTGAAAGTCATCAACCCCACTAATCACAGAGTTGTGTTGAAGAGAAATGCAAAAATAGCTGACGTGTCGCCTTGTATTGCAGTGCAAGATTTGCCGCTACCAAAACAGATTCAGTCAAATCTACAGTGTATTGAGGAACCCTTACCACCTAGATCCGGTGAAGAGATGAAGCGTGTCTTGAGTGAATTGAACCTTGGTGAACTTGACTTGGAGTTATGTGAAGTGTCTGCCCACTGGAAAGACAAGTTGTTGCAGCTTATTGAGAAGCATGAGTCAGTTTTCTCAAGAGACAAAATGGACTGCGGAGAGGCCAAAGGCATTGTCCATCGAATCAACCTCACAGATGACAGACCTTTCCGTTTTCCTTACAGACGCATACCACCGAGCCAATATGCTAAACTGAGGACAGCATTAAATGAGATGGAGGAAAAAGGTATCATCCGCAAGTCACATAGTGACTATGCGTCCCCTCTCGTACTAGTCTGGAAGAAGAATGGCGATCTCAGGATCTGCACTGACTTCAGGTGGTTAAATGCGAGGACTGTCAGAGATGCCTACCCATTACCACACCAGTCCGATGTGTTGGCAGCATTGGGTGGCAACACATTCTTTTCCACCATGGATCTTACCTCAGGGTATTATAATGTCCCCTTAGAGGAAGAACACAAAAAGTACACTGCTTTCTCTTCGCCATTTGGTCTCCATGATTACAATAGGCTTCCTCAGGGTCTCTCTAATAGCCCAGCCACTTTCATGAGAATGATGATGTCTATTTTTGGAGATTTCAGTAGTGTTCTCTGTTACCTTGATGATTTGATGGTGTTTGCTCCTTCTGAGTCAGTAGCCCTTCAACGCCTTGAGATGGTCCTTTTGCGGTTGGCACATCACAATCTAAAGCTGGCTCCGAAAAAATGTTTTTTCTTGAGACGATCTGTGAAATTCCTTGGACACATTGTATGTGAAGAAGGGATTAAGACTGATCCTGGTAAAGTTGAGGCAATTAACAACATACAAGCTTCTGATTTGATGGAACCCGATGGAAAAACACCATGTCAGAAAAAGATCAGGTCCTTTCTTGGAATGGTTCTATATTATCAACATTTTATTGAAGGATGTTCAGCAAAAGCTAAGCCTCTTTTCAAGTTAACATCAGGTTCAGTCAAACAGACTCCTATCACGAAAGGACGCAAACCAAGAAAGAAAATTAGTTACCTCAAACTTTCCCCAGCTGATTGGACAACTGATTGTGAAGAAGCTTTGCGCACCCTAAAACTAGAACTGACAAGAAATGTGACATTGGTTCATCCAGACTTTGACCAACATTTCATTCTGGCTGTAGATGCATCTTTTGATGGAGTGGGAGCTGTATTGTCGCAAGTTCTGCCAGGTGAAGAGATTGCCAGGCCTGTAGCCTTTGCAAGTAGAACTCTGTCTCGCTCACAAATGAACTATCCAGCTCACAGATTAGAATTCTTTGCCTTAAAGTGGGCTATCTGTGAGAAGTTTAGCCATTGGCTAAGAGGAAGACACTTTACGGCGTGGACCGATAATAACCCTCTTACATATATTCTGACTAAGCCACGGCTAGATGCATGTGAGCAGAGGTGGGTGGCAAAACTAGCCTCTTACAGTTTTGATCTTAAGTATGTCCCAGGATCGAAAAATGTTGTTGCGGATGCTCTGAGTCGTGAGCCATTTGTCCAGTCTTGTATAGGACATCGCCTTATCACTGAACCATACCTGTCTCTCTTGAAGGATGTCAGTGGTGTTGTTGACAATTCGGTCCAAAATGCTTTCAAGTGCACAAGTAATCATCAGGTGGTGCTTAAGGGTGACAAAGCTTCTTGTGACCCAAACAGTGATGGACTGTTGCCTTCAGGTTCTTCCGGGAGCCAGGAAGTTTCTGCGGTGTTGGCAGCTCATTCTACTGGCGGCTTGAGTGAAGTCATGGGGACTGTACCAGTCATCTCACAACCGCAACAGTTAAGCCCTCCGCTACAGCACAGCAACATTGTTAATGAGCAGGAGCAGGACAGCACCTTGTGTCAGATTCGGTACTATATTGAAAGATGTCGGAAACCATCTAAGAAAGAACAAGCAAGAGAATCCAAAAGTGTGCGTAGATTGTTGAAACATCACGATAAACTTGTCATCTGCGATGGTGTACTGTACAAGGTGAAAAGAGATCTGAAGCTGAACAAGAAACTGTACCTGTTTGTTGTGCCTGCTTCCTTAAAAGCACAAGTTCTCCATGGAATCCATGATGCAGCAGGACATCAAGGATGTAGTAGAACACTGTCACTAGCGAGACAACGATTCTTCTGGATTGGAATGAGAAAAGATATTGATGATTATGTGAAGAATTGCTGCCGCTGTGTGGTTGGTAAAACCTCAGAACCCAATGCTTGTGCTCCGTTAGAAAGTATCCGAACATCAGAGCCACTGGAGCTGGTCTGCATCGACTTTTGGTCTGCAGAGCTCAGAGAAGGAAAGTCTGTGGACGTGCTGATTGTGACAGATCATTTTACAAAAATCGCCCATGCTTTTCCATGCCAGAATCAGTCAGCCAAACAAGTTGCAAAAAGACTCTGGAATGACTTCTTTCTAGTTTATGGATTCCCCAAGAGAATTCACTCTGACCAGGGGGCTAATTTCGAAAGCAAGCTTATCAGGGAACTATTGACCATGGCGGGTGTTGACAAGTCACACACAACACCATACCACCCTATGGGTAATGGTATTGCTGAGAGGTTCAATAGGACTCTTGGAAGCATGATCAGAACATTGCCTCCTAAAGCAAAATCGAAATGGCCACAGATGCTACAGCAACTTACCTTCTGTTACAACTGCACAGAACATGAGACGACAGGTTTTGCGCCATTCTTTCTTATGTTTGGCAGAGTTCCTCGTCTCCCAATTGACGTCCTGTTTCAGAATGTGCTTTTAAATGAGGATGTGGTGGATTTAAAGGATTTTGTGTCTAAGTTGAAGAATGACTTGCGTGAAGCAGCACGTATAGCACAGGTACACACCTTGAAAGAACAGGAACGACATGGCAGACTTTACAACAGAAAGGTGAAAGGATGTCCACTGGCTGTTGGTGATCGAGTGCTGGTTGCGAACAGAGGTGAAAAAGGGAGAAGAAAAGTTGCTGACAAATGGGAGTCATCTCCTTATGAAGTCATTATGATTGTCTACCCTGACATCAATGTTTACAGGATCCGGTCAATCAACTCAGACAAAGTGAGGGTAGTCCATAGAAATCTTTTGTTACCTGTGAACTTCCTACCGATTGATGAACCTCAGGAGCAGGATCAGAGGTGCAATGACGTGAATGATGACATGGCTCAAGGAGACGAAGTTGACCATGATGATGAAATTGCTCAAGGAGATGTTGACCATGATAACAGAACTGCAAATTGGGTATTGAGTAATCCTGATGAATTTGTTGAGGAAGATGGTCATACCAACCGAACAGACTTACCTGATGTGTCGGATTGTGTGTCGGAAATCTTGGACTCCGTGAGTGTTGACACTGGGAACCAGAATGAAAGGAGTGAAGTCAAAGTGCAAAGTGATGTCGAAAGAAGTGATGAAAATGTAACAAGTGATATCAATTTACCTGAAGTGGATGGTCAAGACACTGATTCGACTCAAGGAGGACAGTTTAAGCATGAAGCTGCAAAGGAACCTGTGGTGTGCACACAGCCAAGACATGTTGATGCCGCAGTAACTCAAACAAGACTTGGCAGAGTCATTAAGCCTCCTAAAAGACTGATTTATGAAATGAACAAACAACACATAGAAAGTTCAGACTCTACAGTGAGTTCTTTTGTTTATTTAGTTAAAAGCATTTTCACATAAACAGTGACATTTGATTTCATGCATAGTTGAGAACATAAAGGGAACATATTGATACAGAGATTTGAAATCAAATTGGGAGTTAGTATATAATGAAATTTTGAGGTGTAACAGGCATCTCTTTAGTCTACTGTAAGATTGGGAGTAGGCGCCTTCCTTGTCTTTATGTACTCCTTATGGGAGAATCAATTGATTGACAGTTAATCATACTCCTTGTACATTTTCTTCTCTTCTTTATTGATTGGATACACACATATATGTACCGTTTCTTTTAAAGGTTAAGGTACAATATTGTACCCTTGAGGGTACAGCCCCAGTGACAAGCCAGTGTACCCCTAAAGGCATTCTGGGTGATATTTGTCATTTTCGAGAAAGTAGCCTACAGGAATATACTGTGAATTAAAAGCGCTCAAAGTCGACACTCAGAGGCTGTGTTCCAAATCACACCCTATACCAATCACACCCATTCACTATTCCCTTCATTAGTTCACTAATATAGTCCACTTGACTGAGTTAACAATTTCATAGTTAATTCAGTTAATTTTCTAAGTTAATTCAGACACTGATTAACACCTGCTGTTAACAAGCAGAATCACTGAAGGAAAGAGGAGCAAGAAGAACAGAAAAAAAAAGATTAAATCATCTGAAGATAAAATACATTAAATCTCTGAAGATCTAAGCAGAGGAGGATACAGCATTACCAGCTTCACTTATTACGAACCAGTTTGATTTTATTTCTGTCAGACGTCTATAGAAGTTCTTATTAAAAGGTGACACATGTCATTTTATTTTCATTTGATGTTACCATGATGGTGATCAGTGATTGCTTTAGTTGGGCTCTTGACCCTTGACTTTGGAAGAACTTTTTTTTTTCTTTGGCTGCGTTAGCTGTGTCTTTAAAATAGATTTGCTATGGAAAAAAAGCTGAAAGAAATCAGGATCAGATGACAGTGGTTGTTTGTTAATGGTCACGAACATCATTTAGTGATCCGATTCACTGATCTCATTTATTGTCGAATGTATTTATTTGGATGATGTTTTATTATTATTGTGTCACTGCGATTTGACATCCAGAAAATATGAAGGATTTTAAAAAGTTTATTCTAAGAACATTTTGAACTTCTAGATCAGCCACACACACACAGACATCAAGAATCGACGTATGAATCTCAACAATGGTGACAATCATAAGTTTCATGTTGCAATGCAAGTTGGGTACCAGCATAGTACAAAACAATCGTCCATGACTCCCAGAATCTATTGCAGCATGAATAAATTATGCAGATTAATTGTCTGGTTATTTTCTTTAATTTTTACTTTAATTTTTGTTGTTGGTTTTGTGTTGACTTTTAGTAGCATATTTTGTGATGTTCAGATTTGATGTTATCTTTTTTGTTGATTGTCACCATTGTTGAGATTCATTGATTACATCATAATCAGAAACACCTGATCTCATTTTTGTTGGCTTTGTTTCTGCCACAACAAATGTGTCTAAAAAACACACAGTTACAGCAGCCAAAGAAAAACTAATGTTAAAGTCAAGAGTCAAGAGCCCAACTAAATCAAACACTGATCACCATAATGGTAACATCATATGAAACAAAACAACATCTAAACCTCTTTTAATTCTCAATTGGAATTTCTGTAGACGTATGAAAAAAATTAAAGTCAATCTGGTTAGTAATAAGTGAAGCTGGTAATGCTATTTTTTGGAGTTGTTTAATCCTCCTCACTGTAAACCCGGATTTCATATCTAATCAAACATTTAAAGTATAATGTACTTACATGACTCAAATCGATTAAGTTTTGATTGCATTACTAGCAAATGTAAGTATGTTAAACTAATTTGTAGACCTAGTTGAGTCTGTGAATAACTTTAAGTGAAATAGCTTAAAATTCCCAAGTTTTAGTCATGCAATGCACGATGGGAACGTGAAAGCCGTCACTTTGCCGCCGTGTCTATGCTTTTTGCTGAGAAGACGTCACTTTCCTGCCGCGCACCGGACAGTCCAGTTGCTGCTAAAACTCGCCAGAGATGGTAAGTAGCTTTGGTCTCGCCCTCCCGCTGTCCATTGTTTAGCTAACGTTGCTGCTGAGGAGTCAGTCAACTTAATGTGATATTGATGAGTAGTGGGATGGTATAACTTTAACTAACGTTAGGTCGGCAGCCATTTTCACCTGCTAGCTAACGTTACAGTTTGAAAGTTTTCTTCACTTGGTGCGCTGTTTGTGAGAAGTCCAAGTGAAGCAGTTTGACGTTGATGGACATTAACATTGTCACCCGTTAAGGTACTTAGCTAGCTAGCTAAAAGCTAAGTAAGTTACTTTTATCACTGGAGGTGCTTTTTGTGAGTAACCTGTAGCAACAATGACATCTGCTTTTCACATTAAGTGAATCATGAGGGTGTCGAACACATCGTCTTTGTCCTTAGGAAGACAGCGCTGGTTAGTTATTCCCCACGGGGCAATTTACCAGCGCCCTTGTGGCTGGGGTTTCCCCCCCTAGTTCAGCGTGAACTTCCCGTGACTTTACAGCCTCGTGACATTCCAGAGCGCGTGCACACACACACACACACACACAAAACATCCTTTGGGTGCAACTTCATATAGAAATATGGCTCTTGAATGTATACCTTCCGATATGTATGTGTGATTAGTTTTGCTTTATAATAGAGGTGTGGTTTGCTAGAGTATAGTTTTGAATTCTAAATGTTCACTGAAAGAAGGTTCCTCAATAGTGTCTTGTAACCCGACCTCGACATGGTCATAAACTTTATGACCCCAAAGCTGCAGCTCATCCAGTTCGTCTGCAAGCCAACGTTCCAACACATTAACACACATGGAACTTTTCATGGAACTCTTCAGAGAAAACTCTTCAAATGTTTGATACGTATTCCTTTGTTTCTCAAGTGTCTTCACATGCCATAACGGAAATACTGACAATTTTATTGTGTGTTTAATCAAACTTTATTTGTGTGTAATTATGCATATAAATGTAACGTTATGTTTCCCTAATCTTTACCTGTCATAATTGGTATCTGTCTGACCGTCCTGTTTTAATTCAACCAGTCACATATAGGAGATTACAGTAAGATGTATTGTTCTGTGTGTACAATCTTAAGAGGAAATATGAATTCTTTCTCTCATAAGACATATGGTCAAAGTAGGCGTGTCTTCGTCACACAAAGAAACTTTTTCCCGCTTCAGATCAGAAGACCTGATTTGCTGTTGTCCAAAAAGAGGGCGTAAACAGATGTCTTTTAAAAAGAAGAGACCTCCTCTTATCGCTCTCTCTCTTCTCTCCTGCTCTCGCTCTGACCTCCTCTTCTCCACGCGCAGCGCTGCTCCTCCCAACGGAACCAGCTGGACAGGCCTTGCCTTGGCCTCTGGGACGCATGCCCCGCGTCATGTAGGAGCTGCCCTGCCGTCTTTTGCAACTAAGCTCATCCCTGCCTTTCCCCCTCCACAAGGGAAATGATCTGAACTTTCTCGGTAACGTTAAATTCAAGTGAGCCTTACATCGTCTTGCGAAACGACACCGGAAGACGACGCTAGACGCAAACCAGCCGGACCCGTGCACACGCGCATCCTTTTCCAGCATCCCACTGAAAGAGTACAAAATCGTGCAAGTAATTTTGATCTCTCTGTAAAGCTGATTTCAGGTGTCTGGCTCTTAGGTCTGTGAATTAAGTTATGTCTTATGTTTTTGTTTGGTTAAATGTTTGTGTTTTATTGTTTGCATTTTTACGTACGTTTATATTTGTAGCTCATATAATCTCTAGTTTTACATTTATTAAAATCCATTTATACTTTTAACTGTCTCTGTGTGTGAAACCCCACCTTATAAAGTCAATGAAACAAAAGATCTAATTAAGCTACAAGCTCGATATTATAGACTACATTGAGTAGTTTTAATTAATAAACTCAGAAAGTTTGATGTTCGTGGCCAGAAGATAAAACTTTCTTGGAGTTTGTAAATACCCCTTCTTAACTGTGATGATCTTACATTTATTCGCTGGACGAATGACTGATGACCAGACCGTTACAGAACAAGGTAATCTCGATAATTGATAAAGTAAATGTACATGCGACTTATGAATTATGACCATGAGTTATGATTATTAATATTTCCAAAATTCCCTATATCCTTGAGCTAATTCGCATTTACCCCGAGTCGTTTATGCTACAAACCTTAGTGAAAGACGTTTTCAACGTCAAGGTCAACGGACATCACCTGTAGCCACCAGTTTGATGGCTTAGCTAGCCAAATTGCCTTTCTCGCTTGACGCGCTGTTTGTGAACTTGGAAAACTGTCGTTTTAACCAGTTCAACGGGACATTTTTCACCTGTAGCGTCTTGGCGGACACCGCCACGCTTTGAACCGCCTCTCGGCAGATTAAGAGACGCTGCGGACGAAAACCACGCACATTCATGGCGGGGAAGGGAGCGCAACCACGTTGTAACGTTGCTAACTTTTTTTTCTTACTGGAGGGGCTTTTGTGAGCAGTGTAAAACCATTGTTGTAACCAGTTCAACTGGACGTTTTTCACCTGTAACTTTAGCGTCTTGGTGACACCGCCCGATCCACGCTGAACGAGGGACACGCACTCGGTGGGAAGAGGAGTGTTAGCGACCACATTTGATTGTTTTTTCCTAGTATTAAATGTGAATGACAACTTTGACCATTCATTTTATTATTGTCTTATGCATGACATAGGCTCCGCTTTAGTGATTATTTTACCTTCACGAAAGTGAATTGCAACCGGATTATGCAAACTGAGTATATTAGCAATACACCCCTAATAATGACATTATGGCTTTAATGTTAGCTTATTTGAAAATACAGGTATATTGTTGCAATAGACTACTGTAGCTTATATAAGTTCCCTTGTCTCTTATTTTCTTTGTTTTATTGTGTTGCAGGTCATGGGAAGAGATTATTTTGAACCCAATATCCTGAAATTAGCAACAAACTGAATACCAATCTCTGAAAAATATGCTTTGGAAGTGTAAGTATTGCCCTCTTAGCTGTGAAAAGAGAGCACAGCTATTTAAACATTATAGACTAAAACATGGAAGTTATGCAAGAACAGAGCCTTTTCCTTGTTTACATCAGGAATGTCCATGTACATTTAAATCACTCAGTGCACTAAAAGTACATTTATCCCGCCTTCACACCAAAACTCCTGATCAGCAGCAACCAGATGCACCAGTTAAATTTTGCTGTCTTTCATGTGGGTTTGCCGAGTCTTGTTCTCAGACCGACTACTTTACTCAACTGCATACTGCACACTTAAAAGTAAACCATAAAGTCAGGTGCCCGTATAAAGACTGTAACTTTGAAACCAGTATGTACTCCACTTTCAAAGCAAACAAGAGTAAAGTACACCAGGACCAGAACTGGAAAAGGTTCAAGTCAGAAATCATTGGTTTGGATAATATAAGCGATGACAGTGATGCTGCACAAGACCAAATGTCACATGCTGATGATATGAACGATTTAGAAGATGTCAGTGTAGAAGCCAATGAGACTGATCTTCGTGATTTAGAAAAACAGCTTGAGCACAACTTAGCATCTCTTCTGTTAAAGATGCAAACTGTCCTGCACATACCAGAGAGTTCTGTGCAAGAAGTAATACAACAGCTTTGTCAAATCAATAAGCTGTCACAGCCACTTCTGCATAACAGAGTGAGGGCCGTTCTAAAGAAAGTTCAATTCTATCGTTCTAAAGTTGACATCAATGAAACAGTTGTGAGAGAGCTTACCAGTGTTGTGCCAGAAAGTAACATAATGGCATTTTGTGCCAAAGATGGATCCCTAGGAACTGCTAAAAGGAGAGCGGCCTATGTACGTAGAGAGTTTCCACTGGTGAACCCCCATTGAATACTGGCAAAAAACACTTGCATATGTCCCTATTGTTCCCATGCTCCAGAAGTTGCTGAACAAAACTGACATATTAGATAAAGCCATGTCAGAAAAAGTCCATGTCCCACAGGAATATAGATCATATGTAGATGGCCAGTGCTTTAAAGGGGACCTATTATGCAAAATTCACTTTTGTATGGTGTTTGGACATAAATGTGTGTTGGCAGTGTGTGTACACAACTCACATCACCCTACAGTGATAAAAATCCACTCACTCCTTTTTTTTTAATCCCCATAAATCATAAGCAGTCTCTCCAAACGACCTGTTTTCAGAATGTGGCTTTAGTGACATCACTAAAGCCACAGGCCCCGCCCACGAGTGTTGACTGACACTGCCGTTATAACTTAGACCCGCCCTGATCGAGTTCACTGCGAGTTGTACACATCAGCCATTGCTGCAGCAATGCACTCACGAGAAGCGTTGAAGCATCTCCCAAGCGTTGAAGGTGTTGTAGCTGAATGTATTCATTCACATAGCTCTCTCTATTTACTCTTGAAATCTGGCAGCCACTGAAGACGAGGTGGATTCATTTTGTTTTCAAAGAAAATGCTCCCTCTACTCTACAGAAATTTATGTAAGTTACTTATGCACTTCTTATACTGTTTACTCAGCTCTAACAGTGGTTTTCTGAAGAAAAACTTATGCTTCATCTTTTGTGTGACATACAGTAAACTTTATTAAACTCATCAGTATATTTTGTGTCATCATTCAGACAATTCAGATCGTCAGATGGAATCCTACAGCAGGCTTGCATTAATAGTGTATACAAGCAATGCCAAATAGGTTATAATCGTAATTAAACTAAACTATACCTGTTCCAACTCCATACAGCATATATTCTCTGACTCTGTAGGCATTTTTATGGTCGAAATGAACACCATTACTGTGACTGTCTGTTTTATTATTATCATCTTCCCTGTTCTGGCTCTGATCGCGGCTGCTTAGGCTCTGCCCCTTGTGCCGTGAACCAGCAGCTCATTAGCATTAAAGGAGAAGCACTAAAACAGTGCGTTTTTCACAGACCCAAAAAATGATGATTTAAACGTGCTGTAAATAAAATTCTGTTGGGTATTTTGAGCTAAAACTTCACATACACACTCTGGGGACATCAGAGACTTATTTTACATCTTGTGAAAAGGGGCATAATAGGTCCCCTTTAATGAAAACTCTCTTCTTGCAAGGGACGAGTTCACAATTGCTCTTGGACTTTACATTGATGACTTCGAAGTAGTCAATCCTCTAGGAACATCAAAGCTGAAACATAAAATGTGTGCCATATACTGGGTCATTGCCAACATACCTGCAAAATATAGGTCAACCCTGAACTCAATCCAACTTGCACTACTGTGCAATACCTCAACAGTCAAAGAGTGTGGTTACGCTAAAGTTCTGCAACCTCTTAAAGTCATTGGAGCAAAATGGTGTTTACTTGGAGCAACTAGGTGAGAGTGTGAAAGGCACAGTCTTGTATGTTGTTTCTGATCATCTTGGTGCCCACTCCCTGGCAGGATTCCTGGAGAGCTTCACTACTGACAAGTTCTGCAGATTCTGTTCGGCAAGCAGTATTGACACACAACACCAAGAGGTATGTTCTGGTTTCTTTAAACTCCGAGACAAAGACTCCCATGATAAGCAGGTACAGGAGGTGAGAGAGGACCCAGCATTGAGTCGGACTTATGGTGTGAAAAGAGCATGTTCTTTAACTGAGAATCTTGAGCACTTTCATGCAGTCACTGGTTACCCTCCTGACATCTTGCATGATATATTGGAAGGCATTGTTCCAACTGAGTTGTCCCTTTGTCTTAAAGACCTGATAGACAAGGGGTATTTCACACTAGACATGTTAAATCAGGCCATCAGAAACTTTAACTACACATTTACTGACAAAACAGACCGACCTCAGATTATTGGAAAGGGATTTTCCGCCAAAGGGACCATTGGTGGAAATGCCCATGAGAATTGGTGTCTCATAAGGCTCCTTCCATTTCATATTGGTCACTGTGTCCCTGAGGGTGACAACACTTGCGAAATTGTCATGCTTCTCAAAGATGTGGTTGAGCTAGCTGTTGCACCAAGGCATACTGAGGAGACACTGCATTTCCTGGACTGTAAAATAGCAGAGCACAGACAGCTGCTGCTGTCAACATTTCCAGATTTTCGTTTAAGGCCAAAGCATCACTTTGTGGAACATTACCCTCAGCTTGTAAGGAGATTTGGTCCCCTGTCTGATGTTTGGACCATGCGAGGTAACACTTTATTTTGATAGTCCGTTTGTTGAGACTTTACTAGTTATTAGTAGCCATTCAGTAGCTTGTCAACAGTGCATCAGTTGACATTCAACAACACTGTTTCAACAGACAAGTAACATACGTTCAACTGACTGCCTATAGACTATAAGGTACAATTCAAGTGTTAATCTACAGATTTTACAAAAAAGTGCCTGTTGACTGTCAATATTATTTTGCAACAGGTTATTAACCAATTGACGACTAACTTTCAATTGTCAACTAACTTTCTGTAGATTGAGTACCAACAACTCAAGATCAATCTGTCAGTTAAAAGTCAACAGTCATGTCAGCATATTAAGTATATGATACTGTATATCCCACTCAAGGGGTCTCATATGCATCAAATGAATGATTATTTTAGCTGATTTAAAACTGTTTAAAAAAAAATTGTTAACCATTTAACAATCGGCGCACGCCAGGAGCGGTTCACAGCCGAGGAGAGCAACGCTCTCGTCACGGCCGTAAAAGAGAGAGAAGTTTAGATTAGATTAGCTTCGGTTAAACAGGTATATAATAATGTGGGTAAATGTGTAAGCTAGATGTATGCTAGATGTATGCTTTTATAATAAATTATCTATCTATCTATCTATCTATCTATCTATCTATTGTTTGTAATAATGATTTGCAAAAATGAAAACTGCTGCTTCTGTGTAGATTAGAGAATCAAAGTGTATGCGCGTTGTGCACGCAATACATTATGGTCAAGCATGCGCCCTTAAAATAGCATAATGAACAACGCACAACGCGCCACTGACTTTAGACTAGGTTTTTTCTGGCCAGTGGCGCAATTGTTTTATGGAACAGTAAAATAGCACCAGGGATTGTTTGCGCTGGAACACGCCTCCTTTTTTGTGCTGAACCGCCCAGGGAGCGCAAGTTCATTCCCTAGTTTAGCGACGTGCTTCTGTGGAGGGAAAAGCGCGCTTTGCGCGGGTGCAAAATAGGAATGAAACATGCGTCGGTGTACAAAGTCAATTGCGCTGGGTGCAAGATAGGGCCCATTGTCTCATTATGTTCTCAATAATAAATGAACAATATCTATTAAATAAATCTTCTAAATATTTCAGATATTCTTAAAAAAAAGTGTCACACTCATTCTAAAACACATAAAGCATAAGGTCTTTTAACCCTTTAGGCGCCAGAGGTTTTTTCCTAAAACGTTCGATTTTGACATCTTAATTTCAAAAGGCTATATCTTAAAAGTGATAAAAGATAGAGACTTTCTGTAAATTAGAGAAATATTAAGGATGACCCAAAGTTTATGTAGGGATTACAGTTTCCCATCTAATTTGCATATTATGACGTCATACGGTGGCGGCCATATTGGATTATAGAATTTTCATGAAAAGTCACATGTTTAAACTCGACCGTGGCGCCTAGAGGGTTAACTTGATAAAATATTCACTCAGATATTCCCACTTGTTTCTTGAAAAACATTCTCATAACTTGCTGGCGTACTGTTGTCAGATTTAGTCCATAAATAAGTGGATTTAAAATAGGTGGTACAAGTAATAATTCCAGGGCCATGAAATTACGCACACCTTGAGGCACATTCTTTGAGCCATAACGACTGTACAGCACATCAAACAGAAAAGCAACAGTCACATTGATCAATGAAACCAGATGTGGCACACATGTTTGCATGAATTTGTGCCTGCTCTCTATTGACTTTATGCACTTTCTAATCAGGTGAATGTATGAGCAAAATATGAATACTGCATCTCCAACATTTGTAAGAATAACAATGTACCTAAACACATTTTTTACAGTTGTAGAAAAACAAGAAAGTTTTGCAACTGCCCAAATCTCACAGAATAACTTTTCAATAGTAGAGCCACACAAGGTGAGTCTAGATGTTAAAATAATTACAATAGACATGCACACAAAAAAAAAAAAAAAAAAAAATGGAGCCAGCCAGCAGTAAAGGATACATTTAAAACCCAAACCATCTGATTGGTCATTATTGAATGATACTCCAGTGGTCTACATATTGCCAAATACCTGTCATATGCCATCACTGTTAATGTTGAAAAGTCACACGCAACAGATGAATAAATTACAAATATTTGAATCAGACATCCAGTATAAGAAATCACATGATCATGTGCTAATAAATCATACATGAATTTAGGATAGAATCCAGAAGTGGCAAAAAGTTCATTTACGCAGAGATTACATAAAAACACAAACATCGGCTCATGAAGCTTCTTATGTAGTATGATGGTGAAAATTACAGTTACATTACAAAACACCATAAGGGGATAAAACAGTGCAGTGAAAGAAAAAAACACAAATCTGTTTTCCATTGTTTCATTCAGACCAGAGAGTGTAAATACTAAGACACTGGACTCATTCTCCAGTGGTGGCTGCATCTGGAAGGATATGCAGTTATTATGTAGATTTTCTTTATATTATATTTAAGTCATTGGTAAGCTAATTAGACATAGAAAGTTATTTTTATGAATTCAAGACAATTTGAATTGTCTTTAGCTAGGCTGTCTGTAGATGGAAAAAAAGGGTAAAATATTAAATTTTCTAACAGTAGCACATTGCTAGTTTAGTGACAAGACCTTACCATCTCCTCTGTTGTCATGTTTCCCATTGTGCTCTCCCATTGTACCATTTGGTTTGCTATTTATGGACACTGGTCTCATGCCTTGACCACAAACATTAAAAGCAGTGTTAACAAGCTCTCTAAAGGCTTTTTGACCCTTAATTTGAAATAACTGCCGCAAATATACCCGCAAATAGATTTACCTGTCTACGCAAGCATTACCTGTCTTTTAAATTTGCCAACCATATTCCTGTCAATACATCAGTTCCAACAGTACATAAAATATACTTGTAATATATAATGCAGTTCTTTACAAAATTATTTAAAAATGTTCTATTATGTTGTTAGCCAGCACTTACTTCACAAATTGACTTACAATGCAAGGAACAAATATTTGTATTAGTAAAAATAAGGCAATACGTGAGAACATTTACATTTTCCTTCGGGAAATGGGCCTTAAAGGAGAACTCCGGTCAATTTTAACATTGAGCTAATTTTTTTGTAAATTTGGAGTACTGTCAGTACAGAGAACAACGACAAAAATCGGTGTTGCCTACACCGTGTTATTCTCTTTTTAAAATTTGCACCCTGTTGACTTAAATGGGGCAAGTTTTAAACCTGCTTTTAGCCTCTTAACATCCTTGATGTGTCATTACAAGTGCCCAGCCATGTGAGTTGATTCCTTCAGAGTGAACACGGTGAATCTGACTGCATTAGATGTCAAAGATATGAATAAAAGTTATGTTAATTCAGCCAGCGCACATACCTGTATTTACTTCCTGTTTTCGGTCGAAGTCCACAGTAGTCGATTGTCGAGTTCACGCGTGTGATCATAGGTAACTAAGCAACAGTGGAGAACTCGACAAAATGGCAAAATGCCTAGCGTTTAAACGATTGGTGGACCTGATGTGCTCAATGGTTATCCCTTCACAATCCACATATAGATTGGACCGCTAGGGTAGTGACTGCTTGGGGCACTAATTGTGGTATTTCAGGTATCTCTCTCTGTTCATTTTCCGAGTTACTGAAGACACCTACTTATTCATGACCAGCCACCTCCAAGCTTGATGCCCATTCCTCTAAAGCCACCAGCCCAATCCACAGAGGTGCTAACTATTCCCTAGCTTAACCCTCTGGGGTCTGAGGTGTTTTCTGGGCCCTGGAGGTGTTCTGACATGCTCTGACATTTGTGCTTATTTCTGTTACTTGTGACATTTTCATGGCTAATGTCTGATTACATATTTAGCACAAACTCTACTACAATAATATGTCAGCAGCATGTATGTAAAAGTTTGTAGTTTTGAGATAATGACATTTATGCGTGGTTTGTGAAAAAAAAAAAAAAATTGTCACTGAAATAAGGTCATGAAACCCATACTGATTATTTCTTCACAAGACTTTTGAAAATTGTATCACATAGCCTAGAATATTACTTCAAAACTATGTGAAAGTCATCTTGACTGCTCATTCAGATAAGACAATATATTGATTTAAAATTTGTAAGAATTTTTTTTTAAAGAAATTTTGTGTAAGAAAGCTTTATGCAAAGAGGCGTAAACACATCCTGAATATTTATGGTTTTCACACCTGAGAAAGACAAAGACCCTCCCCTAATGGCCCTATTAGGAGCTATCAGGTCCTATCATTCTGAGCAACCTTGCACAAAGAATGAGGAGATTTTTTATTTTTTTATTTTTATTGTTTGGTTTATTTACAATAAACAACACAACATAATCCAAAGATACACAACAAATGACAAAAAAGCACATTATTGAAAACAATGATCCAAAGACAGATACCTTTGTGCCATTCCTAAAAACATTGTACATACCTTTCATTTCCAAGGTGTTTGATTTTCACTTTACCATGTTCATGGACAGAGACTAATGTGAATGTTGAAGTCAGCAGGACTCATCAGTGGGGCATCTGGTCCCTGTAAAAAAAACAAAAAAACTGTGAACATGCTGATATCAAGAGAAACTGCACGGGCAGTAGGGCTGCACAATTTTGGGAATAGATTTTAGATTTTTCTGGTTAAAATTGCTTTTTAAAATTCACACAATACACACAAATGTTTCCAACAAGATATAATGAACACCAGGTTTGTTGTGCCTTGTAGGCATAGGCTATGCGCAGTGCTGCATAAAATAATAATAATAACAATAACCTATAGCAGCCTATAAATCGTTAAAAAGGAACACTTCAGTAACAACTACGTAAGAGAAAAATATATTGATTATCATATGTTACTTCAAATGTTTCCATGATGTTATGAAATGAGATTGGAGTAAAAACATGAAGTATTGTTGCACAAACATATTGTTTGGTGCGTTTTGCTTTTCAAACGCACAACGCGTTTTGAATATGAAACATTCAAACGCACAGCGCGCTCCAAAATATGAAACATTATGGTTACCATATTATACATATCTACGTTTGAGCAGATATCCACAAACACAGTATTTAACAGTAAACACGGGTCTAAATATTATAATATTCACCATATATCTAGCAACAGTTCAACTGCAATGTGAAGTTTATGCAACAATAATAGCCTATATAATTAAAATTTTCTTACCTTACATCTTTCTTGTCTTCAAATTGCGTTCTTCTTCTTCTGAGGTAAATCCAATGTCTTCCAAACTCGATGAAAAGCAGAGACTAATGAAATTTGGTGCTTTGTTTTTGAGGTAACGAGCGCGTTGTGTGATGCGTGGACGATTTGCAAGTCAATCTCTTTTGCGTGTGTGGGCGTGGTCAAATTAAAAATAATGAGCAAGGGTTTGAGAAACTGGAAATCTTGTTGGTTTTATACAAATTACTTAAACAGAGAATATTTGTTTTCAGTTTGAATCCGATCATTTAAAAGTGCACACTGAAATGTTTATAAAGATATATGGCTCATAAATGTGTGACAAGTATTCGCTGAGTTTTGTTTCAGTTTATAGACGTGCTCAAGAAAAAAAAGTTCACCGAGACGGAGAGGCAGAAAGCACACCCTGTTTATTTTCTTTATTTTAAAAAAGCATAATGTTTTGATTTGATTGTAAGTGGACACATACAAAAGTAGACATCTCACAGATTATTTTTTCATATTTCTTTTTTCTGTATGACCATAAATGACGGAGTAATTTAAGTTTATTGTGCTACAATGTGAAGAAAATCCAGCAAAACGCGCCACTTATTAATGATGTGTTACGAGATATGCTAAACAAGTTTGTATTTGTTTATCTTGATGACATTTTCATCTTCTCTTGTTGTTATGAAGAGTATGTCCCACTCTATGTCCTATCTCAACTGCTGAGGAATGGATTATTTGTCAAACTAGAGAAGAGCGAAATTCATGTCCCCACTGTCTCTTTTCTTGGATTCATTGTCTCTAGTGGCAATGTCCAGATGGATCCTGGCAAGATTCAGGTGGTTCTGAACTGGCCCCAACCAGGCTTCGTCAATGAGGTCCAACGTTTTCTAGGATTTGCTAGTTTTCTGGGATTTGTTTTTGGATAAAGTTTTGGAAATTAATGTTTATTTTTTATTTAATTTTTTATCCAATTCATCGATTAATCGAAAAAATAATCGACAGATTAATCAATTATTAAAATAATTGTTAGTTGCAGCCCTACATTTGACCGACTCAAGCAGCTCTTCACTTCCACAACCAATTGAACTTTTCCAGATCCTGAAGTGCCCTTTGTAGTCGATGTGGAAGCTTCGGATGTTGGGGTTGGAGCGGTCTTGTCGCAGAGAGCAAGGAATGACCACAAACTTCATCACTCACCTCGACTTTCCCCAGCTGAGAGAATTACGACATCGGTAACCGGGAGCTGTTGGCAGTGAAGTTGGCGCTTGAAGAGTGGAGACAGTGGCTGGAGCGTGCTAAACACCCATTCCTTATCTGGACGGATCACAGGAACCTCACCTACATCCGTCGGTTCACTTCCTGGAGGAGGGGCTCCTGTAAGGCTACAGCTTGTAATTACTGTCCCAGCCTCTAGTTGGCGCTGACCTGTAATGATTCTCCCAGCCACTAGGTGGCCTCAGCTTCTGTAGAATTAATTGGGTTGTTACTCATTAGTATTTGATTTCTCCCAGCTGTAGGGCTCATTAGCTTCTTTGTGTTGGCCCATATAAGCATGCCTCTTTCTTTCAGTTGTGTTTAGTCTTGAGCCTACTATGCTTGAATTTTCTTGCCAAGAAAGCTAAGTCAGTTTTTGGTGTAGTAGTTTATACTGTACGGTAATGATAGTATCAGTACTAGAGTAAATACGGTAAAGGGGATGGGGCACTCTCGTCCGGAACTTATCTGTATCAGTGAAGTACTACGAAGTAAACAGCACTCACCTTGGCTCCGTCTCTGCGTGTGTTATTGTTCCTCCACAAATATTACAGTGGCGACGAGGTAATAGAGTTAATGAATCCACATCAGGAAGGATATTGAAGATATCTGACAAGTGAAACTCAGTAAAAAGGCAACATTCCGCCTGTTTTCGGGTTCAGAGGAAACCGAGACTGCTAGCTACTCAAACGGCTAGGACAGGGTGAAGTGGATGTAACTGAGAAAAAAAAATGTGTCTTGCAAGACGAAGCAAGTTATAAATGAAAAGTGGAGATTAACAGAAGGAGCCATAGGAAGAAGTGTGCTGGAAGAGGGGAAATTGTAAAGAAATTAAATAAATAAAACACCTGAAGAGATGGCATTGATAGGAAGAGTTCCAGAATTTGAAAGTAAGAAAGAAGATTTTGATTCATATTTAGAACGATTTGAAAGATGACTGTCAGCAAATGAGATTGATACTGGGAAGAAAGCAGACGTGTTTCTGAGTGTCTTGGGTCCCACTGAATATGGACTGTTGAAAAATTTGATTGCACCTCAGAAGGTTACAGAAGTGTCATATGACAATATCACAAGTGCCCTGTCACTGCATTTTAAGCCAAAGCCCATTTTGATTGCAGAACAATTCAGATTCTACAAAAGACAGCAAAAGCAAGATGAAACTGTGGCTGAATACATTCTTGTACTGAAGACATTAGCGAGCACTTGTGAGTTTGGACAATTTCTAAATGATGCCCTCAGAGATCAGTTTGTTTGCGGCCTCTCAGGGGAGGGATATCACAAGCGGCTATTATCTGAAAAAGATCTTACATTCAAAAAGGAAATGAGAGAACATGCTGAAAAACCAAAAGGGGCAGTTCACAGAGTCTTTAACACTTCTGGTGACCGGCGGCATCACAAGAAGAGTAACAGTTCATTTTACAACCGGCAGGATGATGGAAGAGCTAAACAACGCTTCTCTACAGAGAAAAAGCAGAAGTGCTATCAATGTGGCAAGGACAATCATCAATCAACTGAATGCTACTATCGCACCGAAACCTGCCATGGCTGTGGAAAAGTCGGACATCTAAAAAGAGTCTGCAAGAAAATAAAGCATGGGGACAAAGCTAAAATGGTGAATGCAACTGGAGTAACTGATGACTCTGATGATTGTAAAGATGATGTACTGGACTTGTTTACGGTGTACACCGCTCAAGGAACAAAAGATGGAATTTTTGTCAAAGTTGAAGTAGCTGGGAACCCAGTGAAAATGCAAGTTGATACAGGCGCATCTGTGTCCTTGATTCCAGAGTCTCTCTATCATGACCAACTGAAGGACTGTTCTCTGCAGCCAGTAGCCATTCATCTGTCTTCATACACAGGAGAAACCATTCCTGTGCTTGGGAAAATTCTAGTGCCAGTGAAGTATGAGGGATTTGAGTGGAAGCTGCCACTTGTGGTGGTGAAAGGCAGTAAACCACCACTACTGGGAAGAAATTGGATGCAGAAGATAAAGCTGAACTGGGGTAAGATCTTCAGTCTTCAAGGCGGCGAGAAAAATGAACAGCTCACCCTGCAAGCAATGCTTGAAAAGCACAAAGATCTCTTCAAAGACGGATATGGGAAGATTAAAGACTTCAGAGCGAAGATTAGAGTGCAAAGTGAGGCCAAGCCCATCTTCCACAAACCACGACCAGTACCTTATGCGTTGAGGGAATCAGTGGAAAAAGAGCTGGAACGCTTACAGAAGAATGGCATCATAACACAAGTGGAAAGGAGTGAATGGGCGGCACCTGTTGTCGTGGTACCCAAGAAAGACAAGGCAGTGCGATTGTGCGGTGATTACAAAGTGACCGTGAATCGATGCATACTCCCGGAAGAATATCCACTTCCAAATGCTGAGGATTTGTTTGCTACTTTGGCAGGTGGGAGAGTTTTCAGTAAGCTAGACCTGTCTTTCGCTTATCAACAACTGCAATTAGATCCAGAGTCAGAGCAGTATCTTACAGTGAACACACACAAAGGCCTCTTCAGATTCCATCGCCTTGCCTATGGAGTTTCCACAGCTCCAGCAGTGTTTCAACACACAATGGATCAAATACTGAATGGGATGGAGAAGGTTGTGTGCTTTATGGATGACATTCTTGTGTCAGCACCTACAAAGGAAGAACACCTGGAAATTTTGGATCAAGTGATGGAAAGACTGGAAAAGTATGGTGTGAGAATCAAGCTTTCCAAATGTGCATTCCTGCAAGACTCAGTGGAGTACCTAGGGTACAGAATAGATGCACAGGGACTGCACCCAACCACAAGCAAGGTTGAGGCCATAGTAAACGCACCAGCTCCACAAAATGTTACAGAGTTAAGATCATTTTTGGGGTTGCTTAATTACTATGGAAAATGTTTGGCAAATCTGTCCACATTGCTGCACCCACTTCACCAGCTGCTACAAGCTAAAGCACCATGGAAGTGGTCTCCACAATGTGAAGATGCATTTCAGGGCTGTAAACAACGTCTCTTGAATAGCAAATGCCTTGCACACTATGATCCAGAGAAGCCTCTCAGGCTTGCTTGTGACGCCAGTCCATATGGTGTCGGAGCAGTAATTTCTCATGTGTTTCCATCCGGTGAAGAGCAACCAATTGCTTTTGCATCAAGAACTCTCTCATCTAGTGAGAAGAATTATGCTCAAATTGAGAAGGAAGCATTGAGCATCATTATCGGTGTCAAGAAGTTCCATAAGTACTTGTACGGTAGAAAGTTTGAGTTGTTGAAAGACCACAAACCACTTCTGACAATTCTAGGCCCCAAATGTGCAGTTCCAACTCTCGCTGCACTTCGCATTGCGTTGCGCTGGTCTTTAATCCTGTTGGCGTACGATTATGACATTCAGTACAGACGATCCAGTGACCACGCCAATGCGGATGCATTGTCACGTCTTCCTTGTGATCATGACACGGATGACGCTACAGATGAAGGCGGAGTACTCTGTGTCTCACACACTGATGAGCTGCCTGTGTCAGCAAAAGACATTGCAGAAGAGACAAGACATGACCCGGTCCTTTCCAAAGTTCTTGATCTGACATTGTCAGGTTTGCCGAAGTTTGTGCCAAATCCAGATCTTAAACCATTCTATCTGAGAAAGGATCAGTTGTCTACAGACCAGGGATGTATTCTCTGGGGGTCAAGGGTGGTTATACCACCAAAGTTCAGACGGAGTCTATTGTCTGATATACATGATGGACATCCTGGAATAACACAAATGAAGGCATTAGCCCGAAGTTTCCTGTGGTGGCCAGGACTAGATCAAGAAGTAGAGAACTTTGTAGGCCAGTGTGCTGCATGTGAGATTACACTGAACAGGCCAGCAGTAGCACCCCTCCATCCTTGGTCATGGGCTACATCACCGTGGGAAAGAATACATGTTGATTTCGCTGAGATCAATAAGCAGCACTACTTGCTGGTAGTGGATGTCTATTCAAAGTGGCTAGAAGTTCTGCCTACACAGCTGACAACAGCTGAGAAGACTGGACATCTTCTCAGAAACCTATTTTCATCCTATGGCCTGCCAAAGGTGTTGGTGTCAGATAATGGCCCTCCATTTACATCAGTAGAGTTTGAGCAGTTCCTCAAGAATAATGGAGTCCGCCATGTTCTATCACCACCCTACCATCCTGCATCCAATGGAGCAGTGGAGCGAGCTGTGCAGACATTCAAGAAAGCCTGGACTTGACTGGAAGCTCAGTCTGTGTCACCCCAGCAACGGCTTGCTCGGTTCCTGTTCACATACAGAAACACTCCTCACACAGTCACTGAGCGCACCCCGGCTGAAATGTTTCTAAAGAGACTACCTCGCACTCGCCTGTCATTATTGAAGCCGGACATATCGGAAGTAGTGCTCAAGCATCAGCTACAGCAGAAAAAGGCTCATGACAAGCGACCAAAGCCACTCCGGATGTTTAAACGGGGAGAGAGGGTGTTAGTTCGGGATTTCAGACATCCAAAGAAGCTGTGGGTTTCAGGGACGATTCTGCAACGAAGAGGATTTCTGACCTATGAGGTACAAGTTGATCATCGTCAAGTCAATGTGCATGTGGATCACCTGCGTGCATCTAAAGCTTCATATTCACCAAGCAGAAGGGATGACGATGATTTCTTGGAGTACTCAGCAGGCTGTGGGGATCCAGTAGAAAGCACAGAGCCAGAAAATGTTGCTGCTGGTCCATCTTCGGAAGTGCAACAAGAGCGGCGCTATCCAGAAAGGCAGCGGACAGCACCAACTAGATTGAATCTCTAAGTGTTCATTAGAGATGAGTTATGAATACAGTATTCATGTTCTGAGTGCTTACTGTTAGGTTAATGAGGTTTGTATATGTGGTATAATTTTAGCACTGCATATTATGTTACAAAATAGTGATAACAGTACAGTTATTTCTTGTTATGGGTTCAAATCTAGGGGGAAGGAGTGTAGTAGTTTATACTGTACGGTAATGATAGTATCAGTACTAGAGTAAATATGGTAAAGGGGATGGGGCACTCTCGCCCGGAACTTATCTGTATCAGTGAAGTACTACGAAGTAAACAGCACTCACCTTGGCTCCGTCTCTGCGTGTGTTATTGTTCCTTCACAAATATTACATTTGGATTTGCCTTTTGCTCATCTTTTGTTTATTGTATTTTTTCTGTGGAAGCTCCCTTTTGTTTCCCTTTTGTTGTACTTTTAAACTTGGACTCTTCAGTAAAAGCACCTCTTGATCAGTCATCTAAGCCTGCAAGTTATTCTTCTGCCCTTGGGTCTAGCTGCTGTTTGTCATCCACAAGAGATAGAAGCATTGATAATCCACATGGAAAATAACATGAACATCAAACATCAAACAGTATATAAATAAAAATGGCCTAACATTACCGAATAAAATGTTCACCTAGGAAGAGTTATAGGACTGTGAAGCTGTAGGGGTGTTTATGGACTCAATCTACTCCATCTATGGTTTGAATATTGTTCTGAATTCAATATGTCATAAAGCCAGAATTAAAAGGTGTTTAACCCTCTGAGGTCGACAAACGCGCAGGCGCATTTTGCTGGATTTTCTCCACATTGTAGCACTATAAACTTAAATTACTCCGTCATTTATGGTCATACAGAAAAAAGAAATATAAAAAAAGAATCTGTGATATTTCTACTTTTGTATGTGTCCACTTACAATCAAATCAAAACATTGTGCTTTTGTAAAATAAAGAAAATAAACAGGGTGTGCGTTCTGCCTCTCCGTCGTGGTGAACTTTTTTTTCTTGAGCACGTCTATAAACTGAAACAAAACTCAGCGAATACAATCACCAGGTAACCATCATCACCTGATCTCATTTCACTTTAGCTTTCTTTGCTGCTGCAAATGTGTTTGACAAACACACTGTCACAGCAGCCAAAAAAAGACAAAACATAAAAGAAGAGTTAAGAGCCCAACTAATGGAAACACCAGTCACTGTTATGGTGACTTCAAATGAAACACATTAGAGTTAAACCTCTGTTAATTCTCAATAAAAACTTTTGTAGACGTCTGACAGAAATAAAGTCAGTCTGGTTAGTAATAAGTGAAGCTGGTAATGCTGTTTGTGGAGTTGTTTAATCCTCCTCTGCTGAGATCTTCACAGATTTAATGTCTTCTTTTCTCTTCAGTTGATTTCATCTAAGGCTGTGTCTGAAGTCAGTTGTAGTTCTTGTGTTTCTGCTCGTCTCTTTTTCTGTTCTCTTCTTTCCTTCAGTGATTCTGCTTGTTAACAGGCTTATTAAGGATGAGATGACTCCATATTTAATATACACAGACTTTGTGGCTCAGATAAGGTCCAGTTCTGGTTTATTTCTTTGCTCTTGGCTGACATGTGGCATTTCTATGTCCTGCTTGTGGCCAAGATCTGGTAAACAGGAGCGGTCCAGTCAAGTGCCATCATTCCACGCTGCATGTGGGCCAGATCCGCATTCCACAAGTGCCAGATGTGGGCCGGATCTGGGCCGAAACAATGTTGCTATGTGGGTTGTTATCTTATCCAGCACTGCGCATAGCTTATGCCTACAAGGCACAACAAACCTGGTGTTCATTATATTATATATTGTTGGAAACATTTGTGTGTGTGTGTGTGTGTGTGTGTATTCTGTGAATTTTAAAAAGCAATTTTAACCAGAAAAATCTAAGATTTATTCCCAAAATCGTGCAGGCCTTTCTCTTGATATCAGTATGTTCACTTTTTTTTTTCAGGGCCCAGATGCCACTGAGGACTTCAGTGAACATGAACATGGTAAAGTGAAAATCAAACACCTTGGAAATGAAAGGTATGTACAATGTTTTTAGGAATGGCACAAAGGTCTCTGTCTTTGGATCACTGTTTTCAATAAGTGCTTTTTTGGCATTTGTTGTGTGTATCTTTGGACTATGTTGTGTTGTAAATAAATCCAAACAATTTAAAAGCCATTCTTTTTTAAATCTCCTCATTTACAGTATTGTGCAAGGTTGCTCAGAATGACAGGGCCTGATAGCTCCTAATAGGGCCGTTAGGGGAGGGTCTTTGTCTTTCTCAGGTGTGAAAACAATACATATTAATGACCTCCGCATAAAGCTTTTTCACACAAAACACGTCATAAAAATTTTAAATCAATATATTGTCTTATCTGAATGAGCAGTCAGGGTGATTTTCACATAGTTTTAGAGCAAATATTCTAGGCTACGTGATACAATTTTCAAAAGTCTTGTGAAGAAATAATCAGTATGGGTTTCATGGCCTTATTTCAGTGAGAATTTTTTTTTGTATTTTCACAAACCACGCATAAATGTCATTATCTCAAAACCACAAACTTTTACATACATGCTGCTGATATATTATCGTAGCAGAGTTTGTGCTGAATATAGTGTAATTAGACTTTAGCCATGAAAATGTCACAAGTAACAGAAATAACCAGAAATGTCAGAGCATGTCAGAACACCTCCAGGGCCCAGAAAACAGCTCAGACCTCAGAGGGTTAAGCAGAAGCTCTGTTTTTTCTTTTGATATATTGCATGTTCAGACATTCATACTACAACATACTCTGGGGGCCATGAATGTTTTGTGATAATGATATTTAAAAAAAATGCTAGTGAGGAAAGAGTTAATAATTATTATCTGCAGTGGAAAGTTTGGAAAGCAGAATTATGATTAATTGATATGTTATATTTATTTATGTTTAACATATATGCTATTAATTTGTGTTGTTAGTGAGATCAAACTTCAGAGGACTTGAGAGGCCACGACAGGCCCCTGAGATGTGTTAGATAGTATAAAAACACTAGCATACACTGGTGACTCCACAGTCCAACTAAATCAAAACACAAATAGAGTTCATTACCTGCAATTTTAATGAAGATGCAATGATGGGCATTTCAGAGTATATAACAGAAGGTATTTCTAATAATGTTTGTAATGTTAAAAACAACAACAACAATATTTTTTTTTTAGACTGTGTTTAATTATTACTGTGCTAACCATTAATTTAATTGAATGATTATTATATTACTGAACACAGTTAAGAATTTACAGTTAGGGTCGCATTACATTTATAAGACACTGTGGCTAAACATTCTGAGATGAATGTTTATTTGTTTATTTATGGTGTAAAAGCATATGAACTTTGTTTGCTCTCTTCCTCAGGTCAATGAAAGTTTTCCTTGTGTAAGGAAAATGGAAAATGGAACATATTTTTACTTCATGTTGTTTGAAAATCTTGGGTGCATAAGATATGCTTTCTTCACTTTGGGGTTTATTTTTTACTGTGCTGTCATATACTTTAATGTTCTTATTGTTCTTGTAATAATTATGGAGAAGACGTTGCACAAGCCCATGTACATTTTGATTTCATGCTTGTCCATCAATTCTGTATATGGTACAGCTGGCTTTTTCCCAAGGTTATTGACAGACCTGCTCTATGATGCACATATAATCTCCTTTGAAGCATGTATCATACAGAGTTTTGTCATTTACTCATATGCAGCTTTTGAGCTTACAATATTGATGTTAATGGCATTTGATAGGTTTGTTGCAATCAGTAAACCTTTGCATTACAACAACATAATTACCACACGGTTTCTAACTTTTCTAATAGTTATAGCATGGTTTTATCCAATTACTTTTGTTGGTATTAGTGGTCTTTTAACTGCAAGGCTGACAATCTGTGGTAACAAATTGCTAAAGGTGTACTGCCACAACTATGAAATTGTCAAACTCTCATGTGTGAACAATAATATTAATAATATTTATGGCCTGATTGTAACGATCACAACAATTTGTATCCCTTTGAGTTTTATATTTTATACCTATGCCAGAATTATTATAATTTGTCAAAGAAGCACACAAGAGTTCAGGAGCAAAGCATATAAAACTTGTATTCCACACATGGTGATCCTTTTAAATTTCTCAGTTGCACTTTTTTGTGAGCTTACCTTGAGTCGATTTGTGAATGGGGAACTTCCTATAGCGCTGAGTGTTGTCATTTCACTTGAATTTATTATTATACCACCCTTTGTAAACCCTATTGTTTATGGACTAAACTTTCCTGATATTCGCCAAAAAATTAGGCATCTTATAAAAGCCTCCAAATAGCCTGCTTTGTTTCTGTTGTAATACTGTAACACAGAAAATCAAGTTTGAAGAAATTTAAAGATAATTGTTCAATCAAGTAGTCACTCACCTTCTAGTTGTGAGTGACTGCTAAATGTGATAGTTTTCACCCTTCTGAATTATATACAGATTTCCTTTAAATTACCTCCTCAGTAAATACTGTACATTTGTGTAAAAAAAAAAAAAAAATGTATAAGGGATTTAGAAACACAATCAGAATTGACTGAATAAAGAAGCCATCAATATCATATGAGCTTGGATTAATAACTTTACTATAGAATATAGCTAATATAGCTAGAATATAGCTTAACTATAGAATATGAGCTTCAATTAAATCTTTTAAAAATGACAGACTATTAGTGTAACTAATTCTTTATAATTGTATCATTTAAAAATAAAATAATTGACATTGTGTTATTCTGAATGCAAAGCATTACACTGTCAGACTGAACCTGGCTTATTTGTATTTAAGGATTTAGGAGAACTTCAAACAATAGCTGTCAACATACTTTAAATCAAATAATTACAAATCATGATATTTGGTGTAGTTGTATCTATTTTCAACATAAATAATAATAATTAAAGTGATTAAATGCTAGAATACTAACACTGTTCTGTTTATAACCAGCATATGTACATGTTATATGTACATTTAAATAGTATATTAATTATTTGCTTATACTTTCTAAGTGAACTTATAAGCTTGTTTCTGTATTAGTTAAAAATAGTAGCTGAAGTGTTAATGTAATATTATTCATTAGTCTTGCATTACTTATTAATGACGGACCGTTATTCTAAAGTTTTACCATGAAATGGAGTAGATGGATTTAAACCCACTTAGCCACTATAAAATCTCTGTGCTGCACAGCCTTGACAACACAACTATGTTTGGAAGAACAAAAAAATATTATAATTTTTATTTTGGGGTGAACTTTTCTTGCATTCAGGTGCACTCAGTCAATTTTTGTTCATGTAAAATAAAACATACATATAAAGTGCTGTTCAAAAACTGTCTATATGTATGCATGTGTTTTGACCACAATGTGTTTTGGAAAAACTCAGACCTGTCATCATTTAGAAAATATTTTGATATACGCCTAGATTACATGCTTTTGCATTTCTTTGCCTTCCATATGGTCATTCTCCCACTCACTGCCATTTAATCAAATTGGGGATGCAAACAGGGCAGACAAAGACCTATAGCAAGTATATGTTTGTTTCTATAATAATGTCCCAAGCCGCATTAATAGTTCTAAAGTTGTGCTTTCAAATTAGTAATGGCTGCTTGAGTGCAAGATACATAATTTGAATTATTTATTTTTATTTATTTATTTTTTTAAATTTTGGGGCACCATTGACATTTTTAGTATTGGAAGTCAATGGTGCCCCAAAATGGCTTGGTTACAAACTTCCTTCAAAATATCTTCCTTTGTGTTAAGCAGAACAAAAAACCAATTATACATGTTTGGAAAAACTTGAGGGTGAGTAAATGATGACAGAATTAAAAAAAAATTCTGTGAACTATCCCTTTAAATGCATGAAGGTTTTGCCAATCATTATTACATTTTTGGGTCTTTAGCATCCCAGATCTATATCTAACATGGATGGAACTCTACCTGTCGCGATAATAGAAAACTCAATCAGGAGATTAGAGCTTGGAAGGGTTCAGTTTAAGAAGATTTTTTATATCATCATCATTGTCCTCGATAGAACTAATTTCACAATATATTCAGCATCTGGCTCATATTTGCGAACTGAAACATAATCTCAAAACTATAATTTTCAACATCTTCAAATATCAATATTTTAATCGCTGACAGCTTCTCCACCAGATCCACCATCAAGTGACAGTGACATTATTTTATTATGTTCAGTACTTGCTCTGCAGTAAATCGCTGAGCCATTTCAATTTTTGCTGTTGATACTTATTATTATTTTGTTTTCTGCCTGCGGTAACTATGAGTGAAACATCACTTCATCATTGTGTAGCAGGCACAGGATATAGACTACAACGTCGGTCAGACGTTGGATTTTGGTTGAAAATGAAAGTTGGGTTGATGTCTGAATCCAATGTTTGTTTGACGTCAAGCTCCAGCGTTGGACAGTCGTTGAATTTTGGTTGGAATAAACCAAACAAAAAGGTGAAATGCATGGCCATACACTTATTACCAGCTTCACTTAAAACTAACCAGATTTACTTTATTTAATTTCCATTTTAATGAAATCATATTTTGTATTTTAAAGTCACCATGATGGTGGTTAGCGTTTGCTTTAGTTGTGCTCTTGACCCTTGACTCTTTAATATAATAATTGTGTGTTTATAAAGCACAATTGTTGTAGCTAAAAACGCCATTAGAAAATGAGATCAGGTGATGTTGACTGTCATAATGTAATTGCGTGAATCCCTGATCTTTTTCAGCGTCTAGTGCTTTGATTATATAGGACTTGTGGTTTTAATATTGTTTTATTCATAATAGAAGCCATTTGATTCTACAGCATATCTAGTAGTGTTCTTTATCAAAAAATATACTTGGTTTTTAAAACTATTTAGTGCACAAAAACCTTTCATCTATGGCATTACTTAGACACACACATACATCAAGACACAGCATATGAATCTCAACAATGGTGACAATCAAACAAAATATCCAGATAATCAGATCAACTCTGAGCATAAAACAAGCTACAAAAAATCCAGCTGCATAATTTAGTAATGCCGCAATGCATGCTAGGAGATATGGGTGCGTTTTGATTGGTGGTACCCAGCATGCACTGCAGCATGAAGCATTTCATTGATTGTCACCATTGTTTAGAGTCATACACTGATTCTTGATGGCTAAGTAATAATGTAGAGGAAAAAATTGAATGCACTAAATGTTTTTGAAATCCTTTATATTTTATAAACAACATTGCTCTCATGCTGTAAAATTAAATAGCTTCTATTATAAAACAACATTAAAAACACAAGTCCAATATAATCAAAACATCAGATTCTGAATAAGATCAGGAATTCAGGCAATCACATTATAATGACTTCATCATCAATAAACAGCCAACATCACCTAATCTCATTTCTCTAGGCTTTTTTGCCGCAATAAATGTGCTTTATAAACACAAAATTATAGCAGCCAGAGAAAATGCTATACTAAAAAGTCAAGGGTCAAGAATCCAACTAAAGCAAACGCTAACCACCATCACGGTGACTTTAAAATACAACTATTCATTTCTTTAAACCGGAAATTAAATCAAGTAAATCTGGTTAGTAATAAGTGAAGCTGGTAATGCTGTTTGTGGAGTTGTTTAATCCTCCTCTGCTGAGATCTTCACAGATTTAATGTGCTGCCATGCATGTCATATATTTTTGCGGTGCTTATTCCAACCAAAATTCAACATCTGTCTGACGTTGGAGCTTGATGCCAAACAAACGTTGGGTTTAGACGTCAACCTGACTTTCATTTTCAACCAAAATATGATGTCTGACTGACGTTGGATTAGTTGGAGTCCAACGTCTTCCTGACGTCACATTGACGTACTGTGCTTGCTGGTCAAAGTCTTAATAATTCACAAGATTTAACAAGTTGTCAAATTCACACAATACTCGTACATATTTGTATACTCGTACACAATCCTGCAGCTTTTACTCCTAGTGCTGTCATTGGCTACTGCCTCAATTCCTGTACATATTTATTTGCGATATTTGTAAATCAGTTGCGCCCCTTCTTGGAAACTAGTCGGATGTCCCACACACTGTCAGAAAGTTTATATTAATTGCATTGTATTTATTAAAATTATTACAAATTGGTCCCTGTCTGTTTATGTTCCAATGATACATGATGTCTCTCCACAACTCATAACCTACCTCTGTTTGCAAGAGTGGAAAAGCTTATCTGACTTGTCACATGACATAATATATTCGATTATTTTGTCATAATCAGATCAGTTACACTGCTGATAACTGTCCCGTTTGCATGACATACTTTTATTCATAGAAATGCCCACATATCAGTGAACTTATTACATAAAAATGCTTTTAACATTTAATTATGCAACACTCTTTACAGAAAAATATCCCACAGTTATGGATAAACTCACAACATCATCATCAAGTGCTGTGCCTTGCTGGGCACATTGGGCAACAAGTGTCCTCCAATGTATTCGATCCGTGGCCAAGTTCTCCACATCTTCCCATGGGACACTGACATTCTTCAGATCTTGAAACATCTGTCTCCATGTTTTCCTTGGTCTTCCCTGTCTCCTGCATCCTCCTGGTGGTGTCCACTTCATCACTGTCTTTGGTTGTTGTTGTTTGGGCATGTGTAGGATGTGTCCACCGATGTGCACCCTTTGCTCTGTCACAGTTTCTGAAAGTCTTCATGTGGAGTCCCACTCCTCCTTGTGATCTCTTTGATATATGCAGAACCAATAATTGAAAATAGTGATTTATCTTTTTCCATATTATTAAAGCATTTTGTTTTCTCTTTTCAGCTTCATAAACTGTACTTGATTTCTGCCTAATGCCTTTATCAAAAAAGCGTCACTGCTCATCAGGTGTTTTGCTAAAGGACATATTCATTGCATAGTTACAATAAAAGTGACCAATAATCACAAGGATATAGAATGAAAGTTGAGAATGTAAAATGTTGTGCTTACGGTTTTTCCCATTTGTTCTTTAAAGCGAAGAAACAAATATATTTTCACATAACAAAGTTGAATCTCATCTCTTTGTTTGTAAAAATATAACTTCATCATAGCGATTTTTTTAATTTACTGTATGTGTCACTATAATAGATTGCCCCTGATAGATTGCTGATAGATTGTCAGCAGTCTTTTGTTTTTAAATATAAGTTTTATAATTTAATTAGAAGGAATACATGTTTAATAGCCCAAATAATACATAATTTAAGGTATCTATCCCTGCAGCCAGAACCAGAAGAGATCTGTCATCATTTACCATAAATGGGCAAGTAAATGCCACGCATCTGTTCAGCTGGGTTGTTATTGGCTGTGACTTTATCGCAGAACTCGCTGTGATTGGACTATCGTTTAACCCATATAAATCGCCGCTTCATGTTACAAAGTATGTTTTGGTGTTATTATTACGTTAGTTATACATTAAGTTAACTATAAAGTGTCTCTATGTTGTGAGAAATTACTCCTTTACCGAGATCCTAACCCTAACCCTAAGCATGTCTGCACATTTCAATGAACTACAGCACCATTTTTCATGTTCCATTGATAGAATGACAGAGATATGTGGGAAATGTAGTTTAAAACGTTTTGTAATGAAGCAATAAATGTTAAATAAATAATATCTTTAATGGACAACTGGATATCTAAATTTGTTCATTGTGCAAACCTTTATGACACATATGAGGGACAGGCTGAAATTTGATATTTTACTGTGAGCACTTTAAAAATAACCTTTAAGCCAGCTTTCCATATGTCTGAAAACTCTGGCCAACATTATTTGTTAAACATAGCATTAAGCAGTTGTCCTGACAATTTTCTCTTTGATACACTAACTGGACTTTGAGTTACAGCCATTTGAAATGTGCATTTTTTTGCTCTTCTGGGGGCCGTTGCTGGGCCCCTGGGGGTGGAAGGGCAGTACAATCTACACAGATCTACACACACTATTTCTATTACACAAGGCTAATGCACCATTCAGTAAAACAACAAAAAACAGTGCCAACATTTCCTTTTCACCCCCTCTGATTGATGCTTATATGCCTGACATCAGTAATGTCTATGCTTTCATTTTAAAAGCAGTAGTAGATGTACTAGAATGATCAACATGGATCATCTTCAATTATGCTTGAAGTATTTATAGCAAGATAGCCCACTGCAGCCTCTTGTTTATTCACAGTTTCCCTTTATTTAAAAAAACTGGCATACATGCAAGTATGTGCAACTTTTGTTGCATTGTTGTCCCAAATATCATTAACCAGATCTAATTTTTTATGTCCTAAGTAAAAGATTCATGGTAATTAATAATATGTAGTTGTTTTTAAATTATGAACTAAACTAAATAAATAAGAAATTAAAATTTCTCAAATACAATTTTCTGTACCAAACACCACTTTCAATACACAATATTCACCATACTTTATTACACAACACTTTATTAGAGGACACAGCATAAAGTTGATAACGTAGCATAAAGACAAATGAGACCACGGCCCTTATATGTGCCGAAAGTTCCCACTACTCCCTTTCGAGATCAAGTGGTGAACTTGCAAGCGCTGCCCCTGGAGGACTCAACCCTAGCTTTTCTCTGTCCAGTCCGCGCCTTACGGACTTATCTGGACAGAACGCAAAGCTTTAGAACCTCAGATCAGCTCTTCATCTGTTTCGGAGGCCTGCAGAAAGGGAAGGCAGTCTCTAAGCAAAGGTTGGCCCACTGGATAGTGGATGCCATCATCTTGGTGTACGATACCCAAGGTGTACCTTGTCCCCCAGGGTTGCATGCCCACTCCACCCGGAGTGTTGCTGCTTCCTGGGCGCTGGCACAGGGTGCCTCGCTGGCAGATGTTTGTAGAGCTGCAGGTTGGGCGACACCTAATAGTCTGCTAGGTTTTATAGCTTACGTGTTGAGCCAGTAGCTTCTCAGGTGCTCTCTTCAAATAGAGGGCACCCTTGAGTCAAGCAAGCTCATGTCGGC
Source organism: Abramis brama (assembly GCF_963993115.1). NCBI lineage: Eukaryota > Metazoa > Chordata > Actinopteri > Cypriniformes > Leuciscidae > Abramis > Abramis brama. The sequence goes on from NC_139972.1 coordinate 34,566,442, forward strand.
TTGCTACGTGTATTCTCACAATAACCCTCGTTCCCTGAAGGAGGGAACGGAGACTTAGTCCCCTTGCCACTATTACTGGACCACCGCTGACCGGTGGTCCCTTCAGGGAACAAGGGTTACATTGGTAACCGAGACGTTTCTTGCTCTTCCCTGTACATGTCTCTATCGTGTTCATGTTCTTCTTCCTCGTCTAAACAGTTTGTTCAGTTGTACCCTACAGTACAACAGATGAACAGAAGATGTGATCACTGATGTGGTGTAGCTTTTTCTCAATCAGAGGAAGAAGTCTCAACATCCCATCGTCAGGTGTTCTCCAGTCCTGGTCTGAAAGTAAAACAAAAACACAAACCATTCAAATTAAGTTGTTTAATGGACAGTCAGGTCGAAGCCACTTTCGTATTACCCCCAACTTGCACTACTTTACTTAGACATAAAGAATTTTCTGTTGTTGTCCTAATTAATAATTCTTAATTGAATTCAAGTTCTGAATTCTTTCTTTTCGTTTCATCTAAAGGGAAGCACATTCACGAACCAAGTTTAAACAGATCGATAATAATCAACATTTAATCAGCAACATTTTGAAAGTAGAGTTAATATAGGATGTTAAGGGAACTCGATTGAAACTATGCTTGGCGTTAAATTATTCTTTTTAAGGAAATGGAACCTCAAGTTCACCGTAATTGTGCAGGATCGAAAAGGGATGATTATAAAGCCCTATTCGCACTGGATTAGTAATATCTGGGGACCTTGTGTGATTTAGAAATTGCTCCCCGACATCTGAATTTCGTGTGGTGCATTCGCACGGGATAAGCGAAGCCTGTGATTTTACTCGAATTTACTGACTTATCTCCCGGATATGATGTCAATAATAGGCTATTGCTTGGACATTTCTTGTCGTTATAGGTCTAGCTGTATGATATATCATAAACAGAAGAATGTTCCTTACCTCATGCTGCTATATATGTCATTCATCTCCATCTAATCATTCTTTTTGTTTTTGCTCTTCTGATGATTTTCAGCTTTCTCTTTCTGCAAATTGTATAGTTGTATGGTGTATAGCGATATGACCCAGCACCCAAAATACTATCAAAACACTCCAACACAGCCTCCATTCTTCACAAAAGATGGATAAAAAAGCGCACAGGAAACAAAAACCTTGAAAATATTATAAACGACCCCGTCAAATCACAGAGATGCCAATTCGCACATGACTAATTTATCACAGGTGATTTTTAACTTAATATAAAATTATCACAGGACCTCGGTGTTCGGCGAAATATGGTTGGTCATTTGCGGGGGAATTTTAACTTGACAAATTACAGACATGGCCGATTCGCATGGGATTAAGATCACAGACAACCTCCGCAATTATTACAAATGACTAGAGGTCACCAGGTAATACTTATCCTGTGCGAATAGGGCTTTTGTCAGACGATGAGTTTTATCTCACCGATAGTTGCACTGAAAAAAATGATACTTTGGATTAACTTAAAAAAATTGATGTAATTTGTTACAGCTAATTGTTTTAGATTTTCTCAAATTGTATTTATGATTTAGTTAAAACCATGAATTTTGATTTAATGTCAAACCAAAATTTTAATTTTTTCCAACTCAACTCAAGAGTGTTAAAGTTAATGAGATAATTAAGTGATTAATTGAGTGATGATTGACTATTATTGAAGACACCTGATGTTAACAAGCAGAATCACTGAAGGAGAAAATCACAAATTGTAAGTTACCATTATGGTGATGGGTGTTTGCTTGAGTTGGGCTCTTGACCCTTACATTATTAACTTTAGATTTTGCTTGTCTGCTGTTATTGATTTATAACAGTCAGATGCACAAAGAGACAATGTGATCTGATGGTGTTGGTTATGTTTTGACATAATCATGTTGTGATCCAAAAAATGAAACTTATTGAGATAGTTTGGTTTAACTCGTTAATTACAGCAGCTCTGTGATTCTACAGCATATGATTTTCAGTATTTTCCATATAATCCAAAATATTTAATAAACCTTGTTCTGATCAAAAGACTTTCAAATGAATTTATTTAGAAACACAGACATCAATAATCAGCCTGTGAATCTCAACAATGGTGACAATAATAAAGCATGTTGCAGGGGCTGCCACCAATCACAACTCATTAATGGCTCCCATCATGCATTGCGGTATGAATAAATTATGATCTGAATTGTCTATGTAATTTACTTTTCCTAATTGAATATTCTGCTCGTCACCATTGTTGAGATGCATAGACTGAATCTTGACGTCTGTGTGTGCCTAAAAAGAAGCTTTGTTTTTGTTTTGTTTTTCAAAACAACCTTTAAGAAATCCTTTGTATTATATCTAAAATTCTGGATATTTATGCAGAATCACAGTTATTCTGTAGTCAATAACATAAATCTACGTCAGAAATAAGGGTCTTAATGAGTTCAGTGATCAAGTTCAAATTATGATTGTCATAATATAACCAACACCATCAGATCACTTTTTTTCTTTGTTCATCTGAGAGTTATAACTCAGGTACAACAGCCAAACAAAATCTAAAGTAAGCATATAAGGGTCAAGAGCCCAACTAAAGCAAACACCCATCACCATAATGGTAACTTACAATTTGTGATTTTCTCCTTCAGTGATTCTGCTTGTTAACATCAGGTGTCTTCAATAATGGTCAAACATCACTCAATTAATCACTTAATTATCTCATTAACTTTAACACTCTTGAGTGTTAATTTAACACTGGAGTTTTTGCTGTGTACTTTGGGTTAAGGTAAAACGTTGAGTTGGAAAAAATTAAAATTTTGGTTTGACATTTAATAAAAATTTATGGTTTTAACTAAATACAATTTGAGAAAATCAACAAAAAAATTAGCTGTAACAAAATTACATCAATTGTTTTAAGTTAATCCAAAGTATAATTTTTTTCAGTGATACACTTACTTGAAGACAGAAGGTATAAACTGAAAATCACAATTTTCCATTGGACCAATGTAAATATATATTTTGAATGAATTGCACTGATGTTTCACTTTTTTCAGTGTGTGCACAGGTCACTCCAGTGATGAGCTGAGCATGCGTGCTTGACGCTTGCTGCAGTAACCGTTGAAATTGGCTTCATACTGGTAAAAAGGGTCTGAGCTGAGTGCCCAGAGTTTAAAATTAACAGCTGTCACCAGTCAATGCTGGTAACATTTTTAATTGGCCAGTAAAATTAATTGCAGTCTCAATGTAGCTAACAAGACGTTGTACATGTAGGCTACCCATCCCATCCCATCCCAACCCTAGTAAACACAGGATTATAGTCTACATCTTAAAAATTATGTTACGGTAGAAAAATATTTTGGCCGGCATTTTGTTTCTGTTACCCACCATTGGTCGACGAGCCAAAAGTTGTAAGTGCGGTAGGATGCCTGCAAAATGACTAGGCCTAATTGCGGTTGCCACGACTCAGCCGATGCCGCGACTCGGTCAAGAGCGCCTCAGGTTTTACGGAAGTGGCCCGCTCCTAATTGCTAGCTGGGGAGAGACTCAGGAAGATTGTAACTTTTAGAGGCACCTGGACGTTTCTGAATGGGTAGTGGATACATGGATATCGTTGTTGAGTTACATTGATTAATCTCATCGACTGTCATGTTTAACTTTTACACAAGTTGACAGTTCCCTGAGGTCTTTATAAGACAGCTGTGACATTTTTTGGTCAAAGATTGTTCTGTGCTCATCTGTGCAGCCAACAACAGAACAATTTGCATGCTTTGCTCAAACTTTTGCCATTGCATTAGAACTGGTTACACTGTTGTCGCTTGTGAAAGCCAAATGGCGGAAAAGTGCAGATTAAGGGGCGGTAATATTACACTGTTAACCCTTGCTGTAAAAAAAGGCTAAATTCTGACAATATCATACCATTTTCCATTAAAACAGTAATATACTGTAGAAAACAATGCATTCTCGGTTATATTTGTCATTTTATTTTTGAGAAAATAGCCTTCAGGAATATTCTGTGAGTTAACAGTGCTGAAAGTCGACACTTAGAGGCTGTTTTCAAAATCACACCCTATACCCTTATTCACTATTCCCAAAAATAATTTATTGTCCACTTGACAGAGTGAATGAAAAAAAAGTGAGTGAATTGAGGCACTGATGAACACCTGATAAGCAGAATCACTGAAGGACAGAACTACAACTGACTTCCAGCCACACTGTGTATGAAAACAGTTTACAAACCAGTTAAAGATTATTTATTTTATACATGTACAAAAGTTCTTGTTGAGAATTAACAGATATTTAGTTGTTGATGTTTTATTGAATATAATAAAGTTTGTCACCATGATGGAGATCAGTATTTGCTTTAGTTGGGCTCTTGACTTTTTACTATCAGTTATTTTTGGGCTGCTGTAACTGTGAGTTTATAAAACACATTTGTTATGGTAAGCAAATGTCAAGAGGAGGTTAATCAGGTGTTTCTTGGCTTTTGTGATGATGTAATCATCCTGGACATTTGATCTCATGTTATACATATATATGTATATATCTATGAATCTACAATATTAAGTTCAGCAAAGTTCCTGAAACTTGCAGATGACACAACAGTCATCGGCCTTATCCAAAATGATGAGAAGTCTGCTTACAGACTGGAGGTTAAACAACTGGCTGTATGTTGTAGTCATAACAACCTTGAGCTGAACATGTTCAAAACAGTGCAATGGAATCATTAAGGTCCCCCATTACTCAGGACCTGAAATGGGACACTCAACAGAGGTTATACTTCCTTCACTAGCTGAGGAAGTTAAACCTGCCAGAAGAGCTGCTGACACAGTTCTACTCCACCGTCATTGAGTCTGTCCTGTGCTCATCTATAACTGTCTGGTTTGGTTCAGCCACCAAATCAGACATCAGGAGACTTCAACGGACAGTGGTTCCCCCTTGTCCACCCTCCAAGATCTTTACACCTCCAGAATGAGTTGGACCACTTTGGACCCCACCCACCGAGCACCAGAACAGCCAGGAACAAGAACAGTTTCCCCCCTCAGGCTTTATTCAGTTTGAACAGTTAAAACTCTCATAACTAGCCTGGATGCCAGCCGAACTTAGCCCCGCCCACAAAATGTTTAGGTCGGGAAGTTCGGTCTGGACTCGATCCGTTGAGGAGCTATTATGCCCGAACAAAAATTGTTCGGACCAATCAAATTGTCAGGGCGGGCTTTATACGATGATGGACAGATGAGCAACGTAACGTAATCATCCACGTCACCAATGAGCGCTTGGGTTGAATTAGTTTACAACAAAGATGACTGCCGCTGGAGAATTGTTATTTCACGAGTTCACACTTACAAATAAGTCAGATAGAATAAATGCATATTTGGCGTGCTGTCCGAGGAGAGGCTCCGGGCTCGGTATTCGGAGAAATTTTAGGTGAGTTGACAGAGTGAATAATATACTTCCTCTCATGCTGATAGTGTAGACCGTAGATGGTCATTGTTTGATGACAAGTTATTTGGATTGATTATTTGAACGTGCTCCTCTCGAACTTTGTTTATAAAACATTATGTGTAGATTCCGCCATCGCAACTGTTATAGAAGATATCGACAGTGCATTCATTTTAAAAGAGGAACAGAGAACCGCGATCAAGGCATTTGTCGATCAGAAACATGAATGAAAAACATACATCACTTACTCCGTTGCTCTGATTGGTTGTAGGCAGAGCCGTTGACTATCCAATTGAGTGCAGAGGCATTTTCCTTCCTGGTTCGGTTGAAACACCCCCATAATCAAAGCTCAAAGGAGCAGTATCAGACTCACATTCTGACTAGAATCTGAGTATGCCGACGTCAGGCTATCTCATAACTATTGTCTATCATTACTAACAATTTGTACACAACATCTCAAAATTGTACATCTGTACATAACATCTTAAACTCTGTACCTGTAAATAGCATGTCTGTACATTAATAAAACTATATATATTGTGACCATTAACAAACAGCCATTGTCATCTGATCCTGTTTTCTTTCAGCTTTTTTGCCATAACAAATCTATTTTAAAGACACAGCTATCGCAGCCAAAGAAAATATATTGTTCAAGGGTCAAGAGCCAAACTAAATTAATCACTGATCACCATCATGGTAACATCAAATGAAAATAAAATGACATCTAAACCTCTGCCACCTTTTAATAAGAACTTCTGTAGTCTGACAGAAATAAAGCCAATCTGCTTAGTAATAAGTGAAGCAGGTAATGCTGTTTGTGGAGTTGTTTAATCCTCATCTGCTAAGATCTTTTGCTAAGATTTAATGTATTTTATCTTGATTTCATCTTTTTTTTCTGTTCTTCTAGTTCTTCTTTCCTTCAGGGATTCTGATTGTTAACAGCAGGTGTTCATCAGTGTCTCAATTAACTTTGTCTCAACTATGAAATTATTCACTCAGTCAAGTGGACTACAGTATATTAGTGAACTAATGTAGGGAATAGTGAATGAGGGTATGGGGTGTGATTGGGAACACAGCCTCTGAGTGTGGACTTTGAGCGCTGTTAATTCACAGTATATTCCTATAGGCTACTTTCTCGAAAACAATAAATATCACCCAGAATGCTTTCTTTTTTTTCTATGGTATATTGCTGTTTTAATGGAAAACAGCATGTTACTGTAAAATGTGGCAGTTTTTTTCCCAGCAATTTTTTACAGTGATGTACACTGTTAGACCTTACCAGGTTTAACACTGCAAAACACTGTTGCCAGTAATTTACTGTTAATCGTACAGTTCTTTACTGTAATCTACAGTATGTTACTGTAAAAAAGCACTAAATTAAAACTAGAGTTGACTAATTTCACTTGCAGAAACCGACTGCCTTAAATTGACCAAATGTCATTTAAATGCATTAACAAAAATGTATAATGCATAAATAATGTGAGCAAATTACTGTGAACTTATTTCATTTGAGACCACTAAAAAACTAACATAAAAAGATTTCCACTGGACCACAAATACACAGTCACCGCCTGTTAAATACAGCAACATGCAGCATATCATCAATGTTTAATTCACACAGTTAACCATGCATTCACACATGGTTAGTAAATGATTGCAGTTATATTGATTATGATGCCAAAATCATAATTTAGCCTGTTCATTCACTCAGACTACACACTACATCTCATTCATAGATTAATCATGTATCAAAAGTGTTACATTACCATATCACTGTTAAACTACATCAATGAGTTACACTGATGAATTTTTTTAGCACATCATGTACAACCAAAGAAACAGAGCTACACTGTATTGTAGAAACACAGAGATATCAAAAATTAGCACGTGATTCTCAACAATGGTGGCAATCTTTTTTTTATTCATGCAGCAGTGCATGCTGGGAGCTTTATACTATCCTGGAACCCAGCATGCATTGTGACATGAAACTTTTGACTGTCACCATTGTTGAGAATCATGTGCTGATTTATGATGTCTGTGTGTGTCTGAGTTAAGCAGGAGTTTAAAATGTTTTAATGCACTATATGATTTCAATATTCTTCAGAATAACTAATTGCAGATTTCATGTTGTAGATTAACAGATATATGATAAATATTAAATACCCATAAATTCAAAGCTTATGTACAGGCTATGATCAGAGAATCAGACATATCCAGGATGATTATGGCATCATCTCAACAACCTAAAACATCTGATCAACTTCATCTTCCTCTTTTTCTTGCCATAACAAATGTGTTTTTTTAACTCAGAGTTACAGCAGCCAGAGATAAAGTAATGTTATAAAGTCAAGGGTCAAGAGACCAAAGCAAATACTGATCTCCATTATGGTGACAACAAACTTTATTATTTTCAATAAAATATCACCAACTAAATATCTGTTAATTCTCAACAAGAACTTTTGTACATGTGTGAAAGAAATAATGTTAAACTGGTTTGTAAACTGGTTTCACACTCGGTGGCTGGAAGTCAGTTCATTATTCTTGTGTTTCTCTTTTTTCTGTTCTTGTTTCTCTGTCCTTCAGTGATTCTGCTTATCAGGTGTTCATCAGAGTCTCAATTCACTCACTTCTTTTCATTTACTCTGTCAAGGTGACTATATTAGTGAACTAATGTAGGGAATAGTGAATGAGGGTAGAGGGTGTGATTGGGAAAACAGCCTCTGAGTGTCGATTTTGAGCACTGTTAATTTACAGTATATTCCTGTAGGCTGTTTTTGTTTTCTAAGGTATATTACTGTTTTAATGGAAACTGGTATGATATTGTCAGAATTTGGCCTTTGTTTACAGCAAGGGTTAACAGTGTAGCATGGAAGGCATAACTTTAGAGTGTTAAACTTTTAATTTGGTTATAAAATAATATTAATAATAGTCTGTATATTATTCTGTGTAACATTACACCAGAAAAAAAAAAAAAAAAAAAGAAAGAAAAAAAAACATCTACCTGGAGGGGTTTATAAGACAAATAATCTTTTTGCGAATATCAGGCAGGTTTAAAGCATAAACAAGGGGGTTCAGGATGGGTGGTATAATAAGGAACTCCAGTGAAAGAAAAACTGACAGCCATATAGGAATTTGTAAGGTCACAACTCGACTCAAAGTGACATCAGAAATAACAGCAATTGAGAAAATCAAAAGGACCACTATGTGTGGAATACAAGTTTGAAAAGCTTTGCCCTTGAACTGTGATGAGCTTTTTTGACAAACAATAAGAATTTTTGCATAAGAATATATTATTAAACTTAAAGGGATGACAGTAGTTGTGATTAATATAAACAATCCTAAAACATTATTAATTATTGTGCTTTCGCAAGAAAGCTTGACTACTTCATAGTTGTGGCAGTACACTCTAAACAATTTGTTACCACACATTCTCAGTTTTGTACCTAAAAGACCACTAATACCAAGTAAAATCATTGGATAAGCCACGTTTATACCTACTGAAACAATCAAAAACCTTGGTGTAATTATGTTGTGGTATTGTAAAGGTTTACTGATTGCAGCAAATCTGTCAATTGCCATTAACATTAATATTGTAAATTCATTTGCTGCATACGTGAAAATGACATAAGACTGTAAGACACATGCTTCACGGGAGATTGAGTGTGTATCAGACAGCAAGTCTATCAGTACTCTTGGGAAAAAGCCAGCTGATCCAAACACAGAGTTGAAAGACAAACATGAAATCAGAATGTACATGGGCTGGTGTAAAGTCCGTTCCATAAATATTGCAAGCATAATAAGGACATTAAATAATATGATAGCACAGTACAGAAAAAATCCTAAACTGAAGAAAGCATATCTTATGTATCCGAGATTTTCAAACAACATGAAGTAAAAATATGTCCCATTTTCCATTTTGCATCAGGCAGAGTTACTTCATTTACCTGAAGAAGAAAGGACACAATGTTTCTATGATTTTTAAACCATTTAAAAAAAAAACAGTTTGCATTATTAACTTGAGAACAATAAAGTTAAATTTGTTAGCATAATTCATTATTTAATGAATTATGAACACACATGAATCATCAATGAACAATACAATATTTATAAATTAACATTAGATTAATATTTACTTTAAAGTGTATACGTATAATATCCAGGTTAATTTGGTTTAAAAATATATTTGTGAGATATCAATAAACAACTTTGAAATGTATTTTGAACATCAGGCAAATTTTTCTATACCTTAAAACACACATGACATAATTGAAATACCTTCTGTGATACAGCTTGAAATAACGTACTCGGTTACCTAATGTAACCTCGGTTCTCTCTAGAAGAGGGAATGAGTATTGCGTAAGTTGCTTACGCATCGGGAAAGTCTTCTTTCTTCGAGATCTGAAGCCAAAAATTATCCTTAATTTTGTATTCATTGTCAACGCAGTGCGGCAGCCGGCAGACCATGGCAGGCTGTATAAGCGTGCTCATTGGCTGCTCAGCGGCAACTGCTTAAGCCTACCAGTGAGCCCTGTGTGACGTCACATCCAATGAGGGCGCTTCGCACCCTCCACACCCCTCTAACCGTTAAGATGGGTGTGGCCAGTGTGTATATAAGGAGGGCTCACAGGCTGAAATATCTGGTTTTCATAGTCTGAAGCACAAAAGCTCGTGGCACGTCACGGCAGGTTACGCAATACTCGTTCCCTCTTCTAGAGAGAACCGAGGTTACATTAGGTAACCGAGTACGTTCTCTTACAAGAGGTTCTCTCGTATTGCGTAAGTTGCTTACGCATCGGGAACCCCTTGTCAACGCCGTGCGCGCCGAGCATCCAGCACATGAATCCCAGGGAGACCGGGGAAAACATAACGCTGAAAACAGGTGGCCGGTCGGAGAAACGGGCCAACACATGTACAAAGCACTTCACTTCGTATATAGATAGAGCGGCACAGCCAGTCTATACATATCAATGTAAACAGTGCGGCCGGCAGCGCGGGCCCACACAGTACATAAGCACATATTAGGGAAAGAAATAGAGCGGCTTTACCAGTCTATTTGTGGGGAGAATAATCCCCGGCGCGACAGAGTGTAAGACGGGCGGCCAGCAGCGCGGGCCAGCACCGGTTCACAAGCGCGTAACGGGGAATAAGGAACAGAGCGGCACAGCCGGTCTGAGTGCAAAATACTCCTTCCCTTGGTGCCATACCAGAAATATCACCAGTATATGAACGTAGTCTGTTCAGTTTAGCCTGCAAGGCAGGAACTTCCAGGTTATAAAACCTCACGAATGTCGATGGGGAGCCCAGCCCGCCGCCATACAAATATCGTGAATAGAAATTCCGCTGGACAAGGCCCACGAAGAGGCCATGCCTCTAGTGGAGTGGGCTCTGATACCCAAAGGGCACTGCAGGTGTTTGGCGGCGTAAGCTGCTGCAATCGCGTCCACTATCCACCTGGACAGGCTCTGTTTCGAGGCGGCGAGACCCTTGGTGCGTCCGCCGAAAGAAATGAAGGGCTGATCGGAACGCCTGAAAGCGGCGGAGCGCGTGATGTAAACTCTCAGCGCCCTAACAGGTCATAGGAGGTTATCACTGTCCCCGTTATCGGATGCTGGCAGAGCCGAAAGGGAGATGATTTGTGCCCTAAAGGGGGTTCCAATCGCTTTGGGGATGTAACCGTGTCTCGGTCTGAGAATGACTTTTGAGTCATTTGGTCCGAACTCAAGACATGCAGGGCTAACAGATAGCGCGTGCAGATCCCCCACGTGTTTTACTGAAGACAGAGCTATCAGAAAAACGGTTTTGAGCGAAAGGTACTTTGGATCCACGGATTCAAGCGGTTCAAAGGCAAAAGCCTTCAGGGCCTCCAGGACCAAGGACAGATCCCAAATAGGAACCGAGGGGGGCCGCGGGTGATTCATCCGTCTTGCTCCTCTGAGGAAACGGATAATAAGCTCGTTCCTTCCTATTGCTCGGCTGCGCGTCGTCTCAGCGAACGCTGCAATAGCCGCCACATATACTTCGAGCGTGGAAGGGGACCTGCCCTTATCCAACAGCTCCTGTAGGAAGGAGAGCACTCGCGGAACCCCACATGTACGTGGATCCAAGCTCTTAGTAGCGCACCATTTAGAGAACACAGACCATTTAGACGCATAGAGCCGCCTCGTGGATACCGCCAACGGGTATCCGTTGATTACCCATGCATGCAGAGACCATCGTTCCGGATGGGGATGCCAGATCGATCCACCGGCTTGAGAGAGCAGATCCTTCCTCACCGGGATCGGCCATGGGGGTGAGTGCGACAGCCTCACTAGCTCTGGGTACCAGATTTGGTTCTCCCAACACGGGGCTATAAGAAGCACTGGGTGGTGCGTTTCCCTGATCCTTGCTATGACCTGTGGTAACAGGGAGATCGGAGGGAAAGCGTACAGCGGGAGGCTGGACCAGATTTGGGACAGCGCGTCCATGCTTTTCGAAAAAAATATCGGGCAATGAGCATTGTCTTTCGACGCAAAGAGGTCGACCTCCGCTCTGCCGAATAGGCGCCAGAGGAACTGGACTGTCTGAGGGTTCAGGGACCATTCTCCCGGGGGAATGTTGTCTCTGGACAGTCTGTCTGGGCCGACATTCAGGTGGCCCGGCACGTGCGCGGCTCTCAGCGAGCGCAACGAGCGGTGAGCCCACACGAGAAGGCGTTCTGTCAGTTTGTACAGGTTCCTGGACCTGACACCACCCTGTCGGTTCACATAGGACACCACGGACATGTTGTCCGAGCGGACTAGCACATGGTGATCCCGTATGAATGGGAGAAAGCGCTTGAGCGCGTTCTCGACCGCTATCATCTCCAAACAGTTTATGTGGAGGCATTTATCCGGGTCTGACCACAGGCCAAAGACCGGTTTGCCCTCAAAAAGAACGCCCCAACCTGAGGTGGAAGCGTCCGTCGAGATAACTTTGCAGTGTGAGACGGCTCCCATTGTCACTCCCCGTTGGTACCAGTCGGCCGCTAACCAGGGCTTCAGTGCTGAAACGCAGCTCTGAGTCACTCTGATTCGAATGCCGCCGGAAGCCCAGGCTCTGTGAGGCACTCGGGCGTTCAGCGAGCGTTGTAGCGGGCGCATACGCGATAGACCTAGCTGAAGCACTGCTGCAGCTGAAGCCATACAACCCAGCATCCTCTGAAATGTCTTGAGAGGTGCGGTGCTGCCCGGCTGGAAGGACGCGGCCAGGAGTCGAATGCAGCGCGCGCGCTGAGTCGACAGGCGGGCCGTCATTGCCACAGTGTCCAGATCCAAACCCAGAAAAGAGGTTGATTGACTGGGCACTAATGAGCTCTTGGTCCAGTTGACCGTGAGCCCCAGGCTTTCCAGGTGGCTGAGGAGCACTGTCCTGTGGGCGATGAGTTCGGCCTCTGACTGTGCTAGAATCAGCCAATCGTCCAAATAGTTCAAAATTTGCATTCCCTGACCTCTCAGGGGAGCGAGAGCCGTGTCCATGCACTTCGTGAATGTACGGGGTGCTAAAGACAGGCCGAACTGCAGGACGGTGTATTGATATACCTGACCGTCGAAGGCGAATCTCAAGAATGGCCTGTGACGGGGTATTATCTGGATCTGAAAGTACGCGTCTTTTAGATCGAGAGAGATAAACCAGTCCCTCGGGCGAATCTGCGCGAGGATCTGCCTGGTTGTGAGCATTTTGAACGGTCTTCTCATAAGAGCTTTGTTCAAATATCTCAGATCCAAAATCATTCTGAGAGCTCCGTCCTTCTTGGGAACGAGGAAATAATGGCTGTAAAAGCCCGACTCGCTCATAGAAGGGGGAAACCGGTTCTATAGCCCCTTTGCACAGAAGTGTCGCTATTTCTGCTCGAAGTAGATGTGCTACTTCTCCATTCACTCTCGTCTTGGTACGCTGTAAAAGACGAGAGTGAATGGCTGTAAAAGCCCGACTCACTCATAGAAGGGGGAAACCGGTTCTATAGCCCCTTTGCACAGAAGTGTCGCTATTTCTGCTCGAAGTAGATGTGCTACTTCTCCATTCACTCTCGTCTTGGTACGCGCCTGAAAGCGCAGGGGGCGGCGAGCGAACTGCAGAGTATAGCCCTTTTTTACTGTGCTTAGCACCCATTCTGATGCGCCTGGAATAGCTTCCCACGCTTTTGAGTGTGAAGCCAGGGGCAGAATGGCCTCCGGGCTCTGATCGCCGCGCGTCGCAGGCTCGAGAGCTCGAAACGGAGGGGTGGGCGCAGCGCGCGCGCTCTTGGTGCTTAGATACGGCGGATCGCACGCAGCGATAGCTGGCCGTTTTACACACAGTGTCCCGGTGGCTTTGGACGGGGAACATATAGTGTGAGGCGCGACGCGCGAGGGCGGCGTCGGGGGCGAAATGTTCGTTAGTATGTGTGAGCGCTCGAGGCCGGGCACAGGACTTACATTTAAAACATGACCGGTCGTGAGAGGCCGTGTGACAGAGCAGGCAGTGAGTAGGTGTGGGCACGGTGAGGTGGACACGTGACCTACTTTTAACACTCAAGCGGCTTCTGCCTGCTTTATGAGAGTGGGCTCTGTGAGAGACACGGGATTTATAGTGCTTGTGTGCAGGGGTGAACATGGAAACGTGGGCACATTCACTGCATTTGAAACACATACGGCGTGAGCCGTGCAACCAGACATTATGCTCATTTGAGATTTCTCTGGGTCGTCGTGAGAACGGTGGTTGCGCGCAGGCGAGCGGGTAGATATACCGGCTCGTTGACTGCGAGGTAAACATCTGCAGTAGCCGTGGCAACGGGGACTGACAGAGCGTGAAGCTTTGGTAGTGGTCCAGCCGCAGCGGGACTTAACCGTCTTTTCTTCCCTCGTGTTTAGACGCTCATAAATACTCGAGCACCATGAGTAGGAGTGGTACGAGAGGCGGGTTCGTTTTCTGTATTTATGAAAAACTGGCCGCGAGCTCGGAGAAGCGAACAGCATAAATTTTTATCTGCCGCGAGAGCGAACACGGGTCTCTAGCGCGAAAGCCTATGATTCTGCCACTGAACCACAGGGGAGAACACATTACCTTTCAGTTAGCGCGAGGATATAAGAGAGCGACCTCATGTTTGTTTGCAGGCGTGCGTGTATTAAAACAGGCTCGTTTACTGCAATAGTAATATTTCCAGCCGCCTGAACTTAAGAGGGGACTGAGAAATGTGTGAGAATTGGCGGTTTGTCCGGCCACAGCGGGACTAAAACACTCTCTCTCCTCTTTTCGTCGGTAAATGAGGCGCGCGCGCTGAACATTGCTCGTGACCGTCCGCTCTGTCATCCCTTGTAAACGCCGCAATCTGCGCGGCCCAACAAGGGGGAGAGCGGGTTCGCTTTCTGTATGTAAGAAAAGCTGGCCGCGAGCTCGGAGAAGCGAACAGCATAAATTTTTAACTGCCACGAGAGCTAGGATCGAACACGGGTCTCTGGCACGAAAGCCTAAGATTCCGCCACTGAGCCACAGGGGAGAATACATTAGCTTTTGGTTAGAGCGAGGCGTGCGTGTATTTATAACAGGCTCGTATACTGCGATATGAACAATTCCAGTCGCCTGAACTTAAGAGGGGACTGAGAAATGTGTGAGAAATGGAGGTAGGTCTGGCCACAGAGGTCCTTTTCGCCGGTGAGTGACGCGCGAGGACGGAGTAGCTTTCTTGTAACGTAAAGAGAGCTCCAAGACCGTCCGCTTATGCCATCCCTTGTGAGCGGCACAGTTTGCGCGGCTCGAACAGAGGGAGAGGAAGCTCGCTCCGAGATCGTCCGCTTCTACCATCCCTTGTGAGCGGCGCAGTAGCGCGGCTCGAACAGAGGGAGGGTGTCTATCTCATTCGCCTCATCCCGACGCGGCGGCGGCACGGGCGAGAGCCGGCGGTTGAGCGGCCGGGAGGGGGGGGCGGAGAGGGCGAGAGAGAAGCTTGAGGGAGAGGTTCCGGTGAGCTCCTCAGTCACATCAGTCTCCGGTGGTCTCTTTGAGCGGCGCTTCTTCTTGCGCGGCCCAGCAGGGACAGGCGGAGCGACAGCTTGGTCGAAAACTTCAAGTCGAAAGTTGAAACATTGAAAGTTCTTTGCACTCGGGGCAGCCGCCCGTAGAGAGTGCGGTGGCGGCGTGCTCGCGGCCCAGGCAGAGAGCGCAGATGAGGTGGCGGTCTCCGTTGCTGAGCGGGGCGCGGCACGAGCCGCAGGAAAAACGAGACATTTTGACAAAAACGCCTCGTGCTCTTTTAGAACAGTGAGAGAAAGTGTGTGTCGCAGGGCGAACACACACAGCAGTAATAAAAGGATATGTCGCCGGATAGCGTAGCAGGCACGGATGGCTGAAGGCGGCGAAGGCGTCCGGCTTCCTCAGGCGCTGTCCTAAGCTCTCAAGATCCAGCGATGCGTAGAGCTTCGCTGAAGACTAGAAAATCAGATATTTCAGCCTGTGAGCCCTCCTTATATACACACTGGCCACACCCATCTTGACGGTTAGAGGGGTGTGGAGGGTGCGAAGCGCCCTCATTGGATGTGACGTCACACAGGGCTCACTGGTAGGCTTAAGCAGTTGCCGCTGAGCAGCCAATGAGCACGCTTATACAGCCTGCCATGGTCTGCCGGCTGCCGCACTGCGTTGACAATGAATACAAAATTAAGGATAATTTTTGGCTTCAGATCTCGAAGAAAGAAGACTTTCCCGATGCGTAAGCAACTTACGCAATACGAGAGAACCTCTCGTAAGAGAAGCAGTGTTAACAAGCTCTCTAAAGGCTTTTTGACCCTTAATTTGAAATAACTGCCAATCTATACCCGCAAATAGATTTACCTGTCTACGCAAGCATTACCTGTCTTTTAAATTTGCCAACCATATTCCTGTCAATACATCAGTTCCAACAGTACATAAAATATACTTGTAATATATAATACAATTCTTTACAAAATTATTTAAAAATGTTCTATTATGTTGTTAGCCAGCACTTACTTCACAAATTGACTTACAATGCAAGGAACAAATATTTGTATTAGTAAAAATAAGGCAATACGTGAGAACATTTACATTTTCCTTCGGGAAATGGGCCTTAAAGGAGAACTCCGGTCAATTTTAACATTGAGCTCATTATTTTGTAAATTTGGAGTACTGTCAGTACAGAGAACAACGACAAAAATCGGTGTTGCCTACACCGTGTTATTCTCTTTTTAAAATTTGCACCCTGTTGACTTAAATGGGGCAAGTTTTAAACCTGCTTTTAGCCTCTTAACATCCTTGATGTGTCATTACAAGTGCCCAGCCATGTGAGTTGATTCCTTCAGAGTGAACACGGTGAATCTGACTGCATTAGATGTAAAAGATATGAATAAAAGTGATGTTAATTCAGCCAGCGCACATACCTGTATTTACTTCCTGTTTTCGGTCGAAGTCCACAGTAGTCGATTGTCGAGTTCACGCGTGTGATCATAGGTAACTAAGCAACAGTGGAGAACTCGACAAAATGGCAAAATGCCTAGGGTTTAAACGATTGGTGGACCTGATGTGCTCAATGGTTATCCCTTCACAATCCACATATAGATTGGACCGCTAGGGTAGTGACTGCTTGTGGCACTAATTGTGGTATTTCAGGTATCTCTCTCTGTTCATTTTCCGAGTTACTGAAGACACCTACTTATTCATGACCAGCCACCTCCAAGCTTGATGCCCATTCCTCTAAAGCCACCAGCCCAATCTTTTGACGCATATGCTGCTGCAATAGCATCCACTATCCATCTGGATAGCGTCTGTTTCGAGGCGGCGCGACCCTTAGCGCGCCCTCCAAACGAGACGAAAAGCTGCTCTGAGAGCCTGAAGGCTGCAGAGCGCATGACATAACACCTTAACGCCCTGACCGGGCAAAGGCGGTTAACACCCTCCTCACTGCCGGATGACGGCAGGGCCGATAGGGTAATGACTTGAGCCCTAAAGGGAGTACCTAACACTTTGGGTACATAACCGTGCTTCGGTTTGAGAATGGCTAACGAGTCGTTAGGTCCAAACTCGAGGCACGACGCGCTGACGGACAGCGCATGCAAATCACCCACTCGTTTGACTGAAGCCAGAGCTAGCAGAAAAACGGTTTTAAGTGTCAAGTATTTCAACTCCACAGAGTCCAAAGGCTCGAAGGGATGCACTTTTAGGGACTCTAGGACCAGAGACAGGTCCCAAATAGGGACTGACGGGGGCCGAGGAGGGTTCATCCTCCTGGCCCCGCGCAGAAAGCGGTTAATGAGTTCGTTCCTGCCCAGCGAGCGGCCGCGCGCCGAATCGGCGAACGCTGCTATGGCCGCGACGTAAACCTTGAGCGTGGAGGGGGACCTGCCCGCGTCCAACATCTCTTGGAGAAAGTTTAATACCTGTGGGACTCCACAGGACTGAGCATTAGAACCCTTTTCCACACACCATTTGCTAAACACCGACCATTTAGACGCATAGAGCCGCATCGTCGAGGGGGCTCTGGACTGCGTGATCGTGTTAATTACCCCTTCTGGCAGATCAACGAATATCCGTTGATTTCCCACGCATGCAGAGACCAGTGCTCTGGATGGGGATGCAGAATCGATCCTCGGGCTTGAGAGAGAAGATCTCTCCTCACCGGAATCGGCCATGGGGCTGTGTCTGCCAGTCTTATTAGCTCGGGGAACCATGGTTGGTTTTCCCAGCGCGGAGCTATGAGGAGCACTGCGCAGTCCGCCTCCCTGATCCTCGCTAGCACTTGAGGCAGCATCGAGATCGGGGGGAACGCATACAGCGGAACGCTGGGCCAGGTCTGGGCCAGCGCGTCCTCGTGTTTTGAGAAAAACCTCTGGCACTGAGCGTTCTCGCTCGCGACGAAGAGGTCGATCTCCGCTTCGCCGAAACGACGCCAAAGCGTTTGGACCGTCTGGCGGTGTAGAGACCATTCCCCTGGGGGAACGTTGTCCCTGGACAGTCTGTCCGGGCCGTCGTTCAGATGACCGGGTACATGAGCTGCCCTTAGGGAGCGCAGCGGGCCCTGAGCCCAGGATAGGAGGCGCTCTGTGAGAGCGCGCAGGGTTCTGGATCTGATTCCGCCCTGGCGGTTCACGTAAGACACCACTGACATGTTGTCTGAGCGAACTAGCACATGGTGTCCCCGTAGAAGCGGTAGAAAGTGCTTCAGCGCTTTCTCGACCGCCAGCATCTCTAGACAGTTTATGTGAAGGTTTTTCTCCGTATTCGACCATGGGCCGCAAATCGGACTGCCCTCGTGAGTCGCTCCCCAACCCATGTTGGACGCGTCTGTCGAGACCACTTTGCGGTGTGCGATGACCCCCATCGTCACTCCCCGCTGATACCATTCGGCCGCCAGCCAGGGCTGCAGGGCTGAGACACAGCGCTGAGTCACTCTGACTGGTGCACGGCCCGAAATCCATGCTTTGCGGGGCACTTCCGACTTTAGCCAGCATTGAAGCGGGCGCATTCGAAGTAAACCCAGCTGCAGGACTTACTGAACCTCTCGTAAGAGAACACTTTATTAAAACGTTTCATTAGTTAACATGAACTAATAATGAACTGCACGTGAACAGCCATTTTTTTATTATTTTTTGTTAATGTTAACATTTACTAATACTTAATTAAAATCTTGTTAACATTAGTAAATGCACTGTAAACTAACAATGAACAGCTGTATTTTTAACTAACGTTAACAAAGATTAACAAACACAGCCAACAAATGTATTGCTCATGGTTATTTAATACATGAACTAATGTTAACTTAGTTATTGTACCTTATTGTAGAGTGTTACCAATATATTCGACATGCATTTCCTTATGTTTTGTGCTGTATTCTAATCTCAAGGTTTTTAAATAAGGTTTTTTATTGTCATCTTAAGGTCTCACAGGACAATATTGTGAAGCATTAATTTTACTTTGCCTAGTAAAATAGGCAAATCTGATTTTATGCTGATAAGACAAAGGTACTTATCATAGAAAGGCAATTAAGATTATGCGACTAAGATTACTCAGTAAACTCTATTCAAATACCATCACTTAATTTCCCACGTCCTCTGTCTGCACCTCTTGTACTATAGGGTTTTAGTACTTTAAATATCAGGACAAAATCTTATATGTCCTAACAGAGAGGTCTACTGATGACCGGACTGAACACAATGCATTTTTTAACTTTTCACTTGATGTATTGCACTTATATTTATATACTTTAAAAGCAAAGTACACTCTGACTGGATCTCACAACTCCTGAAGAGACGTATATTTCTCTGTACTGAATATTGTGCTTCACAGTTTAGACTGTCAGTTCATGATCTTCATATGTAACAGGAACATTAATCATGATCAAGTCATTTTATATATTTTATTCCCAAAGGATTCGGAAACTTTCAAATTAATAAAACGTGTACATCAAATTAAACTATGTCTGAATCTATGTCTGAATTCTTACAAGAACATTTAATAATGCATGCATAGCAAGGCTTTATTCCTAAAGCGTGTACATATAGTCCGCAGGAGACAAATTAATACAGTAACAATGCATCACTTTCAACCACTTGTTGAAACAACTGTCAAAATGGATGGCTTGCAACATGACTGTTTTCAAAGAATTACAGTAGAAATGGTAAGATAACAGTACTGGTTGTCTGCAACTTCATACATCATCTGTCTTGGAAATCTGAAACAATAAAACTACATAATATATGCAGATCAAAACATGTCTCCTATATATGCACGTCATTACATACATTATCATCAGTTGAATGTGTGGTGGACAGGACATGAAAATCCATCAATACTAAAAATAAATGTTTATATTCACATGTGGACTAAACAGCAGTTAATAAACTATTGCTTCAACTGATCTCTAACTTCTAAACACAGAAATGAACGATTAACTGCACTTACCTCTGCTCAGCCATGAACTGGTCGAAAGCTGATGATGTAACATGCAGGTAGGCCCGCCCTCTGCTCTGTGTTACGAGTGTTATGCTGCCAGGAAAGTCTCAAAAACACACACACACATATCTAAGGCGATTCGTACGTGAATGACGATTTGCACATTCACATGCATACACTCGTACATTTTAAACATTCAAAGGTTTTTGTGCACAGTTGTATATCTACGAATTGTGTTTTGCATTTGTGAAATGTATTTTATGAGTATATAAATTTATTTTGCGCATGTGAATTGCTTTTTGTGAAAAAAATTTTTTTTTCACGCACGTGGATTTTTTTTGTGTGTACGTGAATTAGGTTTCATGCATGTGAAATTGTCTACGCATTTGTGAATCATGTTTTTTGCGTGATTTATATTTGAGACTAATCTGCCTCCATAGTAGTGCTGCACGATTTTGGGAATAGATTTTAGATTTTTCTGGTTAAAATTGCTTTTTAAAATTCACACAATACACACACACACAAATGTTTCCAACAAGATATAATGAACACCAGGTTTGTTGTGCCTTGTAGGCATAGGCTATGCGCAGTGCTGCATAAAATAATAATAATAACAATAACCTATAGCAGCCTATAAATCGTTAAAAAGGAACACTTCAGTAACAACTACGCAAGAGAAAAATATATTGATTATCATATGTTACTTCAAATGTTTCCATGATGTTATGAAATGAGATTGGAGTAAAAACATGAAGCCTATTGTTTGGTGCGTTTTGCTTTTCAAACGCACAACGCGTTTTGAATATGAAACATTCAAACGCACAGCACGCTCCAAAATATGAAACATTATGGTTACCATATTATACATATCTACGTTTGAGCAGATATCCACAAACACAGTATTTAACAGTAAACACGGGTCTAAATATTATAATATTCACCATATATCTAGCAACAGTTCAACTGCAATGTGAAGTTTATGCAACAATAATAGCCTATATAATTAAAATTTTCTTACCTTACATCTTTCTTGTCTTCAAATTGCGTTCTTCTTCTTCTGAGGTAAATCCAATGTCTTCCAAACTCGATGAAAAGCAGAGACTAATGAAGTTTGGTGCTTTGTTTTTGAGGTAACGAGCGCGTTGTGTGACACGTGGACGATTTGCAAGTCAATCTCTTTTGCGCGTGTGGGCAAAAATAATGAGCAAGGGTTTGAGAAACTGGACATCTTGTTGGTTTTATACAAATTACTTAAACAGAGAATATTTGTTTTCAGTTTGAATCCGACCATTTAAAAGTGCACACTTAAATGTTTATAAAGATATATGGCTCATAAATGTGTGACAAGTATTCGCTGAGTTTTGTTTCAGTTTATAGACGTGCTCAAGAAAAAAAAGTTCACCGAGACGGAGAGGCAGAAAGCACACCCTGTTTATTTTCTTTATTTTAAAAAAGCATAATGTTTTGATTTGATTGTCAGTGGACACATACAAAAGTAGACATCTCACAGATTCTTTTTTCATATTTCTTTTTTCTGTATGACCATAAATGACGGAGTAATTTAAGTTTATTGTGCTACAATGTGAAGAAAATCCAGCAAAACGCGCCACTTATTAATGATGTGTTACGAGATATGCTAAACAAGTTTGTATTTGTTTATCTTGATGACATTTTCATCTTCTCTCGTTGTTATGAAGAGTATGTCCCACTCGTCCTATCTCAACTGCTGAGGAATGGATTATTTGTCAAACTAGAGAAGAGCGAAATTCATGTCCCCACTGTCTCTTTTCTTGGATTCATTGTCTCTAGTGGCAATGTCCAGATGGATCCTGGCAAGATTCAGGTGGTTCTGAACTGGCCCCAACCAGGCTTCGTCAATGAGGTCCAACGTTTTCTAGGATTTGCTAGTTTTCTGGGATTTGTTTTTGGATAAAGGTTTGGAAATTAATGTTTATTTTTTATTTAATTTTTTATCCAATTCATCGATTAATTGAAAAAATAATCGACAGATTAATCAATTATTAAAATAATTGTTAGTTGCAGCCCTACATTTGACCGACTCAAGCAGCTCTTCACTTCCACAACCAATTGAACTTTTCCAGATCCTGAAGTGCCCTTTGTAGTCGATGTGGATGCTTCGGACGTTGGGGTAGGAGCGGTCTTGTCGCAGAGAGCAAGGAATGACCACAAACTTCATCACTCACCTCGACTTTCCCCAGCTGAGAGAATTACGACATCGTTAACCGGGAGCTGTTGGCAGTGAAGTTGGCACTTGAAGAGTGGAGACAGTGGCTGGAGGGTGCTAAACACCCATTACTTATCTGGACGGATCACAGGAACCTCACCTACATCCGGCGGTTCACTTCCTGGAGGAGGGGCTCCTGTAAGGCTACAGCTTGTAATGACTGTCCCAGCCTCTAGTTGGCGCTGACCTGTAATGATTCTCCCAGCCACTAGGTGGCCCCAGCTTCTGTAGAATTAATTGTGTTGCTACTCATTAGTATTTGATTTCTCCCAGCTGTAGGGCTCATTAGCTTCTTTGTGTTGGCCCATATAAGCATGCCTCTTTCTTTCAGTTGTGTTTAGTCTTGAGCCTACTATGCTTGAATTTTCTTGCCAAGAAAGCTAAGTCTGTTGTATTTTTGGTGTAGTAGTTTATACTGTACGGTAATGATAGTATCAGTACTAGAGTAAATACGGTAAAGGGGATGGGGCACTCTCGCCCGGAACTTATCTGTATCAGTGAAGTACTACGAAGTAAACAGCACTCACCTTGGCTCCGTCTCTGCGTGTGTTATTGTTCCTCCACAAATATTACAGTGGCGACGAGGTAATAGAGTTAATGAATCCACATCAGGAAAGATATTGAAGATATCTGACAAGTGAAACTCAGTAAAAAAGGCAACATTCCGCCTGTTTTCAGGTTCAGAGGAAACCGAGACTGCTAGCTACTCAAACGGCTAGGACAGGGACAGCGCATGAAAGCGCATGAGCGCCCTCCTGTGGTGAGTGGATGTAACTGAGAAAAAAAAAAGTGTCTTGCAAGACGAAGCAAGTTATAAATGAAAAGTGGAGATTAACAGAAGGAGCCATAGGAAGAAGTGTGCTGGAAGAGGGGAAATTGTAAAGAAATTAAATAAAGAAAACACCTGAAGAGATGGCATTTATAGGAAGAGTTCCAGAATTTGAAAGTAAGAAAGAAGATTTTGATTCATATTTAGAACAATTTGAAAGATGACTGTCAGCAAATGAGATTGATGCTGGGAAGAAAGCAGACGTGTTTCTGAGTGTCTTGGGTCCCACTGAATATGGACTGTTGAAAAATTTGATTGCACCTCAGAAGGTTACAGAAGTGTCATATGACAATATCACAAGTGCCCTGTCACTGCATTTTAAGCCAAAGCCCATTTTGATTGCAGAACGATTCAGATTCTACAAAAGACAGCAAAAGCAAGATGAAACTGTGGCTTAATACATTCTTGTACTGAAGACATTAGCGAGCACTTGTGAGTTTGGACAATTTTTAAATGATGCCCTCAGAGATCAGTTTGTTTGCGGCCTCTCTGGGGAGGGATATCACAAGCGGCTATTATCTGAAAAAGATCTTACATTCAAAAAGGCCTGCGATATTGCACTTGCTCTTGAGTTGGCTTACAAAGACACTATGGAATTGAGAGAACATGCTGAAAAACCAAAAGGGGCAGTTCACAGAGTCTTTAACACTTCTGGTGACCGGCGGCATCACAAGAAGAGTAACAGTTCATTTTACAACCGGCAGGATGATGGAAGAGCTAAACAACGCTTCTCTACAGAGAAAAAGCAGAAGTGCTATCAATGTGGCAAGGACAATCATCAATCAACTGAATGCTACTATCGCACCGAAACCTGCCATGGCTGTGGAAAAGTCGGACATCTAAAAAGAGTCTGCAAGAAAATAAAGCATAGGGACAAAGCTAAAATGGTGAATGCAACTGGAGTAATTGATGACTCTGATGATTGTAAAGATGATGTACTGGACTTGTTTACGGTGTACACCGCTCAAGGAACAAAAGATGGAATTTTTGTCAAAGTTGAAGAAGCTGGGAACCCAGTGAAAATGCAAGTTGATACCGGCGCATCTGTGTCCTTAATTTCAGAGTCTCTCTATCATGACTAACTGAAGGACTGTTCTCTGCAGCCAGTAGCCATTCATCTGTCTTCATACACAGGAGAAACCATTCCTGTGCTTGGGAAAATTCTAGTGCCAGTGAAGTATGAGGGATTTGAGTGGAAGCTGCCACTTGTGGTGGTGAAAGGCAGTAAACCACCACTACTGGGAAGAAATTGGATGCAGAAGATAAAGCTGAACTGGGGTAAGATCTTCAGTCTTCAAGGCGGCGAGAAAAATGAACAGCTCACCCTGCAAGCAATGCTTGAAAAGCACAAAGATCTCTTCAAAGACGGATATGGGAAGATTAAAGACTTCAGAGCGAAGATTAGAGTGCAAAGTGAGGCCAAGCCCATCTTCCACAAACCACGACCAGTACCTTATGCGTTGAGGGAATCAGTGGAAAAAGAGCTGGAATGCTTACAGAAGAATGGCATCATAACACAAGTGGAAAGGAGTGAATGGGCGGCACCTGTTGTCGTGGTACCAAAGAAAGACAAGGCAGTGCGATTGTGCGGTGATTACAAAGTGACCGTGAATCGATGCATACTCCCGGAAGAATATCCACTTCCAAATGCTGAGGATTTGTTTGCTACTTTGGCAGGTGGGAGAGTTTTCAGTAAGCTAGACCTGTCTTTCGCTTATCAACAACTGCAATTAGATCCAGAGTCAGAGCAGTATCTTACAGTGAACACACACAAAGGCCTCTTCAGATTCCATCGCCTTGCCTATGGAGTTTCCACAGCTCCAGCAGTGTTTCAACACACAATGGATCAAATACTGAATGGGATGGAGTCCCAGATGGAGGCTTTATGGATGACATTCTTGTGTCAGCACCTACAAAGGAAGAACACCTGGAAATTTTGGATCAAGTGATGGCAAGACTGGAAAAGTATGGTGTGAGAATCAAGCTTTCCAAATGTGCATTCCTGCAAGACTGGAGTACCTAGGGTACAGAATAGATGCACAGGGACTGCACCCAACCACAAGCAAGGTCGAGGCCATAGTAAACGCACCAGCTCCGCAAAATGTTACAGAGTTAAGATCATTTTTGGGGTTGCTTAATTACTATGGAAAATGTTTGGCAAATCTGTCCACATTGCTGCACCCACTTCACCAGCTGCTACAAGCTGAAGCACCATGGAAGTGGTCTCCACAATGTGAAGATGCATTTCAGGGCTGTAAACAACGTCTCTTGAATAGCAAATGCCTTGCACACTATGATCCAGAGAAGCCTCTCAGGCTTGCTTGTGACGCCAGTCCATATGGTGTCGGAGCAGTAATTTCTCATGTGTTTCCATCCGGTGAAGAGCAACCAATTGCTTTTGCATCAAGAACTCTCTCATCTAGTGAGAAGAATTATGCTCAAATTGAGAAGGAAGCATTGAGCATAATTTTCGGTGTCAAGAAGTTCCATAAGTACTTATACGGTAGAAAGTTTGAGTTGTTGACAGACCACAAACCACTTCTGACAATTCTAGGCCCCAAATGTGCAGTTCCAACTCTCGCTGCACTTCGCATGCAACGCTGGTCTTTAATCCTGTTGGCGTATGATTATGACATTCAGTACAGACGATCCAGTGACCACGCCAATGCGGATGCATTGTCACGTCTTCCTTGTGATCATGACACGGATGACGCTACAGATGAAGGCGGAGTACTCTGTGTCTCACACATTGATGAGCTGCCTGTGTCAGCAAAAGACATTGCAGAAGAGACAAGACATGACCCAGTCCTTTCCAAAGTTCTTGATCTGACATTGTCAGGTTGGCCGAAGTTTGTGCCAAATCCAGATCTTAAACCATTCTATCTGAGAAAGGATCAGTTGTCTACAGACCAGGGATGTATTCTCTGGGGGTCAAGGGTGGTTATACCACCAAAGTTCAGATGGAGACTATTGTCTGATATACATGATGGACATCCTGGAATAACACAAATGAAGGCATTAGCCCGAAGTTTCCTGTGGTGGCCAGGACTAGATCAAGAAGTAGAGAACTTTGTAGGTCATTGTGCTGCATGTGAGATTACACTGAACAGGCCAGCAGTAGCACCCCTCCATCCTTGGTCATGGGCTACATCACCGTGGGAAAGAATACATGTTGATTTCGCTGAGATCAATAAGCAGCACTACTTGCTGGTAGTGGATGTCTATTCAAAGTGGCTAGAAGTTCTGCCTACACAGCAGACAACAGCTGAGAAGACTGCACATCTTCTCAGAAACCTATTTTCATTCTATGGCCTGCCAAAGGTGTTGGTGTCAGATAATGGCCCTACATTTACATTAGTAGAGTTTGAGCAGTTCCTCAAGAATAATGGAGTCCACCATGTTCTATCACCACCCTACCATCCTGCATCCAATGGAGCAGTGGAGCGAGCTGTGCAGACATTCAAGAAAGCCTGGACTCGACTGGAAGCTCAGTCTGTGTCACCCCAGCAACGGCTTGCTCGGTTCCTGTTCACATACAGAAACACTCCTCACACAGTCACTGAGCGCACCCCGGCTGAAATATTTCTAAAGAGACTACCTCGCACTCGCCTGTCATTATTGAAGCCGGACATATCGGAAGTAGTGCTCAAGCATCAGCTACAGCAGAAAAAGGCTCATGACAAGCGAGCAAAGCCACTCCGGACGTTTAAACGGGGAGAGAGGGTGTTAGTTCGGGATTTCAGACATCCAAAGAAGCTGTGGGTTTCAGGGACGATTCTGCAACGAAGAGGATCTCTGACCTATGAGGTACAAGTTGATCATCGTCAAGTCAATGTGCATGTGGATCACCTGCGTGCATCTAAAGCTTCATATTCACCAAGCAGAAGGGATGACGATGATTTCTTGGAGTACTCAGCAGGCTGTGGGGATCCAGTAGAAAGCACAGAGCCAGAAAATGTTGCTGCTGGTCCATCTTCGGAAGTGCAACAAGAGCGGCGCTATCCAGAAAGGCAGCGGACAGCACCAACTAGATTGAATCTCTAAGTGTTCATTAGAGATGAGTTATGAATACAGTATTCATGTTCTGAGTGCTTACTGTTAGGTTAATGAGGTTTGTATATGTGGTATAATTTTAGCACTGCATATTATGTTACAAAATAGTGATAACAGTACAGTTATTTCTTGTTATGGGTTCAAATCTAGGGGGAAGGAGTGTAGTAGTTTATACTGTACGGTAATGATAGTATCAGTACTAGAGTAAATACGGTAAAGGGGATGGGGCACTCTCGCCCAGAACTTATCTGTATCAGTGAAGTACTACGAAGTAAACAGCACTCACCTTGGCTCCGTCTCTGCGTGTGTTATTGTTCCTCCACAAATATTACATTTGGATTTGCCTTTTGCTCATCTTTTGTTTATTGTATTTTTTCTGTGGAAGCTCCCTTTTGTTTCCCTTTTGTTGTACTTTTAAACTTGGACTCTTCAGTAAAAGCACCTCTTGATCAGTCATCTAAGCCTGCAAGTTATTCTTCTGCCCTTGGGTCTATCTGCTGTTTGTCATCCACAAGAGATAGAAGCATTGATAATCCACATGGAAAATAACATGAACATCAAACATCAAACAGTATATAAATAAAAATGGCCTAACATTACCGAATGAAATGTTGACCTAGGAAGAGTTATAGGACTGTGAAGCTGTAGGGGTGTTTATGGACTCGATCTACTCCATCTATGTTTTGAATATTGTTCTGAATCCAATATGTCATAAAGCCAGAATTAAAAGGTGTTTAAGCAGAAGCTCTGTTTTTTCTTTTGATATATTGCATGTCCAGACATTCATACTACAACATACTCTGGGGGCCATGAATGTTTTGTGATAATGATATTTAAAAAAAAATGCTAGTGAGGAAAGAGTTAATAATTATTATCTGCAGTGGAAAGTTTGGAAAGCAGAATTATGATTAATTGATATGTTATATTTATTTATGTTTAACATATATGCTATTAATTTGTGTTGTTAGTGAGATCAAACTTCAGAGGACTTGAGAGGCCACAACAGGCCCCTGAGATGTGTTAGATAGTATAAAAACACTAGCATACACTGGTGACTCCACAGTCCAACTAAATCAAAACACAAATAGAGTTCATTACCTGCAATTTTAATGAAGATGCAATGATGGGCATTTCAGAGTATATAACAGAAGGTATTTCTAATAATGTTTGTAATGTTAAAAACAACAACAACAATATTTTTTTTTCTTAGACTTTGATGAATTATTGCTGTGCTAACCATTCATTTAACTGAATTAATTATTATATTACTAATCAAACAAGACGTTACAGTTGGGGTCACATTACATGGTATAAGACACTGTGGCTTAACATTCTAAGCTGAATGTTTGTGTGTTTATTTATTTATGGTCTAAAAGCATATGGACTTTGTTTGCTCTCTTCCTCAGGTCAATGAAAGTTTTCCTTGTGTAAGGAAAATGGAAAATGGAACATATTTTTACTTCATGTTGTTTGAAAATATTGGGTGCATAAGATATGCTTTCTTCACTTTGGGGTTTATTTTTTACTGTGCTGTCATATACTTTAATGTTCTTATTATTCTTGTCATAATTCTGGAGAAGAAATTGCACCAGCCCATGTACATTTTGATTTCATGCTTGTCCATCAACTCTGTATATGGTACAGCTGGCTTTTTCCCAAGGTTATTGACAGACCTGCTCTATGATGCACATAGCATCTCCTATGAAGCATGTCTCATACAGAGTTTTGTCATTTACTCATATGCAGCTTTTGAGCTTACAATATTGATGCTAATGGCATTTGATAGGTTTGTTGCAATCAGTAAACCTTTGCATTACAACAACATAATTACCACACGGTTTCTAACTTTTCTAATAGTTATAGCATGGTTTTATCCAATTACTTTTGTTGGTATTAGTGGTCTTTTAACTGCAAGGCTGACAATCTGTGGTAACAAATTGCTAAAGGTGTACTGCCACAACTATGAAATTGTCAAACTCTCATGTGTGAACAATAATATTAATAATATTTATGGCCTGATTGTAACGATCACAACAATTTGTATCCCTTTGAGTTTTATATTTTATACCTATGCCAGAATTATTATAATTTGTCAAAGAAGCACACGAGAGTTCAGGAGCAAAGCATATAAAACTTGTATTCCACACATGGTGATCCTTTTAAATTTCTCAGTTGCTATTTTTTGTGAGCTCACTTTGAGTCGATTTGTGAATGGGGAACTTCCTATAGCGCTGAGTGTTGTCATTTCACTTGAATTTATTATTATACCACCCTTTGTAAACCCTATTGTTTATGGACTAAACTTTCCTGATATTCGCCAAAAAATTAGGCATCTTTTAAAAGCCTCCAAATAGCCTGCTTTGTTTCTGTTGTAATACTGTAACACAGAAAATCAAGTTTGAAGAAATTTAAAGATAATTGTTCAATCAAGTAGTCACTCACCTTCTAGTTGTGAGTGACTGCTAAATGTGATAGTTTTCACCCTTCTGAATTATATACAGATTTCCTTTAAATTACCTCCTCAGTAAATACTGTACATTTGTGTAAAAAAAAAAAAAAAATGTATAAGGGATTTAGAAACACAATCAGAATTGACTGAATAAAGAAGCCATCAATATCATATGAGCTTGGATTAATAACTTTACTATAGAATATAGCTAATATAGCTAGAATATAGCTTAACTATAGAATATGAGCTTCAATTAAATCTTTTAAAAATGACAGACTATTAGTGTAACTAATTCTTTATAATTGTATCATTTAAAAATAAAATAATTGACATTGTGTTATTCTGAATGCAAAGCATTACACTGTCAGACTGAACCTGGCTTATTTGTATAAATAAGGATTTAGGAGAACTTCAAACAATAGCTGTCAACATACTTTAAATCAAATAATTACAAATCATGATATTTGGTGTAGTTGTATCTATTTTCAATAGAAATAATAATAATTAAAGTGATTAAATGCTAGAATACTAACACTGTTCTGTTTATAACCAGCATATGTACATTTTATATGTACATTTAAATAGTATATTAATTATTTGCTTATACTTTCTAAGTGAACTTATAAGCGTGTTTCTGTATTAGTTAAAAATAGTAGCTGAAGTGTTAATGTAATATTATTCATTAGTCTTGCATTACTTATTAATGACGGACCGTTATTCTAAAGTTTTACCATGAAATGAAGTAGATGGATTTAAACCCACTTAGCCACTATAAAATCTCTGTGCTGCACAGCCTTGACAACACAACTATGTTTGGAAGAAACAAAAAAATATTATAATTTTTATTTTGGGGTGAACTTTTCTTGCATTCAGGTGCACTCAGTCAATTTTTGTTCATGTAAAATAAAACATACATATAAAGTGCTGTTCAAAAACTGTCTATATGTATGCATGTGTTTTGACCACAATGTGTTTTGGAAAAACTCAGACCTGTCATCATTTAGAAAATATTTTGATATACGCCTAGATCACATGCTTTTGCATTTCTTTGCCTTCCATATGGTCATTCTCCCACTCATTGCCATTTAATCAAATTGGGGATGCAAACAGGGCAGACAAAGACCTATAGCAAGTATATGTTTGTTTCTATAATAATTTCCCAAGCCGCATTAATAGTTCTAAAGTTGTGCTTTCAAATTAGTAATGGCTGCTTGAGTGCAAGATACATAATTTGATTTTTTTTATTTTTTTTTATTTTTTTATTTTGGGGCACCATTGACATTTTTAGTATTGGAAGTCAATGGTGCCCCAAAATGGCTTGGTTACAAACTTCCTTCAAAATATCTTCCTTTGTGTTAAGCAGAACAAAAAACCAATTATACATGTTTGGAAAAACTTGAGGGTGAGTAAATGATGACAGAATTAAAAAAAAATTCTGTGAACTATGCATGAAGGTTTTGCCAATCATTATTACATTTTCGGGTCTTTAGCATCCCAGATCTATATCTAACATGGATGGAACTCTACCTGTCGCGATAATAGAAAACTCAATCAGGAGATTAGAGCTTGGAAGGGTTCAGTTTAAGAAGATTTTTTATATCATCATCATTGTCCTCGATAGAACTAATTTCACAATATATTCAGCATCTGGCTCATATTTGCGAACTGAAACATAATCTCAAAACTATAATTTTCAACATCTTCAAATATCAATATTTTAATCGCTGACAGCTTCTCCACCAGATCCACCATCAAGTGACAGTGACATTATTATTTTATTATGTTCAGTACTTGCTCTGCAGTAAATCGCTGAGCCATTTCAATTTTTGCTGTTGATACTTATTATTATTTTGTTTTCTGCCTGTGGTAACTATGAGTGAAACATCACTTCATCATTGTGTAGCAGGCACAGGATATAGACTACAACGTCGGTCAGACGTTGGATTTTGGTTGAAAATGAAAGTTGGGTTGATGTCTGAATCCAATGTTTGTTTGACGTCAAGCTCCAGCGTTGGACAGTCGTTGAATTTTGGTTGGAATAAACCAAACAAAAAGGTGAAATGCATGGCCATACACTTATTACCAGCTTCACTTAAAACTAACCAGATTTACTTTATTTAATTTCCATTTTAATGAAATCATATTTTGTATTTTAAAGTCACCATGATGGTGGTTAGCGTTTGCTTTAGTTGTGCTCTTGACCCTTGACTCTTTAATATAATAATTGTGTGTTTATAAAGCACAATTGTTGTAGCTAAAAACGCCATTAGAAAATGAGATCAGGTGATGTTGACTGTCATAATGTAATTGCGTGAATCCCTGATCTTTTTCAGCGTCTAGTGCTTTGATTATATAGGACTTGTGGTTTTAATATTGTTTTATTCATAATAGAAGCCATTTGATTCTACAGCATATCTAGTAGTGTTCTTTATCAAAAAATATACTTGGTTTTTAAAACTATTTAGTGCACAAAAACCTTTCATCTATGGCATTACTTAGACACACACATACATCAAGACACAGCATATGAATCTCAACAATGGTGACAATCAAACAAAATATCCAGATAATCAGATCAACTCTGAGCATAAAACAAGCTACAAAAAATCCAGCTGCATAATTTAGTAATGCCGCAATGCATGCTAGGAGATATGGGTGCGTTTTGATTGGTGGTACCCAGCATGCACTGCAGCATGAAGCATTTCATTGATTGTCACCATTGTTTAGAGTCATACACTGATTCTTGATGGCTAAGTAATAATGTAGAGGAAAAAATTGAATGCACTAAATGTTTTTGAAATCCTTTATATTTTATAAACAACATTGCTCTCATGCTGTAAAATTAAATAGCTTCTATTATAAAACAACATTAAAAACACAAGTCCAATATAATCAAAACATCAGATTCTGAATAAGATCAGGAATTCAGGCAATCACATTATAATGACTTCATCATCAATAAACAGCCAACATCACCTAATCTCATTTCTCTAGGCTTTTTTGCCGCAATAAATGTGCTTTATAAACACAAAATTATAGCAGCCAGAGAAAATGCTATACTAAAAAGTCAAGGGTCAAGAATCCAACTAAAGCAAACGCTAACCACCATCACGGTGACTTTAAAATACAACTATTCATTTCTTTAAACCGGAAATTAAATCAAGTAAATCTGGTTAGTAATAAGTGAAGCTGGTAATGCTGTTTGTGGAGTTGTTTAATCCTCCTCTGCTGAGATCTTCACAGATTTAATGTGCTGCCATGCATGTCATATATTTTTGCGGTGCTTATTCCAACCAAAATTCAACATCTGTCTGACGTTGGAGCTTGATGCCAAACAAACGTTGGGTTTAGACGTCAACCTGACTTTCATTTTCAACCAAAATATGATGTCTGACTGACGTTGGATTAGTTGGAGTCCAACGTCTTCCTGACGTCACATTGACGTACTGTGCTTGCTGGTCAAAGTCTTAATAATTCACAAGATTTAACAAGTTGTCAAATTCACACAATACTCGTACATATTTGTATACTCGTACACAATCCTGCAGCTTTTACTCCTAGTGCTGTCATTGGCTACTGCCTCAATTCCTGTACATATTTATTTGCGATATTTGTAAATCAGTTGCGCCCCTTCTCGGATGTCCCACACACTGTCAGAAAGTTTATATTAATTGCATTGTATTTATTAAAATTATTACAAATTGGTCCCTGTCTGTTTATGTTCCAATGATACATGATGTCTCTCCACAACTCATAACCTACCTCTGTTTGCAAGATTGGAAAAGCTTATCTGACTTGTCACATGACATAATATATTCGATTATTTTGTCATAATCAGATCAGTTACACTGCTGATAACTGTCCCGTTAGCATGTAAATCATGTTATTTTTAAACAAGTTCATATGATTATTGCTTGCTATTAAAGACATACTTTTATTCATAGAAATGCCCACATATCAGTGAACTTATTACATAAAAATGCTTTTAACATTTAATTATGCAACACTCTTTACAGAAAAATATCCCACAGTTATGGATAAACTCACAACATCATCATCAAGTGCTGTGCCTTGCTGGGCACATTGGGCAACAAGTGTCCTCCAACGTATTCGATCCGTGGCCAAGTTCTCCACATCTTCCCATGGGACACTGACATTCTTCAGATCTTGAAACATCTGTCTCCATGTTTTCCTTGGTCTTCCCTGTCTCCTGCATCCTCCTGGTGGTGTCCACTTCATCACTGTCTTTGGTTGTTGTTGTTTGGGCATGTGTAGGATGTGTCCACCGATGTGCACCCTTTGCTCTGTCACAGTTTCTGAAAGTCTTCATGTGGAGTCCCACTCCTCCTTGTGATCTCTTTGATATACAGATGGTGCCCAACCAGAATGAGACTTTTACCGCCGCCGTTCCCGCGGCGGTAAAATTGGGATGTGTATTTGCTGCCTTTTACCGCTGAGTGGCGCTGTAATCACAGACTTTGAAAAGTGTCCGTTTATTCTCTTTATGACGTAATCTGCCGCGGCAGTAATCTGAGCTGAGGTCACAGATAAATTCAAGATAAATATTGTGGTTAAACGAATTCAAATTCATTAAATTTAAACAAAGTAGACACACGTTAACATTGTGTGCCCAGTTTTTCTATAATTTAGAAAGGCTATGTCAATAGGTTACTTGTCATTTACTTTGTGTTATTTTAATGTGTTTGTAGATTTATTAACTGAAACATAACAGTGAAATAAATTAAAATAATTTACCGTAAAATTAAAACATTTTCAGGACTTGCAGTTACTAACCGATGTTAGTCGGTTTAAGCATTCTTTGTTATATTCAGAATTAAATAGGCTTACATGTTGTTATGATTATCAATTGAATTCTTTAATAAATAATCAACCACAATGCCTATTACTGCCGCAGCAAAAATAAACCAGTCGAATTTCAAAGTCGTTCGCGAAATGACTTAGTCATTAGGCTAAACAAAACAGCAGCAACTGCGGCATTTGAAAAGGTAAGTTTCCTATATGTTTATTTTTTTTTTAAAAATAATTTAAAAAAACATGACGCAAGATCTTGTAAAAAAAAAAACGTTTTTCATTATTTGAACAAAAATGAGACTGATTGAATATGTAAAAATATAAACAAACAAAGCAGAGAATAAAACAAACTTTTAGGGAAAAAATATAGGCCTATTATGCTACAACAGAATTGGTTAACATTAACGAAAGCAAAATATGTAAAAATACATTTCAAACAAAACAAAACAAAACAAATTCGTGGCCGAGTGGTAGGCTATAACTTACGTTTCAATAATTCAGATGACACGGGTTCTAATCCCGAACAAACATGGGCTACTTTTTTATTATTAATGCAGAGAGATTTGATAGTTCTAAAATATTGCTACACCATATTGTTTTTTTCTCCTATAGCCTATATTAAATATTTTATATTTATAAAATAAAATTACCATTCATTTCCATTTTACATTAGGGACAATTTTTATCCAACAGAATGGCTGAATTAACATCTGCATAATAATAATAATAATAATAATAAATAAATAAATAAATAAATAAACAGCACAAGGTCTTGTAAAAACACTTTTTTTTATAATTTTTTCGACACATAATTTCGAGACAGTAAATTGCCAATGTTAAAAAACATAAGCAAATAAAAAAAGAATATAACAAACTTTTAAAACAGAGAAAATAGTAGACCTAGGCTATTCAGACGATAGCTCTGTGGTCAATGCATTAACAATAGCCTCTCGGAGCTTCAAACGATCTGAGATCGAATCTCAGTGTAGCCGACAGTGTTTATGTCTTTCCATTCTTGATGCTTAAATATGCATCTGTTTATTAAAGTCAATCATCTTGTTTAATTATCAATTTACAACATAAATTTGCTACATTCCAGTTGAGCCGCTGCAAAGACGACACATCTGATGAAGGAAGACTGTCAGCCGATTGCACCAGAAAATTAAGATGATGAAGCACTCTTTAATCTGCTAAATTATTTTTTTGTGTGTGTGTGTGAATCATTCACGAGATTGAGAAGACATTTTTCAAAACAGATCGAACAAATCAGAAAAATACTTTCAATACAGTATAGCTTTCAATTAAAAAATAAACAATGAAAATGTAAAAGAAAAAGAAAATTAATTAAGTTTGAAAACCCATCGCACATTTCAAGGTATGAATAAAGTGTCGGAACAGTTTATTTATTTAAACAGGGTTGCATCGATAGAGTTTATTCCCTTTGTGATGCAAAATAAGAAACACAATCTTATTCTTGCAACATTTTAAATTTCTATTGTCAAAGAAATTGCAGCTAAATTAAAAAATTAAAACGGTACAAAACGAAAATAGTTCAAAGCAACATAAATTAAGAACAGGCGTTTTTCTTTGCCTCTCTCGCGCTGGATATTTTTTCAGTAAGTTTGGTCTCCCTCACTGCGCGCGGCGGGTCTTTCTCGAAATTAAGCATTTCAGCGTAAAAAAACACCATACAGCTGATAATACTGTATATGTCGCTGTGTGTCATCCACACAAATCACGAAAGAAAAAACTGTAACAAATAGCTTTTGTTCCTTCAAAGATACAACATGCCTTGCTGAATTCACCTTACAATAAAACAAGGTGGGTCGCGAATTAAAGAGCTCTGTATCTGCTAAATTGAAATTGTGTGTGGAAAACCTTTAAATACAATCAATAAAACTACAATATATAATTTAATAAGATATAGGGCCTACTGTACATAGACTATGGACTTTTGGAGATTTTGAGATTAATCCTTAAAAGAACTTTGCCTTTGCCTGCTCATCAGGCTGGCTCCGACACTCTCCATATGAAAGACGGAACATTAACACCTCTGTCCTGCACCCCCACGATAAAGCAACTATTGCCTTCTCCAAACCCCCCACAGGCTAGCTGAGTTTGCAAAACAAAACAAAGAGTTTGCCACTCGTCGTGGTGTGCCAAAACACTTCATTATAAACTTCAATATTTCATTCAAAACAATCTCAAAACGCTTTGTGACATTTTGAAAAGCCGCAGATGCATTACTGCCACTGGAACCATGAACGCAAATACTGGTTCTGATTTTATTGTTTGTCGTTTAAACGTCATACATATATTTTAACAGAACTGCTTTTGAAATTACGATTGGAATTTTTATAGGCTACAGAAGTAAAGTCATTGTATAATATGTGTTCCTTAGTGTAAAATGGAAATGCATGGTGATTTTATTTTGTAAATAGGCTATAAGCAAAAAACTATGTTTTAGAACTAGACAAATCTCTCTGCATCAACAATAGACTATAAAATGCATTAATAGGCTAATATAAAAATATCAGTAGTCCAAGATAGATCGGGATTCGAACCCGTGTCATCTAAATGATCGTAACGTAAGTTCAACCACTCGGCCACGATTCACTCGTTGCGACATGGCCTAACGTTCCAGTGTGTGTTCGCTCACACGAGCGAGAAGCGCTCTTCATTCAAATGAACGCGCCGCCGCGTTTGTCGAACACTATCAACATGCCAGAATAAAACCTGGCTTTAGAACAATGCATAGCGTGAGACATAAGGTGTCTCAACTGTACACAGTCTACCCTATACAGTGTGAATTCGTTACAAGGTTTCATTTAATTAAATTAATGTGCAGCAATTTGTACAAATAGAGTCTATAGGCCTACTATACTGTTGTAGCCATTAAATAATCTCATTAAGTATCATATTTGTTAAAATATTATAATGTTATTTTTTTCCATCCATGTTGAATATGAAAAGTGAACAGCACGAGTAAGATAGGATGCATTATATCGAGAGATGGATATGGAGTGGGTCAGACATGATTTTGACCACTTCATTAAGTTTTGTTTAGTAGAAAACCTTTCTTTAAAGTGAATTTCGTTTTCTATAAATTGTATCTTAATTTTAATCATTTTTTCATCAACCAATTGCCTGTATTTAATAAGTAAGAGAAGCAAATATAACAGACACTAATCATGGAGGCGCCCGCGCGGTCACTTGCATTGCACGTCAGCTGGAGCGCATCTCATCCTCCTAACTTAACGAAACTCAGCGTATGCCTCACACAGACATGAGAAATACATCAAATACACAAAGCTTGAAATGTCTTCAAACGAAATAATTCAAAACGAAAATAAAAAGGCTACTCTCTGATTATGTCTTTATGTGCATTTCTCTCTAGGTGCGTTCACTACAAATATGGCGATCGTCAACTTCATCTTTGCAGTCGACACTGTCAGATAACACTAGTTTATTGATAAAAATCAATGCACGCATCACCGGATTTACAAATACACATCTTGCTTGTTGCACGCACACATATTATGTCGAAAAAACGAAATATTATGTTGAAATAACATTATTATTAATAATACATCTTTTAGAATATTTGATTAAATGTTGATGGTTGCGCTTGTTCAATTTAATAAAATTAAAACTTTAATTGTGATAATTAAAATAATTGAAAATTAAATATTTAGTGGCCAAGTTTTGCTAATTTATTATATAGGCTATTATATGCCTATTGCCTATATTAAGTAGGTCATATTAAGACAAGGCATATATTAAGTTATTTTAGCTGTTATGAGAAAAATAAATCTAACGAAATCTAAAATCTAAATCTAATAAATCTAAAAAAAAAAATCTAACGCCAATTCAACATGCCAGAATAAAACCTGATTTTTGAACAATGTGTAACGCCACTCGGCCTGGTGTGCCAAAACACTAAATTTTAAACTTCAATGTTTAATTCAAAACAATCTCAAAACGCGTTGTGACATTTTTTTTAAAGCAGTACCCACATAGCAACATTGTGTCGGCCCAGATCCGGCCCACATCTGGCACACGTGGAAAGATGATCTGGCCCACATGCAGCGTGGAATTACGGCACTTGGGTGGGCCACTCCTGTTTGCCAAATCTGGGCCACAAGCAGGCCATAGCAATGCCACATGTCAGCCAAGAGCAAAGAAATAAACCACAACTGGACCTTATCTGAGCCACAGCATCTGTGTATATTAAATATGAAGTCATCTAACAAGCAGAATCACTGAAAGAAAGAAGAAAACAGAAAAAGAGACGAGCAGAAACACAAGAACTACAACTGACTTCAGACACAGCCTCAGATGAAATCAACTGAAGAGAAAAGAAGACATTAAATCTGTGAAGATCTCAGCAGAGGAGGATTAAACAACTCCACAAACAGCATTACCAGCTTCACTTATTACTAACCAGACTGACTTTATTTCTGTCAGACATCTACAGAAGTTTTTATTGAGAATTAACAGAGTTTAACTCTAATGTGTTTCATTTGAAGTCACCATAACCGTGAATAGTGTTTCCATTAGTTGGGCTCTTAACTCGTATTATATCTTTTGTCCGCTGTGACAGTGTGTTTGTCAAAAACATTTGCAGCAGCAAAGAATGCTAAAGTGTACTGAGATCAGGTGATGATGGTTACCTGTTAATGGATTTATAATCATCACGAAATAACCTGTTTCACTGAGGTAATTTGAATCTAACAATTGTGTTGTACCATTAATATATCCACATCACAAACCCTGCGTTACTGCAGCGTGAGGTCCAGCAATATTATAACAATCAGTTAGAAGATTTTAACAAACATGAGCACGAAAACTGAATCCACGGTGACACACAGAGATATCAAAAATCAGCACATGAATCTCAACAAGGGTGACAATTTTTTTTTTTTTTTTAGATAAACAGATTAATTCAGAACATCACTGAAAAGCTACTAAATGTCACAACAAAAACAACAGCAAAAAAAATAAAAGCAAATATTTAGACAAAAATTAAACAAAATAATAGGACAATTCAGCTGCATAATTTATTCATGTTGCAATGCATGCTGGGAGTTTTGTACAATGATGGTACCCAGCATGCATTGCAGCAAGGTACTTTTGATTGTCACCATTGTTGAGATTCATACGTTGATTATTGATGTCTGTGTTTGTCATCGAACAGTAATGTTTCGTGCTCATGTTTGTTAAAGTCTTCTAACTGATTGTTGTAATATTGCTGGACCTCACGCTGCAGAAAAACACAGGGTTTGTGGTGTGAAGATATTAATGGATCAACACAATTGTTAGATTCAAAAGACATCAGTGATTCAGTCTATTTCATGATGATTATAAAACCATCAACAGGTAACCATCATCACCTGATCTCATTTCACTTTAACTTTCTTTGCTGCTGCAAATGTGTTTAACAAACACACTGTCACAACAGCCAAAGAAGACAAAAATATATAATAAGAGTTAAGAGCCCAACTAATGGAAACACTATTCACTATTATGGTGACTTCAAATGAAACACATTAGAGTTAAACCTCTTTTAATTCTCAATAAAACTTCTGTAGACGTCTGACAGAAATAAAGTCAGTGTGGTTAGTAATAAGTGAAGCTGGTAATGCTGTTTTTGGAGTTGTTTAATCCTCCTCTGCTGAGATCTTCACAGATTTAATGTCTTCTTTTCTCTTCAGTTGATTTCATCTTAGACTGTGTCTGAAGTCAGTTGTAGTTCTTGTGTTTCTGCTCGTCTCTTTTTTCTGTTCTCTTCTTTCTTTCAGTGATTCTTCTTGTTACAAGGCTTATTAAGGACGAGATGACTCCATATTTAATTTACACAGATTTTGTGGCTCAGATAAGGTCCAGTTGTAGTTTATTTCTTTGCTCTTGGCTGACATGTGGCATTGCTATGGCCTGCTTGTGGCCCAGATCTGGCAAACAGGAGTGGCCCACCCAAGTGCCGTAATTCCACGCTGCATGTGGGCCAGATCATCTTTCCACGTGTGCCAGATGTGGGCCGGATCTGGGCCGACACAATGTTGCTATGTGGGTAGCCTAGCCAATATAGATTAAGGGCATTGAAACCAGGATCTTAACTAAAACGCGTTCCGCGTATTATGCCACACTAGCCTACTCCATGTATTCTTTTAAGGACTGCTTTTGAAATCACTATAAATTACTATCCGATTGTATCGCTCACGAGAGCTCTTCATTTATCTAATTCCTCAATAGAATAGTAAAAATATTCAGCGTCATTGCTCCTAATATCGTCTCTATTTTTAACTTTTGATTCTATTTTTTCAGTTCTAAAATTGATTCTATCTTTGGTTCTATTCTGTTGTAGCCTTATAGGCCTATTTATATATATGAAAAATATGCCTATTAGGCTTAGGGTTTTATATTCAACCCACTTACATTTTAAAATACGGCAATTGCTGCTGATTTGCACAATGTCCCTTTGCGCCACCTGGCGGTCATTTCGGGAACGACTTTGAAATGCGGCTGGTTTATTTTCGCCGCGGTGATTTCGCCGCGGCGGCTGGCGCGGTGGTAATAGGCATTCTGGTTGGGCACCATCTGTATGCAGAACCAATATTGAAAATAGTGATTTATCTTTTTCCATATTATTAAAGCATTTTGTTTTCTCTTTTCAGCTTCATAAACTGTACTTGATTTCTGCCTAATGCCTTTATCAAAAAAGCGTCACTGCTCATCAGGTGTTTTGCTAAAGGACATATTCATTGCATAGTTACAATAAAAGTGACCAATAATCACAAGGATATAGAATGAAAGTTGAGAATGTAAAATGTTGTGCTTACGGTTTTTCCCATTTGTTCTTTAAAGCGAAGAAACAAATATATTTTCACATAACAAAGTTGAATCTCATCTCTTTGTTTGTAAAAATATAACTTCATCATAGCGATTTTTTTAATTTACTGTATGTGTCACTATAATAGATTGCCCCTGATAGATTGCTGATAGATTGTCAGCAGTCTTTTGTTTTTAAATATAAGTTTTATAATTTAATTAGAAGGAATACATGTTTAATAGCCCAAATAATACATAATTTAAGGTATCTATCCCTGCAGCCAGAACCAGAAGAGATCTGTCATCATTTACCATAAATGGGCATGTAACTGTGACGCATCTGTTCAGCTGGGTTGTTATTGGCTGTGACTTTATCGCAGAACTCGCTGTGATTGGACTATCGTTTAACCCATATAAATCGCCGCTTCATGTTACAAAGTATGTTTTGGTGTTATTATTACGTTAGTTATACATTAAGTTAACTATAAAGTGTCTCTATGTTGTGAGAAATTACTCCTTTACCGAGATCCTAACCCTAACCCTAAGCATGTCTGCACATTTCAATGAACTACAGCACCATTTTTCATGTTCCATTGATAGAATGACAGAGATATGTGGGAAATGTAGTTTAAAACGTTTTGTAATGAAGCAATAAATGTTAAATAAATAACGTCTTTAATGGACAACTGGATATCTAAATTTGTTCATTGTGCAAACCTTTATGACATATATGAGGGACAGGCTGAAATTTGATATTTTACTGTGAGCACTTTAAAAATAACCTTTAAGCCAGCTTTCCATATGTCTGAAAACTCTGGCCAACATTATTTGTTAAACATAGCATTAAGCAGTTGTCCTGACAATTTTCTCTTTGATACACTAACTGGACTTTGAGTTACAACCATTTGAAATGTGCATTTTTTTGCTCTTCTGGGGGCCGTTGCTGGGCCCCTGGGGGTGGAAGGGCAGTACAATCTACACAGATCTACACACACTATTTCTATTACACAAGGCTAATGCACTGTAAGATTAATAAGGGAATTAGGATCAATATAACTCAAAGGTAATTGAATTACAGTGAATACCGAATTAATATGCAAATTATTCAGAATTAATATTTAACACTTTATCAACTATTCGTCCACCGATAAATTGAGATTAGGGTATTTTATAAATTCTGGACAGAATATTATCCCGTGGCCTACGGTGATAATATCATAAAATTATAATAACTGATTATGAGCAAGGTAACAGAATCTACAGTTTAAGGCAGTAACTTGTAAGCACACAGCACAAGACGCTTGTATATGTAAAATCAACCAAGACTTTATTGAACTACTCTAATACACACAAACTAAACTAACGAAAACACACACACATTCATTCAAACAGTGAGAGAAAAGTGATGTCATTAACGGAGGGTGAATGGAGTCCCAAATGTCTAGCGTTAGACACTATTTCTTGACCGCAACCTGAGAGAATCAATCTACTAGCACTTTAATCTTAGTTTGTTTTCTCAATAAGATTTGCACCAGTTCAGCCAGAATTAGGAGATATCGTGTACTTGCGTTTGGTTGCTCCTGTGTGCGCGTGCGTTCCCTTCTGTGACGAAGTTGCTGGAGAGGGAATCTCTGGCGCTGATTGGCTGGCAGTCAGTCGATGATGCGTTCTGTGGGACCGCACTCGATGGTGAGTGGTTGGTTGGCTTTGCCGGGTGGCGCTTCGTTCGCGGGATTTCCTGGATTGCGGGTTGCTATGCAACGGAGTTTCCTCTGAGTCTGGAGCGACTCTGAGAGGGTTTCCTTTGACGAAGTTCAACGAAGGATCTTACGGAAGAGTTGATGAGTTTTGAGTGAGCTCTTGGTGGTTTGAAGAGTATGTAAGCATACACGCTGGACGATGGAAAGGTCAGCACAAACAAAGGCAAGAGCAAAAGTCACTGCAAGAGCAGGGCACAAAGCAGGCAAAGCAAAAAGCAAAAAGCAACGCATAGGTGCTTGTCATTGGGTTATAAGCGTGTCCATCTGACCCGTCCTTCCTAGTGCGACAGCCAATCAGATATTGTCTTGGGCGGGACCTAAGCCCCGTTCTCCGGTTCTTGCATGTAATTAGCGTAATGTCCACGTGATCATGCGTGCCCAAACTCCTGAGAGTTTAGTTAAACGCTTTAATAAGCAAACTTAATAGTTTAAATATGGTGCATCCTACACACATCTACTTTATATCAAAATTCTAGAAATCATTTACCCATCAAGTAGGTACCAAAATACATATACTTCCCATAGTTGAGGTGGAAGTAAATAAGGATTTAGCTGTGATACGTGTTTAACACACTAAAATTACTTGAATAATATAAAGCATACATAATACAGAGAATACACATGTATGAGTTGAACTTCTGGTGATTAGCTCCTATAACTGAGGTAGAAAACCCTACAAATAGGCTGTAATGAAAGTTAAACACACAGAAAGGACTCCACAGGTTATATAAAACATACATAATACTTAAGATATATGTGAGGTAAATACTGGTGATCAGTTCAGCTTATTGGAAGCAATTTTGAGACCGTTGTTTGTATTAAAGTGGGTTAATTTCAGTCTATTGGTTTTTTTTTGAAGACAAAGGTCTCTGGAATTTACAACTGCAGAAAGGAGGTGTCCCCCTAGTACAGGG
Source organism: Abramis brama (assembly GCF_963993115.1). Classification (NCBI taxonomy): domain Eukaryota; kingdom Metazoa; phylum Chordata; class Actinopteri; order Cypriniformes; family Leuciscidae; genus Abramis; species Abramis brama. Next base: position 34,610,652 of record NC_139972.1, read on the forward strand.
TTTTGTGGCGATTCTGGGTCATAAGAATGCTTTAGCATCCTTCGTTTCCTGATAAGACTGTGGATTTATGCCTTGGGGTCACCACAGGGTTCCTGGGCCATTTGGTCTTAAGTTTGGGGAACAAAGAAATCTTTTCCTGCTGTCCTGGCATCGTTGGTTTTAGATTAGACACGCACCAAAAGGGAAAGGGGGGTGACGTCTCCTTTAGCCATCTCGGCACCATGACTGTGTTTTATGACTTACTAATGGTTAACTGGGGAATCGTTCCAAACTGTGGAATGCGGTGTTGGGTTCATATGAAATTAACTGTTCAAGGATAATCCTACATATTCCCCCTTTCGGTCGGTGATGTTCCAGGTGAGGACATCGGCGAGCGCTGGATAAAATAGGCAGAGAGAGAGAGAGAGAGAGACAACCACACATACAAACACAACACAACACTCCATCACTTAGCTGAGTTCTGGTGCAAGATTTCGCTTTTGAGAATATTGTCGCCTGATAGGTGATTGAAAGCTAAATCATTGGTATGGAGGATCTACGTATAACTGCATGGTTATAATTATTTAATCGGTTGCGAGAGTGCCATGACCGGTAGCTCCCGGGACTCTGCAATCCACGTTTTTGCACAGTGGACATAGTGAGTCAATCCTATCGTCAGGCCCTATACCAAGTTTCTGTAGGTTTAAGATTGTTTAGGTGAGAGGAGTGGAAAGTGGAAGAGAAGGAAGGGAATAAAGAAAGTGTGCATTAGTAATGACTTCTAGTAATTACTTCTTGTTAGTGGGGCAATCTCTAAAGAGTGGGTGCATATCATTTGAATACCTCTGAGTAAGGTGTTTATGAAGACAATTGAGTGTTTCATTAAATGGGGTGTAGAGTGTGGTGAAATTGATCTGTGTCAGTCACTTTTGGTTTCCCCCTTTTCTTGTCTGTTGGAGCCCAAGTGCCCTTTTATCTGGTTTCGGTGGACCCAACGTAGAACTGGCTCATTGCGCTTTTGGCTCATCTTGATTCGGTATGCGACAGGTGAGAGCTTGTCCACGATTTCATGGGGTCCTGTCCAGCGAGGCAGGAACTTCTTTGACAGGCGATGGGGACCCGATTGTTGTGACTGCACAAAACTGTAGTACCACACTTTGTCTCCGATGTTGAATTCTTGGTGAGAGGCTTTCTGGTCGTAATAGGCTTTGCGACCTTCTGCACTTTTCTGTAGTTGTTGTTGCGTAAAGGCAAAGGCGGTTCTTAGATGGCGATGCAACTCTTCAAGATACTGGTGGGTGGTATATGCTGTGACAAGGCTCATGTCACCTGGCTGGTAGAGCAGGTGGAGCGGCAGTGTCATTTGCCGTCCTGTCATTAGCTCAAAGGGTGGCACCCCGGTGGACTTGTTAGGAGTTGCTCTGATAGCCATTAGCACTAGCGGGAGCTTGATATCCCAATCCTTTTGGTTCGCAGACACATACTTCTTTAGCATGCTGACCACGGTTCGGTTGGAACGCTCCACTTGCCCAGAGGCGATAGGGTGGTGGCTGATATGAAGCTTGGCCTGTATGCCCAGGAGTTTCCAGACTTCCTGCATGATTTCGGCAGTGAAATGTGTTCCGCGGTCAGAGTTGACTTTCAGCGGCAGTCCAAATCTTGAAAAGATATGGTTCATTAGGAGGCAGGCCGTGGTTTGAGCTGTATCATTGGGAGCGGGCAGGCACTCTACCCATTTGGTGAATTCACAGACAACGGTGAGGAAATATTTGTTACCCCTTGTTGACCTTGGAAGGGGTCCGACCCAGTCGATTTGGAGGTCCGACCATGGGAAGGACATTCCTTTTCGCTGTAGTGGTGCTCTGTGGTTCGGGTTCGCAGGTTGGAATTGGCAACACACCAGGCACCCTTTTACATATTCTGCTACATCTTGCTGCATGCCAGGCCAGTATGCCACTTGTCTTAGCGTTTCATAAGTGGCTTTGGCGCCGTGGTGTCCGGCACATGGTGCATCGTGGGAATGTGTGAGCATAACCCCCCTTTGGCACTGAGGGACAACAAGCTTGGGCGTAGTGAGTTCATCAGGGACATATACCAGTATGCCATGGTTGAGATGTAGCATGTGCAGGAGTGCATTAAGATGCCGGAGGTCAGAGGAAGCAGCAAGGTCAGAGTTGGTTATGGGGTTTGATTGTGGGTCAGAGAGGTGTTTAACAATAGTTTGGATGGCTGCATCCGAAGTTTGGAGAGTTATAATGTCATCATTGGAAATTTGGGGTGAGATGCTGATTTGGGAGGAGGCGGGGTTTTGCACGGCTTGTGCGTGCTGGTGGCGTGTGATGACAGAAACACATGGGCTGGGTGGGAGGGGTTTAAAAGTCCAAGGATTGCCATGTAGCGCGCCAGCTTTGGCCAGGGCATCGGTTTGGTCGTTGTAGTCTTTGTCTTGCCCTGGTTGCCGTGAATGACCACGGACCTTTTTCCAATAGACGAGCATGTTGTGTTTCGTGACTATGTCGTCGCATGCTTGGAAGAGATCTTGATGCTTGACAGGTTTGTTGTTGGATGTTTTGAACCCATTCTGTTTCCATATTGGTATGTGGCATGTGAAGCTCAGTCGAGCATAGTTTGAGTCAGTACAGATGAGGAGTTCTTTGATGTCGTGAGACACAGCAATTTGGAGCGTGATGAGGATGGCTGCTATTTCTGCATATTGTGATGTGTGAGGGCCCAGTTGGAGCCGTTGTGGTGGGCCGGGATTGTCGTTGAGCCAGACCACACCTGCTCCCGCCTTGAGGTTACCCTGGTGATTATATGAGCAGCCGTCAACATATGCTGTGGGCATCCCTTGACACACATTCTCCTCAAAGTATCTGTGGTTTGTTTGTGCTGGTTGTGGAGGTTCTTTAGGTTCAGGTAAATCGTTTGGGGTGTCATCGGAGCAGTTTTGACAGGCTGCCAGTCCATTGCCTAAGGAGGATTTGTGGCTTTGGGCATAGCGTGCTTCGACGTCACGTCCTTGGAGTGTCATCAGCCATGTGGCTATGCGAGCATTGGTGACCACGCCGTCTCTGATTCTCTGGCTGTTAAGGAAAGTTACAGGTTGGTGGCATGTCTCTATGATGACCTTTTGGGCACCAATGTAGTTTGAGAAACGTTGAATGGCCCACACTGTGCAGAGCAAGGCCTTTTCGCAGTCTGAGTATTTGGACTCTGGTGGAAGCAGCGTCTTGCTAGCATAGGCGACCACTCGCTTATCTCTGTCGTGGAGTTGGTATAGGCCCGCACTGAGACATTGGCTGGAGAATCCGGCTTCCAGGTAAAATTCTTTCCCTGGGTCAGGGTAGGTCAGACATGGGGCAGAGCAGAGGCGTTGTTTTAGCTCGCTCATGGCCTGGTCTTGAGCTTCTGACCACACAAATGGTTGGTCCTTCTTGAGAAGGGAAGTGAGTGGACGTGCAATGTCTGAGTAGTTCTCGATGAATTGTCGTGAGTAATTGCATACGCCTAAGAAGCTGCGAAGTTCTGACACATTAGTGGGCGTTTTGATGTTCTGAATTGCTTGGGTGCGGCTCGACTGTGGCTCGATACCTTGAGGTCCGATGCGCAAGCCCACATAGTTTACTTTGGTTTTACACCACTGTCCTTTGTGGAGAGCAATCTTGGCTCCTGCATTTGTTAGTTGGTTCAGAACATGATCTATCTCCTTCAGATGATCAGCGACATTGGTACTCTTCATGAGTACATCGTCCACATAGATAAGGTTGCCTCTGGTTCGTGCATCAGGGCATGCTTTGTTGAGGAAGATATTGAATTCTGCTGGTGAATTGGCATACCCGAAGGGGCACCGGGTGAAGGTGTATTGTCGGTTCCCAAAGGTGAATGCCAGTTTGTGTTGGTCCTCTGGGTGCACAGGAATTGTCCAGAATCCTGAAGCGACGTCCAGAGTTGAAAGAATTGTTGCACCTTTGATTTTTGGAATTTCTTGGTCCAGCTGTGTCATGGGCCATCGTGATAAGGGCACCTGTTGGTTCAACTTACGATAGTCTATGGTGGGCCTCCATTTGCCATTGGGTTTCAGGACTGGCCATATGGGGGCTGAATAGGTGCTGTTGCAAGGACGGATGACTCCGTTTTCCAACATTGAGTCGATGATTTCCTGCACAGGCTCATATGATGCAATGGGAATTTTGTACTGCCGTACAAAAGTTGGTGGCGCACTTGGGTGCGTCGGTATGCGTACTGTGTGGATGTTGGTGAGTCCACAGTCCAAAGAGTCTTTTGCAAAGGAGTCTTTGTACTTATACAGGACTTTGTGAAGTCCCTGTCGGTCAGTGTCATTGTGGAGGGCGTCTGCCTCGTTCAGAATTTGTTGGAGCTGAGCGTTGAATCCTGCATACGGCTCTTCCACTGTAGGGTCGTCGGAGAGGCCCTTGACTGTGGTGGTTACCGGTTCGTTTGGTTCTGTCACAGGTTGTGTTGAGATGGTGTACACAGCGAGGTGTGCGTCATCCGTAAGTTCTGATCTGCAGACGTTTTCTTGGGACACTGGCAGGATGGAGGTGATGGCAATGGTTTTGAGGGGTGCTGTGAAAACTCTGTGGTCAATGCTTTCTTCTGGCAGTAAGTGGGCTGGTATGGGGCCTATGACAGGTACAGAGAGCTCAAAGTCATGGAATGTTTGGCTGATGAGCCATCCCAGGTGACTTGCTCTGGGGATCTTGATGTCGTTGGCAGTACAGTTGTTGAACAGTACATACACAGCACGAGATGACACTTCCATGAGAGGCGTGGCTTCTAGAGTTAGTCCCAGTTTTAAGCAGTTCTGGGAAGGCTCGAAGAAGCCCAGATTGTGGTTGAGGTTTTGGCCAGGTCGCATGTTGAGGCGGACACTGACACTCTTGGTGTAGGCAGGTATCGTGATCTCCTGTTCATTGGTTGTGGCACATACTTCTGGTATGGTTTGCCCAGATTGGAGATTCTTGAGGTTGACTGAAGTGCTTATTTGGCGAGACAAGGGAGCCCATATAGCTTCGTTCAAAGTGTCCACGTAGGCATTGATTCTGACCATAATGTCTGCTCCGATGTAGATATCGTGTGGCAGGTCGGGGACAACGAGGAAGTAGTGACTCAGGTGTCTGTCGTTCCAGCACATGTCTAAGGCACAGACAGTCTTAGAGGTAATCATGGTTAAGGAGCATGGATTCAGAGGGAAGCGGTTATGCTTGGTGGCATGTGGCAGTTCAGGCTTGTCTTTCTTTAAGGCTCTGAAGAGCTTCAGGCTGATGGCTGAGTTTTCTGCCCATAGGGCTAGCACAGAGTCAGGTACTGTAATGCCTTGAATGTCTATAGCTGTCATCAGTTGAAAGCCATTTGAGCCTGGTTCTGTGGTTTTGAATGCGCACAGAAGAGAAGTTTGATTCTTGCCATGTGGCACCAAGTTTGAGACTTGCTTTGGTCTTGGGCTTGAGTTTTCGCTCAGTGAGCTGGAACCAGTGTCTGTGACTTGACACTGCGCTTCTGTGGAACATTGTGAGTGAAAGGGAAGGGGTTCCCGAACTTGGGCCCATATCTTTAGGTGCTTAAAGTCTATTAAGGGCTCAAAGCGATTCAGAAGGTCTTTGCCGATGAGAAGAGGATATGTGTCCAACGGCGAGATGTACACAGGGTGTATAAGGCTCATTGGTCCGACGGTCAGGTGGATTGGGGCCACCTGCTCCAACCGCAGTCCCGTGTGGGAATAGGCTTGAACGTTGAGTGCACACTTTTGAAGTCTGAGGGTTCCACTGGTTCTTTTGGTTCTTTCTTGAATTTCTTCTAAGAGCTGAGTGGACATTAGGGTGATGTCGGCTCCCGTGTCTACTAGGGCCTCTAGTTTGACATGGTGTTCTAGTGTGATGGAGAGATAGAACTTCCTTGCCACACCTTTCTCGATGAGGTCACCCAGAAGTTGAGGAACTGGAGTTTGGGTTGAGACAGGTAGAGTGTTGTGGTTTGTTTGCTGTTGCTCGCAGGGGTGACAGACAACCAAGATGGCGCTTTCTGGTACTTGAGTGGTTCCATCCTCCTCTGGTTCTTGGAGGTTTCCGTGGTATGAGTTGACATGTGTCGGATCAGGTTCTGAATCTGTTGCTAGGCATTCAGGTTCAGTCTCTTGTTTCCTTGACAATGGTGTTATGGCAGCGTTACTTGTCGTGTTTTGAGGGTGGTGAATGTGAGAGAGGTGGTTATTGCTCTGGCTGATGTGTACCAGGTGGTCGCTGTTCCCTTGCTTCGCCTCTAGTCACGCTGAATCTGACTTGTCTTTCTTTTCCCATTTCCTGTCCTCTTCATTGCGTTTGAAGAATTCTTTCATGAACATCTGCATCATTTCTTGTGAACTGATACCTGGTGCAGTCTGTTGTTCTTGTGTGGACTCAGTGTGGGGTTGGTCTGATTGATGCCTGGGTGGATTTCGTCGTCGACTCCTTGGGCTAGTTGTTCCTGGGGGCGTGTGTCGCTTTCCTTTAGACGTCCAGTTGGCCTCCCATGAACCTTTTCCTCTTGAGTTTCCATACGACCGTGTCTGGTTCCATGAATTATCCCAGCGGTTTTCGTGCGGCCATGACTGGTCCCATGATTTCTCCCAGTGGTGTCCAGACATGTGTGGCGGGTCTCGTTGCTTGTGCCAGTGATTGTTTGGTTGTTTGGGTCTGACACTGACATGAGAGTCCCGTTCTTTTCTGAAGGAGGAGTGTCTTTGTTCTTTAGGTGGCAGCTTGGTGCTTTCGTGATGCTGGGTGCCCTCTAGGGCTAATCCTTGATGTTGCGTATTGAAATCACAAACTGCTAATGGTTTGGTTCCCTTTTCTGAGGCCATCTTTTGTTTGCCATAGGCTTTGTGGGCCAAATCCCTCAGCTGTTGTGTAGTCATTGTGCGAGGGCAGGCCATGACGCCTAGGTGGTGGCTTACTCCAGGGTGGAGGTTTCTCAGGAAGAGGGTTTTAAAGTTCAAGTCCTCCTCCATATCGGGTTCATTGCGTGAACCAAAGTACGCTCGTCTGAGTCTGTTGTAAAAGGCTTGGGGTGTCTCATGCCGGCCTTGTTTGGTTTCTAGGGCGGCCACCAGTCCTTGGTCTGCCTCTGGGTCTGCAAATTCTTTAATTAGGGCTTCTCGGAGGAGGTGGAAGTCTGACTTGGTGTGTGTAGGCTGTCTATCCAAGAAACTTCGCACCTCAGGACTGGATGTTGTTCGAAGCAAATAGAGTCTGTCTCTGTCTGTCACATTGGATCTCATTTCCAAGTGGAATTCAATATCTTGCAGGTAGGCCTGCACGTCTTGACTTCCTGACACATTTGGGGTGAATTTGTTGATGTTCCTGGCCAGTTTGTCAAGGTCTTTGAGTTCCAGGCCATGTGCAGCTTCATAGTCGGTTCGGAGAGACCCCCTTCTCTTGTCAGCAGGGTAGCGCTCCTCCGTGACAGCTGGATAGGGCTTTGGTGGTGATTCTTCACTTTTTCTTTGATGTGGCAATCCCAGGATAGGGGACGCAACTCTGCTGGGCAGGGGTGAGACCAGAGGACGCCTTGTCCTGGTTGGCTCAGGGTGCAGCTCATAAGCATGCTTGAGTTCTTCTCTGATTGAGTCGGATTCTTCTTTTACATAGTCGAGCTGTTGAGTCAAGTCGCTGATCTGATTTCGTGACCTTTCAAGATGGTTTTCAAGGGCCTTTATTCGGCTGTTCTTGTCTCTGAAGTCAGCCTTGGCCTTTTCCAGTAGCTGCTCTGCATACTGTAACTTGTTGGCCAGATCATCTTGGGCAGCCCTAGCTTGTTCTAATTCTCTGCTGGTGGTTGTTAATGTTTCTTGAAGCTTTTCGATTTCCTCTTTGGCGCCTGGCTCCACCTCGTCGGACCCTTCCTGTTGGTCCTGTGCTTCCAGTTCTAACTGGTTGATGCGTTGTTTTGCGCGAGTCAGCTTCTCCTGGAGGTGAGCTTCGTGCTCATCGCTCAGTTTGAGTGAGGCTATCAGCGTGTGACTCAGGGAGCCAGTGATCTTTGCTATTTCTTTGTGGTTATAGCTGCGGATTGGATCCTGTGCCGTGATGTCAGAGATGTTGGCATCCAGTTGTTCTTGCGTGTGCTGTCGTAGGTTGTCAGCAGCCTGGGGCAAGAGGCTGCTTGTCACCATACTTAACCAGTTCTCTAAGTCTTCCCAGTGGGTGGTGTGATCATCAGTGTGAGACATGTTGGCACAAGGTAGGGAAACCTGGAAAAGAGACTGGCACAGATCTGTGAAAGTGTGTGTGAGCTAAGTATGTGATGGGTGGTTAAGTGTGGTTTCCTGGAACTGTGGGCCTCCTTTGACGTGTACTGCTACTCGTAGTCTCTGTGGGAGAAAATAGTGCATACAGCTTGGAGGATACAGCTAAGAAGAGGGAGAGTGAGCAAAGACCAGACAAAGCAAGGTGATACTCAAAGATAGCAGATAGCAATCAGAGCTGTGAAACAAAGCACTACAAATAAAAGAATAGTAATATTCTCAAGGAAGGGAAAATTATTATTTATTTTTTTTGTAAATAATTTAATAGAGATATTTCAATGAAGATCAAATTGAAAGATACCTGGAATCTCTTAATTCCGTGTATTATTGTTGTTATAACTTCCTCCTGGTAGAAAGAAAGTGTTAACGACAATAATCGTGCTCCTTCTTATAGGATTGACACCATACATCTGTTACGTGCTCTTTTTTTTTTTTTTTTGGAATGCGTTACGTGAGTGGTAGTCGTTTATTGCTCCTCCTATCAATTTATTTGGCTTAGACCGTATAGGATGCCAAAATCTGAGAGGGTAGTGTGCGGTGCAAGGAGGGTGAATTCACACAACTGTTAAAAACTTCAGAATGTTTGCGAACAGTTTCTTTTGAAAACTTCCTGTAATTACTGATTGATTCTCACAGGTTCAGTTACAGAAATATCATGGGTAGAAGAGAGAAGAGCAGAAAAGACAAGGAAGGAGTTAAATGCAAGTGAGGGAAGGGATACTGACTCAATTAGCATGTGGAACTAGTTGACCAATAGTTATGCTTTGGTTATATGCTAATCCACTAAGCCTTGCTGCGATTAAAGGCTGCTTTTATTTGGTGCACATCTAAATAAAACAATGTCAAAAGGGAGTTGTTTCCACTTTATCATTAAACTCGCAGAGTGTTTTATCTATACATTTATGTCAATAAATATATACATACATTACTGCTCCCACTGAAGATAGGAGAAGGGAAAATGGAGCGGAAGGGAAAACAATACTGGCAATAGGAGATTTTGAAAACAAAATTAATTAAAAGAAAATAATAAAAAAAAATAAAAAAAAAAATAAATAAAAATAAAATCAAATTAATGTAAAATTAAAAGTAAATAAACAAAATTTTAATTATTGTCGATGAAGTTCCTCGTCATTTGTTTAAAAGAAATGAGACTAACAGTGTAATCCAAGCGTTAATAATAATTAACATGCAAAGGGGCCGCCCATGACGGTACCGAATGAGAGAGAAAACAAATGAAAATGGGAAATAAACAATAAAACAGAGTGAATAAATAAAGTAAAATAAAGGAATAAAAAAAAAGGAAGGAAAAAAAAAATAATAATAATAAAATAATACAAAAATAAAGAAAAATAAAATGGCTGATCTAATTGGTAACTGGTTTACTTAAACTTTGAAGGTCAAGATTTCCTATTACACAATTGAAGAGCTATTGCCAATGTAATGCTTAGGGTATTGGTGATTACGATTAGCCTAGATTTAACTCTAGTTAATTGTATATTCGTCACAAATTAAATACTTCTGAGTCAATATTCCTTTAATGGGGAGAGGGAGGTGAAAAAGAGTAAAACATAAAATGGGAATGTTCACAGATTGTTAGAGTGGAGATGTGAAAAGGTTAAATCATTTCAACACTGCTACACAACACACTGCATCCAGCTTCAGCGAGCCACACCAATGCTTGCGCTAACCTACGAGGCTAATGGCTTTAGCATAGACTTCCGTGAACACCTGAGTTGTTTACAACAGTGCGCGCATGCGCACTTGAGGGTCAACCCGAAAATCTTTTAAGACTTCCGTGTCACGGCTGTTACTATGGTGACGCACAGCCAAACAGTTCGAGACGCACGTGGGTATGTCTGCGTGCAGACAAAGTTCAAAACATTACATGAAATGGCGGCGCATTTCAGTATTACACAAACACTGGGCGCTAATTCTTTACGATATAGCGCTCAATAAATCTCAGCTCTTTGTGAGTGAGGCAAAATATTTCGTGCACTGCAGATGCACTGTTAAAACAATAACGTTATTGCGATCTCGGCGGATCGGAATTCTTCGTGTCAGTTTCTGTGGACACGCAACACAGCATGCAGGATTTACTGCATCAATTTACTTGATCAAGATTAACAAAACTCCCATTCAAATCAGGCTCGGACACATGTAGTGTTTCGCGAGTAACAGTATCTACTTCACCAAGTGAGTCAATACAAACAGGTACATTAGTTAGCTACTCTAATGTCAACCTAGGGAGACAGCTTAGTTGATTTAATATTGGAACACGCAATAATTAATCAATCTAGCTATAACAAGGCCTTTTAGGAAGAAAGTAAGGAACACGCTTACTTCTCTCCTGGTGCGCTGTAAGGCGACTTTCTTTTGTCTCAACAGACAATCTTAAATTCGTTTACTGCAATTTCAACAATAACAACAAAACACTTAAACAAACTAAACGTGAGTTTAGATTCACATTCATTCACACAACGTCCTGTTATGCGCTCTTAACGTTACACATCAACAATAAAATACTCGTTTTCCTGTGTCTCTAATCTATCTTTCCGGACCAATAGATTAGCTACCATCACAAATGACTTGTTTTGTGCTTACAATTTAGTTTAAACTGCCAGCATTTTTCTCCACCAGATATGTAAGATTAATAAGGGAATTAGGATCAATATAACTCAAAGGTAATTGAATTACAGTGAATACCGAATTAATATGCAAATTATTCAGAATTAATATTTAACACTTTATCAACTATTCGTCCACCGATAAATTGAGATTAGGGTATTTTATAAATTCTGGACAGAATATTATCCCGTGGCCTACGGTGATAATATCATAAAATTATAATAACTGATTATGAGCAAGGTAACAGAATCTACAGTTTAAGGCAGTAACTTGTAAGCACACAGCACAAGACGCTTGTATATGTAAAATCAACCAAGACTTTATTGAACTACTCTAATACACACAAACTAAACTAACGAAAACACACACACATTCATTCAAACAGTGAGAGAAAAGTGATGTCATTAACGGAGGGTGAATGGAGTCCCAAATGTCTAGCGTTAGACACTATTTCTTGACCGCAACCTGAGAGAATCAATCTACTAGCACTTTAATCTTAGTTTGTTTTCTCAATAAGATTTGCACCAGTTCAGCCAGAATTAGGAGATATCGTGTACTTGCGTTTGGTTGCTCCTGTGTGCGCGTGCGTTCCCTTCTGTGACGAAGTTGCTGGAGAGGGAATCTCTGGCGCTGATTGGCTGGCAGTCGGTCGATGATGCGTTCTGTGGGACCGCACTCGATGGTGAGTGGTTGGTTGGCTTTGCCGGGTGGCGCTTCGTTCGCGGGATTTCCTGGATTGCGGGTTGCTATGCAACGGAGTTTCCTCTGAGTCTGGAGCGACTCTGAGAGGGTTTCCTTTGACGAAGTTCAACGAAGGATCTTACGGAAGAGTTGATGAGTTTTGAGTGAGCTCTTGGTGGTTTGAAGAGTATGTAAGCATACACGCTGGACGATGGAAAGGTCAGCACAAACAAAGGCAAGAGCAAAAGTCACTGCAAGAGCAGGGCACAAAGCAGGCAAAGCAAAAAGCAAAAAGCAACGCATAGGTGCTTGTCATTGGGTTATAAGCGTGTCCATCTGACCCGTCCTTCCTAGTGCGACAGCCAATCAGATATTGTCTTGGGCGGGACCTAAGCCCCGTTCTCAGGTTCTTGCATGTAATTAGCGTAATGTCCACGTGATCATGCGTGCCCAAACTCCTGAGAGTTTAGTTAAACGCTTTAATAAGCAAACTTAATAGTTTAAATATGGTGCATCCTACACACATCTACTTTATATCAAAATTCTAGAAATCATTTACCCATCAAGTAGGTACCAAAATACATATACTTCCCATAGTTGAGGTGGAAGTAAATAAGGATTTAGCTGTGATACGTGTTTAACACACTAAAATTACTTGAATAATATAAAGCATACATAATACAGAGAATACACATGTATGAGTTGAACTTCTGGTGATTAGCTCCTATAACTGAGGTAGAAAACCCTACAAATAGGCTGTAATGAAAGTTAAACACACAGAAAGGACTCCACAGGTTATATAAAACATACATAATACTTAAGATATATGTGAGGTAAATACTGGTGATCAGTTCAGCTTATTGGAAGCAATTTTGAGACCGTTGTTTGTATTAAAGTGGGTTAATTTCAGTCTATTGGTTTTTTTTTGAAGACAAAGGTCTCTGGAATTTACAACTGCAGAAAGGAGGTGTCCCCCTAGTACAGGGTTTTGTGGCGATTCTGGGTCATAAGAATGCTTTAGCATCCTTCGTTTCCTGATAAGACTGTGGATTTATGCCTTGGGGTCACCACAGGGTTCCTGGGCCATTTGGTCTTAAGTTTGGGGAACAAAGAAATCTTTTCCTGCTGTCCTGGCATCGTTGGTTTTAGATTAGACACGCACCAAAAGGGAAAGGGGGGTGACGTCTCCTTTAGCCATCTCGGCACCATGACTGTGTTTTATGACTTACTAATGGTTAACTGGGGAATCGTTCCAAACTGTGGAATGCGGTGTTGGGTTCATATGAAATTAACTGTTCAAGGATAATCCTACAGCACCATTCAGTAAAACAACAAAAAACAGTGCCAACATTTCCTTTTCACCCCCTCTGATTGATGCTTATATGCCTGACATCAGTAATGTCTATGCTTTCATTTTAAAAGCAGTAGTAGATGTACTAGAATGATCAACATGGATCATCTTCAATTATGCTTGAAGTATTTATAGCAAGATAGCCCACTGCAGCCTCTTGTTTATTCACAGTTTCCCTTTATTTAAAAAACTGGCATACATGCAAGTATGTGCAACTTTTGTTGCATTGTTGTCCCAAATATCATTAACCAGATCTAATTTTTTATGTCCTAAGTAAAAGATTCATGGTAATTAATAATATGTAGTTGTTTTTAAATTATGAACTAAACTAAAGAAATAAGAAATTAAAATTTCTCAAATACAATTTTCTGTACCAAACACCACTTTCAATACACAATATTCACCATACTTTATTACACAACACTTTATTAGAGGACACAGCATAAAGTTGATAACGTAGCATAAAGACAAATGAGACAACGGCCCTTATATGTGCCGAAAGTTCCCACTACTCCCTTTCGAGATCAAGTGGTGAACTTGCAAGCGCTGCCCCTGGAGGACTCAACCCTAGCTTTTCTCTGTCCAGTCCGCGCCTTACGGACTTATCTGGACAGAACGCAAAGCTTTAGAACCTCAGATCAGCTCTTCATCTGTTTCGGAGGCCTGCAGAAAGGGAAGGCAGTCTCTAAGAAAAGGTTGGCCCACTGGATAGTGGATGCCATCATCTTGGTGTACGATACCCAAGGTGTACCTTGTCCCCCAGGGTTGCATGCCCACTCCACCCGGAGTGTTGCTGCTTCCTGGGCGCTGGCACAGGGTGCCTCGCTGGCAGATGTTTGTAGAGCTGCAGGTTGGGCGACACCTAATAGTTTGCTAGGTTTTATAGCTTACATGTTGAGCCAGTAGCTTCTCAGGTGCTCTCTTCAAATAGAGGGCACCCTTGAGTCAAGCAAGCTCATGTCGGCTTGCTACGTGTATTCTCACAATAACCCTCGTTCCCTGAAGGAGGGAACGGAGACTTAGTCCCCTTGCCACTATTACTGGACCACCGCTGACCGGTGGTCCCTTCAGGGAACAAGGGTTACATTGGTAACCGAGACGTTTCTTGCTCTTCCCTGTACATGTCTCTATCGTGTTCATGTTCTTCTTCCTCGTCTAAACAGTTTGTTCAGTTGTACCCTACAGTACAACAGATGAACAGAAGATGTGATCACTGATGTGGTGTAGCTTTTTCTCAATCAGAGGAAGAAGTCTCAACATCCCATCATCAGGTGTTCTCCAGTCCTGGTCTGAAAGTAAAACAAAAACACAAACCATTCAAATTAAGTTGTTTAATGGACAGTCAGGTCGAAGCCACTTTCGTATTACCCCCAACTTGCACTACTTTACTTAGACATAAAGAATTTTCTGTTGTTGTCCTAATTAATAATTCTTAATTGAATTCAAGTTCTGAATTCTTTCTTTTCGTTTCATCTAAAGGGAAGCACATTCACGAACCAAGTTTAAACAGATCGATAATAATCAACATTTAATCAGCAACATTTTGAAAGTAGAGTTAATATAGGATGTTAAGGGAACTCGATTGAAACTATGCTTGGCGTTAAATTATTCTTTTTAAGGAAATGGAACGCAAGACTTACCTCAAGTTCACCGTAATTGTGCAGGATCGAAAAGGGATGATTATAAAGCCCTATTCGCACTGGATTAGTAATATCTGGGGACCTTGTGTGATTTAGAAATTACTCCCCGACATCTGAATTTCGTGTGGTGCATTCGCACGGGATAAGCGAAGCCTGTGATTTTACTCGAATTTACTGACTTATCTCCCGGATATGATGTCAATAATAGGCTATTGCTTGGACATTTCTTGTCGTTATAGGTCTAGCTGTATGATATATCATAAACAGAAGAATGTTCCTTACCTCATGCTGCTTTATATGTCATTCATCTCCATCTAATCATTCTTTTTGTTTTTGCTCTTCTGATGATTTTCAGCTTTCTCTTTCTGCAAATTGTATAGTTGTATGGTGTATAGCGATATGACCCAGCACCCAAAATACTATCAAAACACTCCAACACAGCCTCCATTCTTCACAAAAGATGGATAAAAAAGCGCACGGGAAACAAAAACCTTGAAAATATTATAAACGACCCCGTCAAATCACAGAGATGCCAATTCGCACATGACTAATTTATCACAGGTGATTTTTAACTTAATATAAAATTATCACAGGACCTCGGTGTTCGGCGAAATATGGTTGGTCATTTGCGGGGGAATTTTAACTTGACAAATTACAGACATGGCCGATTCGCATGGGATTAAGATCACAGACAACCTCCGCAATTATTACAAATGACTAGAGGTCACCAGGTAATACTTATCCTGTGCGAATAGGGCTTTTGTCAGACGATGAGTTTTATCTCACCGATAGTTGCACTGAAAAAAATTATACTTTGGATTAACTTAAAAAAATTGATGTAATTTGTTACAGCTAATTGTTTTAGATTTTCTCAAATTGTATTTATAATTTAGTTAAAACCATGAATTTTGATTTAATGTCAAACCAAAATTTTAATTTTTTCCAACTCAACTCAACTCAACTCAAGAGTGTTAAAGTTAATGAGATAATTAAGTGATTAATTGAGTGATGATTGACTATTATTGAAGACACCTGATGTTAACAAGCAGAATCACTGAAGGAGAAAATCACAAATTGTAAGTTACCATTATGGTGATGGGTGTTTGCTTTAGTTGGGCTCTTGGCCCTTATATTATTAACTTTAGATTTTGCTTGTCTGCTGTTATTGATTTATAACAGTCAGATGCACAAAGAGACAATGTGATCTGATGGTGTTGGTTATGTTTTGACATAATCATGTTGTGATCCAAAAAAATAAACTTATTGAGATAGTTTGGTTTAACTCGTTAATTACAGCAGCTCTGTGATTCTACAGCATATGATTTTCAGTATTTTCCATATAATCCAAAATATTTAATAAACCTTGTTCTGATCAAAAGACTTTCAAATGAATTTATTTAGAAACACAGACATCAATAATCAGCCTGTGAATCACAACAGTGGTGACAATAATAAAGCATGTTGCAGGGGCTGCCACCAATCACAACTCATTAATGGCTCCCATCATGCATTGCAGTATGAATAAATTATGATCTGAATTGTCTATGTAATTTACTTTTCCTAATTGAATATTCTGCTCGTCACCATTGTTGAGATGCATAGACTGAATCTTGACGTCTGTGTGTGCCTAAAAAGAAGTCTTGTTTTGTTTTTTAAAACAACCTTTAAGAAATTCTTTGTATTATATCTAAAATTCTGGATATTTATGCAGAATCACAGTTATTCTGTAATCAACAACATAAATCTACGTCAGAAATAAGGGTCTTAATGAGTTCAGTGATCAAGTTCAAATTATGATTGTCATAATATAACCAACACCATCAGATCACTTTTTTTCTTTGTTCATCTGAGAGTTATAACTCAGGTACAACAGCCAAACAAAATCTAAAGTAAACATATAAGGGTCAAGAGCCCAACTAAAGCAAACACCCATCACCATAATGGTAACTTACAATTTGTGATTTTCTCCTTCAGTGATTCTGCTTGTTAACATCAGGTGTCTTCAATAATGGTCAAACATCACTCAATTAATCACTTAATTATCTCATTAACTTTAACACTCTTGAGTGTTCATTTAACACTGGAGTTTTTGCTGTGTACTTTGGGTTAAGGTAAAACGTTGAGTTGGAAAAAATAAAAATTTTGGTTTGACATTTAATACAAATTTATGGTTTTAACTAAATCATAAATACAATTTGAGAAAATCTTAAAAAATTAGCTGTAACAAAATTACATCAATTGTTTTAAGTTAATCCAAAGTATAATTTTTTTCAGTGATACACTTACTTTGAGGCAAAGTGAAAACAGAAGGTATAAACTGAAAATCACAATTTTCCATTGGACCAATGTAAATATATATTTTGAATGAATTGCACTGATGTTTCACTTTTTTCAGTGTGTGCACAGGTCACTCCAGTGATGAGCTGAGCATGCGTGCTTGACGCTTGCTGCAGTAACCGTTGAAATTGGCTTCATACTGGTAAAAAGGGTCTGAGCAGAGTGCCCAGAGTTTAAAATTAACAGCTGTCACCAGTCAATGCTGGTAACATTTTTAATTGGCCAGTAAAATTAATTGCAGTCTCAATGTAGCTAACAAGACGTTGTACATGTAGGCTACCCATCCCATCCCATACCATCCCATCCCATCCCAACCCTAGTAAACACAGGATTATAGTCTACATCTTAAAAATTATGTTACGGTAGAAAAATATTTTGGCCAGCATTTTGTTTCTGTTACCCACCATTGGTCGACGAGCCAAAAGTTGTAAGTGCGGTAGGATGCCTGCAAAATGACTAGGTCTAATTGCGGTTGCCACGACTCAGCCGATGCCGCGACTCAGTCAAGAGCGCCTCAGGTTTTACGGAAGTGGCCCGCTCCTAATTGCTAGCTGGGGAGAGACTCAGGAAGATTGTAACTTTTAGAGGCACCTGGACGTTTCTGAATGGGTAGTGGATACATGGATATAGTTGTTGAGTTACATTGGTTAATCTCATCGACTGTCATGTTTAACTTTTACACAAGTTGAAAGTTCCCTGAGGTCTTTATAAGACAGCTGTGACATTTTTTGGTCAAAGATTGTTCTGTGCTCATCTGTGCAGCCAACAACAGAACAATTTGCATGCTTTGCTCGAACTTTTGCCATTGCATTAGAACTGGTTACACTGTTGTCGCTTGTGAAAGCCAAATGGCGGAAACGTGCAGATTAAGGGGCGGTAATATTACACTGTTAACCCTTGCTGTAAAAAAAGGCTAAATTCTGACAATATCATACCATTTTCCATTAAAACAGTGATATACTGTAGAAAACAATGCATTCTCGGTTATATTTGTCATTTTAATTTTGAGAAAATAGCCTTCAGGAATATTCTGTGAGTTAACACTTAGAGGCTGTTTTCAAAATCACACCCTATACCCTTATTCACTATTCCCTAAATTATTTATTGTCCACTTGACAGAGTGAATGAAAAAAAAGTGAGTGAATTGAGGCACTGATGAACACCTGATAAGCAGAATCACTGAAGGACAGAACTACAACTGACTTCCAGCCACACTGTGTATGAAAACAGTTTACAAACCAGTTAAAGATTATTCATTTTATACATGTACAAAAGTTCTTGTTGAGAATTAACAGATATTTAGTTGTTGATGTTTTATTGAAAATAATAAAGTTTGTCACCATGATGGAGATCAGTATTTGCTTTAGTTGGGCTCTTGACTTTTTACTATCAGTTATTTTTGGGCTGCTGTAACTGTGAACTTATAAAACACATTTGTTATGGCAAGCAAATGTCAAGGGGAGGTTAATCAGGTGTTTCTTGGCTTTTGTGATGATGTAATAATCATCCTGGACATTTGATCTCATGTTATACATATATATGTATATATCTATGAATCTACAATATTAAGTTCAGCAAAGTTCCTGAAACTTGCAGATGACACAACAGTCATCGGCTTTATCCAAAATGATGAGAAGTCTGCTTACAGACTGGAGGTTAAACAACTGGCTGTATGTTGTAGTCATAACAACCTTTTTGGGGTCCTTGAGATGTTCTGACATGCCTTGACATTTGTGCTTTTTTCAGTTATTTATAAACATGTTAATGGCAAAGGTGTAAATTCACTCTATATAGCACAAACAGGGCTACCATAATATGCGAGCAACGTGTATGTAGATGTTTGTATTTTTAAGAGAATAATGTTTATGCGTGGTTATTGAAAAAAATTAAAATGAAAGTTGCTGAATTAAGACCACAAAACACATATTAAATATGTGTCCACAAGACTTTTGACTAATTGATGTTGTCCCTTTGAGTTCTAGCTTCAAAATGATGTAAAAATAGTCTTGCTTTATCGTTCACAAAAAAAAATACATTGATTTAAATGGTGTAAAACAGGTTTTGCTTGGAAAGCCAATATGCGAGGGGGAGGAGTAGTTTACACCTTAGATTATGAATGTCCCACCCACTCTGTATAATGAGCCATTCACTCAGGTGTGAAACTGACTGAGCCACAATGCAAGGACAAAAGATGTATTTAGAAGAAGACTTATATTGACCATTTAAGATTTCGCTTACATCTCTCTTGTAAATATGTTTTGCTATTTTATTCAAAATGTTACAATTACAACAATAATTACAATTTCAACAATATTTCAAGTGTACTCTTTCTTTGTAAAAAAAAAAAAAAAAAGATTATAGGCCTACATTTTATCATATGTATTCATTAGTTTGAATATAGCCAACATTGGAACATCTAACATCTTAGTCTATGAATTTATTTTTGACAAAAATAGTATTTTTTTGCAGTTTAATACGTTGCTTATACAAATACATTTTATTTCAACATATTCCAGTCGATTTTTACTCATCTCAGTAGGCTATAGCAAAGCAGTTTATTCTTTCACACACAGACGCGCGATTCATATTTAGGCTAAACAGTCTTTACAAATATGTCCCCTTCATTCATCTCACAGAAAGGCGAGTCATATTATAGAAATGCGATTCATCTTTTTGCGGTTTACATAGGCCTACACTAACGTTATTCCATAACGTTATTCCACACGTGAGAAAAGAAAACAGCCTACCTCACTCCTCAGCGGAATCTGCTCCTCATTTCAGGAGATATTGCTCCTCATCAGCACTGTTCTGAGGAATATTTTCTCCATAAGGTAGGCTATAATGTCTCACTCGCGAGGAGTCGCGACGCGCTTTGTTTACAGCTGATGTGGGCGTTTCACAGCTCTGAAATAGTTCTCAGAATTTGCGTTTGAATAGCACGCGCTCTCCGGGGAGTGGTCACATTACTGTGAATGAGCTCCTAATGAGCTCGACAGGAGTCGCTCTCTTTTTATACAGATTACAGAAGCTGAGAATATTTGTTTTTTATATAAATGACTTCATTTAAAAGATGCGATCTCAAGCTTTATGCCCGTGGGTCTGTTTGCCTGTTTGCCTGAATTTTCGCGGAGTTATAGATCATTTTCGAACGCGTTTCAAATGGGAGTTTACTGACAGAGAGAAGGCAGAAATCACATCATGTTAATTTTTCTTTATTTGTCAAAAAGCAAAACACTTTATTTTTATTGTGAGTATACAGAAAAAAAATAGAAACTGAACAGGATCGATTTATGTATTACACGAAAATGAAAGATCAAAATTAACAGAGCATTTAGTGTTTATTTTCATTGCTAAAAAAAAAAAACGAGCAAAACGCGCGGGCGCGTTTGTGGTCCCCAGAGGGTTAAGGTCCCCCATTACTCAGGACCTGAAATGGGACACTCAGCAGAGGTTATACTTCCTTCACTAGCTGAGGAAGTTAAACCTGCCAGAAGAGCTGCTGACACAGTTCTACTCTACCGTCATTGAGTCTGTCCTGTGCTCATCTATAACTGTCTGGTTTGGTTCAGCCACCAAATCAGACATCAGGAGACTTCAACGGACAGTGGAGGAGCTGTTATAGAAGCTGTATTGTTTTCATCGCAACTGTTATAGAAGATATCGACAGCGCATTCATTTTAAAAGAGGAACAGAGAACCGCGATCAAGGCATTTGTCGATCGGAAACATGAATGAAAAACATACGTCACTTTCTCCGTTGCTCTGATTGGTTGTAGGCAGAGCCGTTGACTATCCAATTGAGTGCAGAGGCATTTTCCTTCCTGGTTCGGTTGAAACACGCCCCATAATCAAAGCTCAAAGGAGCAGTATCAGACTCACATTCTGATTAGAATCTGAGTATGACGACGTCAGGCTATCTCATAACTATTGTCTATCATTACTAACAATTTGTACACAACATCTCAAAATTGTACATCTGTACATAACATCTTAAACTCTCTACCTGTAAATAACATGTCTGTACATTAATAAAACTATATATATTGTGACCATTAACAAACAGCCATTGTCATCTGATCCTGTTTTCTTTCAGCTTTTTTGCCATAACAAATCTATTTTAAAGACACAGCTATCGCTTTCATATATAATTTGATATGTAATTCACAGTATATTCCTATAGGCTACTTTCTTGAAAACAATAAATATCACCCAGAATGCTTTATTTTTTTCTATGGTATATTGCTGTTTTAATGGAAAACAGCATGTTACTGTAAAATGTGGCCGTTTTTTTCCCAGCAATTTTTTACAGTGATGTACACCGTTAGACCTTACCAGGTTTAACACTGCAAAACACTGTTGCCAGTAATCTACTGTTAATCGTACAGTTCTTTACTGTAATCTACAGTATGTTACTGTAAAAAAGCACTAAATTAAAACTAGAGTTGACTAATTTCACTTGCAGATACCGACTGCCTTAAATTGACCAAATGTCATTTAAATGCATTAACAAAAATGTATAATGCATAAATAATGTGAGCAAAGTATTACTGTGAACTTATTTCATTTGAGACCACTAAAAAACTAATGAACATAAAAAGATTTCCACTGGACCACAAATACACAGTCACCGCCTGTTAAATACAGCAACATGCAGCATATCATCAATGTTTAATTCACACAGTTAACCATGCATTCACACATGGTTAGTAAATGATTGCAGTTATATTGATTATGATGCCAAAATCATAATTTAGCCTGTTCATTCACTCAGACTACACACTACATCTCATTCATAGATTAATCATGTATCAAAAGTGTTACATTACCATATCACTGTTAAACTACATCAATGAGTTACACTGATGAATTTTTTTAGCACATCATGCACAACCAAAGAAACAGAGCTACACTGTATTGTAGAAACACAGAGATATCAAAAATTAGCACGTGATTCTCAACAATGGTGGAAATCTTTTTTTTTATTCATGCAGCAGTGCATGCTGGGAGCTTTATACTATCCTGGAACCCAGCATGCATTGTGACATGAAACTTTTGACTGTCACCATTGTTGAGAATCATGTGATGATTTATGATGTCTGTGTGTGTCTGAGTTAAGCAGGAGTTTAAAATGTTTTAATGCACTATATGATTTCAATATTCTTCAGAATAACTAATTGCAGATTTCATGTTGTAGATTAACAGATATATGATAAATATTAAATACCCATAAATTCAAAGCTTATGTACAGGCTATGATCAGAGAATCAGACATATCCAGAATGATTATGGCATCATCTCAACAGCCTAAAACATCTGATCAACTTCATCTTCCTCTTTTTCTTGCCATAACAAATGTGTTTTTTTAACTCAGAGTTACAGCAGCCAGAGATAAAGTAATGTTATAAAGTCAAGGGTCAAGAGACCAAAGCAAATACTGATCTCCATTATGGTGACAACAAACTTTATTATTTTCAATAAAATATCACCAACTAAATATCTGTTAATTCTCAACAAGAACTTTTGTACATGTGTGAAAGAAATAATGTTAAACTGGTTTGTAAACTGGTTTCACACTCGGTGGCTGGAAGTCAGTTCATTATTCTTGTGTTTCTCTTTTTTCTGTTCTTGTTTCTCTGTCATTCAGTGATTCTGCTTATCAGGTGTTCATCAGAGTCTCAATTCACTCACTTCTTTTCATTCACTCTGTCAAGGGGACTATATTAGTGAACTAATGTAGGGAATAGTGAATGAGGGTAGAGGGTGTGATTGGGAAAACAGCCTCTGAGTGTCGATTTTGAGCACTGTTAATTTACAGTATATTCCTGTATGCTGTTTTTGTTTTCTAAGGTATATTACTGTTTTAATGGAAACTGGTATGATATTGTCAGAATTTGGCCTTTTTTTACAGCAAGGGTTAACAGTGTAGCATGGAAGGCATAACTTTAGAGTGTTAAACTTTTAATTTGGTTATAAAATAATATTAATAATAGTCTGTATATTATTCTGTGTAACATTACACCAGAAAAAAAGGAAAAAAAAGAAAAGAAAAAAAAACATCTACCTGGAGGGGTTTATAAGACAAATAATCTTTTTGCGTATATCAGGCAGGTTTAAAGCATAAACAAGGGGGTTCAGGATGGGTGGTATAATAAGGAACTCCAGTGAAAGAAAAACTGACAGCCATATAGGAATTTGTAAGGTCACAACTCGACTCAAAGTGACATCAGAAATAACAGCAATTGAGAAATTCAAAAGGACCACTATGTGTGGAATACAAGTTTGAAAAGCTTTGCCCTTGAACTGTGATGAGCTTTTTTGACAAACAATAAGAATTTTTGCATAAGAATATATTATTAAACTTAAAGGGATGACAGTAGTTGTGATTAATATAAACAATCCTAAAACATTATTAATTATTGTGCTTTCGCAAGAAAGCTTGACTACTTCATAGTTGTGGCAGTACACTCTAAACAATTTGTTACCACACATTCTCAGTTTTGTACCTAAAAGACCAGTAATACCAAGTAAAATCATTGGATAAGCCACGTTTATACCTACTGAAACAATCAAAAACCTTGGTGTAATTATGTTGTGGTATTGTAAAGGTTTACTGATTGCAGCAAATCTGTCAATTGCCATTAACATTAATATTGTAAATTCATTTGCTGCATACGTGAAAATGACATAAGACTGTAAGACACATGCTTCACGGGAGATTGAGTGTGTATCAGACAGCAAGTCTATCAGTGCTCTTGGAAAAAAGCCAGCTGATCCAAACACAGAGTTGAAAGACAAACATGAAATCAGAATGTACATGGGCTGATGTAAAGTCCTTTCCAGAAATATTGCAAGCATAATAAGGACATTAAATAATATGATAGCACAGTACAGAAAAAATCCTAAACTGAAGAAAGCATATCTTATGTATCCGAGATTTTCAAACAACATGAAGTAAAAATATGTCCCATTTTCCATTTTGCATCAGGCAGAGTTACTTAATTTACCTGAAGAAGAAAGGACACAATGTTTCTATGATTTTTAAACAATTTAAAAAACAACAGTTTGCATTATTAACTTGAGAACAATAAAGTTAAATTTGTTAGCATAATTCATTATTTAATGAATTATGAACACACATGAATCATCAATGAACAATACAATATTTATAAATTAACATTAGATTAATATTTACTTTAAAGTGTATACGTATAATATCCAGGTTAATTTGGTTTAAAAATATATTTGTGAGATATCAATAAACAACTTTGAAATGTATTTTGAACATCAGGCAAATTTTTCTATACCTTAAAACACACATGACATAATTGAAATACCTTCTGTGATACAGCTTGAAATAACCATTGTTGCAAGAACTATGAGTCACCATTATGCTAGAGTTCTTATATCATCTAACATGTCTTAGAAGGCCTCTTTTTTTTTTTTTTTTTTGAGTAGGGGGAGGCTGCCGACCTGGAGCCGGTAGACATACGCTCCAGGCAGTTTTATGGTCCAGGCAGTTTTACGCCCCTGTTGTTCCTGATGCGTCCATTAGGGGGAGGGGATGTACAGCGACACAAATTGAGGTATGTTAAATAATCTGCTTAAGTTATTGTTATTTAGCAATGATGGAACATTTATTATTTATGAACCATTAGCTAGATAAAGCTAGGGTAGGTAGATATCAATTAATTTCTATATATCAATGGATGGGTGTATAATTTAATTAGAGAGACAAAAAGTTCTTGACGGTCAGGTTGATGTTCTGTCTGGCTCAAACTTAGCTAACCGTGCTAACGTGTAGGTTTAGCTGCTCCTAGTCTTCTCTACTCACTTTCATAATTAATTTTCTTTTTCACTTTCTTTTGTTGCCTGTCTTTAGCAGCTTGCATGAAAAAGTCTCTTCTGGTAAGACCCTGCACAGCAAAATCCCCAGTATTAAATTAACACTCCTCAGTGTACATATGTGTCCACACTACAGGGTGTTAAAATTAATTAAAAAAGTGATGATTGGCCATTAGTGGTGACACCTGATGTTAATAAGCAGAATCATTGAAGGAACGAGAAACAACAAGAACAGAAAAAAGAGAAACACCAACTGACTTCGAGCCATTACACATTATTGCGCTTATTATTACTAGTTTGACTTTATTTCTGTCATACATCTACAAAAGTTCTTGAGATTCAACAGAAGTTTAGACGGTAATATTTTGTGGAATTTTTCGCTTCAAGTCACCATTAAAGTGGTCAGTGTTTGCTTTAGTTGGGCTCTTGACCCTTTCCTTTTTTCCTTTGCTTTTGGGAAATGCAGCCCTGGCTGTGTTTCGATGATGAAATTACTAGTGACCTGATTCACTGATCTCACCCAGCATTATAAACTGATTATACAAATGCTTTAATTTTTCACTACGGTAACTACTTCCAGCAGTGTTTTAATGCTCTGAAAACTTTTAAATCACACACAGACATCAAGAATCTACATATGAATCTCAACAATGGTGACAATCACGCAAATGCTTCATGTTGCAGTGCATGATGGGAGCCACCAATCAGAACGCATCCATGGCTCACATCATGCATTGCAGCATGAATAAATTATGCAGCTGAATTGTCCTGTAATTTTCATTGTTTTTTTTCTGTTTGCTTTTATTTTGCTATTGTTTTGTTATGACTTTAGTAGCTTGTTTTGTGATGTTCAGGGTTGATCTGTTTGTCACTAGTTTGTTTATTGTCACCATTGTTGAGATTCATACGCTGATTCTTGATATCTGTGTGTTTAAACACAATAACTTCTGTGCACAAAGTATTTTTAAAATTGTTCATATTGCTTTTGGATCTCAAACTGTAGAATCTCAGGACTAGAATCACAAATACTAAAATGAGACATTAAACATATAGTCAAAGATTTAGACTCTGAATTGCATCATGGAATCAGGACACTACATGCTGATAATGTCATTATCATCAAAACATATTGTGAGCAGGTTGTTTTCTCTTGCAGTAACAAATGTGCTGTATAAACACAATGTTGGAACAGTCAGCGAAAAACTAACATTAAAAAATGAAAAGGGTCAAGAGCCCAACTAAAGCAAACACTGATCACCATAATGGTGACGAAACAAATGGTGACACGAAAAATTCCATAAAACATTTTATGCAAATAATAAGAGCAACAATGTGTAATGACTCGAAGTCAGTTGTAGTTCTTGTGTTTCTCTTTTTTCTGTTATTGTTTTTTCTCTTTCTGTCAATGATTCTGCTTATTAACATCAGGTGTCACCACTAATGGCCAATCATCACTTAATTAATCACTTAATTATCTCATTAACTACAACACTGCTTCAGTGTTAATTTTAACACTCTGTAGTGTGGACACATATGTACACTGAGGAGTGTTAATTTAACACTGGGGATTTTGCTGTGCAGTTGCAAGACCATCTGCTTTGACCTGTTACCGTGGGTCTGATTGCCTTTGACATTTTGCCAAGGTCTGTGGTGCAAAAAGTCCTGAAAGTCTCACTTCTACAAAACTACGCAAACAAACAGGAACACTGTCTCAAGTTCTCAACCTCAGTAATACAGAGCTGGATCAGTTAGCGGATTTTCCTGGCCATGATATTAGAGTGCACCGGCAGTTCTACAGACTTCCTGAAGGCACCCTCCAACTTGCAAAAATTAGCAAAGTCCTCATGGCTCTGGATCAGGGACGCCTGGCAGAATTCAAGGGCAAGACACTGGATGACATCAACATTGATCCCGAATGTACTTATTATTAGGACTGTCAATTAATTAAAATATTTATTGTCCATAGTTAACTCGCGATTATTCGCAGATTAATAGTGCATTTTTTTAACTGTTCTAAATGTACCTTAAAAGGATATTTTTCAACATGACATGTTTTTATATTTCTGCTTGTCAAGTTGTTAGCAGCTGGTTTTATAACAAAGATGTGACTTGTTTAAACAGCAATTCAGCTTGTCAAAAGAGTCACAAAGTTCATCTTGCACACAAACTGTTTCTGATTCAATACAAAAAGCCACGGTCAGAACAGATGCATGAAGAGTCGTTGCTATGGAAACGATACGCTGTCTGGTACTTTTGCAGCGGTGTAGGTTTTAGAAAGTTGCAGACTGGTACGTTGCCGGGAGTTGCAAGTCATGAATCTTTGGTGTGAACTGGCCCATTTCTGCTCAAGGAGGTTTGTTTCTGCTCGCTATACACAGCGGTACTGCTGCACCTCTTCGACGGTCATAATTACTGAACGCACGTGCATTAATCATGTGTAGGGCTGCAGCTAAAATAATTTTAGTTATCGAGTATTCTATAGATTATTACATCGATTCGTAGAGTAATCGTATAAGAAATACTTTTGCTTGGCGGCAACACAAACTCACGGCCCAACCAGGCGGAGAACAATAACAACAAACGTACATGTATACAAAAAAAATGTGCCTTTAAAAGGAATTTGCGTTAATTCGTTATCGCATTAACTTTGAAAGCCCTACTTATTTAATTTGTCTTCACAGATTTCAACATGAACACTTAATGTCTCATACATGTTTTTCTTTGGCGTAATTGGGAGCGTGTCAGGATCGAATGAATTACATTGTGCTTTCACTAACAGTCATTATTTTCCCTCCTACCTCCCCCCTCCCCCCCAACCCTCCACAGAAAATGTGCTCTTGGACAGCGAACATGAGTCAGAGTCAGGTTCATATTTTACATATCGTTAGCATAATTGCCTAAGTAATATTTTTAAAAAAAGGACTTAGGCATGACAAACTTATGCTATGAGGCTAACGATATGATCCTAAATCTTACCATGTTTATGTATTAAAGGATAACCACAAATGTCGATTTACTATATGGATGTCCCAAACCAGGCTTTTTTTCTCTTAAATATGATCTGCTAATGTCTAGTCCAATCTGATACTTTTACCTAAATATTGATTAAATATGTATCTGAAACAATGAAATAACAGCTATAGATACTAGGGCTGTCACTTTACGTTCGAAAATTGATTGCACAATCGATCGGACCAACCAACACAAGTTTCGAAAACGAAAATAGGGAATCGATTTTAACGGTCTTTTCATGATACGCCCGCAGCGAACGCGCGTCACACAGCAACTGCAGGCTCTGACAAACACACATAACAACAAATTATCCTTCTGCATAATGTGTCTCTTTTTACTACAAAAATGTGAATTCTGCCGTTATTCAGACAGTCTCATGCATACAGATACAGATTCGGGCTACGGTCAGCAATCGCCTACGTAGGCAAAATTTGTTTGACATTTCTAACCGTAAACACATGTTGAAGACTGCAGTAATGTTTATCATTGATGTTATGGCAGTCTACTCTGCTTATTGTTTTTCGAGAATGTTGCACTCCTGTTTGTCATTGTGCATGAAACTTCACGCCAATAAATCAACAGGAATATTGCTGACTTGTGCACGTCTCAAGCGCCCTCTTTACATTCGTCCTAATGCCTGTTAGTTGTCCGTGGATTTGCCCATATTTGGCGTTTAATATGGAAGCGTCTTTAGACATGGAAAATCGATTTTACAATCGATTCAATGAACACTTATGTCTCAAAAATCTAACAGGATTTTTTCACAAAAGTGACAGCCCTAATAGATACTGACTCTGACACACCTTTTTTTTTTCTAGCTACTTGATCCAAAAACTTAAGGTCCTTGTTCAAAAATCTTAATTTGATAAACTGTAATTACTGATATAATATGAATGATTAACTTGGGGAACGCTATTACTGAAATATACATGTTCAGTTACAATGAAGACATCTCACACCTTGTTGGAACTACAGAAACACTCAGATGGTACAGTTGTGTCTTAGAGTGGAGCTTCCGCCCAAATTGTGAATGTGAATTTTTCACATACATCTTTTGCATCACTAGCAGACTGTGGTGGACAAAACAGAGTTCAGTCAAGAAACACAGTTCAGTTATGAAAGTTTCAGAGTTTGAATTCTCCATTAAAAAATCCCCAGATTGGCCTTGATACCGATATATTTAGGATCGGCTTGGGCCTTCTCTAATATACTGTTGTATGACTAATACGTCTTAATTGTTATTTTCTGCATTTTGTTTTTTTCTGGTTTTCAGAGAGTCAGGTTACAACTACTCAGAGGGAAGAGAATGACACAGCAGTGCCAGATGTCAGTCATAGCGATGCTGCACCACAGCAGGGCACCATGACACCTCCACAAGCCTTGCATCACAAGTCCCAAAAGAGGGATAAAGGTTAACTTTTTTAGATATCTCAAAATTATTTACATTTTGATCAATATGCCCTTTGTCTGTTTCATATCAAACTTTGTTACTGTATCTAAAAGATTGACTGCTAAAAACTGTAATGTTTATGTGCCACATTCTTTGTTTGTTATAACCAACATGTACAGGTCGTCAGCCTTTCAAGAGAAGGATGTGGGAGAAAGAGGAGATCCTTGCTGTCGAGAAGCACATGATGTCCGTCATCACTTCATGCCGTGTTCCGGGAAAAAGTGACTGTGATAAGTGCCTTGAACTGGAGAAAGTAGCTCTTAAAAACAGAAATTGGCTGGCCATTAAGTTCTACATTAAGAATCGAATCACAGCTCTCAAGAACAAAGTTTAAAATGTTTCTGTTGACACCTGTTATGCTTGTTACGTCACGCTTAAATTATAACGTGTTGTTCAAGACATCTCAAATGTGAAATGTTGGAATTAGATAGGTGGTACCCAGCACTAAGAAACGTTAAGATGTTGCTTGTAAAAAGAGCCTGTAAGCATTTAATGGAGTTAAGATGACTCAATATTCCAGCAGTTGAAATTAAAATTTTGCAGTCAGTCTATTGTTGTTACTATTTGTTGGGATTTGTGTCCTGTAAAATGCGGACCTTAATTGTGACCTTTGTGTTACAAGGCTTCATATTGCACCATTGCTAATCACAAACAAGCTCAGACATCCTGAAGAAGGGGACTTAGTTTCTGACAAAGGGAGTATGGAAACAGTTTACTTCTGTTGCACTTAGCAACTACACAACAGCATGTTGACTAATAATATAATAATACTCTACTGGCCAACCTTTTCAACCTTACCAGTATATAATATAATTAGGTTGTACAATTACATAACACCAATTTTGCCAGAAATTATGCTCCAGCAAATATCTTGGCACATGACAGTTGTAATTGGCTCTCAAAGTAAGTTTAACCTGAATGTGTGTCAAGTGGTACTCAGAAGACTGAAAAACAAGATATGTGTATATGTGGACCCCATTAATAACTAAATACCTGACAAGTCCCCAGGAAGCGGTTCCTAGTTAGGTCACGAAACTCTACTTGGTCTGATTCATCATTTGACATCTGTGTTTATGACCACTCCAGTATGCTTCCTGATTTGTTTTACTGCTGTACAACCTTCAGAAAGGGTGGTTCCCAGAATGCATGATCCTGTCAGGTGGCCACACAATGCCACAAAGACAAGGGTGTGTGTGTGTGTGTGTGTGTGTGTGTGAGGCGCGGGTACGATCGAACAGTGGAAACATAAAAACATACTCCGTCATTTTGTTCATAGGACATCATTCAAACTGCAAAGTGTTTAAATCAAATCAAATCAAATCAAGTATATTTGTATAGCGCTTTTCACAATACAGATTGTATCAAAGCAGCTTCACAGTATTAAAATAAAATAATACAACAAAGTTTGTTTCTAGTGGAATTTATTGATTGATAGAATAAAATTAAATATCCCCAAAATATCCCCAACTGAGCAAGCCAAAGGCAACAGTGGCAAGGAACCGAAAAAACTCCATCAAGCGGCCTAATGGTGTTACTTGTATTTGTGTATACTCGCAATAAAACACAACATTGTGCTTTAGTCAAACTGTCAAACTGTAACCTACAACTGTCACCCAACACAGTGAGTATTCTACATTGATTAAAAAATCAAATCAAATGTGTTTTTAATGGTAGTATTATTTTATACAGAAATAAATTATTTATAATTCAGATGAGAATAAAGTTAGTGTTAATTAAAATTAAGGAAAACAAATATATTGATCTGAAATATAGCAAATTAATTTTAAATTCATTCAGGTACAGTTACCAAACATATCTCAAGGTCTTTTTGTCTTTTTATTACTGTAATTTAATTAAACTAATTATATAAAACTACTGTCAATGCACTACAAATAAACTGGTTCTATGCCTTTACTTTATTAATAAAACTTATTTAAAAACTACAAGGCTTAAGACATTTATTTTCCTTTGGTGGTACAGCCTGAGACATGCACAATAAAAAGAAATTGCCTTCTACATTTTTGTTTTGCTTTTCCCTCCATTGTACCGAACTCGTACTGAACCGTGATGTCTGAACCGAGGTATGAACCAAACCGTGACTTCTGTGTACCGTTCCACCCCTAATATGCATATATTTTTACGTTTGCACGTGATTGTTTTAAACCCATGTTTAGCCCGTGTCTGACCCGACCCGCACCCGTATCCGATACAGTTGGATATTCTTCACCCGTTTGAGCAAAATTTGCGGGTCACCCAGGTACCCGAACCCGTGCAGGACTCTACCCCAGAGACAGCTCTGACAAGGATTGCAAACACTGGTCTCCTACCACCGCCTATACATCTTGAGAACAGATTTGAAGTACTAATGAATGTAAATGAGGAATCCCCAAACGTGATGAATGTGATCGAACACAGACTGAATCAGCCAGTAGCTTACACTGATGCTAACTGGCGCTCAAGGTCGAGCAGACAGCGGCACTCAGCTCAGAGCGCAGCCGAGCCGAGGACTCTGATAGTGGGGGACTCCATAATCAGAAACATTAGCAGCAGGGATACAACTACGTGCTGCCTTCCACAAGCAACAACTTCTGATATAAACAGGGAACTTCAGAACATTCTAATGAAACATAAGACTGCAAATCGACTCATCATTCATGTGGGGAAGAATGATATTCATAAAGAGCAGTCAGAACTCCTTAAGGATTTCAATGAACTTTTTGAAGACTGAAACACTTAAAAGACTGAAAGTTCAAACATTCATCAGTGGACCACTTCCAGCAAGAGGAACAAACAGGTTTTCACGGTTGCTTGGGCTTAATACATGGCTGCAAAAAACCTGCAATATAAAAGGAGTGAACTTCATTGTCAAATTAAATCTTTTCTGGAGTCAGAGACAACCGTTTCATCAGGATGGCCACCACCCAAACAAACTTGGTTCAAGAGTGCTAAAGGACAATATCTACTTCTCCCTCAATCATCCTTCTGCAGTGTGTGCCAATCCACTCAATCTGAATGGCACACACACACCTGGACACAGTATGAATTAGGGCTGTTGGAACAAATTCCGAAATTCGAATATAATTCGAATATAAAAAAAAAAAAAATCAATACTATTCAAATGCTGAAATTCCTATTCAAATATTGCTTTATGTATATTTAAAAAAAAAAAAATGAAATCTTGACTTTCTCGCCGCCTTGGCTTACACGCATGTGAAAATTAAATGCTTGTTTCATCTGATGAACAATAAAGTTTTTGAATCGTAACAATTGTTCACGTTATCCATGCTGTGTCATCATAACAATACTGTCAAAAATTGCGGAGAGCAATGTCTCGAACAGCGATCACCACTCCTGACAATTTAATTCACAGTCCACACTACAACGTAAAAAACGGTGTTTTCAAATGTATCCACTTTGGAGTGCGTTTTCAAAAAAGCTTCGTTTTCATTAATAAAAACGCTGTCTCAGTGTGGACGGAAGACCAAAACGGAGAGAAAAATATACGTTTTCAAACGAAAACGTATTAGTGTGGACATGGCCTGAGAAGCGATGTGTGGAAGGTGTTTGGATTTCAAACACTAAATGGAAAAATTACAAATAAAGAAGTGGCAATCTGCAGAATAAGCAAAATCCAAATGAAATATCACTCCTCAACAAGCAACCTGAGGGAACACCTGACAATGTAATACCCTGACAAGCTAGGCGATCTGTCCGAGAACCGCCGCTAAAACAGGCAAGAATTACTTATTTTCTGCCTCTCTCCTCATCACGGGGCTGACACGGTTTATCTGTGAAGATATGAGACCGATCAACATCACGCATTGGCGATCCATAAGACATAATGTCGTAAATATTAATAATAGGATGAATTTGAGCATTTAATATTCGAATATTATTTGAATATTAAATAAAATAAGGAATGGAATTCGAATAGTATTATAGAGGAAGATTGACAGCCCTAGTATGAATGACCACAGGACTTCACTTCAGCAGCAGAATGGACATGCGGTTGACATATCACACAAGGACACTGATAACACCACTGAGCCACAACAACCTCTGCTCACGGACACAATCTCAGCTGAGCTCTGCCCACAGAGCTCACCACAGACAGACATATTAGAACTGCTCCAAGATTCAGCACCCAAGGACGACTTCCTGGAAAACAGCCAGGGAAGCCAGGACAGCATATTACAGCCTCCGATAACACCAGAGCAAAAGCCCCTCTCACCAGACACTTTATCACTCTCTCCAGCATCTCCACTTCTGTGCTTTGCACAGAAAATGAAGAACTGGTGTATGCTGGAACCAAACTATCCCACTCTTTTGCTGCAAGCCCCCAGATATCAACCAAAAAACGGCAGGTACCGCAACCACCAAAGCCTGCGGGCCCAGCTCGCCCTCCCCCTCCTTCTGTTAGAGCTCTTCGGCCTCTGACACAATGCCAGGGCCCACACCCTCCTCCACGAGGTGAAAAAACAACTGACACCAGCTCTCAGTGATATGTGTTGGGTCCCCGCTATGATAACAGTAACTTTCTCAAATGTTTACTGAACAAGCGGGAACTAGGGCTGCATGATATGAGGAAAAGCTGCGATGTGCGATAACATTGTTTAATATTGCGATGACGATATGACTTGCAATAAATATTCAAATGTGAATGTTAGCTATACTGTTCCCATGTCTTAGGGCTTAAATAGGTTATTTGCGAACCTAAACATTGAATAGCCTATTCACACTGAATAAAGAAATCAAATGGATAATTTTTGACATGCTTTTATTGAACAAATTACACATAAATGAGGCATTATAACTATAAAAAATTAACGTTCAATTTCCCCTGCTCCTTTTAAAATATTTTCTTGTAAACTCAACAAAAACATCTCTCTTTGAATAAAACAAATGTGGGGAAATCCATTTAAAATAACTGTAATGGCTCATATTTATTCAGCGGGAAAAGGTCATCTGTACGGAATATCGTTGTGTATGGAACATGGTTAGTCTACGTTACCTGTGTTTGTAATGCGTCATCTCTCCTAAATCCAAAATAATTCCATATAGCTGAAGTGCTGTTCTTTTTCGCCACAAGGTCTTCGTCAGCCACCACATTTTCCTCACTCTTCTCTCCTTCCTCCGCCATCGTATTTGCTAACGGCACAGTGTCGCAACTAAATTGACACCTCACAAATCAATCTGAGAATAGCTGACACTTCCTAGGGCTTCACCTGATTGGCCAAATAGCATGAACGCGCCAACCATGTCTTCAGGGTTAAACGTGATAGGTCAAACGTTTAACTGTCAAACGTCAAACCAAAAATCCTAACAATTACAATAGGTGGTCAAAAGATGTGGAAATAGTATTGTTTAATCTCATTTTAAGCATCTATTCTGTAATCATTGTATTTAATATATTGTTAATTCCTGGCTAATGGTTATGGTTGATACACAATAAAATACAGTAAATGACAGCTGAAATTACAGAAACTCTACTATGTCATTAACTGTGAAATCAGATTTTTTACTGTGATATACATTAAATTTATATTGTAAATTACTGTGAAAATAATTCATTAGCCAGTATTTTTCTGTAAAATGACAGTGATATTTTTTTGCATTTCATTAACTATAACATTGTTATAACATTGTTGTAACATTGTGTGTTAACAAATTCTTTAGGCTCTTTAATTTGTCATTTGTAGAGACAAAAACATGAAACAAATACAACTGTATATATATAATAATCCAAATATCTGTCAAATGAATAATATTTTCCATGAAGTAGAGAAAAGGTACTTACTCCTGCACAACAACAATTAGATAAAGTTAAAAACTAATATCTTAAAACACGTGACGTTGGGAACAAACCCACGTTGGAACGTTGAGGAAAAATAAAGACAGGCTGCTTGATTGGACATTGATTTCAAACTTCCTTTAAATGTAGTGCAATTTGGCTGGTTTATAGTCTATAATATTCTGTGTAACCTTTATTATACAAGAAAAAATCATTTACCTAGATCCATTTATAAAACGGATAATTGTTTTGCGAATATCAGGCAAGTTTAAAGCATAAACAAGAGGGTTCAGGATAGGTGGTATGACAAGAAATTCCAGTGAAAGTAAAACTGACAGCCATATAGGAAGTTCTAAGGTCACAACTCGACTCAAAGTGACCTCAGAAATAACAGCAATTGAGAAATTCAAAAGGACCACTATGTGTGGAATACAAGTTTGATAAGCTTTGCCCTTGAACTGTGATGAGCTCCTTTGACAAACAATAATAATTTTTACATAAGAATATAATATTAAACTTACTGGAATGATTACAGTTGTGATCAATATAAAAAACCCCATCACATTATTAACAGCAGTGTTTTCACAAGACAGTCTGACCATTTCAAAGTTGTGGCAGTACACCTTAAACAATTTGTTACCACACAATGTCAGTCTGGAAGACAAAAAAGCAGTAATACCAAGAGAAATCATTGGATAAGTCAAGTTTATAACTATTAAAACAGTTAGAAACCTTGGTGTAATTATGCTGTGATACTGTAAAGGTTTACAGATTGCAACGAATCTGTCAAATGCCATTAACATTAATATTGTATTCTCATTTGCTGCATACGTGAAAATGACAACAGTCTGTAAGAGACATGCTCCACGGGAGATTGAGTGTGTATCAGAAAGCAAGTCTATCAGTGCTCTTGGGAAAAAGCCAGCTGCTCCAAACACAGAGTTGATAGACAAACATGAAATCAGAATGTACATGGGCTGGTGTAAAGTCCTTTCCAGAAATATTACAAGCATAATAATGGCATTAAATAGTGTGATAGCACAGTATAGAATAAATCCCAAACTGAAGAAAGCATATCGTATGTACCCAAGATTTTCAAACAACATGAAGTAAAAATATGTTCCATTTTCCATTTTCTGATAAGCAAAAGTAATCTTCATTTACCTGAGTTAAGACAACAGACAAAGATCTTATGATTTATACACATTTTAAAAACATGAGCAATATGTGTTTGTTCATTCTACATATACAGATTCAGTAAAATTCAATGTATTGGTTTATGATACCTTACCTTCTTCACAGTTAGTGTGTAATATATTATCAGTTTATGCAAAGTTTCAACAACTTTAAAATAATTTTTTCAATCAATATCAGACAAAAATGCAATCAGTATCCTAAAAAGACATTGCACAATTTGAATACCTTCTCCAATACACCTTGAAACGACCACCAATGCTTCCTCATTTATTGTGCTTGAATGACTGTGGTTTACCAGCACAGGTTCATTTTTTATACATCTAACATGTCTCAGGAGCCTCCGCTTATGGGCTTATTTTGCATAAAGGACACAAAACCCTATTGATTTGACTTCCCTAGAAACTAATTAATGAAATAAATCATGGAAGACTGAAAATAGAGAGTTAAATTAGCTTACGCAACAGGACATGCTGTAACAAAAAGCATGAATAACTTTATCACATTGGAAATTGGAATTTAGAAAATGTTTTTACTAAGCTTTAAACTTTTGCTTTAGATTTTTTTTTTTATGTTTTGATGTCTGCTGTCATCACCTACCTATAGTTCAGATAAAATTAAATGCTATAATTTCTAATTATATCATTTCAATTGACGCAGGCTGCTGGTCTCGACTTACACTCTTTACTTTGATGGCACACATGTTTGTGATTCACATTTGCATATTTGCACTTTATAAATCCACAGGTCTTTTCCAGGAAATGAAAATACTACCATAACAATTTTGACAAATGAGGAACTCCTCCAAGCATGGATGGGAGACAGTGACCATAAAGAGGTACAGTTTAATTAAATAATTTAGGATATTGTTTTGTGGGACATTAAATGTAATCCCAAATAAATTATACCAACATTAATCCTTTTCTATATCCTTTATCTCTTTTACACTCTTTGCTTTGCTTTTTGCTGTTATTCATGATATCAAGAATCCTGACTGAAACCTTTCCCAAAGATGGAGGGCCTTTTTGGAGGGTGACTCTTGCACAAAGCAACAGGTGTGCAGGACAAGTCACCTTTATTTATATAGCGCTTTTAACAATATAGATTGTTTCAAAGCAGCTTTACAGTTATATTAGGAAATTAAAGTAACAGTGATTGTTTTGAATTAACAGCAGCTCTAGAATAAAGTTATTGTCCAGCTAAAGTTAGTTTTGATTGATTCACTTCCGTTGCAAAGATCATTAGTTATTAACTTAGGGGCCGCTAACACGACACCGTTCTAGCAGAAAACCCTTAATGCACTCCGACCTGCTCATTTGCACAACAACAGTGCCTGGTGGCTCGAGAACACAAACCTTGAATTAGGTTTCAAGGTGCAAGCATTGAAAAAGTTATCATCTCTGCGTAAACTTCAAAAACGTGAATCTGTGAAAACGGCGATGGCGTGCACTATAGTCTATAGGTCTATGGTCTATGCGCGTTTGGATATGTGTGCAAGCATGTAGTCTTTCTTTACAAATTTACCTCAACAATTTTTTTGTCTGGCCTTAAAAAATTATTAATTCAGAATTTTTTACACACGTATGTGAACTGGAATCATTTTGACAACGTTTTATCTGTACAGAGGTAAAGGGAAGGGAAGGAGGCCTTCACAGGGGAGAGACTAGTTGACATTTCGGGACTGCGTTGTCATCGTGTCCAGGCGCAGGTCCTTCATTCGATCTGGATCCGATCTGGATCCGGGCTGGATCCGGCGGAATGTTGTAAACCTCGGGATAAACAGAGAGACTAATATTAGCAGACGCCATTCTTCTTATGATGTAACGAGTACATCATGATTTATGGGAAGGGTTCCCAGTTCAGGCTGACCTAATCTACACTGTAAAAAATAAAATCTTTAAAAAACGGTAAATGACTGTCAGCTACTGTAAAATGGAATAAGTTGACTTTATTTAGAAAAAGTGAGGAAACTGTTTGCCTTAAAATTTCCAAGTAGTGTATTCATTTTTAGTTGGCACAACTTAAAGGGGCGGGCTGTGTTTCCAGATAACGATGGATCTTAGCACTTACGAGGATTTTCTGCGAGCGACTTTACGAACCTTCGTGTTTATTTCACGTGCGTTTCACAAAAATGCACTTAGCACGATCGTTCGCAGCTGTGCTTTAAGTGCTACTTAAGAGTCGCTGTCCGTTTGTCAAGTGCTGAAATCTCACCTTGTAGAATGGCTTGTAATTGCAGCACACACTTGCAATTTTAAATGTTTAACCTAACTGTTTTCACCTGATGTGCATTTTCCACGAGGCCAATAATCTATAAAAGCACAAACCTACGAGTGGAGACACCAGCAAAATGGCTGAACCAAAAAAAAAAAAGAGAGAAAAAAAAAGAAAATACCATTTTTTTAAAGAGGAGATTAAGGTAATTTTAGTGGAGGTGGAGCTATACAAACATATTATTTTCAGCAGGTTTAAGGGAAGTCATACAAATAAACAAAAGCAAAAAATCTGGGAGGATTTTCCTAGAAAACTGACTGCAACTAGGGGCATTAAATGATCAGGGAAGGAGGTCAGGAAGAAGTGGCATGACTTTGCCAGCCTTGCTAAAAGGAAAAGGGCTCTGCAGAGGACAACATTTAATAAAACAGGTGGTGGGACCATAGACATTATATAAACTGGACACAGCGACTCCATAGGTTTCAACGGAGAGAAGTGAAGCAAATTAGAAGCTCTCACTTCCTGATGGCTGACCGTACTGCGCAGACTCAAACTGAGCTTGATGACGTGGATGTGACGTGAGCAACCCGTCTGTCTTCTAGTAGCTGTGCCAAGAGAAATCTGAATCATTCCCTTCCAAAACTTGCAGAGACGGAGAGTGTGAGTAGGAGCTGTCCATGAGCTAGGAGCAGGAGCAACTTTATGATTTTCTATGGGCTTCTCCCTTGACTTAACCTGGCTGGTTTTCGTGCATGTCAGCAAGTCATTGACAGATTTTTTTTTTCATCCCTATTTTTCCCAGTCTTTGAAGCATGTTACATATTTTATTTTTATTTTTTATTCATTCATTTAATTTTGATTAAAATTATTAGATTCAATTATTTCTATTTTTTCTGACCTTTTTAATTATTTAATTTATACATTAATTTAACAAAAAGAAAATAGTAATAAAGTGTACAATAAAGTACAATCAAAACCTTATATTATAATCACATTGCATTTGAATAAAGTTAAAGGTGTAATCTGCCGGTTGTCCTGGAGGTGACCTCATAACTCTGTCTTCTTACGATGCACTTGGGGATTTACGATTACTCCAGAGCACTCGTAGATCTACAATGATTTTTAAGTGTTACTTAAGTTACAATGCTTTAGGGAAACAGACCGTAATATTAAGATCAGTCGTACAATCGTTTTTACGATCTACTTAGGCTTACGATGCTTTTGGGAAACGCAGCCGTGGTTGATTATGATTTCACTTTTCTAACTTTAGTTGGTGTCTAATGTTGCTGTCAAAACAACATCTACAAAGTTACAATGCTCAAAGTTCAAAGCAAAGGCCCCCGCCCCTTGAACATAAATGATAGATTATCAATACAGAATATGCTAATCACACATCTAACTACACATCAGCTACCACTATTCATCAGCTTTACTATTCATCAATAACCATTCAGAATTGCCCTGTTGCATTATACATGTTGTCACTTTTTCTTGAGTCTCTCCATCATTGACTCCATTGACATCATCTGACTCTGGTTTGAACATAAAAGGCTAAAAGTGTTTGAAATTTTCAGTTCATGTCTCTGTGTGGTAAAATGACACAAGCTGTTGAATCTCCACCCCCTGTGCTGGGAGCTGCAGCTAATTTGCATTTAAAGGAACAGACACAAAACAATATGTTTTTTGCTCACCCTCAAAAAGTGACAACTTTAGCATGCTATATAAACATATCTGTGGGGTATTTTGAGCTAAAACTTCACATACAGTGGGGAGAACAAGTATTTGATACGCTGATTTTGCAGGTTTTCCCACTTACAAAGCATGTAGAAGTCTGTCATTTTTATCATAGGTACTCTTCAGCTGTGAGTTACGGAATCTAAAACAAAAATCCAGAAAATCACATTGTATGATTTTTAAGTAATTAATTTGCATTTTATTGCATGACATAAGTATTTGATACATCAGAAAAGCAGAACTTAATATTTGGTACAGAAACCTTTTGTTTGCAATTACAGAGATCATACGTTTCCTGTAGTTCTTGACCAGGTTTGCACACACTGCAGCAGGGATTTTTGCCCACTCCTCCATACAGACCTTCAGGTTTCGGGCTGTCGCTGGGCAATACGGACTTTCAGCTCCCTCAAAAGATTTTCTATTGGGTTCAGGTCTGGAGACTGGCTAGGCCACTCCAGGACCTTGAGATGCTTCTTACGGAGCCACTCCTTATTTGAGTACTGAGTACAGGGAACGGAGACGTGTCGTCGCGGGAGTTCCCTGACGAATTGGGATCACGCTAGGGAGACCAATTGCCTATGAGTGAATTAAAACGAGCCAATGAAAATTGGCATGCAAGATTTGCATTCCGCAGCCCGCCTACCAGCGCGGGTATAAAAAGGCGGAGGCAACGCATGCATAGTGCTTTTCGCTGAGGAGCCGAACGGTGTCCAGTCCTCCGCGAAGGTACAGCAACATGGCGAAGGGACGCCACGTCTCCGTTCCCTGTACACAGGGAACGACGGTTACATACGTAACCAAGATGTTCCCTTTCGTCCTGGGAACTCCGACATGTCGGGGGGGAACGCTGCGGAAGCCCCAGCCTGCGTGAGGAAGGCCTGGAATACACATATGTACTAGCCCAGTGGGGTAGTGAAACATATGGCAGTCCCTGAGGTAGTCCCAATCCGAGGGAAGTGGGAGCGTACTCAACAGGGATGACAGAACGAGTCTGTCAAGGGGAAGACACGGCTGAACTGCACGTGGCATCATGGGTCACCATAGAGACCACTGGAAAAACACCCAGTCTACTAACAACTCTTTACTAGATGTAGCAGACCTGGCGCCGGGTGGTCCGCCACGCCTGGCACCGGAGGGGTGATGAAGGAACTCACGAGGCTCACCGACGTAGGTGCCATACGGAGCAAAGGACGCACGTATCCGGCCGAGGCGCGGAGTGGCGTAGCAAGCCGACACAACCTATTCCCTCGCACCACTGACCGTAGCAAGTACTCGGGAGGAAACAGGTTCCACATGTAGGCTATAGAATCTAGCGAACGTGTTCGGTGTCGCCCAGCCCGCAGCTCTACAGATGTCTGTCAGCGAGGTGCCTTGAGCCAAAGCCCAGGAAGCGGCAACACCTCTAGTAGAGTGAGCGCGCAACCTGGGAGGACAAGGCTCACCCAGAGACTCATACGCTCGGGTGATAGCATCCACTAACCAGTGAGCTAACCACTGCTTGGAGACAGCCTTCCCCTTCTGCTGGCCTCCGTAACAGACAAAGAGCTGATCTGAGGTCCTTAAGCTTTGAGTTATGTCAATATAAACCCGCAGGGCGCGGACGGGACAGAGAAAAGCTAGGGCTGGGTCTGCCTCCTCCTGGGGCAGCGCTTGCAGGTTCACTACCTTATCAGCGAAGGGAGTGGTAGGAACCTTGGGCACATATCCGAGCCGGGGTCTCAATACAACGTGAGAAAGTCCCGGCCCGAACTCTAGGCATGATTCGTCGACCGAAAAAGCCTGCAGATCCCCGACCCTCTTGAAAGAGGCCAAAGCTAACAGGAGCGCTGTCTTAATGGACAGGATATTAAGCTCTACTGTCAACAAAAGCTGAAAAGGAGGACTTTGAAGAGCTCTAAGTACCAGAGCTAGGTCCCAAGATGGTACAGAGTGCAAACACGAGGTGGATTTAACCTCCTAGCACCCTTAAGGAATCTGATGATCAGGTCGTGCTTCCCCAAAGACTTACCTTCTACTGCATCGTGATGTGCGGCTATTGCAGCGACATACACTTTGAGGGTGGAGGGAGACAGCCTTCGCTCCAACCCATCTTGCAGGAAGGAAAGCACGACTCTGATCGGGCAAGTTCGGGGGTCCTCCTGACGGGAGGAACACCAATCGACGAACAGGTTCCACTTCAACGCATAGAGGCGCCTCGTAGAGGGGGCTCTAGCGGAAGTGATGGTGTCTACCACTGCCTGTGAACCTCCGCGTCCCGTCCAGGGACCAGACATGGAGTTTCCAGAGGTCTGGACGCGGGTGCCATAGAGTGCCCCGTCTCTGAGAAAGAAGGTCCTTCCTCAGAGGAATCGGCCAAGGAGGGGCTGTCGTGAGGAGCATTAGTTCCGTGAGCCAAGTCCTGGTGGGCCAATACGGCGCCACTAGCAGGACCTGCTCCTTGCTCCCTGACCTTGCACAGGGTCTGTGCAAGAAGGCTCACTGGGGGAAACGCATACTTGCGCAGGTCCCGGGGCCAGCTGTGCGCCAGGGCGTCCGTGCCGAGGGTCCCCTCGGTCAGGGAGTAAAACCACTGGCAATGGGTCGTGTCTGGAGAGGCAAACAGGTCTACCTGTGCGACTCCGAAGACAATCCAAATCAGCTGGACCGTCTGGGGATGGAGTCGCCATTCTCCTGGCAGGGGAGGCTGCCATGAGAGCTCGTCTGCCACACTGTTGAGCGTCCCTGGAACATGAACGACACAAAGCAACCTCAGATGCTTCTGACTCCATAGGAGGAGGTGAGAGGCGAGTCGCGACATACGACGGGAGCGTAGACCACCTTGATGTTTGATGTACGCAACGGTTGCAGTGCTGTCCGTATGGACCAGTATGTGCTTGTGTCTGAGAAACCCCTTGAGGCGACACAAAGCTAGGCGTACTGCTTGCAACTCTAGGCAGTTGATGTGCCAATGCAGCTGGGGCCCCGTCCACAGACCCGAGACTGCATGCCCTTTGTACGTGGCCCCCCACCCCATGGCAGAAGCATCTGTGAAAACCACAGCATGCCTGGAAACCTGGACTACGGGCACTCCGGCCCGAAGAAACGCAGGATCCGACCATGGGGAGAAGGCGCGCACTGCCATTCTGACCCTCTCGGACGGAGGAGACTGGTCTTATTTTACTGCCAGTCTCGACCGTGAGGGGAAACGAGGAGCGAGGCCCGGGGGCATCGAGTCCTGGTTTCCGCCTCCTCACCCAGCGAGAGACGAGAGTGACAAGGCCGTAGCCCTCACTGTCATCTGAGCGCTGGGGCCCGTGAGTGATTGGATGACCAGCAGCGGAACAGAAATTAAATTCTCCACCCGGCCCTCCCCCGGGGGAAGGAGTGGTGATGACACACACTCCTGAAGAGCAGACATAACATACTCTGGGTCGCTCCTCTCAGGGTTGTTTCCCTCCCCTTTGCTGGGGGGAAACGAACTCCGAGCGGGCTGGTTTTGAGGCGCTTCTGGACCACCAGTATGGACATCGTCTGACCGAGGGCCAGCGCTGTGACCAATCACGGTCAGTCACTAAGCGCAGCTCCACCCCGAATCAGAACTACCCACGTGCACTGAATGTGCAGGGGTAGTGAGAGAGGAAAAACTTCTGCAGATTTAGGCATGTTTGGCTTGCCATATTGGCACCAAAATGCTTCCATACTGCCAAAATTTTTCACACCCATCCAGGCACTTTAGACCCAGGAAGTGTGGCTGTCAAGTCTGAATCTTCAGCATGAGAACACACCATTATAGTTGGAACTCAGCATCATTTTCAGAGTATAACAGCCCTCTCTCCGATGTAGCGATCGACATCTGTCCTCCCCTGGAGCCCCGAATGAAATGCTTGGTCCCTCATGAGAAGGACCAGAATCCCATCCGAAAGCCTCGACGGCACACGGCACGCTGAGCGGCTCAAGCCTTTACCAGAAAGGAGAGACGAACAATGTGCCGACGTGGTCATGCACTCATGAGAGAACATGAACCACCCACGAACGCAGTCTCAACACACTGATTAGGCATGTGAAACAGTGATCGTGGCCATCAACCAGGCATGCAAGACAGTGAACATGGCCATCGCCTCGATGACACACGGCACGTTGGGTGCTCAAGCCTTCAGGCAAGGCGAACAACGTGCCGACGTGGTCATGCTCCCATAAGAAAGCATAAACCACCCACGAACACAGTCTCAGCATGTTTGCGATGCGCTAGAGGAGTGGGAAGCTCGTGAGGGTCTTTCACCTGGCGAGACGTTCCGCACTGTAACCCCCAGATCACCAAATGCTCATTAGCCAAAGTAGTCCTCCCCTTTTAAGAAAAGGAACTAGATTGGGGAATAAGCAAAGGGACTCAACCTCATAGAGGTACACGAGTCTCGACCGCGCATCTAAAGCGCCGAATGACACGCGCTGGGTTGCCGCGACGGCACACGGCACGCTGAGCGGCTCAAGCCTTTAAAAAGGGGAGACGAACAACGTGCCGACGTGGTCATGCACTCCTGAGAGAACATGAATCACCCACAAACGTAGTCTCACACACTGATTAGGCATGTGAAACAATGAACGTGGCCGTCAGATGAGGACAGGAAACGATCGCATCCAGAAACAC
Source organism: Abramis brama (assembly GCF_963993115.1). Taxonomy (NCBI): domain Eukaryota; kingdom Metazoa; phylum Chordata; class Actinopteri; order Cypriniformes; family Leuciscidae; genus Abramis; species Abramis brama. The sequence continues at coordinate 34,655,427 of NC_139972.1, forward strand.
ACAAGTGAAACGTCATCCTGAAAAGGACGCGATCTTCACTCGTGTTGCTCTTTCAGGAAGAAAGTACTCTCTCTATTGTGCTGAAGCACACAGGGACCCAACACGGCAACACAGCGGGGAAACTGCAAGCCCGCTGTGCGCACTCAACCGTTTACCAGCTGTGAAAACAGCTTTTGAATTAACAGCATGTAGACGCAGCCGGCAGACAGGAAATCGCGCGGTCGCTGAAACGCCGTCTCACCAACACAGAGAGATCCCCTCCCGAAACAGCAGACTCGTATAGCGTAAGATAGATACAATCTTAAAGCTCATTCACTCAGAGAGGACACAACCGGTTGGCTCCGAAGCTAAAAGCACTATGCATGCGTTGCCTCCGCCTTTTTATACCCGCGCTGGTAGGCGGGCTGCGGAATGCAAATCCTGCATGCCAATTTTAATTGGCTCGTTTTAATTCACTCGTAGGCAATTGGTCTCCCTAGCGTGATCCCAATTCGTCAGGGAACTCCCCCAACGACACGTCGGAGTTCCCAGGACGAAAGGGAACATATAAGAAGATTTAAAAAAAAAAAAAAACACTGGATGGATTTTTATCATTTTATGATGACACAACGTACAGGCACTGCCAACACACATTTCAGTACTATCAACTTGTAAAAGTGCATTTACCATTATATGACCTGTGAGAGCCAGAATTCTTGATCAAATACTTATGTCATGTAATAAAATGAAAATTAATTATTTAAAAATCATACAATGTGATTTTCTGGATTTTTGTTTTAGAAAAATTACAGACCTCTACATGCTTTGTAAGTAGGAAAACCTGCAAAATCGGCAGTGTATCAAATACTTGTTTTCCCCTACTGTACACACTCTGGGGACATCAAAGACATATTTTACATCTTGTGAAAAGGGCATTATACAACCCCTTTAATAAAATTTGTATAGAAAACTTGTTAAGCAAGTGTACTCAAGTACTGTTGAATCAAAATCATTAGTTGTGTTAACTTCTCATTGGAGTTCATAGAGTCACCATTGTTGAGATTCATATGCTGATTATTTATGTCTATGCTAGGCTTAGTAATGTTAAAGTTGAAACCCCTTTCTGGGTAAACCTTTATAATAACGTTCAGTTGTAAGTAATTTATAAGTATTTAGTTAATGATGAATTAATCGTTTACAAAACATTCATAAATGCAAGTGATATGCTTACATTTTGTGTTTTGTAAATTCCATTACAAGTCATTTACAAGTGATTAGTAACTGATTAACTAATCATTTATGAAACATGCACTGTAAAACCTAACAGTAATATTAACTAAATACAATTGAGTTCACAGCACTCAAATATTACCGAAACTTGAATGACTGAAACAGAACTCAAACTGAATGAGTTATAGAACATTTCTAGATCCCAGAATGATAATTGTATAATTAAGTGAATAATAAAGTGATGATTGAGCATTAGTGATGAGCACCTGCTGTTAACAAGCAGAATCACTGAAGGAAAGAGAAAAACAAGAACTACAACTGACTTCCAGCCACAGCAAAATCAACTGGAGATAAAAGAAGACATTAAATATCTCAAGATCTCAGCAGAGGAGGATTAAACAACTCCACGAACAACATTACAAGCTTCACTTATTAACCACTTTGACTTTATTACTGCCATTCGTCTACAGAAGTTCTTATTAGAATTAACAAAGGAAGTTGAATTTAGAAGTTGATGATTTGAGTTTCATTTAAGGTCACCATGACAGAGATCAGCGTTTACTTTAGTTGAGCTCTTGACCCTTGACTTTTGCACTTAAGATTTTCTTTGGCTGCTATAATTGAGTGTTTATAAAACATATTTATTATGGCACAAAAGGCAAGGAAAAGTCTGATCGAGTGTTGATGGTGAAGGACTGATGATGACAATCATCAATTAGTGACTTGATTCACTGATTTCATTCAGAGTCTGATCTCTGATTAAAAGGGCAACATATTAGTTTTACTCAAAACTGTAATTCTACAGCATAAGATCTAGCCATGTTGAGACATCAGATAAAATTAAGGATTTTACAAATAGTTGTGCACAAAAAGTTTCAGAGAAAAAGTATTGCATTATTAAGACTCACACAGACATCAAGAATCAGCATATGAATCTCAACAATGGTGACCATTAAAAAATGATGCATGCTGGGTACTAGCATAATACAAAACTTATCCATGGCTCCCAGCATGCATTGCGGCATAAATCATTTTTTAATTGTCACCATTGTTGAGATTCATATGCTTATTCTTGATTACTGTGTAAGTCAGCATGTTTAAAATCTGATTGTCACAACAATGGGTCTTACAGCAGAATCAGTTCTATTATAATGAATAATACAAGTAATACATCACCTGTCTAATCAGAGATTAGGCTCTGGAAAAGATCAGAGAATCAAGTCACTAAATGATGATTTTTATCATCTTAACACAACCACATGCTCATATTTTCTTTTGGCGTATGTGCCATAACAAATGTGTTTTATAAACACTCAGTTACAGCAGCCAGAGGAAAAACTGGTGTTATAAAGTCAAGGGTCAAGAGCCCAACTAAAGCAAACACGGATCACTATCATGGTGTCTTTAAATAAAACTCAATAAATCATTATCATCTAACCCTCTGTTCATTCTCAATAACAACTTCTGTAGACGCATGACAAAAGTCAAACTGTTTAGTAATAAGTGAAGCTGGTAATGCTGTTTGTGAAGTGGTTTAATCCTCCTGAGATCTTTAGAGATTTAAACGTCTTTTATCTTGAGTTGATTTCATCTAAGGCTGTGGTTGGAAGTCAGTTGTAGTTCTTGTGTTTCTCTTTCCTTCATTGATTCTGCTCGTTAACAGCAGGTGTTAATCACTAATGCTCAATAATCACTTAATTAATCACTTAATTTATTGACTGCAATGTATATCTACTTTTAGTAAACTCAACTGAAATAAGTTCAGAGTACTCATAACTATTGTTTTTATAAACTTAATTGAATTGAGGCAATCGGTTTCCTCAAATGAAATGAGTTAGCTTAACTTGTTGGGTTTTACAATGAATTAAGGCAATCGGTGTCCTCAAATGTAATAAGTTAGCTTAACTTATTGAATTTGACTTTGTATTACTGTTTTAGTGGACTCGATTAAAATAAGTTCAGAGTACTCATAACTATTGTTTTTTATAAACTTAATTGAATTAAGGCAATCAGTTTCCTCAAATGAAATGAGTTAGCTTAACTTGTTGGGTTTTACAGTGTGACTATGCATTCATAAATGATTAATAAGTGATATGTTCATTATTTTATGTATGTTTTGTAGATTAATTTATAAGTCATTTACAATTGATTAGTTAATGATTAACTAATCATTTACAAAACATGAATATGCGTTTCATAAATGTTTAATAAATTGCTTTTTTTTTTTTTTTTTTTTTTTTTTTTGTATGTATGTAGCAATTAGAGGGTGCAGAAAGTGTTGTAAATGCCTTGTATACACATACAGATCATTTGATTTAATCTGATTTATTGATAAATATTAGTTACTTTTGTATGACAATACTGCTACAGAAAATCCTGCAGTGATGTGATTCTCTGAAAGATTTTATGAAGTCATTACACGGAAAATGTTTTTACAGGATCATATAGACTCCCAAAGACATCAATAATCAGCGTATAAATCGCAACAATGGTGACAATGAAAAAAATTCAGATCAACTCTGAACTCTGAACTCTGACCTCGTCACAAAACAAGCTACTAAAGTCACAAAAACGCTTTGTTGATTGTCACCATTGTTGATATTCATATGTTGATTCTTGATGTTAGCAAAAAATCTAACTTTTCACTGATGTAAAATAATTGAAAGCGGGGAGAAAAGTATATTATGAAATAAATGGTTTTCTTCAAAACACGCTGGCCATAATTATTGTCACCCTTTTGTTAAATGCATTTTGCCAAGATAACAGGAGTTTTTTTCTATAATGTCTGGGTCCATGTAGCAAATTAGCTATATGAAATATTAATAATCAATAATAACTGGTTATAATTGATTATGAATATTTGGATCAGTTAATATAATTACCTTAATGTCGTAAATTAATATTACAATTAATGAACCTGTTTGTCCCATGAACACTCAGGGTTAATTGTTTATTAATTCTAAGAAATGTCTTTCTTACTTCACAGTACTACTAAGTGTCACATGCCTGTCCTGTCTTGTGCTGCACATGGGTGTTTTGTTATTTTGGGCCATGTGCTCGGGTCATTGTCTGATCCCTCCCCCTTGTTATCTGATTATTGTTTGAGTTCATCCACCTGTTCCCTTCTGATTAGTTTCCCTTTATAAGTCCCCTCTTGTTTGCAGTCTGTGTCGGTACGTTGTCTAATGTTTCCTGTTCCCCGTGATTCTCAGTACGTTCATGTTCTGTTTTTGTTTTGTATTTATTAGTTATGTTTTCCCCCTCGTGGGTTTTGTTTTGTGTTTGTTTTCTTTTGTAATAAACATCATTCTCCAGCACTTGAGTCCTCACACCTTTTTGCATTGCACCAGCCGTGACATAACCCAAAATAACAAAACACCCATGTGCAGCACAAGACAGGACAGGCATGTGACACTAAGAGCAGCAGTTAAGATGATTAGTGACTCCAGTTATGAGCTTGAGACACGGGCAACTTTACGTGTGACATGAACAAGATTTTATTAACTAGTCTAAACACTTAAACTACTCTAAAATACACACACATACATGCATACAGTTTACCAAGGGAAAGAGAGCTGAAGGAGAATACAGGAAAGCAAGAAGTTATAGCATTGTTTGAAATTCAGCAGATCAACAGACTTGAGCAAACCATCAGTTTAGTTCTAACACGCCCTTCTTTAAAAGGGGTAAGGATACTTAATGTATCAAATAATGAGACTAAGTTTGATACTTGCATGCCTCGCCCATTTGAATTAAACTGTCCTGATGCAATTTGTTGAGGCTCCAGTTGACCTTTGCTGATGTGGTCTTCATGAGAGAGAACCAGTGGTAGTCAGAGTATCTTTGGTGAATGGAAAGACAAGGCCGCAGCCTGGCACAAGCTTGGTGGTCCTTAGAACATGGCCTGAAGTTACAGCCACGGAAGTGCCACCTGTTCCAAAGGAAAGTGACATACCTGGGACACATCGTCAGCAGCCAAGGGGTAGCGACGGATCCAGACAAGGTGGTGGTTGTCCGTGATTGGGCCACGCCTATGACGGTGAAGCAAGTGAGATCATTTTTGGGCTTCGCCGGCTACTATCGACGCTTCATCCCAGCCTTCTCCAAGGTAGCAGCCCCCCTCCACCAACTCCTACAAGGCCAAGCCAACAGACCCTCCGCCCCTATCCAGTGGACACCTGGTTGCCAAGTGGCCTTTGATAATCTGAAACAGGCCCTCCTTAGCGCCCCTATCTTGGCCTATGCAGACTTCCAGCTCCCATTCAGATTGTACACTGACGCTAGCCTGGATGGTCTCGGGGCTGTCCTAGCCCAGGTCCAAGGCGGAAGAGAGAGGGTCATCGCATATGCCAGCCGCAGCCTCCACCCCACCGAGCGTAATGACCAAAATTATAGCTCCTTTAAACTGGAACTACTAAAGTGGGCCATTACAGAAAAATTCAAAGACTATTTGTGGGGAGCTGAGGTCACCGTTTTTACCGATAATAACACCGTGGTCCATCTCGAAACTGCGAAACTGGGTGCAACCGAGCAAAGATGGGTGGCCCAACTTGCAAACTATTCATACAATCTACGCTACCGACCAGGGACAGCCAATCGAAATGCTGATGTCCTGTCACGGCTACCAGGAGAGGCAGCGGAGCATATGGTGCACACCATGGCATGCATCACACCATCAGAAGCACATACCCTGCAAAAACAATGGGGGGAACGGCAGAGGGATGATCCTGATTTGCAACTTCTGCATACTTGGAAGGTGAACAGTGAGCCCCCTGTAGTCCATAACCTTGCTACCTTGTCTCCCCAGCTTCGCTGCTTGCTCCGGGAGTGGCGCCACTTGGAGCTGTGTGATGGAACTCTGGTGAGGTGCATTGCTGAACCAGATACAGGCGCACCGGTGAAGCAAATCATCATCCCAGAAGCAGAGGCCCGACCACTTTGGGAAGAATATCACAAGGCAGCAGCCCATGCGAGTGGGGACAAAATGGTCTCATTGCAGAGAAGGAGGTTCTACTGGGTGGGGATGAGCACAAATGCCCGGAAATGGGCACCAGAGTGTACCACTTGTGTAGTTGGGAAAGCAGGAGCTCAGCCAAAAGCCCCCCTGTGCTCAATCGTCTCTAGTTACCCCTTCGAAACTGTGGCCTTAGACTATTTGTCCCTTGGGAGACCTTCTGACACGTACCAGTACATTCTTGTCATCACAGATCTGTTCTCCAGATACGCATTGTACCATTGAAATACAGTCCCAGGCCCAGTGGCCCGGCCGGCTACCTGCACTTTTACAGGCCTACAGCAACACTACACATGCAAGCACTGGGATGACTCCACATTACGTTGTCTTTGGCCGCTATGCTAGGCTACCAGTAGATATGTTGTACAAGGTTGCACCACCTCAGTGTAGAGATAGTCTAGAGGGTTGGGTCAGAAGCCACCATCAGACTCTTCAGCCTATGCAACTGTCCGTAACAATGCAGAGCGCCGCAACCACTGGAACCAGATGCATTACAACCGGAACACTCGGACCTTGCCACTGTTGCCAGGAGAGAGGGTGTTGATAAGAAACTTCCATCGCAGGGCTCAAGGTAAACTTGCACCACAGTGGCTCCCAACACCGTTTGTGATCGTTGTGCAATCCCATCCTGACCGCCCAGTGTTTACCATATGACCAGAGGGTAAAGATGGTCCGTGTCGAACCCTCCACCGTAACAACTTGCGACCATGCCCTGGAGACCCTCTGACGATCAATAATAACACCAAGGAAGGTCATCAGAATGGGGACAACGAACCTGGGCTAGTCAATTGCCCAGAACCCTTTTGGCCTACTGCTCCTGTGGTACTAATCCAGCCAGTTCCACCATCTCGGCTTGACCCTGCACCGACCTCATTGCCAGGGCCAGCCAACGTACCACTCAACCCTACAGTGACTCCGCCTCTTTCTTTTACCTCAGCTGCCCCCTCTCATGAAGCCCCTGGCCCAGAGTTGCGAATGGTAGGGACTGCTCAGGATACAATAGCCCCACCACAGACAATGCTAGATCTCTGCTCAGCCCCAGAACATTACCAAAATCCGGAGCCACGTGCCCCTAGTCGGTATCCGGCCCGCTACAACCGGGGGAACCCTCCTGCGCGTTACCGACCTTGAAGGTCGCAACAAACTTGACCATAAACTGAACAATGGGACATTACGCCCTGTCACTGGACTGGACTCTGTGTTGATGCTCCTGGGACCTATTTTGGAGACCCTCGCCACAATCTCCGAAAGTTCTGGCCAAACAAAACTTGAACCTGACTCCCTACTGCACCAAATGCAAATGAAAAAGTTTTTGTTTCTGCTTTGAGTTGAAGTCAGCGACTACGCCACTAAGGGCTTGCAATCTTCCACACTATCAGTTACAGATTGTATTGATCTGATTGAAAGGCTCAAGGACAGCTACACACAATTCAGGAATGAAAATGATGCATTTGATAAAGTAATGGCACTGACAGATGAGCTGATGAATAAACATGAGATTGTGCGATGGGATATCAGTGGATCACGCAAGAGGTAGTTTGCTGGCCAGGTTAGACAATACGCACGTTGATTCTACTATGGGTAAATCATCACCTGTACAGCAAAACTCGGACCTACAGAAATTATGGAATGACGTACTGGACAAGCAGATGATGGAACTGAACACTCGTTTCAACCTCGACACATACGGTTTTATGAGAGCCACTGCTGCCTGCTTGCCACAGACAGACACCTTTGGTGACAAGGCTCTCATCTGGCCCGCCTGCGCGCACTTTTCCATTCCCGTGGAAGAGGAGCACACTGTGTTTGTGCAGCAGCTTAAAAGAAAGGCAAATGCCAACAAGACCACAAACGAGAAAAAAGAAACACTCGTAGAAGTGCTCAACACATGCCCCCGTGATATTTTCCCTAACATGAATAGTCTCCTGCGGGCCCTCCTCACATTTCCCATGACGACATGTACTGTGGAGAGACTCTTTTCAGCTGTCAATCGGAAAAAAAACAGGCACCAGGGCAACACTGTTGACAGATAGACTGAACTCTTTGTCCCTGCTTTCATTTGAAAGGGAATTGACTGATTCACTGGAATATCAAGACATTCTTGCTGTGTTCAGCACAAAACCCCGCCGTCTCCTGCTGTAACAAGCCCTAAGTCCCACAAGCAAGCAAGGTTATAATCGTTAACGAAAACGAACGAAAAAACGAAAACTAGGTGGGAAAAAACATTGTCATTAACTGAAATAAAAATAAAAGCGAGGCATTACAAAAAAAAACGATAACTAACTAAAACTGTAATGTGTGTTTGGCAAAACTAACTAAAATAAAATAAAATTATAGAGTAAATGTCCTTAATTTTCATCTTTGTCAAGGTCTTTAATTTTTTTAACTCTATTTAAAACACGCAGCGCATATTCTTTCAGCTGCATTTCCTTTCCCTGCTCTCCCTACGTCTCTCTGTCACTCATGCGTCTCTCATGCGTCTCTCAATTTTGTCAGTGTGTTAATGTCGACCTGAGAAGCGATTGCGCCTTCTTTAGAAAGTGAACTAGTCGCAAGTTTGAGGTAAAATGCACTTTTTGGTTGTGGTTGTCAATGTCAAAACACTAACGTTATATAAGCTGTGATACAAATATTAAATAATGTTTATGTCATTTTTTTACTTTTACACTGAATGTTTGCTGCTTCAATCCAGATGAGTAGGCTATTGACTGTATAGGGTAAATTTAGTATAGGGTGTGGAAATTGTACAGCTGTGGTATTTGTATAGGGTGTGAATTCTGTATAACGTTAGAAGATGTGTAGCCTAGATTTTTGATACGACGTGTGGATTTTGTAAAAGGTAAAGGAATTTTAATGGGGTGTGAATTTTTTTCTAAAATTGTATGATGTTTTTGTTGAGTTATTATTACAGAATACTTTTTCTGACCTTTTTGAATCTGGCCCCTGACAAATAACCCAAATTACAGAAAAAGACTAAAACTAACACTAAAACTAATAAAAACTAAACTAAAACTAAGCATTTTCAAAAAAATAAAAACTAAACTAAACTAGCAAACCCACTTTAAAAACTAATTAAAACTAAACTGAATTTGAAAACAAAAAGTCAAAACGAAATAAAAATAAAAACTAATGAAAAATGCAAAACTATAATAACCCTGCAAGCAAGTTTGAATTAAGTTGTGTGCATGTGTGATTATTTATCAGCTATCTTGGATTGTTATGCTGTTGTTTATATTGTTAGATATGTTATTCATTTAATTATTCTGAAGAAATAAGCTACAGGATAAATCATTTTTGATCGTTTTCCAGCTGTTTGTGTTTAGCAGCTGTGTCAGATTCAATGCTGCTGTTATTTCATGTCGATACAGTTCTTCTGTCATTCTGAATTTATAAGAAACAGTTAAATAATTGTGTATTGTTTTCCTGCTGTATGTGTTTAGCAGCTGTGTCGGATTCAGTGCTGCTGTTATTTCATGTCGATACAGTTCTTCTGTCATTTTGAATTTATAAGAAACAGTTAAATAATTTTGGACAGTTCCCTGCCCGCCATGCTGGGTATGGGTAAATAAATGGAGAGAGAAACAGACCCTCCAAAGATATAATTCCATTTCAATCTTTTTGTGTATTGAACGTTCAAAAGAGATACATGAATTTAGGCTTATTGCCAAGGTTCATGTCTTTGTCTGCTTCAGCACTGAGCTGTGGACAGCAACACAAGAGACACACAAATTACTGTGAAAGTAGTTCATTAGCCAGTATTTTCCTGTAAAATGGCAGTGATCTTTCTTAGTGTTTGCATTTCATTAACTATAACATTGTTATAATATTGTTGTAACATTGTTAACAAATTCTTTAGATTCTTTAATTTGTCATATAGAGACAAAAACATGAAACAAATACAATTGTATCTATATAATAATCCAAATATCTGTCAAATGAATAATAGTTTCCATGAAGTAGAGAAAAGGTACTTACTCCTGCACAACAACAATTAGATAAAGTAACAAACTAATATCTTAAAACACATGATGTGGGGAATAAAACTTAGAGGAAAAATAAAGACAGGCTGCTTGATTGGACATTGATTTCAAACTTCCTTTAAATGTAGTGCCATCTGGCTGGTTTATAGTCTATAATATTATGTGTAACCTTTATTATACTAGAGAAATCATTTACCTGGATCCATTTATAAAACGGATAATTGTTTTGCGAATATCAGGCAAGTTTAAAGCATAAACAAGAGGGTTCAGGATGGGTGGTATGACAAGAAATTCAAGTGAAAGTAAAACTGACAGCCATATAGGAAGTTCTAAGGTCACAATTCGACTCAAAGTGACCTCAGAAATGATGGCAATTGAGAAATGCAAAAGGATCACAATGTGTGGAATACAAGTTTGATAAGCTTTGCTCTTGAACTGTGATGAGCTTCTTCTACAAATTATAATAATTTTTACATAAGAATATAATATTAAACTTAAAGGAATGATTACAGTTGTGATCAATATAAAGTAACCCATCAATATAAAAAAAAACATGACATTATTAACAGCAGTGTTTGCACAAGACAGTTTGACCATTTCAAAGTTGTTGCAGTACACCTTAAACAATTTGTTACCACAAAATGTCAGTCTGGAAGTCAAAATAGCAGTAATACCAAGAAAAATCATTGGATAAGTCAAGTTTATAACTATTAAAACAGTTAGAAACCTTGGTGTAATTATGTTGTGGTATTGTAAAGGTTTACAGATTGCAACGAATCTGTCAAATGCCATTAACATTAATATTGTATTCTCATTTGCTACGTACGTGAAAATGACATAAGACTGTAAGACACATGCTCCACGGGAGATTGAGTGTGTATCAGACAGCAAGTCTGTCAGTGCTCTTGGGAAAAAGCCAGCTGTTCCAAACACAGAGTTGATAGACAAACATGAAATCAGAATGTACATGGGCTGGTGTAAAGTCCTTTCCATAAATATTACAAGCATAATAATGACATTAAATAGTGTGATAGCACAGTATAGAATAAATCCCAAACTGAAGAAAGCATATCGTATGTACCAAAGATTTTCAAATAGCATGAAGTAAAAATATGTTCCATTTTCCATTTTCTGATAAGCAAAAGTAATCTTCATTTACCTGAGTTAAGACAACAGACAAAGATCTTATGATTTATACGCATAAAAAAAAAATAGCAATATGTTATCAACTTTTGTTTTTGTTTATTCTACATATACTGATTCAGTAAGATTAAATGTATTAGTTCATGATACCTTACCTTCTTCACAGTTAGTGTGTGATATATTATCAGTTTAACAGTATAGATGCAAAGTTTCAACAACTTGAAAATATTTGTTTCAATCAATATCAGACAAAAATGCAATCAGTATCCTAAAAAGACTTTGTACAATTTGAAAACCTTCTCTAATACACCTTGAAATGAACACCAATGCTTCCTCATTTATTGTGCCAGAATGACTGTGGGTTACCAGCACAGGTAAATTTTTTATACATCTAACATGTCTCAGGAGCCTCCGCTTATGGGCTTATTTTGCATAAAGGACACAAAACCCTATTGATTTGACTTCCCTAGAAACTAATTAATGAAATAAATCATGGAAGACTGAAAATAGACAGTTAAATTATCTTATGCAACTTTATCACATTGGAAACTGGAATTCTGAAAATGTTTTTACTAAAGCTTTAAAATTTTGCTTATAACACTGTTGACATGTCTGCCATCATTACTATTGTTCAGATAAAATGAAATGATATAATTTCAAATTATATAATTTCGATTGACGCAGGCTGCTGGTCTCGACTTGCACTTTCTACTTTGACACATGTTCATAATTCATATTTGCATATTTGTACTTTATAAATCCACAGGTATTTTGCAGAATATTTTAGGCTAAACATCAAACGTGGCAAAAAGAAAACATTAACTGTCCCTAAACTGTAATAGCTCTCACGGGACATTTCAAGTCAAGTCAAGTCATCTTCATTTATAAAGCGCTTTAAACAATGTAGATCAGGGGTGCCCAATCCTGCTCCTGGCGATCGACTGTCCTGCACAGTTCATCTCCAACCCTAATCAAACACACCTGTGATCCTGACGTGCTCTGAAGACCTTAATTGGTTGCTTCAGGTGTGTTTGATTAGGGTTGGAGATGAACTGTGCAGGACAGTCGATCGCCAGGAGCAGGATTGGGCACCCCTGATGTAGATCCTTCTTGCAGGAAGGAAAGCACGGCTCTGATCGAGCAAGATCAGGGGTTCTCCTCGTGAGAAGAACTCCAGTCAACAAACAGGTTCCACTTCAACGCATAGAGGTGCCTCGTAGAGTGGGAGCATAGACCACTTTGGCGGTCTACGCAACGGTCGCAGTGCTGTCCATATGGACAAGTACGTGCTTGCCTAGTAGCAGCGTTTTGAAGCGGATTAGCGCAAGATGTACTGCTAACAACTCGAGGCAGTTGATGTGCCAATGCAGTTGAGGCCCCGTCCACAGACCTTAAGCTGCATGCCCGTTGTATGTGGCCCCTCAGCCGGTGGCAGAGGCATCCGTGGAGACCACAGAGTGCCTGGACACTTGTTCCAGGGGAACACCTGCCTGCAGGAACGAAGGGTCTGACCACAAGCTGAGAGTTTGGCGACAGTGCGGAGTCACTTGGACCCGGCATGAGCCGCTCTGCCACGCCCATCTCGGGACTCGATCGTGGAGCCAGTGTTGGAGCGGCCTCATATGAAGCAATCTGAACGGCGTAACCGCGGCTGCAGATGCCATATGCCCCAGAAATCTCTGAAAAAATTTCAGTGGTGCCGCTGTTCTGCATCTGAGCGTGCTCACGCAGTCCAACACTGACTGGATACGGGCCTCTGTGAGGCGTGCAGTCATGTTGATCGAGTCCAACTCCATAAAGAGAAAAGAGATCCTCTGCCCGGGGGCTCTTTTCCCAGTTGACCCGAAGCCCTAGGTGGCTGAGGTGACTGAGCACCATGTCCCTGTGTTCGCACAACTGCTCTCTCGACTGGGCCAGAATAAGCCAGTCGTCGAGGTAGTTGAGAATGCGAACATCACGCTCGCACATGAGAGCAATGGCCGCCTCCGCGACTTTCGTGAAGACGCGGGGCAACAGGGCCAGCCCAAAGGGTAAGACCTTGTACTGATATGCCCGTCCCTCGAACGCAAAGCGAAGAAACTGTCTGTGTCAAGGGAGAATCGAGACATGAAAGTACGCGTCCTTCAGGTCGATCGCTGCAAACCAATCTTGGGGACGGATGTATTTGAAAATGCGTTTCTGCGTAAGCATCTTGAACGGTAGCCTGTGGACGCGCAGGTCCAAGATTGGTCGTAACCCACCAATTTTCTACAATGAAGTACGGGCTGTAGAAGCCGGTCTTCATATCGGCTGGAGGGACCGGCTCGATCGGCTCGATCGCGTCCTTCGCCAGTAGGACTGCGATCTCTGCCCTGAGCACAGGAGCATTGTCCGCCAGAACACGGGTGAACAGAATGCCCTTGAAAGCGGGGGGCGCCGGGCGAACTGTATCGCATAGCCGAGTCTGATAGTAAGGATGAGCCAGCGAGACGGGCAGGGAAGCGTTAACCAGGCTCCTAGAGACCGAGCAAGCGGGACCAACGGCACCACAGACGTACACGGGGTGGGACAGCGCGGCAGAATGCAGGGACCCGACTCGGACGGCACAGTGGCCCGAAGTGGGGTCTGAGTGTGTGGTGCAACACATACCTGCTTCTGTTGAAGGGCAGAGTGAGTGTGTGGAGGTGTCAGTGCATCTGGAACACAGCCACTGCTGCCCGCTGGCGATGAAAGAGGGGCTTGGGGGTGACAAGTCGTAGCGTCGTCGACCGCCAAGCGAGCCCTCTTGGGGCCCAGAGGTTTCAGAAATTGCTCTATTGTTGAAAATGTGGGTGCCACTGACCCGTGGGTCAGTGGCGGAACATAAAGAAAAGGAAACAAAATATTCTCCGCCCGGCCCTCCACCGGGGGAAGGAGTGGCGCGTTTGCCATCTCCTGAAGAGCAACTTGATCCACCTCTGGGCCGCCCATCTCAGGGTCGTTTGCCCCGTCGCTTGCCTCCTGGTTTGGCAGCGGCCTGGATGGGCGGGGTCGGCTTCCTGCGGCTTACTCCACGCTGAGGCCTAGATGGTTGCTGCTGCTGGGCCTTAGCGGGAGAGGAGGACGCCGCAGAAGGCCGACCTCTGTGACGAGTAGACGGAGGGTCTGCAGCCAGCGGATGGGTGGGAGCAGCAGCGGTCCGCCGGGGCAGGATGTGCCAGATGGCCTCCGTCTGCTTCTGTGCGGCCGAGAACTGTTGGGCAAAGCTCTCGACCGCGTCGCCGAACAACACAACCTGGGGAAGAGGGGCATCCAGGAACCGATATTTATCGGGGTCCCTCATATCCGCCAGGTTGAGCCAAAGGTGGCGATCCTGGACCACCAAGGTGGACATCGCCTGACCGACTGAACGTGCGGTTTCCTTCGTCGCCCGGAGGGCAAGGTCGGTTGCCACACGGAGCTCCAGGAAGAGCTCTGGGTCAGAACCACCCTCGTTCATGTCCATGAGCGCCTGGGCCTGGTGGGGCCAGCGGTGGGGCCAACGTCGTCAACGTTACGTCGGACGTGAGCGATTGAAAGTTAACTAATTCCATGCTTCCTAATGATATCTCCTAAGGGTAGCATGTACAGAGTGAAAAGCAACGGTCCTAGTACTGAGCCTTGTGGTACGCCATACTGAACTTGTGATCAATGAGACATCTCTTCATTTACTGCTACAAACTGATAACGGTCAGATAAGTATGATTTAAACCACACTAATGCAATTCCACTAATGCCAACATAATTTTTGAGTCTATTTAAAAGAATGTTGTGGTCAATAGTATCAAATGCAGCACTAAGATCGAGTAACACCATGGTGCTGAATTAAATTGTTATACACCAGTTAAGCTTTCAAATGTCTGGAGGTATCTACTTGCGTTTGCTTTGGGGGTTCCCTTTGTCTGCGTGAAAAGGGGTTTCCCGAGTTCGTTCGTTCGCTGGCTGGTCTCCTCGTGTCTGATGTCTGGGGGCCACGCGGTGTGCTGGATGGTTGATGGTCTTTGAAGTTGAAAGCGTGAGTTGCAGCCGTGAATCGTGGAACGAAACTTTGCAGCAAAACTTAACTTAAAACCGAGACTTTCAATCGGAAAATAAAGGAAGACTTAGAAAAGAAAAGAAGACTTAGACGAGAGTAGTAAGATGGCTTGAATGAAATTGTTTAACCCATGTTCTTCAGATCTTGATTTGGGTTATTTCTGCTCGTTTGTTACATGGTACTAGTCTTGAGAGAGAGCTTAGAGCTTAGAGAGCGCACGGAGAGAGAGAGAGATGGCTAACAGAGAATCCAAGTTTTTAGACACTGGCTTTGTTTTCAAAGTCATAAATCATGTCTTCCCTGGAGGGTTCTCTATTTACAAGACCAGATGCAACAGTCTGGGCATGATTTCTAATTATCAGAATATGAAACATTTTACACAGATTTAATTCAGGCCATCTTTTGAATCATGAGCATACGATCACATCGAAATGAAACAGTACACACTTTCCTTCACACACCTAATGATTATAACATTTACATGAATTATATGGGATCACAACATATCTTATTAAAATATGCATATAAGTGGTGGAAACACACAGGATTAGGTAGTTGCGTGATTGTTTGATTGCAAGTCCATTGAAAATTGTTCTTGAATGATTTTATGGATTTTGATATGTAAAGTCTTTTTGGTGTGTAACGTTTAGACATTCCAATCTGAGGTCATGGATAGTTCCTGATGAAAAGAGGTTTTGTTCATCTCTCATGGGACTCTGGGTCCTTAAGAGAGATGGGGTCTGGTAGTCGCAGGGGTCAGCAGTACCATCTTGCAAAACTATCAAACGTTGACCAGTTCTTACTTCAGTTAACCAATAAAAGTCTTTGGTTACAGACTCTCTGGCACCGGGATGGTGAGTTTTATGGACTTTGATAGGTGTATGTCTCTTGGACAGCCCTGGGGTCATGAGTATTTCCTGCTGGAATCTGTTTGCATCATGGGACCTCTTAATTGTGGGATTCTCTCAAACAGTCTGCGTTTCGGCAGAAAATCTCGCATTGTCCATTCATTATTTAGTTGGTGTTGGGGGAGGCTCTTTTAAATAGCCAGAATGATGAGATCATGAGACGTTCTGAACAAATCTTCTCTTTTGTTCGGCAGGAAGTAGAGAGTTTGAATTAATTTTCTGGAAGAAAATTAGTCTGTGGTTGGTTTCTTACTCATTTTCGCTACAAGTGCAAGGTGAGTATTCAGTGAGTTCAAATGCAGATTCAGTAAAGATCACTCAGTGCAGGGCAGACAGCAGGTATGTTTACTTCAGGTTTGTAGATACCAAACAGTCACAGTTCATAAATACTTGTCTTTTCTCTTTCAGATGCAGTCAATAGTAAGCAAGCTTGGAGGAAACACTGGAAGCTCGGGAGAACAACGGATCACAGGCAATAGGAAATCAAACAGGATTCCTGGAGACAGCAGAACAATGACACAGAGGTTAGTGTTTCACAGGTGAGTATACATTACATCTTGGAAGCATCAGAGTTTCAGGAGACAACAGATCATGGTCTATTCCTGTTGGAGGCTTGACCAAGAACTGGGGCTATGGTGAGTGTTTTATAGTGCTGGATAATGACTGTGCTGATTGGGAACAGGTGCGAGTGATTAGTAATCCGGAGAAAGTGAGTGCAGGTGCACCAAAGAGGATCCTGGGTATTGTAGTGTATGACAGAGCCAGGGAGAACCAGGGAAACCGTGACACTACTACAGTATCGCTGTAGTAGAAGGTTGCATAGTTATAATTTTCTCCCTGATATTATCAATCTTACAAGTGAAGAAGTTCATAAAGTCATTACTGCTGTGCTGCTTGGAAACAGTATGTAATTTACGGTAAAAAAAACGGCAGCTGTGGTTGCCAGTATTTTACCATAAAAAATATGGTGGCAATCTTTTATGTTTTACGGGACTTAAATTTACGGGCAAAAAAAAAAAAAACCACAATGTAAAAAAAATAAAAATTTAAAACTTAGAAATTTAAACAAAAAAGGTCAGATTGGTTGCCAGTATCAGGGTTCCCACACTTTGGTTAACTTCAAATTCAAGGACCTTTCAAGGACTTTCCAGGTCCAATACCCTCAAATTCAAGGACTTAATGTGGGGACACAACAAACGATGAGGTACCATCGTAGTAGTTTCATGCGCGCGTGAACGTCATGGCAACATACAACAAAAAGTACATCATGCGGGAAACACTTGACGTAACGCGTAAATGCGCGTAACTAATGTAAATCAAGCAAGTTAGTGTGCATAGGCCACAAAGTGTTGACGAAATAACACATTAGCAGACCGGAGGGAATAATATGGAATTTTTTTCAAGAAAACTCCTTCTTTCAAGGACCTGTAGCTATGCATGTTTATTCTCAAAAACTTTCCAGGGCCTTGACATTTATTTTTCAGATTCACAAACTTTCAAGGATTTCATGGACCCATGGGAACCCTGCAGTATTTTACCGTAAAAAATATGGTAGCAACATTACTTTGGGACTTAAATTTACAGAAAAAAAAAACAAAAGAAAAAAAAACAACAACAGCAGGACGTAGCCCTCAAACCGTATTCACTTTATAGCCCTTAATTCTGTAATTGTGGACAAATGTGGGCACAGAGGACTCAGATGTGACCCTATTTTTTATTTATTATAAATGTTATATCACTGTCTTCGATAAAATTTTGTCTATCCATTTATGGTGTGTTTTTTTATTTTGGGGGTATTTTTGAATTTATTTACTTAAAAAAGTACCATATTTTCTATGTAAATTATGCTTATTTTTTTGAGTGTGAGTTTTTGGCATGATGAGAATATTGTACAGGATCAGCCCTTCATTTGTGTGTATGTGTATGCATTGTATTGGATCTATTGATTTATTTTTACAAAAAAACAAGAAGAATGCTCTAAATTACAGTTTTTGCTCTAAATTACATTACTTTCACTTTCACTTTCACTGTCACTGTCACTTTCACTTTCACTTTTTCCCATTCATTTCTATGGGTGCCCATTTTTGACCCAAATACAAGATTAAGGATTTTTTTTTTTTCACCCACTTAACATTGTAGAATTGAGTCAAAAAAAATTTGTGTGTTCAGGAGGCAAACTTAGGAAAAGTGGCCAAGTCTTGTACCGCTCAGATCAAGGGAAGTATTTTTTAAAAATAAATCAAAATTATTTTGCCCACATTTGTCCAGAATACGGTTTTAGGGTTAAATGCGTGGTGTAAAAAAAACAAACATCAGCTTTATTTAAAACAAGTAGAGTTTAGCGTTTCCATATGCGATGCAAAATGAGAAATACAGAATCTTATACTTGCAACATTTTTAATATTGCCAAAAAATTTCAGCTTTGCTGTATAGGCTACAATTAAAACAGTAGGCTACAAAATGAAAATATTAGCCTACAAAGCAACATAAATTAAGATTAAGATTTTTCTTTGCCTCTCTCTCATGGACGCGCTGGCTCTATTTTTAGCAAGTTTCTTTTGTCTCCCTCACTGCGCGCCGGGTCTCTATTAAAATGAAATGTAGGGTAGAAACACATCATACAGCTGATAATACTGTATATGTCACTATGTGTCATCCACACCAATAAAAAATAATAAAAAAAACCCTGTAACAAATGATTTAGCCTTTGTTGCCTCAAAGAAAAAGAATGCCTTGTTGAATTCCCCTTACAATAAAACGAGGTTGATCGAATTAAAGGGATAGTTCACTTTGAAATTAAATTTTGGTATGTTTTAGCTTACCTCAAGGGCATCCAAGATGTAGGTGTCTTTTTTTCCACAGTAGTTTCAATTTTGATATTTTTAGGTCAAACCGTTCTTGTCTGTCAGTCATATAATGCAGGTCTATGGTCACTGTCTCAAAGAGCATGCACAGAGTCCAAATTAAAACAATTCCCCGTCGTCCAAATTAAACAATTCCCCATCGTAAGTACACATTGATGGCCTAAGACATGAAACGAGCGGTTTGTGTGAGAAAACGAACAGCATTTATATCGTTTTTACCTCTTATACACAGCCACGTCCAAGTGATCTGATCTGACGTGTACGCAGACTGGTGCATAGATACACTAGGGGCCCTATCTTGCACCCAGCGCAATTGACTTTGTACACTGACGCATGTATCATTCCTATTTTGCACCCGCGCACAGCGCGCTTTTCCCTCCACAGAAGCACGTCGCTAAACTAGGGAATGAACTTGCGCTCCCTGGGCGGTTCAGCGCAAAAAAGGAGGCGTGTTCCGGCGCAAACGTTCCTTCATGCTATTTTGCAGGTTTAGAAAACAATTGCGCCACTAACCAGGAAAAAAAAGTTTAAAGTCAGTGGCGCGTTGCGCATGTTATTCATATGCTATTTTAAGGGCGCATGCTTGGCCATAATCAATGTAGCGTGTGCACAACGCGCATACACTTTGATTCTCTCATCTACACAGAAGCAGCAGTTTTCATTTTTGCAAATCATACATTATTATGATAGATAGATAGATAGATAGATAGATAGATAGACAATTTATTATAAAAGCATACATCTAGCTTACACATTTACCCAAATTATCATACACCTTTTTAACCGAAGTTAATTTGGGTGGGTTTCTCCATCCCCAACGTCCCTGACGAGAGCGTTGCTCTCCTTGGCTGTGAACCGCTCCTGGCGCGCGTCTGGCAAATCCGCCGTTATAATAGGAATCCGCTTTAGAACAAAGCGCGTCTGCTCTTAAAGGGAATGTGAGATGACGCTCTGATTGGTTTATTTCACGTTACGCCCAAACCACACCTATGAATAATGAAGCTACTTCAGACCAACCCATTTTAGATTTGCGCCTGGCGCAAGAGTCATTTATCCCGCTGGGAAAATAGCAACAGCGCCAAGACCCGCCCACAAAGTTACTTGCGCTTTGCGCTTTGACACTTGCGTTTCAGATCGTTAAAATAGGGCCCTAGATGTCGCCTTGTCTACGGTAGTTCATTGGAACGAATGTCTTTAAGGCGACATCTAGTGTATATATCTATGCACCAGTCTGCGTACACGTCACACACCAGGATGCGCGCGCGCCCTCAGATCACTTGGACGTGGCTGTGTATAAGAGGTAAAAACGATATAAATACTGTTCGTTTTCTCACACAAACCGCTCGATTCGTGTCTTAGGCCATCAATGTGTACTTACGATGGGGAATTGTTTAATTTGGACGACGGAGAATTGTTTTAATTTGGACTCTGTGCATGCTCTTTGAGACATGCAGACATCTTTGAGAGCTATTTGGACACATTGAGAGATTTATTCTGAAATAAATGTTTCCTTTGCCTGCTGCTCCGTATCATCAGGCTGCCTATCCAACACTTTCCATATGAAAGACGGGACATTAACACCTTGTCCTGCACCCAGTGTTGGGGAGTAGTTAACTACAAGTAGCGACGCTACTAACTTAACTACATTTTTCAGTAGCTTGGCAGTAGCTCAGTTGCTTTTTAAACAGTGTAGCTTTTCCAGTTGCTAACTACTTTTTGCAGCAAGTAGCGGTGTAGCGCGAGCAAAAGCATTTTGCATTTTGTCGAGCCTGCGCGAATCAGCGCGATGCAAGGATATTCTTCTTCTTGTTAGATTACAAACTAATTTTTTGCCATTACCGCCACGTCTGTTGTTTAATCACGCATCTTGCGGCTAACGGTTCACTGATGTACAGAAGTGGGTTGACACACCCATATTATCCATGATGGAGCAAGACGTGGCGGCAGATTTGGAGGATGGAGAAACAACTAATGTTAATTACCCATGGCCTTATTTGTCCAAGTTCATGTATCTCAATGAAATGACAAGTAAAGGTTACACTTTTGTATGCAATCTTTGCAAACCAAAGTTTAAAACGCTGTCTACGTCGAAGACCTCAAGCACAAATTTAAGGACGCACATACAGGTGAGTAATGGCCATTTTAAATGTATTAATTATCCTGCTTTATTGCTCTCTATGTTACATCAAATTTCTATTTCTGATTTAATTACAATGACCCGCCATGATCTGTCCGCCAGTTTGGTAATGAACATAAAAGACCACTAACGTCTGCGCCATCGTGTTTGTCAGTTGAACAAAAAATGTAATCTTAGTTTGTTTATCGCACGACAAAGGCTTTGATCTAATTAAATTGCTGTATAGATTTGTTGTGACTGGTTTCAGAGCGAACCGAACTGTGCTCACAAGCAGCTTGTGATTCACGTTCTTCTTTCACAGTAAATTCTGCGAGCTCCATCACTGCATGTGAGCGAGTTTAACGTGCATTTTTTAAATACCAGTTATGCTGTTTAACGTTCACATAACTTCCAACATTTGTGTGGACAGCCAGATAATTACAGCATTTCACTCGATTTGTAATATAAAAGCGTTTTTTAATGTTATAGAAACGTAAAGGTCACGTCACAGTTTTCCGCCAAAATAAAAGCTCAAGCGTTTAATCCTTTCAAGTGGAGAAATTAAGACAAGTGTTATCATTTAGCTACCTTAGTGTAAAATGAAAATTAATATAAAAAGGAAACATTCCTTTATGTTGTTGCGCAATTGTATTATTAGTAGGCTTATATATTTCTGTCTTGCATAATAATAATTTAAAAGTATGGCATTTAAAATGTGTTTTTCTTTCTAATTTTTTTATTTATTTTTCCTTTATCCTATGCCTATCAGAGACTGCATCCAACTAAACTGAATGAGTTACTGAGAATGCAGCAACAATTCAGTAAAAAGATAATGACACCCTCCATTCAAGAACAGAGTTCCTCAAGCTCATCAAGACCAATTCAGTATTTCATGAGGGAGGTGGCACCAGTTTCCCAGGAAAAATTCAACAAGCTGGTTCTGAATTTTGTTATTCAGGGGCTTCATCCCCTCAGTATTGTTGAAAGGGCAGAATTTAAAGAATTATTCAAGCAGGTACTGCCTTCAAGGCATGTGATGTCTAGAAAGACATTAGTCAGAATGCTAGAGGATCAATACATTTCCATGAAGGCAGATATGTGTAAAGTTTTGTCTGAGCAGGAATTTGTAGCAACAACCACAGATGCATGGTCTACAAATCACAAGAGCTATCTGGGAGTCACTGTCCATTGGATAGATTCAGACACACTTACCATCTCTTCCGGGGCTTTAGCTTGCCGAAGGATCAAGGGAAGGCACACTTATGACACTCTGGCAGAGATGCTTGAAAGTGTCCACATGGAATTCAGCATTCAAAACAAAGTTGTGTTAACCACTACAGACAACGGTTCAAATTTTGTAAAAGCATTTAGTGTGTTCGCAGCTGAAGAAAAAGTGACTGAAGATGATGAAGAAAATGATGAAGAGGCAGATGTTGAGTTCACTGATGTTGCAGCATTTCTACAAGAGACCAAAAAGGATGACTACCACTTGCCAGCCCATCAACACTGTGCCTGCCATTCTCTCCACTTGGTTGCAACCAAAGATGCTGAGGCAGCTGTGGAAGATTCTTCATTTAAAAAGATTTCAAGGGCAGCTTTCGCCAAATGTCAAAGCCTTTGGAATAAGCAGAGTAGAAGCACCCAAGCTTCTGACAACATTAAAGACAGACTTGGATGCATGCTGGTTGTGCCTAATGTAACACGTTGGAACTCTACATATAATGCAATGGATCGTATGAAAACTTGCATTGAAGAGAAACCTCAGGAGCTCCATGATGTTTGTGAGAAAATGGACATTCCACGACTGAAGCCATCAGAGATTACATTCATCAAAGAATATGTCATGGTGAGTTTGAACTGTCTAAGATGTATTGAATCAATCATTTTATGTAAATATTTTTAGTGTTTCATAGAATCCCATATTTGTAAAATAAAAATATTTTTGGTATATACTGTACGTTAAATACAAATTTTATTAAAACAAATGACTTTAGTAGCCTAATTCTTTAGTAAATTATTTTAAAGTTAATTACCTATTAATAACTCTTAAGAATATAATAATCAACATGATTTATGCATCCTGTGATTTTCATCATGTATTTTTGCACTCATGCATACAGCCATGTTTTATGTGTAATTTCACAGGTGATGGCACCAGTGTCCAAGGCCCTAGATGTTCTCCAGTTGGACAAAATGGCATACCTCGGAGTCTTGGTCCCCACAATCAACATTCTTGTTGAGAAGTTGCAGTCACTCAAGCAAGAAAACCTCCAATATTGTGGGCCATTAGTTAATGCCATCATCAGTGGTGTGAACAGAAGGTTCAGTTACCTTTCCGGTAAAAAGTATCTCATGGCAACGGCTTCACATCCTATGTTTCGTATGTCTTACATACCAAATGAACAAAAAGATGACATCATCTTAAGACTAAAACAGGAGCTTTCAGCAGCACACAGTTTGTATGTTGCAGATACAATTGTTTCAAGGAAGCCAGAAAATGAAAGCGATGAGATCACAGACTACTTCTCCAGAAACCAGAAGAATGTTTTGGATGAATTGAACATTTATCTACAGTCTACAGCAAACACACCTGATAGTGCTTTCCAGCATCTATCAAAAATGAAGAGAGTCTTCATTAAGTGCAATACTGGTGTCCCTGCCAGTGCCGCATGTGAGCGATTGTTTAGTGTTGGAAAGGACATTTTCCTGCCAAAACGCAACCGTCTTTCCGACAGTCATTTTGAGAAACTTCTCTTGTGTCGAATTAACAGGTCAGGCACTTCTGCTTCAGTTTAGTTAAGAGAACAAATTGAGTTGCCTATACATTTTGTTATTGCCTGCTCTTATTAGAAGGACACTGCACCTCAATTCTCGACTGATGGTGTGAAACCATTCCTGTTTTGCTTGAGTGGTATAACAATAACAGTGACTAACTATGCCAGTTCAACTAAAATACTTAACATTTTCCAAGCGTTCTTACTCTTCAGTTGAGGCTTTTGTAACATTACAAATTATAACATTTTGACCCTTTGGAGGTTAATGTTTTGGATGAGGTTTCAGTCTACTGCAACTACACCAGATAGTTCTTTCCCTGCCAGTGCCACATGTGAGCGGTTGTTCAATGTATTTTCTTGCCAAAATGCAACATCTCACAATCGGTATTTTTGAGAAAATGTTCTACATGCAATTTACTGTAAGCGCACTGGGTAGTACGTTAACATTAGCTCAAATTATCTATAGGGAATTTTAATAATTAATCATGAATATGATTAATATATTGCATATTACAGTTACATTAATTATCGAAGTTGAAAATAGATAGATTATATGAATATATGAATAATCAATCACAATGAATTATAATTCCTCATTCATATATCAATAATCTTATTTCAGATCGATTATGAGATAACCCTTAATGGAAATTAATATAATTATCAAACAGTTGTTTGTCCAGCAAAACGGCCGTAAGATTAACCTATCAACTTCTCAATAAAGTTATCACTTCTTATAATTCAGGAGGAATAGTTTCTGGCCATGAATCTCTTCTCCTGTCCTTATAAAATTTAGGTTACTGAAAAGTAACAAATCAGCTTTGTAGCTTAAGATCGAACATTTTCATTGACTTTGTAACATGAGCTGACAGACAGAATCAATCAGGAATATTGAGTTTTAATAAATGCAAAACTACAGAATATACGAACTACACAATATGCATGGATTATACAGTATGTCTATGTACATACGGTTAAACAATACAACATAACGAAAAACATTACAAACAGAACACGAATTAACAGAGGATGAGAGAGATGAGAAAGAATGAGAGAGAGAATGAGCGAGCGAAAGTGAAAGCAAAATGTGCGATCAGAGAGAGATCACAGTTAGGCAGAAATCACAGACCAGGTAACCTTTGAGAGAGAGACAACAAGAAATCACATCAATCAAATCAAAAATCAATACTTGCGTATGGTTCTCTTTGTATTTGCTGAGGAAGAGCTCTTTTTAGAGCTGGGCGTGTTTCATCGTGTCTTTTGGGGCGAGCAGACTCGCGTGAAGATTTAAAGGTTCACCGAACGTGAAGTTACCAAAGAAACAATTCAGAGTTCATCTCCCTTGTGGGGGAGAGGCGAATATGTTCAAAAAAATCTAAAGTAGTTTCAATGTAGCTAGCTACTTTTTGATAGTAACTTGTAGGGCTGTAGTACTCGAGTCCGGTCTTGGACTCGAGTCCGGACTCGAGACCGCTTTTCTATGGTCTCGGACTTGTCTCGGACTCGCTGGTATTCGGACTCGGACTTGTCTCGGTCTCGGCCACTGGTCTTGCCAAATATGGCTTTTGGTCTCGACCGAGTCCAGGTTTCTTTATTATGTTCCCAGTAATCACACATACGTCGCCGCGATATTAAAACAATATATTATTGGAGGGAAAGTGAAACAATGGCCACCTAATAAGTATTTCGGCTCTTTTTCGTGAGCCGGCTCGTTTCACTCAGCTCACTGAAAGAGCCGGCTCTTTTGACTCACAAACAGCTCTTTAAAAAATAAATGTTTAAATAAACTCGCTGAAAGTCCACCGCTAGTGCAACGTGAATATTCACATTTTTAATTGTCCATAACAACCCGAAAACTAGCCTGCTTGCCTTGCATATCTAATTAATGGGCAAAGTTTTCCGACTTTTTTTCTTACCTTTCTTTCTTTGCCTATTCCATGAGTGGTAGGCGCAATGACTGGCTGTTTTAAAATATAGCTAATATCGAAACAAAATAACCCAGCTCATAACTTGCAGGTTTGCTTAGTGGCAAACTTTTTTCATTTGATTGCTTCAGCCGCCACCCGCCCGAATTTAATTAAAATATTATTTTTCGTCACGTCATCCGCCCGATCCGCGGTTTATCCGCATCTCTTGTGTGTGTGTGTGTGTGTGTGTCTGTGAGTTGTCTCGGTCTTTCCTCATGCAGTTTAATTGGTTGACATCGCGTGTATGATTGACAGGAACAGAATGTAAGGCTGATCAGACAGTCGAAACGAATGTGTTAGGCCTAGGCTATATAATTATTATTTTTTTGTTGTTCTTTGAATTAGTCAATTATATTAAATAAAATTAAAATTATTCATTATTTCATTATTACATAATGATTTAATTTCTATAGGCTAGCCTATATTTTTTAGCAGACTTTTTTTTTCCTGTCCTGGACTCGGTCTTGACTCGGACTCGAACCTTTTTGGACTCGGTCTTGACTCGGACTCGAACCTCTTTGGACTCGGTCTTGACTTGACCTCGACTAGTCCTGGTCTTGGACTTGTCTTGGACTCGACAAAGGTGGTCTTGACTACAGCCCTAGTAACTTGTAGTGTAGCTAACTACTTTTCCAAAAGGGTAGCTTGACTGTAGTTTAACTACTTTAACTTACGAGTAGCTTGTAGCTTGTTAAACTACAGTTTCAGAGTAGCTTCCCCAACACTGCCTGCACCCAAGATAAGCCACTGAACTGCCCCTCCAAACAGGCTCTGTCTGAGAAAAAGAGAAGTTGCAATTCACACTTAGACATTAGCATTATTAAAGTATTGATAATGAAGGAATTCAATAATTTAGGCTACATGTAATAAATTTCTGTCATAAAAGAGTTTTTTATTAACTAAATATTTCATTATTTCAATAGGCTAATTGAAGAATTAAAATGCTACTTTGGTTAAGGCCAGCTTTTTCCAAGCAAAATGGGTAACACTTTAAAATACGGATCCTTCGTTAATGAATAACTACACGGGAACAAATGAGTAACACAATATTAACAATCTAGTAACTACAATTAACTAACAAGTAACTCTGATTAACGAATTAGTAAGTAATAGCACACAGATTTAAGTGGTAGTTCACTATTAACTAATCAATAACTACTATTTTTTAATACTTCACAGAGAACTACTGAATTTTTTTTACAGATTTAAGTGGTAGTTCACTAATAACTAATCAATAACTACTATTTTTCAATACTTCCCAGAGAAATAATGAAAAAAATTCACAATTCATGCAAAACTAATTAATAACTAATGCAGGACAAATTACTAGCACTAGATTAACATTACTGCTAGATACTGTACACTAATTATAAATATGTAATAGCGTAGCAGACTTATGATTTGGGAAAGCTGTCAATAATTAGCCTATGCACTGCTGTCTTTTAGAGAACTATTCATAAACTAAATAATTTTTAAGAATTGTTTTTATAAATGCACTTGTCTGGAACACTTACCCTGTGGCCGATTTTCCGGCATTCCTCTGGACTGGCTTTGAATAACTAGACTCATCATGGTGAGTACTGGAACATACTGAGTCATCAGCCATCCAAATACCAGTTATTTTATTATTTAACCTACCTCTCAAAATTGTTTTTATGTATGCCTCTTTGCTCATATGTAGATATGTATGTATGTATGTATATATATATATATATATATATATATATATATATATATATATATATATATGTGTGTGTGTGTGTGTGTGTGTGTGTGTGTGTGTGTGTGTGTGTGTGTATATATCCTGTGAATGATTAGATGATTCTACCCTTTCGGGTTGGCTTACCGTAACTACAGCATGGAATCACGATAAATAGTAATTACTCAAGTGTTACTACATACTTCTATCGGAACTATTAATTATTTGGATCCGTATTCTAAAGTGAAGATCATGTTAACTAACTAGTAATGACTCAAGTGTTACTACATACTTCTATAGGAATTACTAATTATTTGGATCCGTATTCTAAAGTGAAGATCATGTTAACTAACTAGTAATGACTCAAGTGTTACTACATACTTCTATAGGAATTACTAATTATTTGGATCCGTATTCTAAAGTGAAGATCATGTTAACTAACTAGTAATGACTCAAGTGTTACTACATACTTCTATAGGAACTACTAATTATTTGGATCCGTATTCTAAAGTGAAGATCATGTTAACTAACTAGTAATGGCTCAAGTGTTAATGCATACTTCTAAAGAAATTTTCTAAAAGTATAGTATTTAAAAGTTCACAAACAATATCTCATACGCTTGAAATGACTTGTGTTTGGTTGCACAAATCATGAAATTTGTTTAAACATGAGGCATGAAAAAAGTAGCTTTTATAAACATATATTTTATAATTATTTATTAAGCGTCTGGTACCATTTCCATTTAATGCAACAACTTCACATATGTGATGCCTGAACTGGAAAAAACTATTTATTGTCTTCTAGCATACAATATTTAATTGCTGTAATGCCTTCTAATGTCTTTCAGAAGACGACCTAGAGGACCATATCTGTGCTTGTGTCCCAGCCAGTAAGTCCACTCAATAAAAGACAGATGTTCTTTTAGAAGCTGCTCTGTCCTGTTTCCCCTCAGTCGCCAAATTTGGCTTTTGTAGGTTAACCAAGCTCTTTCAATATGTTGCGTGTGTCCAACACGTAATTAGTAATTCCTATAGAAGTATGTAGTAACACTTGAGTCATTACTAGTTAGTTAACATGATCTTCACTTTAGAATACGGATCCAAATAATTAGTAGTTCCTATAGGGGTATGTAGTAACACTTGAGTCATTACTAGTTAGTTAACATGATCTTCACTTTAGAATACGGATCCAAATAATTTGTAAGTCCTATAAAAGTATGCATTAACACTTGAGTCATTACTAGTTATCATGATTCCATGCTGTAGTTACTAATGAAGAGCCAACCCGAAAGGGTAGAATCATCTAATCATTCACAGGATATATATACACACACATATTTATATATATATATATACATATGAACATAAAAACAATTTTGAGAGGTAGGTTAAATAATAAAATAACTGGTATTTGGATGGCTGATGACTCAGTATGTTCCAGTACTCACCATGATGAGTCTAGTTATTCAAAGCCAGTCCAGAGGAATGCCGGAAAATCGGCCACAGGGTAAGTGTTCCAGACAAGTGCATTTATAAAAACAATTCTTAAAAATTATTTAGTTTATGAATAGTTCTCTAAAAGACAGCAGTGCATAGGCTAATTATTGACAGCTTTCCCAAATCATAAGTCTGCTACGCTATTACATATTTATAATTAGTGTACAGTATCTAGCAGTAATGTTAATCTAGTGCTAGTAATTTTTCCTGCATTAGTTATTAAGTTTTGCATGAATTGTGAATTTTTTTCATTATTTCTCTGGGAAGTATTAAAAAATTGTAGTTATTGATTAGTTATTAGTGAACTACCACTTAAATCTGTAAAAAATTCAGTAGTTCTCTGGGAAGTATTAAAAAAATAGTAGTTATTGATTAGTTAATAGTGAACTACCACTTAAATCTGTGTGCTATTACTTACTAATTCGTTAATCAGAGTTACTTGTTAGTTAACTGTAGTTACTAGATTGTTAATATTGTGTTACTCATTTGTTCCTGTGTAGTTATTCATTAACGAAGGATCCGTATTTTAAAGTGTTACCGCAAAATGAAATACAAACTTTGTTCAAATGATCAAATGTTCAACTCAGTATTAAATTCCACAGGGATCTTTGAATCCCTAAAACCAGTGTGCGATTTATGAATTTTTTATTTATTCAAATAAATCTCGAACCACAGTGGGTACAATGCTGCTGTTAAACTAAATAACATTTATATAATAATTATGAACTTAAATGAAACACTATCGCAACATTTCGACAAATAAATTATTTGATCTGTTTTTACATTTTAATTCAGGGAGATTTTTGTTTAATTAGAGCGAGATTTTTACTCTTGCGTTGTTCTTTCCTCATGGGAAGCGCTCTTACACATGATAGCTAAACATGTTTGAGTAGTTCCCGGAGACAGAGTGTGATCATTTTAATGACATAAAACAATTTATTTTTTACTGAATAGAGTAATTATTGAGTAAAACAAAAAAAATGAATGCTATTGATGCACAATTATATCTAATTTGTTGCATCATGTAAAAATCCACCAATGTCCTGATTTAGTGGTGATTTTTCACCATCTAGTGTTAGATTTGGGTTGGGTTGGGTTGTTCTTTTGGTCCACAATGTTGAACAAAGAGACTTTTAAATCAGACCCAAACTTTATTTATTTCTTTAGCAAATGTGTTCTTATTTTAGGATTGAAGGCTCTTCACTGTAGATTAAGCTTTAAAATTTAGCAGCCTACCTCAGCTCTTAGTTCTTATTGGCAGCACATAATAAAGTAAACAATTCTAAATATCTCTCTAATATTACCTGTTTATAGCTTAATCGCTGGCATATTTGAGATTCAGTTAATGGATTTTTTTAACATACCAAATACATTTTCTCTATGAGATACTGTACTTATTTAAATGTAACAACTCCTATTTATATATGCAGACCTGAGATTCATTTGCCTTGTTTTGGTAAATGCAATAGCATCACCTTGTCCACATGGTGGACCACTATACTACAACAATTGCTGAAAGTAATACTACTGTGTACATGAAAAAAAAAAAAAAAGAAAAAAAAATGCTTTGTGTTTTCAAATTTAGATTCTAAAGTTTGAAGGTGAGCTCACGAAATACAGTGCTGTCCCAAAAGGAATTTGTTAATAACTAATAAAAGTAATATAGTATATAGTGTCCGGTGTATGTTTTGTGTGTGACCTTGTAATACATGGCACTTTATGATTACTTCATGACACTCACAAACAGTGAGAATAAAATGCTTTTTAAATTAATAATAAGCATAAGTTATTGAGAGTTACTTTTTTTCATATAGACTCCTATTTACCATGGTTCTGTTGTGAGTTTAACTATGTTTACATAGGGAAACTGGCACCCTGACTGAGTCTTGTTTCTTCTAAGTTTTTTCTCCACTCTGTCACCTGATAGAGTCTGGGTTCCTTGTCACTGTCGCCTTTGGATTTCTTAGTTGGGGTTTAATCCAGTAATATTATTGATATGAGAACAAAGATTTAGCTGAATGGTGACACTATTGTCTTGTGCAGAACTTCTTTACAGCTGTGTTATTGAATTGAATTGAGCTTAATAATGAAACTGTTGCCTTCTTTAGAGCTGCATTGCTGAAATGAACTTGATTTATGACTGATAACTGAATTAACACTGTACTGACTTGAGATGAATAATGACATTATTGTCTGTTTAGAGCTGCTTTAAATCTTCTGTTTTTAAATTTCTGCCAATCACAATTCAACACATTTGGTCTATTAGAGAATGCTTTCTGCTATCAATTGAAGGGTATGCTTTCAAAACTCATTCTGAAAAGTGTGCTGTTCCATATTATCTTACTCATTACTATTGATAGGTTATGACAATCATACGTCAGAAACTGACAAAAGTCTGTCTAATTCAGTTAATTTCTTATAGGTTACAACCTACACAGCAATATTGTTTCTTCCCAGATCCGGCTCACATCTGGCACATGTGGAATGATGATCTGGACCACATGCAGCGTGGAATGACAGCCCTTGGGTGGCTCACTCCTGTTTGCCAGATCTGGGATGCCAAGAGCAAAGAAATAAACCACCTTATCTTAGCCACAAAATCTGTGTATATTAAAAAGTGGCCAGATTCAATGATTTCAATGACTTCGACTCTGCGCAGTAAAAAGTCACGCCTGATCCTCTTCCTCTCACTTCTGTCAATAGTGGAAAGAGGATCAGGCGTGACTTTTTACTGCGCAGAGTCAAAGTACTTCCAAAAGTGCTATTACGCCATACATTATAGTTATACTTTTTAACCTGCTTAGAAAAGCGCCACGTTTTATTTTGTGTCACCATACTTGGTCAAATAACTACTCGTGTAACTGTTTTTAAATAGGGAAAACGTTGATGCGTTTGGTCACTTCTAAATTCATTGCTGCTAGATACCATTGAATATACTGGGGTTAAGCTAAGTGCTTTCAAAGTGTCACCGATTAAGTGCACTTAATCTACGAGCTTCTAGAGCGATTAAGTGCACGCACTGAGATGAGAGAGGTATGTATCAACTCGTCTTAGTTAAGGGAATAACATAGTTTAATATGAAAAAACGGTAGAGTATCCCTTTAATTATCTAATGCAGTTTCCCAACCCTGTTCCTGGAGGCACACCAACACTACACATTTTCCAACTCTTCCTAATCAATCACACCTGAATCCACTCATCAGCTTGTTAGTAGAGACTCCAAGACCAGAAATATATGGGTCAGATAAGGGAGACATCCAAAATGTGCACTGTTGGTGTGCCTCCAGAAGCAGGGTTGGGAAACAATGATCTAATTAACTTTAACACTGCTTCTGTGTTACTTTGAACACTCTGTAGTGTGGTTTATATAAACCCTTAGTTGTGTTAAATTAACACTGGGGATTTTACTGTGTAAATTATATGGAGTTATTTATGACTATCTCTGTATTCGCTTAATATGACATGGGTTATTTTTGGGAACTCGTCAAATGGGTTTTCTATTCCTCAGCACTGCCATATGGCTCTCAGTATAATAGGCTAGACTTGAGGGAACTGAACTAAAATGGTTGTAGTAATGGAATCACAAATGGTCAGCTTCCTTAGGTTATAGGGATGAAAGTTCATGAAGTTGATAGCGCCCTGGGAAAATTAATCCTGACCGTATAAAAAGTTTGCTTAATGTGTGTTAATAGACAATGACCCTAGGAAAATCGATATGCTCCCCTACAACACAGTTCACAAAAATCCTATAACTCAGAAAAAACGTTCTGACACAGAAACTGAAATCCCATAATACAGGTGGCGTTGAGCTCTATTCTTCAATGGGAGTAGCACACAGACTCATGGGAACACAACACAGTGTTTTTAGAGACCAAGATATGAGTCAAGTCTTCATTTCACTCTAACAAGTAAAACTTATAACACATCTGAAATATAATAAATTGTAAATTGTATCTGTTCATCAGTCCAATGGGAAGAGCTCAGATTAACGAGTATATGAGTAGATTTAATATATCGGATATGCTGCAGTTATATATGAATTTCATGGTGTTACATACAATGAATTATTCAATGTACTTCTGACTTGAAGTTTCAAATGTAGCATGTAAATTTTTTTCCCCTTGGTTGAACATTATTAAAGTTAGAGCTTATTTAGAGAAATTAGCCGGATGGCTTATTGCAGGCGCTAATGGATCCTACGATGTATCTCATAAATTACCCCACTAATAATGCTCGGAATGGTACCAAACTTATACAGTAGTACAAATAGGTTCTGTACTCATAAAACGAGGCATTGAAAAGTTAAGTACATCAGGAGTTTATTTAAATAACACTTGCCTGACGGCTCATGCTACTGCTAACCTGGACGTCGACGTCCCTTCAGTGGTTTGGGAAAAGCACGTAAAAGTCTGTAAAATGTAGTGTAACGATGCCCAGTTCCAGAAATGCACTTATATTTTGTTGGTAGTACCAGTTTGCAACAATTATTAGTTAACACTAAGTTGTTAACACTTCGGAAAAAATAATAATTTGTCGTTACACTACATCCTTGTGCATCGCTTTCTGCATCTCTGATAAAACTCATGCGCTCAGACGGTTCTATTTACAGTGATAGTTCTGTGAACCTATGAACATGGGAAAGCGCTGCTTATGTGGTCAGTCCCATGGCTGTAAGAAAGACATGAACTACTTGGATGACGTGGGGGTGAGTAAATTATCAGGAAATTTTAATTCTGAAGTGAACTAATCCTTTAAAACATACCTAATTAGTTTGTGGTTCTCATCTATATGACACATGGCATTAGGTGCTGGAACGAAATACTGTCAAGTCAAGTCAAGTCATCTTCATTTATATAGCGCTTTTAACAATGTAGATTGTTTCAAAGCAGCTTTACAGAGATAAACGTATAATTTAAGGTAACAGAGATTGTTTTGGCTTTATAGCGGTTCTTTAATAAAGTTATTTTCCAGCTAAAGTTAGTTTTGATTGATTTGCTTCCGTCGCAACGATCATTTGTTATTAAATTAAGGGCCTCTAAGACGACACCATTCTCTCTACACAGACTTTAAATGCGAACCTGTGATAAACGCTGATGGCGTTCACATGCGCATTAAGAATTGCTTCTATAGTTATGTGCGTTTGAAAATATGTGCGCAGGTTTGTAATTCCCTACAAACCAAGCCTAAACAAAGTACTGGTCTTTCCTTATAAATTTTGATACAGAATTTTATTTTATTTTGTCACTTCGGGGTAGGTACGCGAAACGAATTTTCTCGACGCCTTATTGTGCGTAGGGACAAGGCTCGTAGCTGTGTTCCCTGTGGATCCACTCTCCGCAGGGACTCACACACTATTTCAACTAATAGAACAAAAGAGATAAATAACACACAAAAAAATCTTAATCTTACCTGTATAAATTCTTTGACTACTGAAGATCAGTTTCAGGTGTTACTTAATTTAATGGTGTCTAGGCTACTGTGGAAGTATGACCAATTGTATGCAATAATCATTATTTTACATTAACATGAACAAGTCTTACCTTGTACTTTAACACCTCTTGAGCTCAAGTGGCCATGCATCATACAGAGTTGGGGTTCTAGATTTCTGCTACACTTCTGTCCAGATCATCATTTGATATGTCTGTGTATAGGTCAGACACTCTGCAATAATGGGGAAACAATGGTATGGCAATTAAACGAAAAACAAAGTTTAAGCCACAAAGACATGAACTAGTTCCAAATTAATTTAGAAAGAACAATTTGAAGCAAGAAAGTTTTATAGGACTTCTGTTTGTTTTTAATTAAAAGCAAACAGCACAGACCTTTTCTGGCAGAAAAACTCTGATCAGACATAACGTAAGTTAATCATTCGGTGAATCATTTCTCCAATTACTAACTTACTGTTTCGCAGCACCCCCTGCAAATTAGTGATAACGCACAAAAAGTCCCATATATGACTTACCTTATTCCATATTCACGTGTGGCAAGGCGGGTTAGATCCCGCCCTATTATTTGTTCCTAGTTGTTTGGCTAATGTTGCTGCTAGTACACATGCACTATTAAAGTGGGGATGTATATGTTTTAGCCAGGTTAGTGTCCGGATTGGTGCAACGTTGCTTTTGGGTGCAGGCTGTCCTTATCACAGGTATTTTTATTCCAACAGACTAATGTTTGTTCTGGTGTGATCCCCGGTAACCTATGCTTCCATCATAGTGCAGCTCATGTGTTTGATCAGATGGAACACATGTACATTTGCGGTTTGCCTATTATGAACGAGGCTGTGAGTAACTGAATATTCTGTGGGTCTAGCAATCTACTATTGGGTATGTATATCTAACCACTTGAACATTATGAGGTGAGTGTTTTTAAATTTATTCATTAATTTTGTCTATTTTTAGTGCGTCAATCCGCTCGTGAGCAGTTCGTCTCTGTGGACTGCGGGGCAAATGCTCCCTAGACAACGTCCTTAGACCATAGACAGTAAAAGAAATGGACACAGCGACCCCATTGGATTCAACGGAGAAAAGTGAAGTCAATGAGAAGCACTCACTTCCTGATGGCTGATCGTACTGCGCAGACTTAAACTGAGCTTGACAACGTAGATGTGATGTGAGCAACCTGTCTGTCTTCTAGTAGCTGTGCCAAGAGAAATCTGAATCATTCCCTTCCAAAAACTTGCAGAGACGGAGAGTGTGAGTAGGAGGTGTCCATTAGCTAGGAGCAGGAGCAACTTTTGCAAAGTATTCTGATTAATTATTTTGTCATTTTTCCTCCACGTCCCCCCGATTGCCCGCAAGCTTCTCCTCCTGTCCATACGGTAATCTCTCTACTGTGCGACAGAGAGTCGCGTGGTTATGACGCAATCGTTAGCCTATTTTTACAAAAACTGCTTCTACGGGGCCATAACGTAAGATACAAGGTAATGGAGCCTTTTATACATTTTCGTGTTTCTTTAGAAATAAATAATGGACAAATGGAGTCTTTAAACGCCTCAGATGTAAACTTATTCGCTGTCAAAGTGACGCCAAATTGAATGGGGTCAATGGAATGCTAATAGCAGGTGGGGGTCTGCTAATCAATGGCGGCGCCCAGGGAAGCTTCAGTTTTTTATGAAACATTACCCCCCTGTCTTAGACTGCACTGTTTGTTCTGCTGCCATTAATACTACGATGTGACCATTTCGCTATTGTTTGGATACATTCACTTTGATTTGTTTTTCTTTAGTTTATTTTGTATTTGAAGATTGCTTTACGCTAATGCTGGTGGCCTAAGTGATGAGTTGTAATTTAACGTGAGACGTACCATTAATGGTGTAATTTAGCCCCACCTTTTGTTATATCCCCACCAGAAGTTTTTTTGTTTATTATTTTTGCTGTCTTTGGTCGGTGCTTTTCCTAAGGATTGTGGAAAAGTGAGTTACATTCTGTACCTGAGAATAGCAAATCTCTTTTGTCTAAAAAAAACGTTTTGATTTGAGTATTTGGTGGAATATTTGTCAAGTTTCTGTTTTCATTAATTACTTTTGGATTTGTTTTCTGTGATTTAATCTGTTTGTCCAATTAATTGTTGTTTTCATTTTGTATTGTTTGACTTTATTTTGTTGTGTTTTATTCTATTTTTGTTTACAGCAGTTGGCTGCTCCAATGTTTAGGCTTCAATGGCAATTTGATGTAAACTCCTTGGGACACACCAGTCTGTTAAACTTCTGTGGCCAGTAATTTGCTAAGTGTTGACCTCCTTTATAGTTTGAACTTGTTCTACTATAACTTGTTGATACATGTGTCTGCGGCTAATTGTGAAATATATATTTTTTTCTTTCAGGAGCTGAAGGCCCCCGCGGTGTAGGGAAGCGCCCTTTTGGTGGTGGTGTTTCTTCACCGAGTGTTTTGCCGTTGCCGATATTCACTGCCCAGCTAGCTGCCCTACTGGTAAGCCTCAGCCTGAAAGTCTCTGTTTGTTTGTTTGTTTGTTTGTTTGTTTGTTTGTTTGTTTTCTTTATTTTTGGTCTGGTGCACATCGAAGTGGTGTAAACTCTTGCCCCCTGAGTCAACAGTTTTTATATATTTAAAATAATTATTGTTGTGAAAATAAAAGTATTTTGTATTCAGATCCATGTCTCTTGTCCTCTGTGGTAGTGAACCTGTGTGTCTTATGAAATTTCCCCGTTCACGTAACGGGGTGGCGTAGTCTGCTCTTTATTTTGCTCTATTTTGTCTATAAGTGTAACTTTTGCCCTTCCACTACCCCGCCACACACGCATTCAACGACATATAGTCATCTCCAAAACGCCAAACAATCTTGCGATTTCCGCAGCCTTTATACCTCACATTAGATGCGTGTCGATGGTCTCTGGTGGAATGTTTTGACTTGGTCTCCCTGGCAATGGTGTTCTTCTGACTCTTTGCACCTGCAGTTGCCTCAATACCTCACGCAGGTTTGCAATTGCAACGTTGTTGACCTCGGTGTTTGTAAGGGCCGATATTTCCCCCATTCTCTCAAGAAGATATTCCACCATTGACTCAAAAACCTTTTCATTTATGTTTCCCAAGGACACATTTTCGGAGAGGGCACACAAGTGTAAAATTACACCTTCAAAAACCATTGTCACCGATCTTGATCTCTTCCGTCTCAAAGCTCCGCAGCCTCCGCCCACGCTACTTGATTAACATTCCTCGATTAACATTCCTCATTTGATTTATCATTTGCGATGTCTGTTTGAGCTTTTGATTTATCATTAGCGATGTGCGTTTGAGCATTTGATTTATGATTTGAGCATTGACTTATAGATTTAATTATGACAGGTTTATACTGGGTTGATAATGAAAATTAAAAATCAAATCCGAATGAGGAAATGAAATTGCATTTGAGCATTTGATTTATCATTTGTGCAGCCATTCTGAGAGTTTGATAGCCTGAATGCCAGCCGAACTTAGCCCCACCCACAAAATGTTTAGGTTTGGAAGTTCGGTCTGGACTTGATCTATTGTGGAGCTATTATGCCTGAACAAAAGCTGTTCGGACCAATCAAATTGTCAGGTCGGGCTTTATACGATGATGGACAGATGATCAACAGTAACGTAATCATCCACGTCACCAAAGAGCGCTTGAGATGAATTTGTTTACAACAAAGATGACTGCCGCTGGAGAATTGAGATTTCACAAGTTCACACTTACAAATAAGTCAGATAGAATAAATGCATATTTGGCATGCTGTCCGAGGAGAGGGCTCCGGGCTCGGTATTCGGCCCGAACCCAAAGTACTCCCCCCGTATTCCTGGCTGTGGAAGAACAAGCCAAGAGTGAGTGGAGGGATGCTGAAAACTGTCAAGGAATGTTAGGTGAGTTGACAGAGTGAATAAATATATGCTTCCTCTCATGCTGATAGGGTAGACCTGGTAATTGTTTGATGACAAGTTGATTGGATTGATTATTTGAACGTGCTCCTCCCGAACTTTGTTTATAAAACATCATGTGTAGATTCTACCATCGCGTCTGTTATAGAAGATATCGACAGCGCATTAATTTGAAAAGAGGAACAGAGAACCGTGATCAAGGCATTTGTCCATCAGAAAGATGAATGAAGAAAATACGTCACTTACTCCGTTGCTCTGATTGGTTGTAGGTCTATTCAATTGAGTGCAGAGGCATTTCACAGCCCAATGGAGCAGTATCATATTCTGACTAGAATCTGAGTATGACGACGTCAGGCTAAGAGTTTGATTTATTATTTAATAATTTGACCATTTGATTTATCAATTAAACAGTTTTTTTTTAGACTTTTAGATTTATTATTTGATCTTTTTAAGCATTTGAATTTGAATTATGTTAGGATAAAAAATTCCATATAGCTGTCTATGTGCTTGCAACATTGTAACAACTTAGAATTGTAAGACGTGATAGGGCTGTTGCGCGACATTCAGCAACTGAGAGACGACGTTCTGACCATTTTTTTTATGCTAGATAGACCTATAGATATCCCCCATTTAGCGTTTTATGTTTTGAGGTTAATTTTTAATTAGTCATATGTTAGTTAATTATATACTTTTTAAAATATTGTTTGTCCTTATTATTTAATGGGGCTATCAGTAAATTAGCCTAATCATAATCAACACCTGCATGTGTAAACTTTGAAGAGTAAACATGACAGAAATTACGTTAACCCTCTGGGGACCAAGCTGTTTTTGGGGTCCTTGAGATGTTCTGACATGCCTTGACATTTGTGCTTTTTTCAGTTATTTATAAACATGTTAATGGCAAAGGTGTAAATTCACTCTATATAGCACAAACAGGGCTACCATAATATGCGAGCAACGTGTATGTAGATGTTTGTATTTTTAAGAGAATAATGTTTATGCGTGGTTATTGAAAAAAATTAAAATGAAAGTTGCTGAATTAAGACCACAAAACACATATTAAATATGTGTCCACAAGACTTTTGACTAATTGATGTTGTCCCTTTGAGTTCTAGCTTCAAAATGATGTAAAAATAGTCTTGCTTTATCGTTCACAAAAAAAAATACATTGATTTAAATGGTGTAAAACAGGTTTTGCTTGGAAAGCCAATATGCGAGGGGGAGGAGTAGTTTACACCTTAGATTATGAATGTCCCACCCACTCTGTATAATGAGCCATTCACTCAGGTGTGAAACTGACTGAGCCACAATGCAAGGACAAAAGATGTATTTAGAAGAAGACTTATATTGACCATTTAAGATTTCGCTTACATCTCTCTTGTAAATATGTTTTGCTATTTTATTCAAAATGTTACAATTACAACAATAATTACAATTTCAACAATATTTCAAGTGTACTCTTTCTTTGTAAAAAAAAAAAAAAAAAAAAGATTATAGGCCTACATTTTATCATATGTATTCATTAGTTTGCATATAGCCAACATTGGAACATCTAACATCTTAGTCTATGAATTTATTTTTGACAAAAATAGTATTTTTTTTGCAGTTTATTTTTTTAGCAAAGCAGTTTATTCTTTCACACACAGACGCGCGATTCATATTTAGGCTAAACAGTCTTTACAAATATGTCCCCTTCATTCATCTCACAGAAAGGCGAGTCATATTATAGAAATGCGATTCATCTTTTTGCGGTTTACATAGGCCTACACTAACGTTATTCCATAACGTTATTCCACACGTGAGAAAAGAAAACAGCCTACCTCACTCCTCAGCGGAATCTGCTCCTCATTTCAGGAGATATTGCTCCTCATCAGCACTGTTCTGAGGAATATTTTCTCCATAAGGTAGGCTATAATGTCTCACTCGCGAGGAGTCGCGACGCGCTTTGTTTACAGCTGATGTGGGCGTTTCACAGCTCTGAAATAGTTCTCAGAATT
The DNA here is from genome assembly GCF_963993115.1 of Abramis brama. Taxonomy (NCBI): domain Eukaryota; kingdom Metazoa; phylum Chordata; class Actinopteri; order Cypriniformes; family Leuciscidae; genus Abramis; species Abramis brama. The sequence goes on from NC_139972.1 coordinate 34,695,980, forward strand.
TGCGTTTGAATAGCACACGCTCTCCGGGGAGTGGTCACATTACTGTGAATGAGCTCCTAATGAGCTCGACAGGAGTCGCTCTCTTTTTATACAGATTACAGAAGCTGAGAATATTTGTTTTTTATATAAATGACTTCATTTAAAAGATGCGATCTCAAGCTTTATGCCCGTGGGTCTGTTTGCCTGTTTGACTGAATTTTCGCGGAGTTATAGATCATTTTCGAACGCGTTTCAAATGGGAGTTTACTGACAGAGAGAAGGCAGAAATCGCATCATGTTAATTTTTCTTTATTTGTCAAAAAGCAAAACACTTTATTTTTATTGTGAGTATACAGAAAAAAAATAGAAACTGAACAGGATCGATTGATGTATTACACGAAAATGAAAGATCAAAATTAACAGAGCATTTAGTGTTTATTTTCATTGCTAAAAAAAAAAAATGAGCAAAACGCGCGGGCGCGTTTGTGGTCCCCAGAGGGTTAATTTAACTTTATTAAAACTGCATAATGGTAGGCCTAATCAAAATAAATAAAATACATGTCTTTTAAGTATAATAAATAAAACATAAAAAGCAAAGATCAGAACATTTAATGAACAAAACCGGGTTCTGTACATGGCAGACAGGGTGTCAGGATGCAGTGCAGGCAGAAGAAGATAAGGAGTCAAAAGTTCCAGTGCAAAACGTTTACTAATATAATTCAAACAGGAGGGGACTCAGGAGGAGGACGAAGAGCAGTTGAGGGCATGCTGAAGGCAGGAGGGACCAGGGTGGAGCAAACGATGCAGGCGGCCAGGGTGGAGCAGGCTGTGCAGGCAGCCATGGCGGAGACAACGGAGGAAGGAGCCATGGAGGAGGCAGGGCTGATGACTCCAGGGGACCGACTGACAGGGGTGAAGCAGGTGGGAGAGGAGACCAGGGTGGAGCCGGAGAGCCGACGAGTCCAGGCGACGCCAAGGATTCGGTGGGACATGGCGGGGCCACCGGCTCTGGTGACTGAGGTGCAGGCGGGGACACAGAAGGGCACAGTGGAGACAGAGGAAGCGAGGACCAAGGAGGAACTGACGGGAGGGAGGAGTCCGATGGAGCCGGGGGGACGAAGGGATGAGGCGAAGCCAGAGGAGTGCAGTCCAGAGGTGAGGGAAGGTTGACGAGCGGCCAAGGTGGATCCGGGGGGACGAGGGAGCCTGGCGGACCTGGTGACCAGATGGGCCACGGTGGAGCTGAGGGAGGTAGGACGCAAGGGGACATTAATGGACCGTCGAGCTGAGGCGGAGTCCTGGTCGCGGAGGTTGGAGGCGGAGACCGGGGATCTACCGACCAGGCTGGAGCTGTAGGCCGGCAGACCCACGGCGACTCCACCTCCCTGAAGGTGGTTAGAGGAGCTGACAGGCAGTGGTGGGAGAGGGAGGCTGTGTGGGAATTCGGAGACAGACTCACGGACAGAAGACTCAGGTTTGGGGAAAGAAGATTCGGGTTCGGCAGGGTTGATGTGAAGTTCAGGCTCGGCAGGACTGACGTGAAACTCAGGCTCAGAAGGACTGACGTGAACAGTCTCTGGCTCGGCGGGCATGAAGTGAACAGTCTCTGGCTCGGCGGGCGTGACGTGAACAGTCTCTGGCTCGGTGGGTGTGACTTGAACAGTTTCAGGCTCGGCAGGACAAGCCTCTGGACGGGCGGTCCCGGCGGGACAAGACTATGGTTCGGCAGTCTTGGCGGGACGAGACTCTGGACGGGCGGTCTCGGCGGGACGAGACTCTGGAACAGGTCTGGGAATTTGGATAGTCCTTGGGGCAGGAACAAGTCGAGGCACAGAACGGGGAACAGGAACCGGTCTTGGCGTGGCAGCGGCCATACTGGCTGAGGGCTCAGGCAGTGAGGCGGCAGCCTTCTTGGCTGAGGGCTCAGGTGGCGAGGTGGCGGCCATCTTGGCTGAGGGCTCAAGCGGTGAGGCAGCAGCCATCTTGGCTGAAGACGAGGGCTCAGGCATGGCGGGCATGACGTTAAGAACAGGCTGGTCAGGCAGTGTTCTGGATCGGGGCGCGACGCTCTCCAGACACCTATTGACGGTCTCTTTCCAGTCCAATCCTGTGGTGTCTGGGAGGTCGAAATGGTGGTGGAAAGTTGCCCCGATCCAGAAAAGGACCATTAGGGTCCTTAGCGTCAAGAGAGCTGGTGGCGGCAAGACACAAAGTGATTAACAAAATAAAAAAGGTTAGGGCTCTCCTGAGCCAGGACGATTATTCTTGCCCTATCGTCCATCTTGGGTAGTCCATTCTTCTGTCAGGGTGCGGTGCAGGCAGAAGAAGTTGAGGAGTCAAAAGTTCCAATGCAAAACATTTACTAATAATATAATTCAAACCGGTACAGACAGGCAGAAGGTTCACACACCTAAATACAACGGAGAACGGACAAAGACTGACTGAACTGAAGGAACTTAAATACTAACACAGATGAACACTGATTAACAGCACACAGGTGATGTAGATGATGATGAATAACTAATCCCAGGTGATACAGATGAACTGATAATGATGATGACACGTGACATGAAGACAGGCAGACAAGTCCAATGAAAACAAACTAAACAGAACACAACTGTGACACAGGGGAGCATAGTCAAAAAAAGCCTGTTGATAAAGGTTGGTAACCGGAATCAGTCCAGGAAACATCAACAAATCCAGAGGAGCAAAGAAACGAACGAGACTAAATAGCAGACAAATCAAATGAGTGAAAAACTAATCAGTGCGAGCAAGGCTATATGAGAAGAGATAAAACAATGTTTGATTAAACAATGATTTTTTGGCTGTATATCATAAACATTTTGGGTTGTGTTTCCCAAAAGCATCATAAGCCTAAGTAGACTGTACAACCATTGCCACCAACGGTCTCCACGATAAACTTAGCTCACAATGCTTATGAGAAATCCAATCCTGTATAGTATCTATTACATTAAAAACACATCTATTTGGATGCTTTTATAATACATATAATTTTTTTGCGAATTTCAGGAAAATTTAAACCATAAACAAGAGGGTTCAGGATGGGTGGAACAATAAGAAACTGCAGTGAAATAATAATTGACATGCCTAGAAGGAGATCCAAAGTCGTGACCCGACTCAAAGTGACTTCACAAAAAATAGCAATAGAGAAATTTAAAAGGATCACTGTGTGTGGAATACAAGTCTGATATGCTTTTCTCCTGAACTCTGGTGAACTTTTTGTACAAATGATAATTTTAACATAGGAATATAATATAAAACTTAAAGGCATGATAAGAGTTGTGGTCATTGTGAAAAAGCCAAAAACATTATTAATAATAGTGTTTGCACAAGAAAGCTTGACAATTTCCCAGTTGTGACAATAAACCTTCCACAGTTTGTTACCACACATAGTCAGTCTGGCATTTAAAATAGCACCAATACCAATACAAAGCATTGGATAAATCCAGCTTATAGCTATTAAAATAGATAAAATCCTGGGAGTCATTATGCTGTTGTATTGTAAAGGTTTACAGATTGCTACATATCGGTCAAATGCCATTAACATTAATATTGTATTTTCATTTGATGCATATGAATAAATGACAAAAGCCTGTAAGAAGCATATTTCACGGGACACCAAGTGTGTATCAGACAGCAAGTCTGTCAGTAACCTTGGGAAAAAAGCAGCTGTTCCAAACACAGATTTGATGGACAAACATGCAATCAGAATGTACATGGGCAGGTGTAAAGTCCTTTCCAGACAAATTGCAATAATTATAAAGGCATTAAAGAATATAATAGCACTGTATAACATAATTCCCAAACTGAAGAAAGTATATTTTATGTACCCAATATTTTCAAACAACATCAAGTAAAAATATGTTCCATTTTCCATTTTTTGTTAAGCAAAGGATGGATTAATTGACCTGAGGATGAAAGAAGACACAGTTCACATGATTTTTACCTCAAAAAAAGAATGTTTGGTAATACTTTATATTACATTGCCCTCGTTACATATGCTACATGTAGTTAATATAGTAATAACTATAAATTATGCATAAGTAGCTACACACAACTAACCCTAAACCTATTCTTAATCCTAACTCTAACCCTACAGTAAGTACGTTTAGTTAATTAATATAACTCTGCACCCCTGCATTGTAATAAGGACACCTTAAAATTTAAGCTTATAGTGTAACCAACTGTTTTCATGCTTACCAGCTTTGTATAATTGTAGCCACATTGTTTAATAAATCATGTGAATATGAATTATTTAGTTAGTTTAACAATATACATGTACATGAAATTGCATTACCAGAAATACCTTCTGTGATAAGATCTGACATTAACATCACTTTATCTTCAGAGAATGTGTGAATGTGCAGAGAATCAGGTCTAGCCTATGTGCTCTGTTTAGAAGACCTAAGAATCACCATACATGCTCTTTTATATAGCATAAAACAAATCTCTGAAGACCTCTCTGCTGTGGCTTCACTTGCATAAACAGCACACCAGAAGTTTTCCTTAACTGGCACAGTGGGTAAAAATCTTGTCACTCAAAATCTACAGATAACACAGACACAGTAATGAGGTTGTGAGTCTTTGGGAAGGTATCCTAGTTGAAATTTAAATTTTACATATATGTAAAGTGTCAGTGGGAATATGGTACTATAGAACTAGATTCATACACCATGTTCTCAGTTGTGTTTGTCTTTTAAATGACAAAAAGTATGTCTTAACACAGCCTTCACCAGCAGGTAGTGATATAGATCTGTGTATAATGTAGGCAGTATGTGGCATGTGAACCTCTCCTAATATTATGATTATAGTGTTGAATGGTTCATGCTTGAAGTCATGTGGACGTTGTCATTGTGATCAGTATTTCCTTGGTGTTGTGTCTTGTTGTTTATGTAAAGTAAGAAGTGTGCAAATGGTACCTTTTCCAATGCTAAATCCTGTTTAGATATTAAGTTATGGCATTAAACTTTAGATGGCACAGGCTGATAGCAAGCGGTTTATTGTATGTAAACCTTATACAGTAAGATTATAAGCTTATGTCAATGATATATCAAATGATTTAATTATGATATTTGCTCAGGTGGTTGCTGGGTTTTTGTCTCTTATCAGCCTGCAACGTATGTCTATTGTTAATGTGTATGTTCATTCATATGTACAGATATATGCATATCTGCCTATGCAGCGGCTTGTTTTCTCACTCAGCAGCACGTTTATATAGTTGTATTTGTCTATTTCTTCCATTAACCTGTGCAGGGTGAATAGTTGCTTTACAAATGTATACCAATAGTCTCTTTCAGCTTTTGCATAACTCCATACTCAAAATCTAAAAGCGGCTGGGAAAGCTGTGTAACAGTGCGGGTTTATTTGGCATTGGCTATACAGCCTTTAACTATCTGGAAAAGCTGTTTGTGTGGGGGAGGGCTCTGCACATTTCTCATGTCTTGTCTCCTGCTTTGTTGAGGGGTTATTTAATCTATGTTATGTGTGCAGCAGTAGTATGGAGGTAGAATTGTGTCTTTATTATATGCGAGAAAACAAATGATCTGAGAGAAAAAAAAAGTTTGAGAGAAAAAGTTATCACACTGATAGCAAAAAAGCATTTCATGAGAGAAAAAATAATATTTGAGACTAAAAAAAGTTTTGAGAGAAAGTATTTTCTCATACAACATAAAAATATATGAATTTGAAATTTTAAAAATTATTTCTGAGAAAAAAAATCTCTCTCAAAATACTTTGAAAAAAAAAACTCTCAAATATATATTTTTTGCTATCAGTGTGAAAACATTTTCTAAAAAAAAAAAGAAAAAAAAAAGTGTTTCTCTCAAAACGCTTTTCTTTGCTCTCGATGCAATTTCTTGCTCTCGTGTCAGGATTTTGCTTTCGCTGTGAAAATTGTGTCATGGGTGGGGCCACGTTCCTATTGGCCAGTCAGGTGAGCATCGTCTTGTCTTGGGAGTCGAACTGAATCATTACACCATTGTTTGGTTCACCAGCATAGATGCCGCCTCTGCCTTAGTTGAGCACGGACACTCCAATGTTTGGGTAAGATGATGACACACAACTCGATGGGTAGCTGGCTGAGCAATTTCAGCATCACTGAAGATTAAACATTAAAAAAATAGCACTCATATTCATGAATGAATGTGTATTATATTATTAGCTTGCTAATTGCTAGTAAAGCTAATCGTTAATTAGCCATCATGCTAGGTAAACTTGCAAACTCACCTGGTTTATACTATTTTTAAATCAAATGCCAAATGAATCTTTATGAATCAGATAAAGAAAATATATTTTGTTACATTTGGTTAAAAAAAATCAAGTCATACATAGGGCTATACTGCCCTCTTGTGTTCAAAATATCAAAATAGTACATCCAACTTTTTAGCAGGTAGGCCTATTGTATTTATACTTAAATATATTAGGTATGTGACTGTGAGGATATTTCCCCACCAGTTAATCGACGTGTGACACCAGCGGGGGCTTTTAAATCGCTAACTTAAAAGTGAAAGTAAAATATGTTCGTCCGCACGGACATTGATAATGGTGTGGAGCAGAGCGAGCATTTTCAATTAATTCCTATGGAAGAAGGAATTAACTAAAAACATTCACTCTGTTTTGCTCACTCCTCGCCGTGGACGCGGACCGTTATGAAATTACACAGTATGACAAGAGTTTAACCCTTCCATTGCTGTGTGCTTTGGTCTGCATTAAAGGACAGGAACTGTATTAGGCCTTGTCTCTTCAATAAGTTTGATTAACATATTTGAAGTGCTCTGACAACATAGTTTTATATAATTAGTTTAATAATTAGATTAATAAAAATATAAAAAGACTGTGATAAATACTGTACTTATGAACAAAATACTTTTTGAGCTGCAAAATATAACTTTGCACTCATTTCAACGTGACCTATGACATCTTATGACATGAAATCCATCTAAATTTAAATGATCTCATGGATGTGGCTGTTGTAGCTGGCTATACCAGCTGATGCAAAAAATGTGGTGTATACAGACAACTTTGGGGCCCTTAACCCTCTGGGGTCGGCAAACGCGCCCGCGCGTTTTGCTGGATTTTCTTCACATTGTAGCACAATAAACTTAAATTACTCCGTCATTTATGGTCATACAGAAAAAAGAAATATAAAAAAAGAATCTGTGATATTTCTACTTTTGTATGTGTCCACTTACAATCACATCAAAACATTGTGCTTTTGTAAAATAAAGAAAATAAACAGGGTGTGCTTTCTGTCTCTCCGTCGCGGTGAACTTTTTTTTCTTGAGCACGTCTATAAACTGAAACCAAACTCAGCGAATACTTGTCACACATTTATGAGCCATATACCTTTATAAACATTTAAGTGTGTACTTTTAAATGATCGGATTTAAACTGAAAACAAATATTCTCTGTTTAAGTAATTTGTATAAAACCAACAAGATGTCCAGTATCTCAAACGCTTGCTCATTATTTTTAATTTGACCACGCCCACACGCGCAAAAGAGATTCACATGCAAATCTCCACATGGAATGCGAACGCGCTCGTTACCTCAAAAACAAAGCACGAAAAAACTTCACAAGTCTCTGCTTTTCGTCGAGTTTGAAAGACACGCCGTGAGCTTACATTGGATTTACCTCAGAAGAAGAAGAACGCGATTTGAAGACAAGAAAGATGTAAGGTAAGAAATTCTTACATATTAGTTTGTTATTGTTGCATAAATTTCACATTGCAGTTGAACTGTTGCTAGATATATGGTGAATATTATAATATTTAGACCTGTGTTTACTGTTACTGTGTTTGTGGATATCTGCTCAAAAGTAGATATGTATAATATGGTAACCATAATGTTTCATATTTTGGAGCGCGATCGCGTTTGAATGTTTCATATTTTGGAGCGCGATCGCGTTTGAAAAGCAAAACGCACCAAACGGCTTCATGTTTTTACTATTATCTCATTTCATATCATCATAACGAATGGAAACATTTGAAGTAACATATGATAATCAATATATTTTTCTCTAGCGTAGTTGTTACTGAAATCTTTTGGAAGATTTATAGGCTGCTATAGGTTATTGTTATTATTATTTTATGCAGCACTGCGCATAGCCTATGCCTACAAGGCACAACAAACCTGGTGTTCATTATATTATATATTGTTGGAAACATTTGTGTGTGCGTGTGTGTGTATTCTGTGAATTTTAAAAAGCAATTTTAACCAGAAAAATGTATTCCCAAAATCGTGCAGGCCTTTCTCTTGATATCAGTATGTGTATTTTTTTTTCTTTTTTTTTTTCAGGGATCAGATGCCACTGAGTCCTGCTGACTTCAACATTCACATGAGTCTCTGTACATGAACATGGTAAAGTGAAAATCAAACACCTTGGAAATGAAAGGTATGTACAATGTTTTTAGGAATGGCACAAAGGTCTCTGCCTTTGGATCATTGTTTTCAATAAGTGCTTTTTTGTCATTTGTTTTGTATCTTTGGATTATGTTGTGTTGTAAATAAATCCAAACAATCAAAAAGCCATTATTTTTTAAATCTCCTCATTCTTTGTGCAAGGTTGCTCAGAATGATGCCTGATAGCTCCTAATAGGGCTGTTAGGGAGGGTCTTTGTCTTTCTCAGGTGTGAAAAGCTTATATATTAATGATGTGATCACACCTCCCACATAAAGCTTTCTCACACAAAACACGTCTTACAATTTTTAAATCAATATATTGTCTTATCTGAATGAGCAGTCAGGGTGATTTTCACATAGTTTTGGAGCAAATATTCTAGGCTACGTGATACAATTTTCAAAAGTCTTGTGAAGAAATAATCAGTATGGGTTTCATGGCCTTATTTCAGTGAGAATTTTTTTTTGTATTTTCACAAACCACGCATAAATGTCATTATCTCAAAACTACAAACTTTTACATACATGCTGCTGATATATTATTGTAGCAGAGTTTGTGCTGAATACAGTGTAATCAGACTTTAGCCATTAAAATGTCACAAGTAACAGAAATAAGCACAAATGTCAGAGCATGTCAGAACACCTCCAGGGCCAGAAAACAGCTCAGACCCCAGAGGGTTAATGTGCTCAAAAACTCTTGAAACTTTGCACACAGGTCAGAACCCATAGCCATCAGAGCTGGGCAGAAGCTGGTACCCGGGCGTGGCTTGAATGGGATTCGAAAACTTGTCCATATATCAAACATGCTTGCATGTAATAATATGAAACTCGGTACACATATAGATCTCATTGGGCCTAACAACTTTTGTGCTCTAAGTTATACGCCAGCCCAACAGGAAGTCGGCTATTTAGGGTTGTTTGGAAACGCATGCCCTGGCATTTGATATACTCCTCCTTGGGAATTCATCCGATCGCCACCAATCTCAGTGTGCATGAAGTCAAGACATTGAGTATGATCAATTGCCAGCAGATTTTCGATATCTCGAACGGTGTGGCCGTGGCGAGGAAACAAATTTATGGCCAAAAATGGAAACAGGAAGTGTATTATGACTTCTGCATACATTAACTGATCTTGATGAAACTTCAGCTGTGTGTTTGTTGTAGGAGGCCGATCACATGGATGTGACTATTGTGAGTCAAAGTTATAGCGCCACCAACTGGCAGCAGGATCTGATCATCTTCAAATTTGGTGAGTGTAATCTTAAGGCCTCTGAGACATTAAATTGTGAAGATCTTGAGTTTTCGTCGAAGGGCGTTTCCCCTGGCGGCCTGACAAATTCCTATGTTTTGCCATGAAACAGGCAAAATGTTGCCATGAAGTTTTGCCCAAACTTCACGTTTGATAAGTGCCCTGGCCTGAACATATCTACATGCCAAAATTTTGTTACAGTCATAGCGCTACCAGCTGGCAGCAGGAAGTCTGGCAAATAAAAATGACTTTGACGTACTTTTCCTATATTTACCTACTTAAACGCACATTGCCCACCATGCTCTGTCTTGCTAAAGCAACCAGGTGGCGGTGGCACAGGTGCGATGGCCCTTTCATCGCTGCTTGCGGCTTTTATATTTCTTTGCTGCTGCAAATGTGTTTGAGAAACACACTGTCACAGCAGCCAAAAAAAGACAAAAGATCTAATAAGAGTTAAGAGCCCAACTAAATGAAACACTAATCACAATTATGGTGACTTTAAATGAAACAGAGTTAACCCCCTGAGGTCGACGGTATCGCCGGCGATACCAGCTCGCTTTTTTTTTATCAGTGTAAAAGAAACTCATAAATACTCTGTTGACTTTGATTTTCCATAGGAGTTTCATACATCAATCGATTCTATTAAATGTGTATTATTTTTGTGTATACTCACAATAAAAACAAAGTGTTGTGCTTTTTGCCAAATAAAGAAAAATAAACACGAAGCGAGTTCTGCCTTCTCTCTGCCAGTGTAGTCCATTCTGAAACGCGCCCGAAAATGAACTGTAGCTCAGCGAATACTCAGTCAAACAGGCATACAGACACACAGGCATGAAGCTTGAATTCTCTTCTTTTAAATGAAGTAATTTATATAAAAAACAAATATTCCCATCTTGTGAAATCTGTATTAAAAGAGAGCGATTCCAGTCGATCTCATTAGAGCTAATTCAAATGTAATGTGACTCCACCCACGGAGAGCGTGCGCTATTCAAACGCAAATAGCTGAGGCAATCCAAGCGCAATCCTGTGAACGCCCCCATACAGCTCGAGAAAACTCACAAGTTTATTCAGATCATTACTTGTTTACACCGTCTTACAGCGCTGTGAGGAATAATAATAATGGAAAATGTCCCTCAGAAGTGCGGGTATATGGAGGAGTGAGCTGAGGAATACTAGTAAGTTTTTTCCTTCTCACGTGAATTTCTTCACGTGGGTTTCTGTTTATGAATGAACGGCAGAGATGCACGCTGTTTACCACAGCTGGCAAAGACAGTTTAAATTTAAATCGCGTGTGTGAATGAATGATGATGTTTTAGCAAACTGTATTGCTATACTGAGATGAGTAAAAATCGACTGAAATATGTTGAAATAAAATGTAGGCTATTTGTATAAGCAACGTATTAAACTGCAAATTAACAATATGCCCTAATATTTCATGAAAACAACGTTACAGTCAGGCGAAATATGAAAGACAACATTTTGTTTAGTAGATTTGGGTACAGTTTTTACTGTAGAATATACTGCCTCGTCAAATAAGCTTTTGTTTAGCAATTTCTATATATAAAATACTATTTTTGTCAAAAATAAAGTCATCAACTAAGATGTTAGCTGTTCCAATGTTGGCTATATTCAAACTAATGAATACATAGATAAAATGTAGGCCTATAATCTTTTTTTTTTACAAAGAAAGAGTACACTTGAAATATTGTTGAAATTGTAATTATTGTTGTAATTGTAACCTTTTTAATAAAATAGCAAAACATATTTACAAGATAGATGTAAGCAAAATCTTAAATGGTCAATATAAGTCTTCTTCTAAATATATCTTTTGTCCTTGCATTGTGGCTCAGTCAGTTTCACACCTGAATGAATGGCTAATTATTATGCAGAGTGGGTGGGACATTGTATTCTAAGGTGTAAACCACTCCTCGTTCACGCCCCCCTCGCATATTGGCTTTCCAAGCAAAACCTGTTTTACATCAATTTAAATCAATGTATGGTTTTATGTGAACGATAAAGCAAGACTATTTTCACATAATTTTGAAGAAAAAACTATAGGCGACGACATCCATTAGTCAAAAGTCTTATTGCCACATATTTAGTATGTGTTTTGTGGCCTTATTTCTGCAACTTTCATTTTTATTTTTTCCAATAACCACGCATAAACATTATTCTCTTAAAAATTCAAACATATACATGCATGTTGATCAGATATTTTGGTAGCCCTGTTTGTGCTATATAGAGTGAATTTACACCTTTGCCATTAACATGTTTATAAATAACTGAAAAAAGCACAAACGTCAGAGCATGTCAGAACACCTCCAGGGCCCAGAAAACAGCTCAGACTCCAGAGGGTTAAACCTCAATTCTCAATAAGAACTTATGTGGATGCCTGACAGAAATAAAGTCAATCTGGTTAATAATAATTGAAGCTGGTTATGTTGTTTTTGGAGATGTTTAATCCTCCTCTGCTGAGATCTTCAGAGATTTAATGTCTTCTTTTATCCTCAGTTGATTTCATCTAAGGCTGTGGCTGGAAGTCAGTTGTAGTTCTTGTGTTTCTGCTAGTCTATTTTTCTGTCATCTTCTTTCCTTCAGTGATTCTGCTTGTAAACAGGCTTTTTAAGACCGGGATGACTCAATATTTAATATACACAGATTTTGTGGCTCAGATAAGGTCCAGTTCAGGTTTATTTCTTTTGCCCCTTGGCTGACACGTGACATTGCTATGGCCTGCTTGCGGCCCAGATCTGGTAAACAGGAGTGGGCCACCCAAGGGCCCTCATTCTATGTTGCATGTGGGCCAGATCATCTTACAACACGTGCCAGATGTGGGCCGGATCTGGGACATCACAATGTTGCTATTTGGGTATCGGCGATATCACTCCCAGGCTTTTTAAGAACTGGCGTAACTGCTGCCATTTTTAGAGCAGAAGAGACATTCCCTGTATTGAATGAAGCATTGACAATAGCAGAGATGTGGGGTACAATAACTGGCAGACAGTTTTTCAAAACAGTCGTAGGGAGGGGATCAAGTATGCAAGTAGTAGAATTCATTGACAAAACAAGTTTAAAAAATCAACAGCACTGAAACTTGAAAAAACGAGACCAGAGAGATTAGGAGAATGCACCTCAACAAGTTCAGAAGCATCCTCACAGGATCCTTGAGGTGAAAGCATCATAGCGTTATAAATATTCTCAATTTTAGATGAGAAATAATTGAGAAATTCGTTACACTGCTCAATGGTAGAACCGTTGAAGTTACTGGGAGGGTTAATTAGATTATTGACTGTTCTAAACAGAACTCTCGCTAAGATGGAGACGCGGCAGCCACATTACGCCAGTGTCCTCTCAAGCATGCACTTGTGAGCTCAACACAAATGACGTATTTGCAGTCTGCACAATGAGAGCACGCAAAAGAGGCTCCTTACTGATGAAGTCTTGCCACGAGCACAAACAGAGCAGGCCAAAACAAACCCCCGGATGTCACGAGCCATGGAACGCCACCAGAATCGTTGTTTAACTCTCTGGGGTCTAAGGGGTTTTTGGGGTTCTTGAGATGTTCTGACATGCCCTGACATTTGTGCTTTTTTCAGTTGCTTATAAACATATTAATGGCAAAGGTGTAATTATACTATATTTAGCACAAACAGGGCTACCATAATATGTGAGCAACGTGCATGTACATGTTTGTATTTTTGAGAGAATAATGTTTATGCATGGTTATTGAAAAAACTAAAAACTAAAGTTTCTGAAATAAGGCCACAAAACACATACATTACACATACATACACATACATTAATGTGTCAATAAGACTTTTGACTAATGGATGTTGTTGCCTAGAGTTTTTTCTTTCAATATGATGTGAAAATCATCCTGCCTAATCATTCACATAACACATCACATTGATTTAAATCTTGTAAAACACTTTTTGTTTGGAAAGGCAATATGCGCAAAGGGCATCAACGATTCAACACCATCATGCATATTTAGTGGTTCACACCTGAGGAGACAATGGGGCCCACATACTTAATGAGCCATTCATTCAGGTGTGTCACCTATAGCCACAAGAAAGAATGCAAGAGCGTTGGTTCACAGTTGGAAGCATCTCAATTTAATTTTATTTTTCCACAAATTGTGCTTGCAAATTGTATAATATCCAAGGAAAACATGTCTAGTAATTGTGCAGTTAATTCTCATACTGTATTCTCAGTTTTGGAATATGTATCCTCTCCCCAAATTTGTCAATAATAAAACACAATAAAAATTATTTAAAGAAAAGGCTTATATTTACCTTTCAACATTTGTTTACATCTACCTTGTAAATATATATTTTTTTTATTAAAAAGGTTACAATTACAACAACAATTCAAGTGTAATCTTTCTTTGTAAAAACTAAAGTATACATTTTATCATACATATTTCAAAGTTAAGGATTCATTACTTTGAATATAGCCTACATTGACAAAACATACTATATTTAACATATTAGCAAAAATTGGCAAACAAAAGCTTATTTGAGGTGGCAGATATTTTACAGTAAAACTATATAATCTATACAAAACTAGTCAATGAAATGTTGTCTTTCATATGTCTGTAACATAGGTCTTTCGTTTTTATTATAAGGAATATAAATGTTAATTTGCAGTTTAATACGTTGCTTATACAAATACATTTTATTTCAACATATTTCAGTCAATTTTTACTCATCTCAGTATAGCAATACAGTTTGCTAAAAGCAGATCATTCATTTACACACAGAAACGTGAGTGTGCGAGCTGTGGTAAACAGCGCATCTCTGCCGTTCATTCATTCACACAGAAACGCGATTCACTTGAGAATGAAAAAAACTTACTACAGTATTCCTCAGCTCAGCTGCATCTGCTCCTCGAAATACCAGCACTTCTGAGGTACATTTTCCATTATTATTATTATTCCTCACAGCGCTGCGAGACGGTGTAAACAAGTACAATGATCTGTATAAGCTTGATGTGTTTTCTCAAGCTGATATGGGGGTGTTCACAGTTTGCACGGATCGCCTCAGTCATTTGCGTTTGAACAGCGCGCGCTCTCCGTGGGCAGAGTCACATTAAAAATAATTAGCTGAGATGAGAACGACTGACATCTCTCTCTTTTCATAAAGATTACATAAACAGAGAATATTTGTTTTTTATAAAAAATACTTCATTTAAAAGAAGAGAATTCAAGCTTCATGCCTGTGTGTCTGTATGTCTGTTTGACTGAGTATTCGCTGAGTTATGGTTCATTTTCGGACGCGTTTCAGAATGGACTTCACTGACAGAGAGGAGGCAGAACTCGCATCATGTTTATTTTTCTTTATTTGGCGAAAAGCACAACACTTTGTTTTTATTGTGAGTATACACAAAAGTAATACACACTTAACAGGATCGATTGATGTATAACACAAGCATATAAGATACATTTTTTTATTTTATTTATTTATTTTTTTTGCACTGATAAGGAAAAAAACGAGCCTATCGCGCCGGCGCGATAGCTGACCTCAGGGGGTTAACAAGAAAACTGGTCAGATTCACTCCTGGATGGAAAGCCACGTTGGAACAATGACCCCATCGAAAAACGTCGGACCATAATCCCTCCTGCTCAAACAAGCAACCGGGTAGGCAACCGGACGAAGGTGTTACCCCTTCTAAGGCTGTGCGGACCTTCGACTCGATCTCCCAGGTGAGTGTAGAGACGACAAGTCTCACAGGTATTATGCACTCGGGAGTGGACGGACGTTCGGAAAAGTAAAAAATACGAGACAAAGCATCGGGAACCCGGACGGTACGAAAGGGAACACTCGAAACGACCGAAAAAAGTGCCCACCGAGCCTGCCTGGAGTTGAGTCGTTTGGCGAATCTAATATACTCAAGGTTCTTGTGGTCAGTCCAGATGATAAAAGGTACCCCTGAACATTCTAACCAGTGATGCCACTCTTCCAACGCTAATTTGACGGCCAGCATATATCTGTTACCAATGTCGTAATTACGTTCGGCAGACCACAAGCGATGAAAAAAAATGTGCAAGGGTGCATCTTGTCATCCACAGAAGAGCGCTGGGAACAACAAAGTGACTCTTGAGGTTGGTAAATGCAGCCTCAGCTGCACTAGACCACCTGAACATAGTTCTGGTGGAGGTCAAGGCTGTCAGGGGAATGGCTAATTGGCTGAAATTGCGAACAAAACGGCGGTAAAAATTAGCGAACCCCAGAAACCTCTGCAGGGCCTTACGGGAATCTGAGGTTGGCCAATCCACCACAGCCTCAACTTTGTCGGGATCCATGCGCACTCCCTCGGATGAGACGATATACCCCAAAAATGGAACTGACTGTGCATGGAACACGCACTTCTCCGCCTTGACAAAAAGCCTATTCTCGTGCAGCCTCTGGAGCACTCTCCTGATGTGCTGAACATGTTCCTGGAGAGAAGAGGTAAATATCAATATGTCGTCCAGGTAGACATATATGAACCAGCACACGTCATTATCGAGTGCTTGGAAAACCGCAGGGGAGTTTGACAGGCCGAAAAGCATGACAAGATATTCAAAATGCCCCCTGGGGGTATTAAAAGTGGTTTTCCACTCATCCCCCTCCCTTATGCGAACCAAATGATAAGCATTACGCAAGTCCAATTTTGTGAAGATGGACACTCCCTGCAACCGCTCGAAGGCTGAAGACATCAACGGCAAAGGATAGGTATTCTTTACCGTGATGTTGTTCAGCCCTCGGTAATCAATATACAGTCACAGATAACCATCCTTCTACCCCACAAAAAAGAACCCCGCCCCAGCTGGAGAAGAAGAAGGATGAATGAGCCCGGCTGCCAGAGAATCAGAAATGTATTTCTCCATGGCCTCCCTTTCTGGAGCAGAAAGTGAGTATAACTTGCCTTTAGGCAGAGACGTACCTGGCAGTAGATCTATCACACAGTCAAAAGGACGATGCGAAGGAAGCAAAGCAGCCCGGGACTTACTGAACACTTCCTTCAGGTTGAGGTACTCCTCAGGCACGTTAGACAGGTTCACCGGCTCATCCTGCAACACAGAACAAGACACAGACGAACAAGCAGACACAAGACAAGAAGCATGACACTGGTTGCTCCACACTGAAATGGTGTTGTGGCCCCAGTCAATGCGAGGACTGTGACACACCAACCAGGGGTGGCCAAGAACGATGGGAGTGAGTGGAGACTTCGTGAGCAGGAAGGGTAATTCTTCAACGTGGTTACCAGACGTGATGAGAGTTAACGGATCAGTGTTGTGTGTGTGATGTCAGGAAGATCTTGTTCATTGAGAGCGTTGACAGAGATTTTATGGGAATCTGGAGGTGAAGTGCCAAATTAAAGTCCATAAATTACCCTCCGCTCCGGAATCTAGTAGGGGCTGGCAGTGGTGGATCTTGGTTGCCTTACCGGGAGGAGGGTTGTAGATGAGGTTTTCTCCATGGCTAATCCACCTGACAGTAACCTCAACTCTACTGCCAGGTTTGATCTTTTACTGGACAAGTTGCTAAAAAGTGACCGGCAGCACCACAGTACAAACAAAATCCTTTTGTTCTCCGGCGATCCCTCTCCTCCCGGGAAAGCCGAGCTCTACCCAGGTTTGTACCCCATGACCCATCGCTACCATCAGTTCCTCTTGACAATCCATGCGTGTGCTGTTATTGGACAGATCATTTTGAAGTTCTGATGCATCCGCTAAATCCATGCTTGGTCAGATCGTTCTTTCACGTGTAAATAATGAGGATTCAGTCGCAGATGTGAAATAGTAACAATTTATTTGGCAAGTTCAGAATTAAGTACAAATCGAGGGTCAGATGGCTGGTGCAGATGATTGCTACTCTTGGCAACGCAGGGATGCCATGGCCAAATGATCCTGGTGAAGAACCCAGCTGAGAAGAGTCTACAGACACGGGAACAGAATTCCCACATGAACACAAATAAATACCAGAGAATAATTCCAGAGAGCTCAAACAGGAACTGGACGGCAGGAGAACACCAAACGATCAGACAACACAGGACGGATAGCACAGACATTAAATAGCTGAGCTAATGAGCCTCAGCTGTCTCTGATCAGCTCATCAGTGGCAGTCAGCCGACACAGACACAAACACATACACAGAGAGAGAGACAGAGAATGAGTCAGTGAACCCATGAACCGTGACACGTAGCCTTTCTAAATTATAGAAAAATTGGCCACACAATGTTAACATTTAACATGTTCAGGACGTTCTTCAGACAAAGTGATCTGGATGCACACCTGTCTCACGTCTATTGTCATCATCTGAGGTTATTTAAGCCAAATGCTTGGCATGTTTGCCACACGTGTTCACAACCGTAGTTGCATTAATTGAGACCGGATAAAAGCTGCTGGGAAACAGGAAGCAAGAGAGAGAGATTGACTGAGGACTTGTGCATTCTGAACTACTGAATGCTCTGGAGAGCTACCTCCTTAATTGTAGCACAGTAAGTGTGACTTTTGTTTGAGCTTATATCAGTGAATAAAGCACAAGCCTCAGTAATGCCGACACTGGCCTCTCCTTTTCTTATCCTGAATCTAGTTACAGACAGTTTGTTTGTGTTATTACACAAAGATCCAATCAAAAGGTAATAAAACTTTTGTCCACTTTTGAGATGGACCCAGTCATTAATGGGCCCATGGAATGTGCTGTTCACCACAATGTGCTTGCCATGAAAAGCTTCTAAGTCATGTGGAAAAAAAAAATCAATATTTCACTTTTATAATTTTTTTCAGTCCGTTTAATATATTAAATTTCAAAACTTGTTTATCAAAAACAGAAGAATCAGAATGTTGTGTTTTCATGTTTTATGTGGACTTTCATATGGGAACATAATTATTTGTATACTGTACCAACTGTATAATCTATCCCCTGTATAAACACCAACCCTACCCCTAAACCTACCCATCACAGAAAACTTTCTGCATTTTTACATAAAAAAAAAAAAAAAAAAAAACATAATTTTGTATGATTTGTAAGCTGTTTTCCTCATGGGGATCAAAATATAATATATAAATATATTAGGGAATACCTGAACCACACACACACAGCGATCTTTAAATGGGAACATTGCATTGCATGACTTTTTTTTGTTTTTATATACAGCCTTAAACACATACCTCGGGTCTTTAGTGACCCGGGACATCATTCATTACCCTTCTGCTCATTCATTTTAATTCATTTAAAACATTAACAAGTTAGACATCAACCTTCTTAGTATTCTTCAATCAATTTATTATAAACAATATAAAAAAATATATATATATAACAGTATAATATTACAGTATAAATGAACGCGCCATTCATTTTTTTCAATTGCATAGGGCCCTATTTTAACGATCTGAAATGCAAGTATCAAATGCGAAACGCAAGTAACTTTGCGGGCGGATCTCGGCGCTGTTGCTATTATACCGGCGGGATAAATTACTCTTGCGCCTGACGCAAATCTAAAATGGGTTGGTCTGAAGTAGATACATTACTCATAGGTGTGGTTTGGGCGTGTAGATGAGAGAAGCTATGTGTATGCGCGTTGTGCGCACAATACATAATGGCCAAGCATGCGCCCCTAAAATAGCATCTGAATAACGACTTTAGACTAGGTTTTAGTCTAATGACCCGAGTTGATTAACAGTGTAAGTATGCTTTTTTATGCACAACAATAATTGAGTCTTTTATGACTGAATAACTGCAATTAACCTTTATTCCACAAGGTGGCAATGTCAGATACACAATGTTGAAGTGATGTTTTACTCATAGTTACCGCAAGCAGAAAACAAAAGAATAGGAAGTATCATCAGCAAAACTTGAAATGGCTCAGCGATTTACTGCAGAGCAAGTACTGAACGCAATCAAATAAGTGTCACTGTCACTTGATCTGGATCTGGTGAAGAAGCTGTCAGCAATTAAAATATTGATATTTGAAGATGTTGAAAATTGTTGTTTTGAGAATATGTTTCAGTTCGCAAATATGAGCCAGATGCTGAATGTACTGTGAAATTAGCTCTGTCGAGGACAGTGATGATGGTATAAAATATCTGCTCAAATTGAACCCTTCCAAGCTCCAATCTCCTGATTGAGTTTTATATTATCGCGACAGGTAGAGATCCATCCATGTTAGATATAGATCTGGGATGCTAAAGACCCGAATATGTAATAATGATTGGCAAAACCTTCATGCATTTAAAGGGATAGTTCACCAAAAAATGGAAATTCTGTAATCATTTACTCACCCTCAAGTTGTTCCAAACATGTATACATTTCTTTGTTCTGCTGAACACAAAGAAAGATATTTTGAAGAAGGCTTTTTGGTTGTTGTTTTTTTGGAGCTCACGAATCAAAGTGTCCACAACGTCATGTCCGCCAGTCCAAACATTCAGTGTCAGTCGGATAGTCAGCAAGCTACTCTTACAGAGAAAGACTTTAAGAACACCGGAGAATTAAATGGACTCACCGATGATGATGGGGAATTTAGTTTGCATTCTGCCACCGCCATTACCGCCATTAAAGCCGAGCTGCGATCCATCACATGTCTCATGGATGACCTGCTCCGCCGTCAAACCGAGCTCAATTCCCTGTTCTTCCGTCTGGAGAATTCCAATTCACATGAGGAGAAGACAGCCCTCTGCACTCCCTTCGGGGTACAACTTGAAGACAGGTAACGAAGAAAAGAAAAATTTTGCTTCCCATCTTTGATCCCTCGGCCAAAGATGCTGGGGCCCTGCAGCTGTTTAACCGGTTTGCCCCCCTCGCTGGCCATGACCTCGGGGAAAGCCTGGAGATGGTTGCGACACCAACATCCGAGGAAGAAGACCATTCAAGGCCCAGGAGACAGAGGAAGCGCTCCTCCTGCTGCATCAGCCCCCCGCATCACGGATCTCCTACTGGTGAGCCATCCTTATCCAGCGGCCCATGGAACAAGCGATCCCGGTTGTTGGCTCCGATGGCCTTTCCTGACGAGCCCCAGGACATCCCCGCTCAGAGCTCTGGTAGCGCTGTAGCGACAATGACAAGGTTTTTACTTCGGGCCACCCCCGCTGTTGCTCCCCCTGCGCCGGTTCCATCCGCGGAGCCTCCACTGCCCAGCGAGCTTGCAGAGTTTGTTGGGCATCTGGCGTTGGGGCCCTCGCCCCTTGACCCCTCTCCAACCATTGCCGTGCTACAGGGACCTCCATCGGGTGGTGAGTGTCTAGCAGCGGCCAGGTCCCCGCGTACTGCTAATGCTACAATCTCTCATAGCGTGTTAACTAATCTGCAACTGCTCCTCTCACGTTACTCACCGGTAATCAAGAATTACGGCGGAGAAGCCCCAGAAATCCTGTGTATTGGAGACTCCATTGTTAGGTTTGTCAACCTTCCTAATGCCATAGTTTACAGTTTTTCGGGCGGTAAAGTAAAAAACTTTATTGATTTTCTCCCACTACTACGTGAGCGTCACCCCTCTGTGCACACCGTGATCGTTCACGCTGGTAAGTGTGACGTAATGACTAGACAATCGATGAAACTGCAACAGGAGTTTGAGTGTCTGACCTCTACCGTTGAGAACCTGGGCAAAACCTGCATTCTGTCGGGTCCTCTACCAACGATTAGGCGTGGAAATGAACGTTTTAGCAGACTATTCAGCCTACACCAATGGCTTCAAAATTTTTGCACAGCGATAGGCCTGGCCTATATTAGTAATTTTGACACATTTTGGTCAAGACCACAACTACTCAGATTTGACGGACTACATCCCAACAGAAAAGGGTCTAGACAATTAAGCTCCAATCTCATTAATTTTATTGCTGACAATCTTCCATCTAGATTTGATTGACTAGCTACATGTCAAAATAAAGGTCCTTCATCCAGCCCACATTCCCCACCTTGACATTTTGCCCCCCACTCATTGCTATGCAGTCCCCATTAAGCTCTCCCGCATCCAAAAATAACTCTATCAGCTCACAGAACTGCTCACATCATAATTTCCATTTCCGGTCGAGTGAACGCTGGCGTGACTAGCTGCCGCTGCTCGCCGATAACTTTTTAAACTTTTTAAACTTTTATTTGATCGTCATTATGGTCTTGCGACCTAATGAACTTTGATTTATACTGGTGCAGTGTCTGTAAAACAGTTTCATCTGCCCGTTTTGGTAAACGGACAGATCGAATATTGTCTACGCTACCTGTGGCGTGTTGTTGACTCCCGCTCCTCATCTGGCTGCTGCTACATACTAGCTACCGCCTCCACTCGTCCATCATGTGGAATAACGGACTGACAGTATGGTTTATCCTAGTCTGGATTGTCCTATCCAGCTTACTAGGTCCATCGACAGCCCTTCACCGGTACACTGCTGCCCAGCTCCCTCAGCTGCGGATCCACCTGTCAGTTCCTTCACCGGTGTTACATCTTTTCCCGGACATTGCTCGGCTCCCCCGTCGGAAATATATCCACCGCGGGTCCCGCCTGAGACTCCACATCAACCACTCATCTGCCATCAACTCCATTTGGTCCACAACCCGCCGTCCTCGCAGAAAACCCAACAGACGAGCTAATTGCGGCATGTTAGCCAACCTAGCCAAGTCGGCTAACCATGTCTCCACCTCCGTTTGCAGTGATGTCAACTTCGGATTATTCAACATCCGCTCACTGACTGGCAAAGGACTTCTTCTCCAGGACCTCCTCCTCGATTCCAAGCTGGATTTTCTATGCTTGACTGAGACATGGCAGCAACCGAACGACTTTTCTCAGTTAAACGAATCCACTCCACCTGGGTTTGTTTACATTTGTCAGCCCCGCCTCACCGGTCGAGGAGGAGGTCTCGCGATAATTCATCATGAGAAATTGCGTGTGTCGCCTATTTCTCTTCCTACATACTCATCGTTTGAATCAGTGGCTCTGCAAATTACTGGACCAACACCAACTATAGTAGCTGCTGTCTATCGTCCTCCCAAGCCCAACAAGGATTTTATTGATGAATTTTCCTCTCTTCTCACCCTCCTCTGCACACACTCCCCTAATGCCATTGTGCTTGGTGATTTTAATATTCACATGGACAGCATCAATCATATTATCACGAAGGATTTTACATCATGCTTGGACAGTTTCGATTTTAAGCAATATATACATTTCCCCACCCATTCCAAAGGTCATATCCTTGATCTGGTGTGCTGCTCCGGTGTAGTGTTGCTTTCGTCAACGAAAATTATGACGAAATATTGTCGTCAACGAACCGTTATCACCTGACGAAAACGAGACGAGACTAGACGTAAATGCATGGTCATGTGACGATGACTAAAATACATGTATAATGCAATATCGTTGACGAATAAAAACGAGACTAAATGTGGTTTAAAAAATAAAAACTATGCTAAAATGTCTCTTCATTTTCGTTGACCAAAACGAGACGAGACGAAATGTAACGTCACGACGAATGAGAGAGTTGTGCGTGAACCCATAGCTTTGTCGGCTTTAAATTCTGGATTGCGATCTGGTCACCCGATTATCAGCGAATTTAACCATATATTACTCCATTAGTTATTCTATTAAAATGTCTCATTGATATATTTGACACATTCATAATCATTACTTTTGCTGGTTCTTTGTGACAGCTGTTATGTGCGTTATTGGCAGCGTCTCTTGTTACATGAACACGTCACCGCATTAGCGCCAGAACATGGAGATTTTATTTTAGAGTATAATCGCACAACCTATTCGATATTTTATAATTAAATAAACTAATCGAATATCCAAAAATCGTGACTCATCCCTGCATGGAATCTCTTGTTTCTTTTCCCAAATCTTCACTCACGTCACGTCTCACCCATTTTCTAAAGGTAGCCTATTATAAACGTTTCTTGGTTCACTTTTAATTAAGCCTATTATATTCGTATTCTTTACTGTGGTAAAGTAGAAAAACGCTGTAGGACAGATAGCCTACATTTGTACTTGCATGTCAAATTCTTTTTAACACAGTTTGTGCTTGTTATATTAGACATTGGGCGCGAGTTTAGTTGTAAAGCGCGTTTGACACGTGTGGGTGATTTTTAGTTTCACTTTCTCTGGCAGCGCAATCTCAAACACAGCCTAAATATCTTGCCCTTGTGGAGGATAAAATTCGCTCTTCAAACCAATTTACATCAAGTAGAAAACACGAAGATATCATAAAGAGATCGATATCTTCGTGTTTTCCTGCTCGTGTCCCACATCCCGCTCAAAGCGCAGAGTGCATCGCGTACGTCTTTGTGTGGAAATATAAAACGAGTTTTTTTTTTTTTTTTAATAACCCCCCGAATATTAAAATTTAATATTATTTTTTAATAATAATACCGCGGTGGTAAAAAAAACCTGCCACCGTCACAGCCCTAAATATAGGCCTACTAAATAGCCTATAATAAGATAGCCTTGTTTGAAATTATATATTGACTGGGTTAAATAGAATCGCATTACTAAAAAGAGACTAAAATACAATTTTCATTGACTAAAACTAGACTAAAATGTCATCAGTTTTCGTCGACTAAAACTAGACTAAAATGTCATCAGTTTTCGTTGACTAAAACTAGACTAAAATGTCATCAGTTTTCGTCGACTAAAACTTGACTAGACTAAAAAGAGTATGAATGTGACTAAAACTAATAAAAACTAAAATGACAGCCTGACACAAAGACTAGACTAAAACTAAAATTAAAACAGGCCGCCAAAAACAACACTACTCCGGTGTCACCCCTTTAAACTGCGCTTCTACTCATCTCCCCATTTCTGATCATATGTTCATATCATTTAATCTGAATCTGTCCATTTCCAAAACTAAACCTTCACGTATAATCTCTTTCCGTAACATTAAGAACATTAATCCTACAACCGTTACAACTGCCATAGAATCACTTCCCAGCATAACCTCCCCTTCTACATGTGATGAACTCGTTCTCCACTACAACAGCAGTCTCCATTCACTGTTGACTTCACTTGCTCCCATAAAAACCCGGACTGTATCATTCACCCGCTCTGCTCCATGGTTTACACCTCGTCTCCGCCTCCTCAAAGCTAAAGGACGACAACTGGAACGCCTCTACAAAAAATCCTGTCTCACCGTTCACAAGGAAATGTACCATCTCCACATCCTCCATTATAAGGACTCAATCAACACAGCCAAATCACAGTACTATGCAGGTCTCATCAACGCTGGTGATGGGAACACGCGGACTCTGTTTTCTGTACTTAACAACTCCCTACACCCTACGGACAACTTCCCCCAACACTTTTACTCTGCTGAACAATGTGTTTCACTCATGAACTTTTTTAACGGTAAAATTGAAACTATTCATCAGCAACTGGACTCTCACATTTCCTACAATGTATCCCCTCCTGTTCCCCTCCGACCCCCTTCCTTTCAACCATTCTCGAATTTCCACCTTCCCTCTGTTGCCAATGTATCGGAACTCATCAGAAAATCAAAACCGTCCACCTGTCAACTCGACCCCCTTCCAACACCCCTGGTCAAAGCCTGTCTCCCCCACATGTCTCCTCTGATCACCGACATCATCCACTCCTCCCTCACCTCTGGTTCTGTTCCACCATCTCTCAAATGTGCTGCAGTAACTCCAATCCTCAAGAAACCTGGTTCAGACCCCAGCAACTTCAATAACCTCCGGCCTATCTCCAATCTGCCATTCCTTTCGAAAATCCTGGAAAAAACAGTTGCATCCCAACTCCACTCTCATCTTTCCGACAATAACCTTTATGAACAGTTCCAGTCCGGTTTTCGTCCCCATCACAGCACTGAAACAGCTCTACTCAAAATAACCAACGACCTCCTCCTGGCAGCAGACTCTGGACTTTTAACCATTCTCATCCTCCTTGACCTTACCGCAGCTTTCGACACCATCTCCCACTCCATCCTTCTCCATGGACTGGCATCCATTGGACTATCTGGCACACCCCTGGACTGGTTCCACTCTTATCTCACTGGCCGAACTCAGTTCATCCATCTAAAAACTTTTGCATCCCAGCCATCTCCCATCTCCTCTGGTGTACCACAAGGTTCTGTCCTCGGTCCAGTCCTCTTCATCATTTACCTACTCCCCCTTGGTCACATATTCCATAAATACAATATTCACTTTCATTGCTATGCGGACGACACCCAGCTCTACCTTTCCTCTAACCCCAACTCCTCCCTCCCTCCCACCTCCCTCTGTGACTGCCTCCAAGAAATCAAAACTTGGTTTTCCTCCAACTTTCTCAAACTGAACAGTGATAAAACTGAGGTTCTTCTCATTGGTTCTAAATCCACCCTCGCCAAAGCTAACAGTTTCACCATCACCATCGATAACTCCTCTGTCTCTCCCTCCCCTCAAGTTAAGAGTCTGGGTGTCGTCCTGGACGGCACTTTGTCTTTCCATTCTCACATTAACAACATTACCCGTTCTGCATATTTCCATCTTCGCAATATCAACCGTCTCCGCCCGTCCCTCACTGCCGATAATACCGCCATCCTGGTTCATTCCCTCGTCACCTCCCGCCTGGATTACTGCAACTCACTTCTCACTGGTCTCCCCCTCAAGTCCCTCCGTAAACTACAACTTGTTCAAAATGCTGCTGCCCGGATCATCACCAGGACCCCGTCTTCTCATCACATCACCCCTGTTCTCCAGCAGCTTCACTGGCTTCCCATCACACACCGCATCACCTATAAAATCCTTCTATTAACATTCAAAGCCCTCCACAACCTCGCCCCTCCTTACATAACTGAACTCTTAGATCATCTTCATCCATCAGCCTCACTGTCCCCCCTGCCCGTATGACCACCATGGGTTCCAGAGCCTTCAGCCGTTCCGCCCCCCGCCTCTGGAATTCCCTCCCACCCAACATCCGAAACATTGATACATTGACAATTTTCAAATCACATCTCAAAACCCACCTTTTTCTGCAATGTTACCCTCCCTGACTGTCACGCTCTCCAGATTTTTTATTTTTACTAAACCAAACTTTTTATCCTTTTTGAGTATCTTTTTGTATCTTTTAGTATGTTAACTGCTTTTGCTATCTGATATGTTTTTTAAACCCTGTTTTATTTGTACGGTGACCTTGAGTGTTTTGAAAGGCGCCTTTAAATAAAATGTATTATTATTATTATTATTATTATTAGAACACCTATATAATCCCAGTCAGAATCAATAATAATAGACCACACAAAGTGGTGAATCCGCAAAACAATAATAAGAGACACTCAAACCAGTCAACTTAACACCCATTCCCCGTCAGCCACAGTCTGTCCTAACAAATGATGCAGATAATTCTTCTAACACACCAACAATAGCCCTACTGAACGTCAGGTCTTTAGCAGGAAAATCATTTTTAATCAACAATCTTATTATCAAACACAAACTTGATTTTATGTTTTTAACTGAAACATGGTTGGACCACAATAACAATGTGGCTGTTCTCATTGAGTCGGCTCCCCCAAACTTCAGTTTTATGAGTGAGAACAGAGTAAATAAAAGAGGACGTGGAGTCGCCATTTTGTATAAAAACTCATTTCAATGTACACAATTATCATATGGAAGTTTTGCTTCTTTTGAATATGTAGCTCTTCAGCTAAAGTCCTCCCCTCAAGCTATATTTCTAAATATCTATTGGCCACCTAGGTACTGTGCAGCTTTCTTTGATAACTTCTCTGAATTGCTGTCTATGATCTGTATTGACTTTGACTGTGTGATTATCGCTGGCGATTTCAACATTCATGTTGACGAAACTTCAGGACAGAGAGACCAAGGAACTGTACTGTGTTTTTGAGAACTATGGGCTGACTCAGCATGTGGCAGAGCCCACTCACATTAACCCTCTGAGGTCGGCAAACGCGCGGGCGCGTTTTGCTGGATTTTCTACACATTGTAGCACTATAAACTTAAATTACTCCGTCATTTATGGTCATACAGAAAAAAGAAATATAAAAAAAGAATCTGTGATATTTCTACTTCTGTATGTGTCCACTTACAATCAAATCAAAACATTGTGCTTTTGTAAAATAAAGAAAATAAACAGGGTGTGCGTTCTGCCTCTCCGTCGCGGAGAACTTTTTTTTCTTGAGCACGTCTATAAACTGAAACAAAACTCAGCGAATACTTGGACCATTTTAACAATCACGTTAAGGCTGTAACAAAGTCTGCTTACTACCACCTTAAAAATATATCAAGGGTTAAAGGACTTATGTGCCAACAGGATTTGGAAAAACTTGTCCATGCCTTTATTTTCAGTAGACTTGACTACTGTAACAGTGTCTTTACAGGCCTCCCGAAAAATCTATCAGACAGTTGCAGCTGATTCAAAATGCTGCTGCTCGGGTCCTCACAGGGACCAGGAGGATGGATCACATCACTCTGGTTTTGAGGTCTTTACACTGGCTTCCTGTGCCACAAAGAATTGATTTTAAAGTACTTCTGCTGTATTACAAATCACTAAACGGCTTAGGACCTAGATACATTTCGGATCTGCTTGTAAGCTATGAACCACCCAGAACTCTCAGATCATCTGGGATAGGTCTGCTTGCTGTCCCCAGAATCAGAACCAAAAAGGGGGAAGTGTGTTGTCCTTTAAGAAATTTAACTTTTAGAGTTTTTGTGTCATGTGGTGATGTCACTTCCTATAAGTCACTTCCTGTTTGTCCTTCCTGGTACTGCATGGAAACAATGAGACAGACATGGGGCCTGTCCCATTAAGGTAGCTGAACAAACTCGGGGTTACAGGATTAGTTTTGAGTTGACAAAACCAAACCGATGCAATCAGGCTTTATTGGTACCATGATGCAGCTCATCAACTTTCTCTGTCAACTCAGGCTTTGATCCTTAAGCTATGATTACTCCACGCGCGCGTGCACATAAAAGAGTGACCTCGACACTGAACAACCAATCGCGGGTAGAGCGAGAGCGATTTAGGCCTATTTTTCCGCGGAGGAGCAAGAGATAATCATTCAGAATTACGATGAATTTAAATATGTATTTCAAGCTTGAAACAATATGTTCTCTGCTGCCAAAGCAAGAGAAGACTGTTGGAGAAAGATTGCTGATTGTTAATGCGTAAGTTAAACAAATACGTTCTATATTTATGTAAAATTATGTATGTATATATGTATGTGTAGCCTATGTGTAATATAGCCTATAGCCTATTTTTATAATATATAAATAATGTGCATGTATGTACTAAGAAAGTTAATATAATATAAAGTTAATATAATAATAAAATTAATATTCATTGATTTTTAGATGCAACCCCAACTCCAAATGTTCTTGGCAGCAGATAAAGACAAAATATAAAAATATAAGTGGTGAGTATTTACCACAACCTTTTATTACATTTGTGAACATTTTATCACAAACACTTGTTTGCAGCAAACAGAAATAAAGAATTAAATTCAGAAAACCAGAATACACTGTGGCGGAGGAGTTGGCTCTGAGTAGGCAATAAGGGATGGACGATTATGGATGGGATTACAGGTGCTGTACAATCTGACCCTGGTGCTGGCTCCTCTAAGCAAGTAACACTGGGTACGTGTGCAATCCATTACTACTTTTTTAAGTTTTAAATATAGCTGACTATGTTCTGTAGTAGAGGGAAATACAGTGTCTCTGTTGAAGCCAGCACACATACACACAGTCTCCCACACAGAGGTCAGTATGCAGCAGACAGAACACCAAACTAACCTGCTTTACAACAGTTATGCTTTACATTGGCCTATTTTTATTTATTAGGGTGGAGGAAATGAAGACACTCTGTCTGTGTGTTCTCAGACAGTTGCTGATGTGAATGCACTGGGCTTTTTATTATGGCAAACATTTGAATGTGTGGCATAAAAAAGGGACTGGCCCTTACACATCTCTTTTATTGTAGGATTTTTCACAACCTGCCCCAGAAACGGAGGCCTCTACCTCAGTGGGCTTCAGAAGAAATTTGTAAGGATTTAAAACCCTTGACATAAATTACAGTCAGTCCTGTGTTTGTAGGAAGTCAAGGAACTTTTTGTGATTTTGATGAGCCTCCAGAAAACTTGTAATGATCATGTTTGTGGTGGAATTATGTTTCAGGTGGAAACAGACTCAGTCAGGGCCCTGTACAAAGGGAGTCTAGACTGCACACTAAAGGAGACTTGAACTAGACTGCACACTAAAGGAGCTGACTGTGAGCTGAGGAGGCTCCAAACAAAATCAAACAGCTGGATAAAACTGATCTCAGTATGTATATAGTTATATAATATATATATATATATATATATATATATATATATATATATATATATAGTATTACTTATTTAACCAAGTAACACTTTAGTCTGAATATTTATTAATGTAACTTTCTCTTGCTCTCTTTCTCCCTCCCATCCCACAAAACCAATAAAACAGTTTGAGACCTATCTGCAGTTTCAATGTGCTTTTATTAAGTGTAATATTGTATGGTGATTGCATCTACATCTGCACCAGCTGGGTGGTCAAGTGTGATCGGGTCAGTTTCATCGGGGAGAAGCTGGTTTTGTGGTGTTTCTCGCTCCTTTCTACTGGTGGCTATATTGTGCAGAATGGCCCATGCAGCCACTATCTGTGATGACCGCTCTGGTGACTCTGAAGCGCCGAACACAGTTGAAATGTGCCTTTAGGATGCCAAAGGTCATCTCTATCTTCACTCTGGTTTTACTGAGGGCCAAACTGAAGCGGTGCTGTGGCCCTATCTGAGGGTCATGATGGGGTTATTGTGTAGCTTTTTCTAGCTCAGTTCAAATTAACAGTGTTTTGTACTGTACCAAATTTAACTTGCTTTCCTCAAAGTGCTGACACAACACAGACTCATGGAAAATTTGTAAGACAAGCCAGGCCATTTGGCATCCAAACTTGATCATATGTTCATGACCACAAGTCGTCTGCAGATGAAATGTTTAGTAGATCATTGTTATATCTGTTAAAGTTACTATTAATTTAAAGATTCATCTCACAGAAAATAATCATCTCACATATTCACATCATCTCTACCTGAACATTATGGCTGTGATAGGACTTCCTATTAACATAATCTGCCTCATGTTCCCTAGTGGAGATTGGAGCAATAGACTGCATACATGTTGCAATGACTTGGGAATCTTATCATAAGATTAAAGGAGCTGTATGTAACAAATGTATTTCAATTAATCATAAAATGGCCCTGATATGTCACTAGACATTAAGAAATCATGTTCATTTCAAATACTTGTATCACTGACAACAGTAGTCCGGCCAGGATATTGTCATTTAAAAGTGAAGTTGCAGCCCTCAACTGATGTTGATGTTGTCATGTTGTGTTTTGGCCTGATGCCCCACCCTCCACCTATCTACCAATCACTAAGTCAGTAGTGTTTTGGCATCCGGGTTGCCAGCTCTGCTATAGTTACCACAGCTGCAGCTACAAATGTTCGTGCTGGATCCTGCAGCCTATCTGGCAACCTCGAGTCAGGGGGGAGGGGGAGGGGATACACCGCTCTACAGTAATTTGAAAGTGATTGCAGTACCAGTTTTGGCCACAATCTTACATACAGCTCCTTTAACAGAAGAATTCAATTCAGATTCAAAATAATTCTTAACATGTATTATATTGTATAGTACATTTGTGAAATTTGCTTTTTTTTAAAAAAGAAAAAAAAAAAGTGTTCATGTGATGTCCCCCTATATATCTTACTGGCAATTTTATAAAAGCCCTCTTTTATGGACATGGTTGATAAATGTCCGGGGAACACTATTAATGAAGCTTTTCATGTACTCCTGCAGAGCGAGGACCACCTTGCGAATGGTTCGACAAACATATGTTTTCCCCTAGCTTCTGTGCGTCACCCACCGTGCAAGAATGTACCACTTGCAAAAAAAAAAAACGCAACGCAATACAATTTGAGGTACAGTAAGTGCATGAATTCGACGTGTTAAATTCTTTATGTGCGGCTCAAGAAGTTTGCAAAGATAAGACATTCCTTCCGCGGAAAATCTGTATCTTTCATACAAGTAACTATCAGTTAAGGCAAGGGGATTTTGTCTGGCTAAAAACTCTTGTCAAACTTGTGCTCGTCAAACAATTTGCGCTGAGATGTCCACCAGATTTGGAAGAAAAGGTGAAGTCATTGCAACAGACACTTGGAATAAGTTACGTCACCTATATGTTTCTTTGCTCTCAGCTGATTGGTCAAACTTCAGTCTGAGATCTTGAATCCAGAACATAACCTGCCCCGGAGCAGGTTAGCCGTGCAGCGTAAGATACCATGGCAACGAACACAGATTAAAGCCGAGCTACTTTCATAGTACCTAAAACCCAGGGTTGGCGGAAACTAAGCTGAAACATAGCTGGCTAGCCACCTAATCCGGCTTCATGGTACAGGCCCATGGTGTGCTCTCGGGGTTCAATCCATTTGCATCCACCTTAAAGCATCATAGAGGCAATGCCGTAAGTTTATTTATGTGATATTATATATGTTAAAGATAATGTATTAGTAGAGATTTTGTTGAAAAGATGATGTTTGATAAGATTGTTAAAAACGATGTTTGCTATTGTGTACAAGTTCACAGCAATGCTAATAGCCTGTATAACTGCTGCTACATTGAGAATAGCATTGTATATTCATGTTATTATCATTCATAATGTAGTTTTACTCAAGAAATGGACACTGAATATTGCTGTATTATTTTATTACAGTTTTCACCACTACATGTAAATGAGGAAGTGTGACAGTAAAGCATCAAACTTACTACGACTCTGTCTTCATTTGTACGGTTTAACTTGGTGTTTAGTCAGAGTTTCAACACACTGCACGAGAACACTACAGGAAGCAGCATTCAGTTTTTATGCTCCACATATCTGGAACAAACTCCCAGATAACTGTAAGTCCGCAACAACTCTCAGTTCTTTTAAATCAAGACTGAAGACCTATCTTTTTAATGTCGCTTATTCTTAATTAATTCACCGTACTGTACTGTAACTTTTATTCCTGTATTTAATCTGTTTTTTAACGTTGTTCTTATTTTTTAAACTGCATTCCAATATTTTTTATTTCTTTGTAAAGCACCTTGAATTGCACTGAAATGTGCTATATAAATAAAGTTACATTACCTTACCTTACCAAGAAACCAAGCATTTTGGGGCACCATTGACTTCTATAGTAAGAAAAAACTACTATAAAAGTCAATGGAGCCCCAAAACTGTTCAGTGTCCCACATTCTACAGGTTTGGAACAACTTGAAGGTGATTAAACAGTGACAAAATGTTAATTTTTTTAGTGAACTATCCCTGTAAGCGTTAAATACTGTAACCCTAATACAGACTATGCAGTTTTAAAATTATGTATCTTGCACTCAAGCGGCCATTAATAATTTGAAATCCCCAATAAATTGCATCCCCAATTTGATGATTTGACAGTGAGTGGGAGAGTGACTGTATGCAAGGCAAAGAAATGCAAAAGCATGTGATCTGGGCGTTAGACTATTGTGGTATTCAAAATATTTTTTTGTTTTTCAAAACACACTGTGGTCAAAACACATACACACACATAGACAGTTTTTGAACAGCACTTTATATGAATGCTTTATTTTACATGAACAAACATTGACTGAGTGCACCTGAATGCAAGAAAAGTTCACCGCAAAATAAAAATTCTAATATTTTTTTGTTCTTCCAAACACAGTTGTGTTGTCAAGGCTGTGCAATACAGAGATTTTATAGTGGCTAAGGGGGTTTAAATCCATCTACTCCATTTCATGGTAACACTTTAGAATAACGGTCCGTCATTAATAAGTAAATATGCAGAAAGTAATGCAAGACTAATGAGTATTATTACATTAACACTTTAGCTACTATACGATTAACTAATATAGAAACAAGCTTAACTAATCAGTAAGTAATATCAAATTTAGGAGATAGTTCCTTATTAGGTAACCAACAATTACTTATTGAGATTAGCCTCATTAATAACCATTAACTAACTGACAAATTATAAAGAACATTATCGTGTGTCTGAGACATAATCAGTCATCATTTTTACTCTGAACATATAGTCATAAAATGCATCACTAATTACTCAAGTGTTACCTAGTCACTATGCAGGTACTACTAGTGATCTAGACCATTATTTTAAAGTGAAAAACATCTTTTTGAATTTAAAATAATGGCCCAGATCATTAGTAGTCATTGAAGAGTTACTAGGTAACACTTGATAAATTAGTGATGCATTTTATGACCATGTTCTGAGTAAAAAAAAAAAAGACAATCTTAAAAAACTACTAGTGATCTGAACCAATATTTTTTAAGTAAAAAATATGTTTTTTAACTTTAAAATAATGGTCCAGATCACTAGAAGTTCCTGCATAGTGACTAGGTAACACTTGAGTAATTAGTGATGCATTTTATAACCATGTTGAGAGTAAAAACAGACAATTGCTAACGTCTCAGACACTATAATGTTGTGATTAGGAATTAATTAGTAATTCTTTATAATTTGTCACAATTACCTATTAGTTCTTAATGATGCCAATCTCATTATGCAATTATTAATTCCATAATGCGGGACTATCTTAGTCCTAAATTCGATATTACTTACTGATTAGTTAAATGCTACCCATTTCATACCTAAAAATACCCCTTAATCATGGTGAAATCATTATAACATGCAACCTCTTGTGACTTATTGTCTCATTTTCTCAATAATAAAAGAACAATGCCCATTAATTAAATATTCTAAATATTTCAAATATTCTTAAAAAAAGTGTCACACTCATTCTAAAACACATAAAGCATAAGGTCTTTTAACTTGTTAAAATATTCACTCAGATATTCCCACTTGTTTCTTGAAAAACATTCTCATAACTTGCTGGCGTACTGTTGTCAGATTTAGTCCATAAATAAGTGGATTTAAAATAGGTGGTACAAGTAAGAATTCCAGGGCCATGAAATTGCGCACACCTTGAGGCACATTCTTTGAGCCATAACGACTGTACAGTACATCAAACAGCAAAGCAGCAGCCATATTGATCAATGAAACCAGATGTGGCACACATGTTTGCATGAACTTGTGCCTGCCCTCTATTGACTTTATGCATTTTCTAATCAGGTGAATGTATGAGCAAAATATGAATACTGCATGTCCAAAATATGTAAGAATAGCAATGTACCCAAACACATTATTTACAGTTGTAGAAAAACAAGAAAGTTTTGCAACTGCCCAAATCTCACAGAATAACTTTTCAATAGTAGAGCCACACAAGGTGAGTCTATATATTAAAATAATTAGAATAGACAAGCAAAAAAATGGAGCCAGCCAGCAGTAAAGGATACATTTAAAAACCATCTGATTGGTCATTATTGAATGATACTCAAGTGGTCTACATATTGCCAAATACCTGTCATATGCCATCACTGTTAATGTTGAAAAGTCACACGCAGCAGATGAATAAATTACAAATATTTGAATCAGACATCCAGTATAAGAAATCACATGATCGTGTGCTAATAAATCATACATGAATTTAGGATAGAATCCAGAAGTGCCAAAAAGTCCATTTACGCAGAGATTACATATAAATACATACATCGGCTCATGAAGCTTCTTATGTAGTATGATGGTGAAAATTACAGTTACATTACAAAACACCATAAGGGGATAAAACAGTGCAGTGAAAGAAAAAAACACAAATCTGTTTTCCATTGTTTCATTCAGACCAGAGAGTGTAAATACTAAGACACTGGACTCATTCTCCAGTGGTGGCTGCATCTGGAAGGATATGCAGTTATTATGTAGATTTTCTTTTTATTATATTTGAGTCATTGGAAAGCTAATTAGACATAGAAAGTTAATTTGAAATGTCTTTAGCTAGTCTGTCTGTAGATGGAAAAAAAAAGGCAAATATTAAATTATTCTAAAAGTAGCACATTGCCAGTTTAGTGACAAGACCTTACCATCTCTTCTGTTGTCATGTTTCCCATTGTGCTCCCTAAAAGTTTGATTTGGTTTGCTATTTATGGACACTGGTCTCATGCCAGTTGCCTTGACCACAAACATTAAAAGCAGTCTTAACAAGCTCTCTAAAGGCTTTTTGACCCTTAATGTGAAATAATTACCAATCTATGCCCGCAAATAGATTTGCAAGCATTACCTGTCTTTTAAATTTGCCAACCATATTCCTGTCAATACATCAGTTCCAACAGTACATAAAATATACTTGTAATATATAATACAATTCTTTACAAAATTATTTTAAAATGTTCTATTATGTTGTTAGCCAGCACTTACTTCACAAATTGACTTACAATGCAATGAGCAAATATTTGTATTAGTAAAAATAAGGCAGTACGCAAGAACATTTACATTTTCTATGATGGGCCTTAATAGTGATGTTGTATACGACTGGAATTAACTAACCCTAACTCAAACACAGTACATTTATATATATATATATATATATATATATATATATATATATTATTGTGTATATATATATATATATATATATATATATATATATAAATTGTAACACTTTATAATAACTGCACGCTATTAATCATTAGTTAAGCATAAGTAAACAGTTAATTCATCATTTATAAAGCATTAATAGACATTAATTAGCAATTTATAAATACAGCTATAAATGTTTTATTCTTGCATTATTTATAAGCATATCTATAATGTGTTATAATAATTGTTTTTTCATACTTTATTAATGATCAATTTATCATTTCGAAATGAAGTTTTGCATTATTTACAAACCAGTTATTTTGGAGTTGTCAGTGGTTCATAAGATCACTTAGAAAGTGTAAGTAAATGATTAATAAACTATTTAAATGTACATTCATACATCTTATTATTCAGACATAATAGTTAGTGTTTTGTTAAATGCTTTATCAACATGTATTTCTACTGTAACTCATGGTTAATTCAGGTAGCTATAAAGCATTTAGTAGTGGTCAGTTAACTATTTTTGTGAGCTCATCTAAAGTGAGGACTATTCATTCCTTGTAAAGCATTTACAAAGGAGATTTAAAGGCTCAATTATCTTCTAAACAGAAAAAGGAAACAAACACAACACAGTGATACAGAACATATAAATATTTAAGATGTATGAATGCACATTTAAATAGTTTATTAATCATTTACTTACACCTTTCTAAGTGATCTTATGAACCACTGACAACTCCTAAATAACTGGTTTGTAAATAATGCAATACTTCCTTTAGAAATTATAAATTTATCAATAATAAAGTAAGAAAATACAATTATTAAACATATTATAGATATGCTTATGAAATAAAGAATACAACATTTATAGCTGTATTTATAAACTGCTTATTAATGTCTATTAATGCTTTATAAATGATGAATTAACTGTTTACTAATGCATAGCTAATGATTAATGTCTATTTTCTAATGTCTATGACCAATATTTTATTTTATTTTAATTTTTTAATTTGAGACAGACTTACCTCTGTCTCACCACAGTTTTCCAGCATTTGGTCCGCCTCTTTGCTATAATACCCCAGATCGAACTCTTACCATCTCATAACGAGTCCCGCTTCTCTCCGGATCCTCCACCACAATCTGCCAGCCCCATGACTACTACTCATCCGCCTGACACTACCACCTAGACTTCATTGTGTGTTCGAACAGCCATGCGCACGTCAACTGGACTACCCTTGCCCCCACCAGCGAGACATCTTCCCAGCATCCTGCTATTTTTCGGCCCTGCCAATGATACCTCCCATCAAAAAATGGACAGTAGTAGGCTTGAAACATCATCTGGTGCAAAATTCCCTGTTCCCATGCATAAACAGCTTAATTCCTCTCAATGAATATTCTCTCAAATACCACAATATAGATCACGCGATCTGATATGATAAAAAACATGGGTCATGGCGCTTGGCTTGCCAAAGTTGACATCACTTCTGCCATCAAGGTGATACCTATCCATCCGGATTCATGGTACTTATTTGGGGTATGCTGGCGTTGGGTGCAACTTTTGGATGCAAAAGCAACCCCGAGATTTTTGACATGTTATCAGAAGCCGTTTGCTGGATTTTGTTTAACAATAATGCAATTCCTCGCCTTATTCACCTGCTCACGATTTTAATTGTCTTGCCTCCAAATGTATCCCAGCTGTGCATATCCTAAGCATACGTTTTTTCTGAGCTCGGGATCTGCATCGCCCAGGAGAAAAAAATGTGCCCAGCCACATCCATCGAATTCCTCTGCATTAAAGGCAGGGTAGGCAGGATTTTTCTAAAAAAACTTTTTTCCAAATTTGTTTAAACTGTCTTTATATACCAATACATAATTAAAATATAAGTACTCCGAAAAAGAGAGTATAAAAATCTAGTGTCTGTAGTCCTCTCAGGACTGCAATAAACACAGCTACTTATTTCCATTCGGAACGAATGAAATGATTGGCTGGGCGACTGTCACTCTCACTCGCTACCATGGCTACCACCCCTGCCGCTACAGTAGCTGCCCACATGCGCGCACCCGTTTGACTCGAGGAGGCGAAGAGGCACGGAAGCTTGGAAGAATCACAATTATGGCAGAGAAAGAGCAGTCAAAATTCCCAGTACCTGCATATACAGTCAGCGAAGGCAAACAAGGCAAAAAAAAAGGAACTAGTAAGGTAGAAAGGTAGGCTACTTGTTGTAAAAAAACGCAACTTGATCCTACAGAATTAGTCAATTACAGGCCGATCTCGAATCTACCATTTCTGTCAAAGATATTAGAAAAAGCAGTATCCTCAAAACTGTGTTCCTTTCTTGAAAGAAATTATATCTGTGAGGATTTTCAGTCCGGATTTAGACCGTACCATAGTACCGAGACAGCTCTCGTTAGAGTCACAAATGATTTGCTCTTATCATCTGATCATGGTTGTATCTCTCTATTAGTGTTACTCGATCTTAGTGCTGCATTTGACACCATTGACCACAACATTCTTTTAAATAGATTAGAAAACTATGTTGGCATTAGTGGAATTGCACTAGCATGGTTTAAATCATACTTATCTGACCGTTATCAGTTTGTAGCAGTAAATGAAGAGATGTCTTATCGATCACAAGTTCAGTATGGCGTACCACAAGGCTCAGTACTAGGACCGCTGCTGTTCACTCTGTACATGCTACCATTAGGAGATATCATTAGGAAACATGGAATTAGCTTTCACTGTTATGCTGACGATACTCAGCTGTATATTTCTTCAAAACCTAATGAAACTTACCAATTCACAAAATTAACGGAATGCATAGGTGATATAAAAAATTGGATGACTAGTAATTTCCTACTACTAAATTCAGAAAAAACAGATTCTAATTATTGGACAAACTTCCTCACGTAATAACCTAGAATACTGTCTAACACTTGATGGCTGCTCTGTTAAGTCTTCGCCGTCGGTTAGGAACCTGGGTGTGCTCTTTGATACCAATCTTTCATTTGAAAGTCATGTGTCTAGTATCTGTAAAACCGCATTTTTCCATCTTAAAAATATATCTAAATTACGCCATATGCTCTCATTGACAAATGAGGAACAATTAGTTAATGCGTTCATGACCTCAAGGCTAGATTATTGTAATGCATTCACATAATACATTATAGACTTCTATAATTCAATGTTAGGCTGCATAGTTTAGGTAAGCCGGAACCGGGAAAACTTCCCATAAATCCTGATGTACTCGTTACATCATAAGAAGAATGGCATCTATGCTAATTTTAGTGTCTTTGTTTATCCCGAGGTTTTCCCGCAGCCTGCCGGATCCAGGCCGTATCCAGATCTGACGAAGGACCTTCGCCTGGACCTGATGACAACGCAGTGCTGAAGTGCCAACTAGTCTCTCCCAATGGATGATCCCTTTATCACTCCAGATAAAGCGTTTTCGGGAAATTCGTTTCGCGTACCTACCCCGAAGTGATCAAATAAAATTATGTATCAAAATTTATAAGGAAAGCCCAGTACTTTGTTTAGGCTTGGTTTGTAGGGAATTACAAACCTGCGCACATATATTCAAACGCACATAACTATAGAACCAATTCTTAATGCGCATGTGAATGCCATCAGCGTTTATCACAGGTTCGCGTTTAAAGTCTGTGTAGAGAGAATGGTGTCATCTTAGCAGACCCTAATTTAATAACAAATGATCGTTGTGACGGATGCGAATCAATCAAAACTAGCTGGAAAATAACTTTATTAAAGAACCGCTACAAAGCCAAAACAATCTCTGTTACCATAAATTATACGTTTATCTCTGTAAAGCTGCTTTGAAACAATCTACATGGTTAAAAGCGCTATATAAATGAAGATGACTTGACTTGTAACGTTAGTCCTCATCAGAGCCAACAGTGCTTTCATCGTGGAAGCTCTTACATGCAAAACACCGTATATGTTATGAATCTTAGACGAAATTCACCTTCATCACAGTGTAACTGATGGTAATAGAAAATGTATATCAATGCAACCTGTTTTTAGCTTTGCCTTATTTTACTAGCTCGTTACCGAATCAAACTGAATATATTTTAAACTTTACCAGTATCAATATGCTAGCTTGATAGTGAGTACTAACAGCCATGTTAGTTGTTTATATTCATAATGATAAAGTTAGGTATTTTATTACAAGTGATTCTGACATGATGTCACCACATGCACTGCACTCCTCTCTGCTTGGCGCTGGCAAACGCGTCCTCCAAGCTGAGCGGTCGGCATCGCGCATTCATGTGTTTTGGGGGCGTGGCTTTGGAAGGAGCCCAGAAGGGAGGGGGTGGGAGTGAATGGAATAAGTAGCTGTGTTTATTGCAGTCCTGAGAGGACTAGAGACACTCGATTTTTATACTCTCTTTTTCAGAGTACTTACATTTTAATTATGTATTGGTATATAAAGACAGTTTAAACAAATTTGGGAAAAAGTTTTTTAGAAAAATCCTGCCTACCCTGCCTTTAATCTAGATTCAGTCAATTTCCAGGCCTCTCTGCCAAAGTAAAAAAAAATCTATAGAATAATCCTTGTCTCATTGACCCTCATAGACTGCCCAATTTGCTCCAAACGCGAAGTCCTACCCCTGCTCGGCCACATAAACTTCGCAATGTGCATAATTCCACAAGGCTGCCCCTTCATCTCGCATCCCCTGTCACTTGTTTCTTTGCTCCATGCGCTAGAGGATCAAATTTCCACAACTCAGGCATGCCGCCACAAACTCAAGTTATGGATTATCTTCCTAAAACATTGGAATGGCTTATCCTTTTTCTTGCTTATCTCATTTCTTTCCCCGTCAATATCCAACTGTTCACAGATGCAGCCCCCACAGTCAGCTTTGGGGGATTTTATCAAGATCGTTGATTTGCTTCTTCATGCCCCTCATGTGATCAATTTATCATAACTGCTAAGCACATTCTTGGGACTAAAAATCAAAGCTGACTCTTTCACATTTTCTGTTTCAGAAATTCAGCCAGCTGGCTCTGGACACCAATACCCAACTCCATTACCTCATTATTGAGAGCTAATTTTATAAGATAGCATGCAATTTATGCGAGCGGAAATAAAGATAATACCTATTTGGTCAGAACTACTCTAGGGGTTGGACAAACATCTGAGTTTAAAAACTAAAGACCCAAACAAAGCATTGGGTTAAGGCCGGTAAAATTGGTTAAGACTGGTAAAATAGGTTAAGATGGAGGCTGAGACCAAACAGCATCATGGAAGCCACCTAACTACTCTCATCTCACTGTAACCGCACTGGGTAGTACATTAACATTAGCTCAAATGATATATAGGGAATTTTAATAATTAATCATGAATATGATTAATATATTGCATATTACAGTTACATTAAATTATCGAAGTTGAAAATAGATTGATTGTATATATGAATAATCAATCACAACGAATTATAATTCCTCATTCATATATCAATAGTCTTTTGTCAGATCGATTATATGAGATAACCCTTAATGGAAATTAATGTAATTATCAAACAGTTGTTTGTCCAGCAAACGGCGTAAGATTAACTTATCAACTTCTCAATAAAATTATCGCTTCTTATAATTTCAGGAAAAATTGTTTCTGGCCATGAAACTATTCTCCCGTCCTTATAAAATTTAGGTTACTGAAAAGTAACAAATCGTAAAGCTTGTAGCTAAGATCAAACATTTCATTGACCTTGCAATATGAGCATTTTAGACAGAAGCAATCAAGAATATAATGGTTTTAATAATTGAACTAATAATACATTGAACTACAATTCACACAGAGTAAATACATGTATTTACAACAGAAACAAACAGACGAAAACATTACCAAACGAACACGAATTAAAAGAGGATGAGAGAGGGGAGAGAGAGTGAGAGAAAGAGTGAGAGAGGAATGAACGAGAGAAAGTGAAAGCAAAATGTGCGATCAGAGAGAGATCACAGTATGGCAAAAATCACAGACCAGGTAACCTTTGAGAGAGACAACAAGAAGGGGGGGTGGGTCAGGTTACAAGATCATGTTTCTATTTGAGAACATTAATTAGGAGAAACACTTCCAAGTTACAAATCAGAAAATCATAACTATGGCATGAAAGGGCTAACCAAACATGCAGGCCTTAATACATCATCTTAGATTCTGAATCATTCTGAATTAAATGCAAGGTAAGTTTTTGTGTGTGTTTGGAATGTCTATAGAAAGTTTCGTTATCTCTCTGGCTGAGAGAAAGGGGGTTTGGAATTCCTTGAAACTTTGCAAAGCTAGGAGATGCGGTGTCGTGTTGTCCTGTTAATACTCCAGGGTGCCATAAAGTGTCGGGAGAGCCATAAAAGTGGCCACCAAGCCACGCAATTAATGCGTCTATGGCAGACTAGCTGGAGCCAACACAAATGATTTGCATTCGGGGGTTCAGAGTGTGAAAGCAAGAAGGAATGTGCATTTGTGTTCAGATTCAACGAGCCATGATTCATTAATTCAGAACCAATGAAATTAATGATCTGCTCATCCGCTACACACTTATTTTTCTTTTCCTTCTTTACTTAGTTTATTTTCTTCCCGTTGAGAATCTCGTTTTCTAAGTTAAGTTTTGCCGCAAAGCTTCAGTCAATAACTGAGTTTTTGCTCACCTCAAACTTCAAACTTCAGCCACGAGACTAAATGCTCCATTCATTCACCAACACACCAAATGATTGGCTTCCCAAGATGTCACTATAGACGTGGAATCCCTTTCAGCAAAAATGCCACAGAAGGGAATCTCCATCAAAGACACAAACAACAAAAGCAAGTAACTCCTCCAGATTCTAGACTAACTGGTGCATGGTCATGGATATACAATTTTATAACTCCCCCTAAGAAACGATAGAAGTGTTAAATTAATGATTGATGTTTCATTCAGGTTAAGTCTTAGAAAGTGCATATATTGCTTGAAACTTGGGATTTAATAATTTCATTTTCTTAAAACCTCATAAATAAGTGATTCTGTCAAAATTCTCTATAAAATTCATTAATAATTCTATTTGAACTAAAATGATATCACTCTCTTTTTTCCTACCTTCAATTCAGAAGCTCTCAGGCTAAATCCCCTTTCGATCCTCTATTCATAGATGAGTCCAACCACCCGCTTACACATTTTGGAACACGGTTCCAAAAACTGACATTTTTTTCTGTAATTTATATATATATAGTGTGTGTGTGTGTGTGTGTGTGTGTGTGTGTGTGTGTGCTAGGAAAAATTATAGAAAAAATGTCAGTCTATTTATATTTTTGCCATTCTTGCTCCAGTGGAGTTCCTCTTTAGCCGAACCCTGTTGAGTTCCTCCACACCCCTCAGTAATGGATGTGGTGGAGCATCTGTTGCCAGGCCTATCACTCGTATGCACTTGTGGAACCTGTGCTAGGCTGGGTCCCATGTGTTGTGATCCCTACAGCGATCCCATATGTGTATT
This sequence comes from Abramis brama, assembly GCF_963993115.1. Lineage (NCBI taxonomy): Eukaryota > Metazoa > Chordata > Actinopteri > Cypriniformes > Leuciscidae > Abramis > Abramis brama. The sequence goes on from NC_139972.1 coordinate 34,739,551, forward strand.
CTTCCACGATATGGCTCCCTGTTGTGTGCCCTGCCGTTGGACCGGTTGGGAGCCCTGCCATCTCTGACTGGTGTTGTCTCCCCCCTGCTTAGGCCGGAGCCTCCTCAGTGACATTCCATATGTTGTACTGCCCGGAAACGCTAAGTCCATATGTATAACCTCCACATGATACCTCCCTACGGCCAGGATGTGGCTTCCGCAGCGTCTACCTTTCCACCGAAATGGCACGCTTTCCCAGTGTTATCCAAGTCTGTCTGAGACAGAGATGCTCACAAGTCTCTGAGCTAGAGTCCAAGTCAAGTCTCAAGTCTCTGCGCTAGAGTCCAAGTCAAGTCTCAAGTCTTTGAGCTAGAGTCCAAGTCAAGTCTCAAGTCTCTGAGCTAGAGTCCAAGTCAAGTCTCAAGTCTCTTTATTATATTAAGTCTCTGGTTATAATAAGTGTTGCATCACGTACAGAGACCCATCCAACACTGCATAGCTATATATAAGGAATTCAAAGCATGTAATATGTTATTATGACTCCTTTATCTATTAGCATACAGTATCAGCTTTGATTTTGGTATATAATCAGTGTAAACAGGCTATTGCAAAATGACAAAAACACCAAGAATGCTTTACTTTTAAGTTAATATCTGTATTTTGCCTTGTAGCATGAACACACAGTACAGTACAGACCAAAAATTAAGAAAGACCAAATATCTTCAAACATCACATTGTAGCTAACTGCAAAACACTATTGCAACAAACCAAACGATGTGAAATATATGAAGAGTTCAGATGCAAAAACCTCTAAGTGCCATCTGAAATTTTTATCAAACTTGTATATTTAAGTTCAATAATTTCACTTAAATGGCAATGCAAATTACCTAGTAATTGTAATTTAAGTGAAATTACTTAAATATACAAGCTTTATAAAAATGATCATTCTAGAAGAAAATTTCAGATGGCACTTAGAGGCTTTTGCATCTGAACTCTTCATTACTATCCACACAAATTAACAAACTACACTTCCCTATGATAGAGAATCCTCAATTATTTGTTATTTACTTAGTGGCTGGATAGCACAACATTCAAACGCAAACATTTAGTGAATGTGAAGCAACTGACCAAATTATGGCATGTAACTTGTTAAGAACAAAATGTTTAGAAATAATAAAACAAAACAAAAACAAAGGATGAGATCAGACTGGTTAACCTTCTCTTCTCTTAACACACTAGGTATGGGCCACAAAACATTTCTGGCTTCTAGGTGTCCTTCAGTGGCCTAAGAACTAGAAAAGTCTTAAGCAACAGAATGGTTGCATTTCAAAAAGATCAAGCTTGACAGTGTCTTTGCACTAAGTCTGGCTCGGTGAGGGCGCATTATAAGTCCTCCATGACTAAATACCCTTTCCACTGGTGCACTTGTGGCAGGAACTGCAAGCAGTTTCATAGACACAAGATAAAGCCTTGGGAAGATCTTTGCATGCTTTTGCCAGAAATCCATACAGTCAACTTCTTCTTCAGAGCACACCTGGATGTAGCGAATTACCTCATCTTTGCAGGATGTGTGATGGTCTGCATTTTTCTTGGTACTCTTCTTGCGGTAGCCAGAGAAAAGCCGTGGAGTTTTAGCGGGTACTGGTGGCTCCTCCTCATCTTCTCCACTGCTGCCCTCGGGTATGGTGACTTTCTGAGCCTCAACGAAGAGAAGGTCTGAAAATATTCCACAAAAATGATGTTTAGTTACAATATTATGACGTTAATACACTAAATGCACAGTGGCAAGGACATCTTGTTCTAGCCAAAAGAGGCAGAATGATGGGTCTAGTAGTGCAGACAACATGTAGACCATATCTCCAAATGGAAGCTCTACGGGGGGTTGTGCGGTTTCATCCATTCTGACATTTGCAAACATCCCCTGGAAACGGCGTTGGAGTGACTTCTGCAGTGCTTTCACTAAGCCAACCAGGTGACGAGATGCATTCAGCATATGGATGAGGTGGCTGTTGAGTGAGAGTACACAAGGGAGAGCCGCACTGACAGTCACCACCTTCTCTCCTTGTGTAAGGTCTGTTGCTTGCAGAAATGGGGCTAAAATGTCCACAAGCTCTTTGAGCTGACTCCATTCTCTGGCTGATAAGCACAGACCTTTATGTCCTTGGGCTTCCAGGAGAGAGTTTAGGCTTTGGGGATCCAGGTCAGTGACTGCCTCCACAAGGTGAAGAGTTGTGTTCCATCGTGTGGACACAGCTGAGGGGATGCTTCGGTTTGCTCCATACTCCGCCTCAAATGCTTCCTTCAGTCTACAAGTAGAATGGAGTAAACTGCAAAATTTTGTCACTTTTGACATTGCACTGTTCAGAGTTTTTGTCTCCTTTAGTCCATCTCTTACAACAAGCTGCAATGAATGTGCAAAGCATTGCAGCCGCTGCTGCCGACAGCTGCTCTGGATGGATTCCACATCATCCTGGTATTCCTCACTTACTTCCTCCCACATGCAGCTGTTTCCCAGCTCATCATCTTCATTGTCAGTTTTAGCAGAAGGGAAACAAACTGTGAAGGCTTTCTTCATATTTGAGGCATTATCGCAGATTATGTAATCCAATTTATATTTTATATTAAAGTTGTCACATATCTCCTCAAATTTCTCACTTATTCTCTCCCCAGTGTGTGACCCAGTGAATTGTTCACAACTTAGGAGAACTGTCTGCAGTCTTTTTGGGCAGTCTTTCTCCTCCATTTCCATGAAGTGGGCTGTTACCCCTAAGAAGCCACGCATGCTCCTGTCAGTCCAGATGTCCACTGTCACAGACACATTCTGCAACAAAGCCCATCTGAAACCACAAGGTTCTGAACTGAAAAAATGGTACTTAGGGTATCAAGAAAATATTGCAAAATTTATAAGCAATAACTTTTTTTCACTTACAGAGCACATCCATGTAATGTGCACTGCCTATGCAACTAATCATAGCTTATAAACTACTGTAAGTCAACACATCCCAGACTCTCAAACCAGTGTAATGTTATAACTAAATTAAACTGTAATGTTACATGATCAACGTGATGGCAGCCAGCGGCACGTAAATGATTACGTTAATCGACCACCACAAGTTTGGCAATTACCCCTTGTATGATGTTCGGGTCTGTAGGACCCGTTTTCATTTTTTATCAAGAGAAAAATTATATGATTAATTATTTTTTCAAACTCAGACTCATTGGCCAGTCGCACTCGAGTCCGAGTCTCAAACTCGAGTCCCCATCTCTGGTCTGAGAGGGTCATGTGGAACAGCAGTGGACTTCCCTGGCCTAAGCCCTGTCCCATCTCCACCTCAATAAATGCGTGAGGATCAGGAGGTGTGATGGCCCAAGCCACACAGGATGAATAACCGGCAAGGCAGGGTAACAGCCAGCAATGGTAATATCGCACACAAGCCATGTTTTAGGTACACAAGTAAAGTTATTTTTTCAGTTAGCCACACCCCAAACAATTTATGATTTGAAAACACAGATCACATAGTTTATTTCAGGTATAATATACATTTATTTGCTTTAGCCATACACTGTTTAAATGGAGTGCACACATTTTTACATTGTAGGGTTATGTAAATAATTTCTGTTCTATTAATCATTGTTTCTTTGTTACCATGTTGGAGAGAAGTCTGTCCTGGGGGAAGAAAGGCGTGGCCAAGGGTGGAGGGCTGTGATATCCTGTGACCTGCCAATTAAGCCATACCATGTGCTGCCATGTTGGAGGGGGATTTTTGGGTTAAGTTTGTTTTGCTTTGTAGTTGTTGGTATTTGTTGTCCATTTGGTTTTCCCTTTGTGTAAATTGGTTTGGCCAAGCCACTATATATGTTTCTTTGTGTCTCATTCAGTTGGGTCAGGTTGTTCAGTTCATATTCTGTTTTTTGTATGCTGTTTTGAGTATAGTTATATCTTTTTTTTTTACCTCTTTTATAGGCCTAGTTGTTAATTTTTTGGTTTCTATTGCTTAGTATTTTTGGGGGTAAATAAAAAAAACCCTTTTTCAACAAGAAACTCCTGTTTTCCTCATTGCCAGACTGTTTGGTCCGTGACAATTGGTGGCAGCGGTTGGATTATCCAGTTGAGGAAACAGGTGTTTTTTTTTTTTTTTTTTTTTTCTTCTCCAGTTTTTTTTTCTATTCCTTGGTTGTTGATCCCCCAACACTGAAGAAAGATGATGAGGGGAAAAGGTGGGAAAAGACTTGGTGGGTCTACAGTGGCCCAGGAGAAGCAAGCCAGTGAAGAGGAAGAAGGTGGAGCCTCAGGAGGGGCTGAGGACATGGAGGGGAAGGAGCCAACTCTGTCTGACTTGATGGCCATTTTTCAGGCGCATATGGGGCAGCAGGACGCTCGAGAGGCAAGGCAGAATGAGGTAACTGCAAGACAAGAACAACGTTATAAAGCTCTTCAACACCAGTTTCAGCTTTTGCAGTTAGAAGTTCAGGCCCGAACAGCTGTGGCACCAAATCCGCTTGCAGAGGACTCTGATTCCCCAGATAGGGAGGTTCAATCATCCACTATGCACCTTCTGCCAGACCCAGCTGAGCCCATGATGACTACTCAAACAGGGGCCTCTACAGGTCAGTCTTGTTTGCAACATAAGCCCAGGTTGGACAAATTAACTGATAGTGATGACATTGAACATTTCCTCGTTACATTTGAACGCATTGCGGTAGCATGCAGGTGGCAAAAAGCTGATTGGATTTTTCAGTTGATTCCATTACTAACTGGAAAAGCTAGAGGGGCATATGTGCAAATGGACATTGATGACTCCCTTGACTATGATCAGGTAAAATCAGCCATTCTAGCTAAATATGACATTAACCCTGAGACCTACAGGCAGAGATTCCGTTCCCTAGAGGTGAATCCTGATGAGAGCCCCAAGGAGTTGTATGCACGGCTCAAGGAGCTTTATGGAAAGTGGATACAGCCTAAAAGTAAAACCATCCAGGAAATTGGTGAGTTGATAATACTGGAGCAGTATCTGAGAATGTTGTCTCCTGAGCTGCAGGTCTGGGTCCGAGAGCACGACCCAGATTCAGCCATGGAGGCTGCTAGACTGGCTGAGGTTTTTGTGGCTGCCCGAAAGAAGGGTCAACCATGGAGCTACAACTCATGGAGAACTGCAAGGGACAATCGCCAATCAACACACCATCCAAGCATCGGGGTGGGTAAGTTTCCCATGAGGGAAAGCCAGCCAGCTAACAGACCAGTAAAATCCTTAGGGAGGAAGCCAATCTGTTATCTTTGTGGAGTAGAGGGCCATACGAAACCTATGTGCCCCAAAAACTCTGTTAACATGACTCAGATGTGCTTTGTACCGCGAACTCAGGAAGAACCTGAGCTTAAGAAGGTCCAGTCTATTAAAACGAAAAATATTGAAGTTAATGGGATAATGCTCAAGGCTCTGCTTGATTCCGGAAGTGATCAGACTCTTGTTCACAGGAAGTTTGTACCTCCCAACATAATTAGCACGGAAGACACCATACCTATTTGTTGTGTACATGGGGATGAAAAGAGCTATTCGACAGCTGACATGTACATAAAAGTTGATGGGCAAATTTACCTGTTGAATATTGGGGTTGTCGATAGCTTACCTTTTCCTGCTGTGCTAGGGAGAGACCTTCCAGTGCTGTTTGATTTGTTGGAGTTAGACCAACGTCGAAAATGTAATGCAGTTGTTACCAGAGCACAGAAAACAAAATCCAATGACTACTCTGAGACTCTATGTATCCTGCCTTTCTATAATGAGGAGTTGGAGACCGCACCCGGGAAGTCTCGGAAAACTCGCAGAGAGAGACGGCAGGAGAAGTTCCAACATACAGTGGTGAAACCACCAACCCATCCTGAACCCGAATTATCCGTAAGATTTCAAATTCCTGAGAACTTAATTGAAATGCAGAAAGCTGATCCATCTCTAGTGTCTCTCTTTCAGAAAGCAGAGGGGAAGGAGTTAGGAGCTGGGAAAGATTCCAATAGAGAGGAGTATGTTCTACAAAATGGCATGCTCTACCGTCAACAGGGGTCAGTGTTGCAGTTAGTGGCTCCCCAAGCAACTAGACATACCATACTCACCATGGGGCACTCTGTTCCCTGGGCTGGCCACCTGGGTAAGCACAAAACTACAGCACGCATTAAACGCCATTTTTACTGGCCTGGCCTAAGCAGAGAGGTAGCTGAATTTTGTAGAAGCTGCCCTCAGTGCCAAATAACATCGGCTAAAACTCCCTCTAAAGCTCCCCTCCGACCCCTACCCATCATTGGCACCCCATTTGAGCGCCTGGGAATGGATATTGTGGGTCCTGTTGAAAGGAGTAAATCAGGGAACCGGTACATGCTGGTCATAACAGACTATGCTACAAAATACCCTGAAGTCTTTCCACTTAAGTCTATTAAAGCAAAATCAGTGGCTTTCTGTTTAGTGCAGTTCTTTTCCAGAGTGGGTTTTCCTTCTGAAATACTGACTGACCAAGGAACTAATTTTATGTCCACACTGCTAAAACAGGTGTATCAGTTACTCGGTATAAGGAGCCTGAGAACTACACCGTATCACCCCCAGACAGATGGACTGACGGAGCGCTTCAACCAGACACTGAAGCAGATGATCCGGAAATTTGTCAACGACAGTGGTACAGATTGGGATCAGTGGCTGCCTTATCTCCTCTTTGCCTACAGGGAAGTACCCCAAGCCTCCACTGGGTTTTCTCCCTTTGAACTTCTGTACGGGCATGAAGTACGGGGTCCTCTCTCGTTGCTGAGAGAGATTTGGGAGGGAGGCAAAGGGAAAGGGGAATCAATTAATGTAATATCCTATGTTGTTCAGATGAGAGAGCGTCTGGAAAGGATGACTGAACTCGCCCAATCACATATGGTGGAGGCCCAGCAACAGCAGAAGTCCTGGTATGACAGATCAGCCCGACAGAGATCTTTCAACCTGGGACAGAAGGTGCTAGTGCTCCTCCCCAGTGATGACAACAAGCTCCTCGCAAAGTGGCAGGGGCCATTCGCAGTTCTAAAGAAACTTGGGCCCACCACATACCAGGTAGCAACCCCAGGGCGGCCACGGTCAAGCAGGACACTTCACATAAATCTCCTGAAGGAGTGGGTGCAGCGACCTGAACAAAAAGAGGTGATGCTTATCAGAAGTGTGCAAGAGGAGGAGGAAGTGGCTGAACAGTACTTGCCTTCAGCTGGGGCTCCAGGAGACCACAACCTCAACCACCTCTCGGAAGAAAAGCAGCTTCAGGTGAGAGAAATCTGTGGTTATGAAGTATTCCAGGAGAATCCTGGGAGGACCGATATTGTTGAACATGACATTGTTGTTAAGGAGGGTGCGTCAGTGAGGAGGCTTAGTTACAGGATCCCGGAACGCCTGCTGGCCTCACTGAAGAAGGAGATAGACCTAATGCTGTCCCTGGGGATCATTGAGTCTTCAAAAAGTGAGTGGTGTAACCCAGTGGTCCTGGTGCCAAAGAAGGACGGAAGCATAAGGTTCTGCATCGACTTCAGGTACCTGAATTCCATTTCTCAGTTTGATTCATATCCCACACCGAGAATTGATGAACTGCTGGAACGATTGGGGAAGGCAAAGTACTTGACCACAATAGATCTTTGTAAGGGTTACTGGCAGGTTCCACTCACTGAGCGGTCCAGGAAGTTGACAGCCTTCAAGACTCCATGGGGTCTCTTCCAGTTTACCGTTATGCCATTTGGTTTGCATGGGGCTCCAGCCACCTTCCAGAGGCTCATGGACCAGGTACTGGGTGGTTTCACTGATTTTGCAGCTGCATATCTGGATGACATTGTCATTTACAGTACCACCTGGGAAGAGCACTTGAAACATCTGCAGGCTGTCTTGGATCGTCTCCATTCTACCGGACTGACCATAAATGCATCAAAGTGTGTCTTTGCAGCTGCAGAGACAGAGTACCTTGGTCACATCATTGGAAATGGGGTGATAAGGCCACAGGTCAACAAGATCCAAGCCATAAAGTCATGTCCCTTGCCACATACAAGGAAGCAACTACGGTCTTTCTTGGGCATGGCAGGCTTCTATCACCGCTTCATCCCACAGTTCTCCAACAGAGCAGCTCTTCTCACAGATATGACAGGATCTCGGTGTCCCAACCACATCCAGTGGACAGAGGAGGCGGTAGCAGCTTTCCAGGACGTCCAGCAATCACTAAGTAAGGAACCAGTTCTGTATAGTCCAAACTTTGATGACGATTTTATTCTGCAAACAGATGCTTCCGATAGGGGTCTGGGGGCAGTGCTTCTTCAGGGACCACCAGACGACCGCCATCCAGTTGCTTACATCAGCCGGAAAATGTTCCCCCGAGAGGTGAGGTACTCAACGGTGGAAAAGGAGGCGCTGGCCATAAAGTGGGCTCTCGACTCCTTCCGTTATTACCTCCTGGGCAGAGAATTCACCCTTGAGACAGATCACAAAGCTCTCCAGTGGATGGAACGAATGAAGGATACTAATGGCCGGATTACTCGTTGGTATCTGGCATTACAACCTTTCCGCTTCATCATCCAGCACATCCCTGGCAAAGTGAACGCTGCTGCAGATTACCTCTCTTGCAGTACCAGCGAGAGTCCTGAAGGGGGGGGGTGTGTGATGGCCCAAGCCACACAGGATGAATAACCGGCAAGGCAGGGTAACAGCCAGCAATGGTAATATCGCACACAAGCCATGTTTTAGGTACACAAGTAAAGTTATTTTTTCAGTTAGCCACACCCCAAACAATTTATGATTTGAAAACACAGATCACATAGTTTATTTCAGGTATAATATACATTTATTTGCTTTAGCCATACACTGTTTAAATGGAGTGCACACATTTTTACATTGTAGGGTTATGTAAATAATTTCTGTTCTATTAATCATTGTTTCTTTGTTACCATGTTGGAGAGAAGTCTGTCCTGGGGGAAGAAAGGCGTGGCCAAGGGTGGAGGGCTGTGATATCCTGTGACCTGCCAATTAAGCCATACCATGTGCTGCCATGTTGGAGGGGGATTTTTGGGTTAAGTTTGTTTTGCTTTGTAGTTGTTGGTATTTGTTGTCCATTTGGTTTTCCCTTTGTGTAAATTGGTTTGGCCAAGCCACTATATATGTTTCTTTGTGTCTCATTCAGTTGGGTCAGGTTGTTCAGTTCATATTCTGTTTTTTGTATGCTGTTTTGAGTATAGTTATATCTTTTTTTTTTACCTCTTTTATAGGCCTAGTTGTTAATTTTTTGGTTTCTATTGCTTAGTATTTTTGGGGGTAAATAAAAAAAACCCTTTTTCAACAAGAAACTCCTGTTTTCCTCATTGCCAGACTGTTTGGTCCGTGACAGGAGGCTATACCCGTGCTGCTGTGCGGAGCGCGAGATGCAGATCTCACACGCCAGTGTGCATTGGCTCGTTTTTTTCAATACTCGAAGATGACAGGCTTCTTATGCGTGATACTAATCAGTACGGCACGTCCGACTACGTCTCCGTTCCCTCCTTCAGGGAATGAGCGTTACATACGTAACCAAGTTTTTCCAAAACACATTGTTGTCAAAACACATACACACACAAAGACAGTTTTTGAACAGCACTTTATTTGAATGTTTTATTTTACATGAACAAACATTGACTGAGTGCACCTGAATGCAAGAAAAGTTCACCCCAAAATAAAAATTATTATCTTTTTTTGTTCTTCCAAACACAGTTGTGTTGTCAAGGCTGTGCAGTAGAGAGATTTTATAGTGGCTAAGGGTGTTTAAATCCATCTACTCCATTTCATGGTAACACTTTAGAATAACGGTCCATGTAAAAAATTGCTGTAAAAAAACGGCCAAATTTTACAGTTACATGCTGTTTTCCATTAAAACAGCAATATACCATAGAAAAAAATGCATTCTGGGAGATATTTGTCTTTTTCGAGAAAGTAGCCTACAGGAATATACTGTGAATTAACAGCGCTCAAAGTTGACACTCAGAAGCTGTTTTCCAAATCACACCCTATACCCTCATTCACTATTCCCTACATTAGTTCACTAATATAGTCCACTTGACTGAGTGAACAATTTCATAGTTAATTCAGTTAATTTTCTAAGTTAATTCAGACACTGATTAACACCTGCTGTTAACAAGCAGAATCACTGAAGGAAAGAGGAGCAAGAAGAACAGAAAAAAAAGATTAAATCATCTGAAGATAAAATACATTAAATCTCTGAAGATCTAAGCAGAGGAGGATACAGCATTACCAGCTTCACTTATTACTAACCAGTTTGACTTTATTTCTGTCAGACGTCTACATAAGGTCTTATTAATAGGTGACAGAGGTTTAGATGTCATTTTATTTTCATTTGATGTTACCATGATGGTGATCAGTGATTGCTTTAGTTGGGCTCTTGACCCTTGACTTTTGAACAATATTTTTTTTCTTTGGCTGCGTTAGAAATCTGAAAGCTGAAAGAAATCAGGATCAGATCACAGTGGTTGTTTATTAATCGTCACGAACATCATTTAGTGGTCCGACTCACTGATCTCATTTATTGTCAAATGTATTTATTTGGATGATGTTTTATTATTATTGTGTCACTGCGATTTGACATCCAGAAAATATGAAGGATTTTAAAAAGTTTATTCTAAGAACATTTTGAACTTATCAGTCACACACACAGAGACATCAAGAATCGACGTATGAATCTCAACAATGGAGACAATCATAAGTTTCATGTTGCAATGCAAGTTGGGTACCAGCATATTACAAAACAATCGTCCATGACTCCCAGAATCTATTGCAGCATGAATCAATTATGCAGATGAATTGTCTGGTTATTTTCTTTAATTTTTACTTTTTGATGTTGGTTTTGTGTTGATTTTTAGTAGCGTATTTTGTGATCTTCAGATTTGATGTTATCTTTTTTGTTGATTGTCACCATTGTTGAGATTCATTGATTACATCATCAGCAACACCTGATCTCATTTTTGTTGGCTTTGTTTCTGCCAAAGCCAAAGAAAAACTAATGTTAAAGTCAAGGGTCAAGAGCCGAACTAAACACTGATCACCATAATGGTAACATCAAATGAAACAGTTAATTAATCACTGAATTATATCATTAACTTCAACACTGCTTCAGTGTTACTCCTACACTATGTAGTGTGGGCATACAAGTGTCTATTTAAAACTGAAGATTTTGCAGAGGGGTTAAAAGGGTTAAAAGTGTTAAATAAATAAAAAAAAAACAGAGTGAAGCATAATTTAACACTAATCAACTGTAAATTAATTTACGGCATAAAACTGTAGAAAAACAGCAATTTATTGGCAACCCAGCTGCCAGTAGATTACCGTAAAATCAAGGAAAAGCAGTAATATACTGTAAAATGTAACAGTCAGATTTATTAAACAAAAGAAGTTAATTTCACTGAAATATTAGTAAAAGTTCATAGAAAAAAGTTATGTGAAGTCAATAACTGATAAGGAGAGTAAATATTAAACTGAAATGTTTTATGTGTTTTTGCAAAAGATGATATGAGAGATCTGTTAGTTTAATTAATTCGTTTTGTGGGTCACCATTGTGCTGGAGAGTAGAGCCTGTGCTCCAGTCAAAGATGAACAGAGAAACACTGATGTCATGCTGCCTGTTGCTTTATTTAAAAGCAGAAACTGTGTAGTTGCTGATGCAGTGACAACCTCCTTGCTAAGTACTTTAGCACATGCATGCGTGCTATCGTTCGCTACATACGAACTGCAAAGATTTTAGTTAAAGTCATGTTTTTAATGAATTCACTATTACACATTAGGTGTTTGTAATTTTATATTAAGAGATATTAATTTTCAGTGGACCCAAATGAAGTAAGATCACAGTACTATCAGTATAAATACTAGTTTTTGAACTCAAACTGTTTGAAGCAGTCGGTTTCCCAAATGATACGAGTTACCTTCCATGGTATTTTTACGGTAACATACTGTAAAAATGGAGAGCTGTAAAATAATGGTAAAGGGCTGTGAATTAACAGTACATTGCTGGCAACCACAGCTGCCAGTAGATTACCGTTATTTTACAGTGACTTTTACCGATTTTTTACAGTGTATGCAGAAAGTAATACAATACTAATGAGTATTATTACATTAACACTTCAGCTACAACGATTAACTAATATAGCAACTAATCAGTAAGTAATATCAAATTTAGGAAATAGTTCCTTATTAGGTAACCAACAATTACTTTAATGAGATTAGCCTCATTAATAACTGTTAACTAACTAACAAATTATAAAGAACATTATCGTGTGTCTGAGACGTAATCAGTCATCATTTTTACTCTGAATATATAGTCATAAGATGCATCAGTAATTCCTCAAGTGTTACCTAGTCACTATCAGTGATGGGCAGTAACGCGTTAGAAGTAACGCGTTACTGTAATCTGATTACTTTTTTCAAGTAACGAGTAAAGTAAGGGATTACAATTGCAAAAGCAGTAATTAGATTACTGTTACTTTCCTGTAAGCAGGCTGCGTTACTGCGTTACACTGCGAGACTGTCTCGCGACATGAGCCGTGACTCGTGAGTGACAAATGACATGAGCGCCGCGAAGTCAGTGGTAAACACTATGGCAAGCGATCGCGTTCAAAAGTCTTTAAACGAAACGCGTGAATTTTGACGCGTCAACACGCACCGTTTGTCCGTGTTCATACGTCATGTTTATTCATGAATGATGTCGTAATGGTAAACTGGTATGAACGTGCAAACACATTATATTTGTTCATGAGGGATAATGCATTGGTACGTTGTGAGTGATGTCAGTCTTATGATTTGTCATGCCTTTTTAAGTTGTTCGTTTAACATTATTTCCCAAGGTAGAAAAGACAACAGCTCTTAGAATGGGTCTTTTATTTTAGCAAACTGCCAAAAAACCTTTTCAGACTGTGTGCAGCTGAACCAAGAAAAGCTTAAGATTGCATGGAGCTCATAAGCATGAATGGCAGAAGAAAAAGACTGCAATTAAAAAACAAAACAAGAGAAAATTATTTTAATGCAAGCAATAAAAAACTGCACACATCAGCTGTGGAATAAAAGAAAAGAAATGCATGATCAACTAGATTAAGGCAAACTCCTGTCTTAATTTAAACCCTGTCCAGCACCCCCAAAGGTTTCACAAAGTTATTCTTGCCACTGTAACTTATGGCTTCCTAAAGACAGGTTTATGGGTAAATAAATGAATAATAATTAAAAAAATATACCAGGGCTCAACATTTAAGCCTTTGCATTTGTCCTTCGGTCGGTCATTCACTTGTCTGAGTAAAAACATTTGTTAGAACAGGAATTTTTTTAGATTTTTTGTGTGTGTGTTGTAAATATAATTTATTCCGAATCAGTATTCTCATCAGTTCAGTCAGCTTTAACATATATAAATCGGCATATTTATGATATTTTAACCTTTATAAAGGGCATTTTTTCTCTAATCGTTTGCTTCATCTTTCATTTAAAATTCTTAAATTTGATCAATAAATTACAATAGAATAATAACATGCTAAAGGGCTGTTACCAATCAAATAAACTGCATTAAATAATGTAATGAGATTATTTAAAATATTTTTTGAATATACAAATAAGAAATATTATTTGTGCATAGAAATAATATTTATAAACCGCCAGTAGGAGGCGGCAGGCGACCATCTTAATGAGTGAGTCATTGATGCAATGTGCATAAAGTTAAAATACTGAAACTAATAAAACAAGTTTTAAAAAAGAATGTTTAATTTGATTAAATTTTAGATGATGGAATATGCAGAAAGAATAGAATTAAGCAGAAAGGTATATGGCTTTACATAGCTTATTCATTTCGTGCATCATGTTTTTGAAAAGTAACTAGTAAAGTAACTAGTAAAGTAACTAATTACTTTTGAAAATAAGTAATCAGTAAAGTAACTGGATTACTTTCTTGGAGAAGTAATCAGTAATCAGTAACTAATTACTTTTTCCAAGTAACTTGACCAACACTGGTCACTATGCAGGCACTACTATTGATCTAGACCATTATTTTAAAATGGAAAACAACTTTTTGACTTTAAAATAATGGTCCAGATTACTAGTAGTCACTGAAAGTAATTAGTGATGCATTTTATGACCATGTTCTGAGTAAACAAAAAGACAATCTTAAAAAACTACTAGTGATCTGGACTAGGTAACACTTGAGTAACACTTGAGTTGATAGTGATGCATTTTATTACCATGTTCTGAGTAAAAAAAAAGACGATCTTAAAAAACTACTAGTGATCTGGACCAATATTTAAAGTGAAAAATATGTTTTTAGTGATTTTATAACCATATTGAGAGTAAAAACAGACAACTGCTAACATCTCAGACACTATAATGTTGTGATTAGTAATTAATTAGTAATTAATTAGTAATTCTTTCTAATTTGTCACAATTACATATTAGTTCTTAATGATGCCAATCTCATTAAGTAATTATTAATTACCTAATAAGGGACTATCTTAATCCTAAATTCGATATTACTTACTGATCAGTTAGGGCACTTTCACACTGGCAGTTTAGTGCGGACCAGGGCACGGTTCGCATGAAAAATCGCTAATGTGAACGCTGTCATCGGACCCGGGTGCGCACTAGAGTACCGAACCCGAGACTACCTGGAGGAGGTGGTCTGAGCTCGGTTGCTCCCGAACCGTGGCGCGGTTCGCGTTAATGTGCAAGCAACACGGACTCAGGTGCGCGCTTGTTCAGGAAGTATAGTATCCCGCGCATGCGTATCACTGTCGATATCATTGTTTCACACACGACAACCATGTGTGGCAGGGGAACGTTGTGGGACACTGATGACGTAAGATCACTGCACACGCACCTGGGTTCGATACAACTAATTGAGTGTGAAACCAGACCAACGCTGCGGGGGGCGCCGGGAACTAGCGCACTCGGGTTCGGACCGCAGCAAACGAACCCAGTGGAAAAACGCCCATAAGCTTGTTTCTATATTAGTTAATAGTAGTAGCTGAAGTGTTAATGTAGTACTATTCATTAACCCTGCATTACTTTCTGCAGTTACTTATTAATGACGGACTATTATTCTAAAGTGTTACCCATTTCATACCTAAAATACCCCTTAATCATGGTGAAATCATTATAACGTGCAACCTCTTGTGACTTATTGTCTCATTATGTTCTCAATAATAAATTAACAATATCCATTAAATAAAGCTTCTAAATATTTCAGATATTCTTAAAAAAAGTGAAAACACATAAAGCATAAGGTATTTTAACTTGATAAAATATTCACTCAGATATTCCCACTTGTTTCTTGAAAAACATTCTCATAACTTGCTGGCGTACTGTTGTCAGATTTAGTCCATAAATAAGTGGATTTAAAATAGGTGGTACAAGTAAGAATTCCAGGGCCATGAAATTGCGCACACCTTGAGGCACATTCTTTGAGCCATAACGACTGTACAGCACATCAAACAGAAAAGCAACAGTCACATTGATCAATGAAACCAGATGTGGCACACATGTTTGCATGAACTTGTGCCTGCCCTCTATTGACTTTATGCACTTTCTAATCAGGTGAATGTATGAGAAAAATATGAATACTGCATGTCCAACATTTGTAAGAATAACAATGTACCCAAACACATTATTTACAGTTGTAGAAAAACAAGAAAGTTTTGCAACTGCCCAAATCTCACAGAATAACTTTTCAATAGTAGAGCCACACAAGGTGAGTCTAGATGTTAAAATAATTACAATAGACATGCAAAAAAATGGAGCCAGCCAGCAGTAAAGGATACATTTAAAAACCATCTGATTGGTCATTATTGAATGATACTCAAGTGGTCTACATATTGCCAAATACCTGTCATATGCCATCACTGTTAATGTTGAAAAGTCACACGCAACAGATGAATAAATTACAAATATTTGAATCAGACATCCAGTATAAGAAATCACATGATCATGTGCTAATAAATCATACATGAATTTAGGATAGAATCCAGAAGTGCCAAAAAGTCCATTTACGCAGAGATTACATAAAAACACATACATCGGCTCATGAAGCTTCTTATGTAGTATGATGGTGAAAATTACAGTTAAATTACAAAACACCATAAGGGGATAAAACAGTGCAGTGAAAGAAAAAAAGACAAATCTGTTTTCCATTGTTACATTCAGACCAGAGAGTGTAAATACTAAGACACTGGACTCATTCTCCAGTGGTGGCTGCATCTGGAAGGATATGCAGTTATTATGTAGATTTTATTTATATTATATTTAAGTCATTTATAAGCTAATTAGACAGAAAGTTATTTTTATGAATTTAAGACAATTTGAATTGTCTTTAGCTAGGCTGTCTGTAGATGGAAAAAAGGGTCAAATATTACATTTTCTAACAGTAGCACATTGCCAGTTTAGTGACAAGACCTTACCATCTCCTCTGTTGTCATGTTTCCCATTGTACTACCTAAAAGTTTGATTTGGTTTGCTATTTATGGACACTGGTCTCATGCCAATTGCCTTGACCACAAACATTAAAAGCAGTGTTAACAAGCTCTCTAAATTCTTTTTGACCCTTAATTTGAAATAACTGCCAATCTACACTGTAAAAATGAATGCGCTATATCTACTCAATAAAATTGTGGCAACAGATTACAAGCAATATTATTAATCAATTTAACAAATTAGAATCGAGTAATAATTAATCAAATTAATTCCTTAAAAGTTAACCATTTAAAATGAGTAAAATTTACAACAATTTTTTTTAAACAAAAATATCTGAATAACAGACAGACGTCAAAGATGCATTAAGAACTCTTTAATTTTTATTGCCAACATTGAAGACACCTGATGTTAACAAGCAGAATCACTGAAGGAGAAAACCGTAATTTTAAGTCACCATTCTGGTAATCCATGTGTGTTTTAGTTGGGCTCTTGACCTTTTAATCATTAACTTTAGATTTTGTTTGGCTGCTGTACCTGAGTTATAACAGCCAGATGAACAACTAGACAAGGTGATCTGATGGTGTTGTTTGTGTTTTAACATAATCATTATTTCACAATCATTTGACCTGAATCTCTGAACTCATATAAAGCCTCACACATAGCGTCTGCTGTCTGATGTCTGTCATGCACCTGTTGACGATGCTGGTAGGACTACTGCTGGCAGTGGTTTCCATCGGGAGAGCAGTGGAGGTTGAGGTCGGTGATGTAGCCGTAGTGCAGAACATTGATATGGGAAGCTGCTCGCTACGTCCGCGCATCCTAGTTTGGTGGCTATTTGATTCCATATGTGATTTGACCCCATTCACCCCCACCCAGGTTATATTAATCGTCTTCTTGCAGACGTGGCAATAAGCCTCTCGGCTGTTGCCAACAACTGGCATAAGCCAGTCTTTAAATCTAGAATCCTCCAGCCAGAGCTCCGAAAACTTGCATTTCCCCATAATGTCTCATAAATGACTGAAATTGAAGCGAACTCACAAACAGGTTTGGCAGCAAGCCAGCCGGGTACCCAGTTTGTTTCAGCGCGCGAACGAACACCACGTCACATGATATCGCTCAGGTCCTACTCGCAACATATAAACAAATCCACGCGAATTTTAGAAGAAAGGCCTGCACTTAACACAAATTTAAACTCATAGGCCTAACTGGATGGGGGTTCAAAAATGTAATACCTCGTCAGATGACATTTATTACTTTTTAATACTTTTTAATGCCCTTAATTTTGACTATTTTCATTTACTACCTTTTACTACCTTTTACTACCTTTTACACCTTGTTTATCAAAATCAGAAGAATCAGAATGTTGTGTTTTCATGTTTTATGTGGACTTTCATATGGGGACATAATTATTTTTATACTGTACAAACACCAACCCTTACACCAACCCTACCCCTAAACCTACCCATCACAGAAAACTTTCTGCATTTTTACATTTAAAAAAAAAAAAAAAAACTTAATTTTGTATGATTTGCAAGCTGTTTTCCTCATGGGGACCAAAACATTTGTTTCCACAATGTAGGGATTAGGGAATACCTGAACCACACACACACACACAGATCTCTAAATGGGAACATTGCATAGACTTTTTTGTTTTTATATACAGCCTTAAACGCATCCCACGGGTCTTTAGTGGCCCGGGACATCATTCACTACCCTCCTCCTCATTCATTAGGGCCCAAGCCCTGAAAGGGCGAAGGCCCTATTGTTTTCGTTAGGATTATTTGTTATTAGGGCCCAAGCCCTGAAAGGGCGAAGGCCCTATTGTTTTCGTAAGGATTATTTATTATTATTATTAGGGCCCAAGCCCTGAAAGGGCGAAGGCCCTATTGTTTTCGTTAGGATTATTTATTAGGGCCAAAGCCCTGAAAGGGAGAAGGACTCCCAGAAAGGGTGACTTTCGGGCACTTTTGGGGCCCTTAACATGCTCAAAAACTCTTGAAACTTTGCACACAGGTCAGAACCCGCGGCCATCAGGGCCGGGCTGAAGCTGGTACCCGGGCATGGCAGGGGGGCTCGACAGCGCCCCCTGGAACAGCATCCGAACACTTGTCCATAAATTAAACACGCTTGCATGTAATAATATGAAACTCAGTACACATATAGATCTCATCGGGCCACAACTTTCGTGCTCTAAGTTTTACGCCAGCCCAACAGGAAGTCGGCTATTAAGGGTTGTTTGGAAACGCATGGTCTGGTATTTGAAACACTTCTCCTAGGGAATTCACCCGATTACCACCAAACTCGGTGTGCATGAAGTCAAGGCATTGAGGATGAAAAATTGCCAGGGGATTTTTGATATCTCGAACGGTTTGGCCGTGGTGAGGAAACGAATTTATGGTGAATAATGGAAACAGGAAGTATGTTATAACTTCTGCATACATTAACTGATCTTGATTAAACTTCAGCAGTGTGTTCGTTGGAAGAGGCCGATCACATGGATGTGACTATTGTGAGTCAAAGTTATAGCGCCACCAACTGGCAGCAGGAAGTGTGTCACTTTCAAAATGCTTTGAAACCACCCTCTTATTTGTACCCGATTTGGTTCAAACTTTATGTGTATAATGTAAACGCACGGCAGATGTAGACCTGTGAAAGGATTTTTGATATCTTTAATATTGTTGCCATGGCAATGCATCGAACTTTAATATTCTTTTTTTATGCTTTTGAGACTCTTAGCATGCTTGAAATTGCATGAAACTCGATAGACACATTGCATTTATTACCTAGTAGACGTGCAAAGTTTCAGAAACGGGCGTGGTGAGGGGCTCAGTAGCGCCACCTTAAGTCAAAAATGGGGGCTTAGTTTTACCTAGAATCACAAAACTTGGTACGTATATTGGTCTCATCGAGCCGGACAACTTTCTAATTTACAGTCATTAGGGACTGTTCGTTTTTTATTTAAGGGGGCACCGGAGGAGTTTTGAGATCTGTAGTCAAAAAATACATGAGCCTCCCTTCGCCAGCAATACATTTTTCTATGACCCTCCAAAATGATTGTGAAAAAAGGCATGACCCTCCCCGATAATTTATTGATTACTTCTGGTTTGCGTTTGGCAAAGATGTTCAGATAGCCATTGTTTTTTTTTATAACCATAAACTCCTGCTTTCTCATCTTACTAGGGCTGTAATGATAGACCAAACCTACGATTCGGTTCGTATCACGATTTTTGATTTTAGATTTGAAAAAAAATCTTGTTTTCGGTGCTGATGCCGGTGTGATGCATTCAACATGTGGGTGGCGCTGCCAATAAAGCATCTAAGCTGTCACAAAGAACCGGCAAAAGTAATTATTATGAATATGTCAAATATAGCAAGGAGACATTTTAATTAAACAAGTGTTTTCTGTGTCGACCGCTGTCGATGCTGACTCGCGATCTTCGCAGAACGCGCCAGAGAGAAATGCACATTAGCTACATACGGATTACATAAGCAGAGATCAGTCTGTTTTCTCTCATTTTCTATTGTTCTGTTTAAAAGTAGACATTCAAGCTTTCTATATATTTATCAGGTCTGTGAGGCAAGTAGGCTACCTTACGCTGAGTTTCGGTTCATTTATGAGACAAGTCTAGTTCACTCGCCGGCGCCTCCGTGTCATGATTATCTATTTTATACTATATTTACTTCTTAGTTATTGAATCCAGGCAATTTGTTGATGAAACATTGATTAAAATTAAGATACAATTAATAAAAAAACGAAATTCACTTTAAAGAAAGTCTTTGTGCTTTCTGTTTGAGGTCTCTGTGAAAGTTTTAAAGTCGCTCTCAGAACGGTCATGTCTGTAATGGAGAACAACCATAACATTGTTTGTTTTTTTTTTTCTCATAAATGCGAACACGAAAAATAAAATAAAAAGAATATTTTATGTTCTGTGGAGGCCAGCCCTTCTTCATCCGGTGGGTAGGCTATATTAGCCTACTTTTGGTTTGCGCAGTGCAATTCATAGAATTACTAAAAAATATTTTGCCACCTAAAAGTTAAAGATTTTTTGTGTCACGTCATGTGTATTTCCCTCATATTAAATATAAAACGCATGTGTAGACTGATATTTTTCTAATGTCTTGACTCCTTTATTAAGGGAGTATGATATAAACAGACGTTTCAATATATTGGTATTAACCCTTGTGTGGTGTTCATATTTTTGTTACTCAGCCAGTGTTCGTGGGTCTGGTGGACCTGCTGCATTTTTGGGTTTTTAATTCAACACAATCAAAAATGTTATGTTAAAATACTCAACAGATGTTTACTTCATCCCAATTACAAGCAATATAAACAGCATATATGGTTAATATTTTCTCTTTACCTTTGTTAGATCACATTTAAGAATTGCAACCTCGTGTGGGAATGGCAGGAGTAGAAACACAAAACTCACTCTTGCAATCTTTCACACTTACACACAATCTCTCTCACACGCACGCACACACACACTCATGCACACACATACACACACACACACCCACAACACACACACAGACACACACAAAACACACACCCACACCCACACACACACACACACACACACACACTCACTTGGATATGTGGTGTACGGTCACTCTCCATAGGCATAATGGTTTTTCTAATGTACAAACTGTATAATCTATCCCCCTACACTAACCCTACCCCTAAACCTACCAATCACAGAAAACTTTTGGCATTTTTTGAATTTCAAAAAACACCTTTTAGTATGTTTTAGTATGAGGACACAGATGTTGTCATAAACCATGTTTACGTTGTAATACCCATGTCATTATACACATTTGTGTCCTCATAAACCATATACAAGAACATACACACACTAACAGCAGGCCCTGACAGGAGGAGGACAGAGTAAAGGTACACAGGACCTACAATTTCTACACTTTTATTAGCCCCGGGTCCAGTGGACCCGAACATCCTGTGTGTAATATAAATGTGTAGGGGGGGTATACAGTGTGTTTTCATTGAAAATGTGTTCTGATATATATTCCTCACAGAAAATGAGCCAAGGTCAATGAGTCTCAGTTTGAAAAAATAATTAATTGTATCATTTTTCTTTTGATAAAAAATGAAAACGGGTCCAACAGACCCGAACCATAGACTGTAAAAAATATGGACAAAGCGTCTGTGACGTCACCCATAGACTTTCTGAAGAGCGGGTTATCTCTGTGTATATTTTAGGCAACGAAATATGTTATAAAACACCATACTAACTCTTTTCGTTTTCATTTAAAGAAATCTTAAACATTATAGCCACACAAATGTGGTTCAGGCAACGCGTATTGATTATATTCACTGCACATAACGTTTGCCTATTTATAAAAAAATATATATATATATAAAACACAAACCTGCCTCTTTTCGTTTTAAATATAATATAAAAATATTAAACAATATTAAATGGTCCAGGCAATATGTGCGTTTGTACTAAACAACAGATGTTGCAGTAAACAACATTACAGATCATATTCGTTGTATTAAAATTTAAAATGACAAAACTCAACCCAGTCTCTTTTTGTTAAATTTCACTTTTATCAATATTAGCCATTATAAAAGTAAAAGGTAAAGTTACAAGAAGCTATACAAATAAAGCAAACAATTCAGTCAAACATACAAAGTCAGCGCTCTAGTCTAACCATACAATGGTCAAGTTAAATAGCTTATAAAGTTATGAAACTTCCCCTCAGCCAAAACGATTGGCCAGGGAACAAATTATAGATTCACGAAACCAAAAATCGCCCGTTAGATATACACAAGACGAATTATATCTCATGTTTAACCACTACAGAGACGCCAGAGACAGCGGCAAACCTCATAACGACTAGCCGAGGAAAGGCTGTTCCAGGCGGGGTACATGAACGCCGAGCGCCCGGTTATCGCGGGATCTCACAACTGGATACAATTTTCATAAATCTTTATAAATAAACCACAGATTTGAGCTTTAAACAACTACATTCTCGGCTGAAAAACTCTTAAAACTACATTTCATGATACAGATACAGTAGTATTATATGTCAACTGTATAAAAAATGGCGCTTCTTATGTTGTCATTCTCCGTGGCGCTGCCTTGTCAGCTGTCAATCAAGCTGTCAATCAAAGTTAACCATGCCCTTATTGTCATACATTTTATATCTAAATACAATCTAAACTAACGAGTTAGAAAAAAATTCACAGCCCTCATGGTTGTCAGGCACTCGGAACCTATCGAAAAATACAATAAAAGTCCATGGGACCAACCTGTAAAAACATGAATTTATGCTGTGAAAACTGACATTTTAACATGGGGGCTATGGACATTTGCTCCCTTTTGGGACCTTCCTCCAGCGGATTTTCGATGTATTGCAGTTTTTCGCACTTCCGGGTAGGCTTCATTTTTCAGATCAGAATGTTGCCGCTTGACCCGAACACCATACAAGGGTTAAATGCATTTTCTGAGAATTTATATTTCAAGTTTTGACTGCAAATGTCACGTCCATAACGCTGGAATTTATCCTCAACTTTTTTTGGTGTAGGTCTACGTATTTTTTATGTTAACTTCAAATAATACTAATAGTAATTTAAAGATGTGGTAGCCCTACATCTTACACATCACACTCCACTGTTATGGTGGTAATTTTAGTAGATTTACTCACTAACATTATTGTGAAAACAAAATAAGAATGGAAACTAAAATATGATAGTATCGTGCAACAGCGCACATTCTATCAGCTGCAGTTCTGGCACCTCAGTCCCAATACTGTAAAACTCGATGTACATTCACATCACATGTTAATGCAGCGGTAGAGTTACACTCACATGACACTGCACTTATTCGCAATCATAAAAGTTCATTATTTGCTCGTGCTTTAAAGCTTTGCCGGGTAAACATTTCATTGGCGTTCTGTTCTGATATGATGCACTTTTTCTGAGCGCGTGAAGTGCGCGCGCACTGTCAAACAGCGCCAAACTGGATTTTTGCTGGGTAAGACGCATCTGATAGCGATGGGGGGCCGAGATCGCGAGAGCTACATGGAGCTACATGTAAAAATATGCACCAAACAATCCACTTTGAAATGTTGCTGTTTTCACAAAAGTTGGGTGACCCTCCCCCTAGACTAAAAAAAGTTGGATGACCCTCCCCTCAACAAAGAATAAAAAGACATGACCCTCCCCTATTTTCCTCCGATGGCCCCTTCCATAAATACCGAACGGTCCCTAACAGCATTTATCAAATGCTTAATTACATGACCATTATCAGGCAGTAGAGGGCGCTCATTGATTGGCAAAGTCTTTTTTAGTTAACCCCCTGAGGTCGGCTATCGCGCCAGCGCGATAGGCTCGTTTTTTTCCTTATCAGTGAAAACAAATAAATAAAATAAAATATTACTTTTTATCTAATATGCTTGTGTTATACATCAATCGATCCTGTTAAATGTGTATTATTTTTGTGTATACTCACAATAAAAACAAAGTGTTGTGCTTTTTGCCAAATAAAGAAAAATAAACACGAAGTGAGTTCTGCTTTCTCTCTGTCCGTGTAGTCCATTCTGAAACGCGTCCGAAAATGAACTGTAACTCAGCGAATACTCAGTCAAACAGACATACAGACACACAGGCATTAAGCTTGAATTCTCTTCTTTTAAATGAAGTAATTTATATAAAAAACAAATATTCTCATCTTGTGAAATCTGCATTAAAAGAGAGCGATTCCAGTCGAGCTAATTAGAGCTCATTCAGATGTAATGTGACTCCGCCCACGGAGAGCGCGCCCTATTCAAACGCAAATGTCTGAGGCAATCCACGCAAACTGTGAACGCCCACATCAGCTCGAGAAAACACATCAGATCATTGTACTTGTTTACACAGTCTCGCAGCGCTGTGAGGAATAATACTATAATGGAAAATTTACCTCAGAAGTACGAGGAGCAACAGATCCGAGGCTATGGAATAATGTAGTAAGTTTTTTTTTCATTCTCAAGTGCGGCGCGTATCTGTGCATGAATGAATGAATGAACGGCAGAGATGCCGCTGTTTACCACAACTGGCAAAAGACGGTTTAAATTTGAATCGTTTCTGTCTGTGAATGTTTCGCTTTTAGCAAACTGTATTGCTATAGGCTACTGAGTAAAAATCGAGTGAAATATGTTGAAATAAAATATATTTGTATAAGCAACATATTAAACTGCAAATTAACATTTATATTTCTTATAATAAAAACAAAAGTTACTATGTTACAGACATATGAAAGACAACATTTCATTGATTAGTTTTGGATAGATTATACATTTTTACTGTAAAATATCTGCCACCTCAAATAAGCTTTTGTTTGCCAATTTTTGCTCATATGTTAAATATAGTATGTTTTGTCAAAAATAATCAAATAATATGTTATAGTGTTTATTCCAATGTAGCTTAGGCTATATTCAAGTAATGAATCCTTAACTTTGAAATATGTATGATAAAATGTATACTTTAGTTTTTACAAAGAAAGATTACACTTGAATTGTTGTTGTAATTGTAACCTTTTTAATAATAAAAAAAAATACAAGGTAGATGTAAACAATCTAATAAAAGGTAAATATAAGCCTTTTCTTTAAAATCATTTTTTATTGTGTTTTATTAGTGACAAATTTGGGGAGAGGATAAATATTCCAAAACTTAAAATACAGTATGAGAATTAACTGCACAATTACTAGACATGTTTTCCTTTTGATATTATAGGCCAATTTGCAAGCACAATTTGTGGAAAAATAAAAAAAACATGAGATGCTTCCAACTGTTGCTCTTGCATTCTTTCTTGTGACACACCTGAATGAATGGCTCATTAAGTATGCGGGCCCCATTGTCTCCAGGTGCGAACCACTAAATATGCATGATCGTTGACGCCCACTCCGCATATTGCCTTTCCAGACAGAAAGTGTTTTGCAAAATTTAAATCAATGCATTGTGTTCTGTGAATGATTAGGCAGGATGATTTTCACATAATTTTGAAGAAAAAACACTAGGCGATGACATCCATTAGTCAAAAGTCTTATTGACACATATTTAGAATGTGTTTTATGGCCTTATTTCAGAAACTTTAGTTTTTAGTTTTTTCAATAACCATGCATAAACATTATTCTCTCAAAAATACAAACATGTACATGCATGGTGCTCACATATGATGGTAGCCCTGTTTGTGCTATATAGAGTGAATTTACACCTTTGCCATTAATATGTTTATAAGCAACTGAAAAAAGCAAAAATGTCAGGGCATGTCAGAACATCTCAAGGACCCCAAAAACACCTTAGACCCCAGAGGGTTAATTAAATATTTGTGCAGCCTGTTTTCTTTTTCTTTTTTTTTACTTTTGAAAACAAGAACTATAATTAAATATAGATTATTGCAAAGATCGCTTTCAAAACCTTTTTTTTTCTTTAGCAGATCTCAAAATGAATAGTTATATTACATTTGACATTGAAAAAAATGTTTTTAGTGTTTCTTTTTTAAAATATTGTATCAAACATAAAAGATGGTCATTCACAATGTTTTAGTGTTGCCTTACCATTTTCCTTGAAGGCCCCCAACATTGCGATCAGGTCTTAGCAAATTACCAGTCATTTTAAGAGTTGAATCAGGGCCCTGTACCATGAAGCCGGTTTAGCTGGCTAACCAGGTAAGTTTCAGTTTAGTTTGCACCAATCCTGTACCATGAAAGTGGCTTGCTAGCTGCATTCATTGCCATACCTGCTCCGGGGCAGGTTATGTTCTAAATTAGAGATCGCAAACTGAAATTGGACCAATCAGATGCGAGAAGATGAGAGAATGACACATGTCTGACAAAACAAGTCACTTTGTTCATCTGCCATCATGGTACAGGCCCCTGCTCTGTTACCACTTTTATTTTCAAACAGAAATTACAAGCATATGTTAAAAACATATCACCTCACAAAGGTTTATCCTCATGCACAGAATCACAATGTGCTTAATCAATATTTATTTGCAGATACTTCTTGACAATTTTACAGTGCTGAATCCATCACCTGATAACTGTAACATAAGTGTAATCAATTGTAAGACTACATAAAATTATATTATATAAATGTCTTTCTAGAATGAAAAAATTTCTCTAAGATTTTTTTTTGTCAGAAGATGCCCACAAGCCCGCTATGATCGAGACTTACAGTTGAAGGAAGTTATAACGCGTGTTCTCCAACACAACAGTGATGCTATTAGGACAGATTTAGGTTGTAATGAAGTTTTAAAATAAAAAAGTTTAAAATAAAAAATTCAGCACTTTACTGTTAGCCAGACAAGCAATACACAAAATTGATGCTGTACATGAAATTAAAATACAATTATAATGTGTGGTACTTAAATTCCATTTAATTTATGTTCTTATCGTGGAATACAATTCAATTCAGTTCAGAAAGTTGTTGAAGAAAAAAGATTTCCAGTTCAGAAAAAAAAAAAAATTGTAGAAGAATGGAAGAAATCGATGCCTTGTTCAGTTAAAAACAGATCCGGATACTCCAACTGTTTGGTAGTCAGTTTACAGAGAATCCGCTTTCTAACAGGTCGCCTTTGCAGGAACAGTTGAAACAAAGATGAAAGTCACAGTCTGGCTTGGCTCGCCATCATTACTTGCAGTTTGTACATCCTCTCCTCGTACACTACAGAAGAGTTGTTCAGTATCACTGAACTGAAGTTTAAAACCTTATCTACACAAAAGATCATAAAGGAATTGCATCAATCTATCAGTGTAAATCATAACAATAAAGACTGGCAAACACTGGGAACCATAGCATCATGCTACGTCATTCCAATTGACTCAAAGTGGTGGAGTGGTCACTTGTAAAGTCACCACTACTCCATCTTTCATATAAACATTCATATCTTGTTAACAATCACTGATAAATGGTTTATATCTATTGTTTTATCCATTCGCCCATTAGTCTTTTGCTGGTATTAAACAAACAACTAAATCAAGTTAAATAAAATGAGACAGTTCACCAAAACCACTGTTGTTTTTTTTGCCAATCGCTTTAGATACTCAATCAGGTAAGTATTACTTCTATCTCTTTAAGCCTTAAGGGTTTTAAAATCAACTTATTATAATTGAATATAGCACTTGTTAATCTTTATAATCTTCCCGCTTATACTCTCGCTTCTGCTGTTATTTTATGCCATTGTACAAGAGTGATTCTCTTAAAGGGGAAACGTCAATACAATCTCTATAGGTATCCTTAATTTTTATTTGAATTTCCCTATAAACTCTCATTGAAATGTATACATTTTAAACTTAAGAACTATGAAATGTTAATTATCTTTTATAATATTAATTATTGCATTTGTGTTTTAATTTTGAAACCATATTTTATAATGTGTTACAAAGGGCTCGAAAATAAATAAATAATGGTTTTAGTTAAAATGACAGAAACCATTTTGAATTATCACAACCTAACTGGTCAGGATTAACTAGTAGCAAAGAGGCTTGGTTTACAACCCATATTTCCATGGAAACATTCATTTTGTTATAGCTCTTCTGTACACACCACCTGCTCAGTGATGTAGATTGCACTTCTTTGTCAGATATACTTTTTATCTGTTGTGTGTGCACACTTGTGAACAAGCCTTTGTTGGACTGTTATGCAGAGATGTCACAGATTATGTACATACCCCAATCAACTGCGCCACCCATTCGCCTTCCACTCATCTGTGTCTTCTCTGACACCTTCCCTTGGTCTTTCAAAACCTGTTAAAGGTTTCCACATTTAGCAGATCACCACCTAAGAACAGATGAAATTATTAATAATAATAATAATACTAATAATATTATACAGGTAAACAAAAGGTCTTCAATAGTACTCATATCTATACATAAAGGCATAAAATAATACAATTATTAACACCGAACAGGGTGAAATGCTTAGAGTGTCACAAACCCCCCTATTTCAGCAGTGGTTAGTTCTCTCCGCAGTTGTAAAAAGTATGAAAAATGGGGGGTGGAGGGGAAAAGAGGAATAAAGCATGTATTTTTCAAATATCATCATAATTGTGCGTAGCTGAAACAATTGCAAATATTCTCTTTCCCTCATTTTCTCTTACCGTTTCTCAGTTCTACTCACACAGAATACAAATGATGACAACTCATGCTGGTAGACAAAGCTATAATTTTGCAATGTTTTCTCTGAATAATCAAATCCCTAAATAATCATAATACAAGTAAATGGTTGTTAAGATCATAGTATTGATTGTTCGGTGCCTTGTGAGAAGCACAAGAAAAGAAAAGAAAAAACATAAAAAGCCCCACAGTGAATCAAATGTACCAGCAAAGCAAGTTTTTGAACTGAATGAACTGATTCAAATGTAAATTTAGGTTAATTAGTATTATCACTTCTTTTGTTCAGTTACTTCCCATCACAGAATCAATTTATATAATTAACTCAAACAAGTACTATAGTTTTGATAAATGCACACAGAAGGACACATGGATGATGGACTTACTTAGGGGTGGATAACCTAACTTTATGCACCACTGAGGCTTCCAGTTTATAAAGCAACTGACTACGTGCATCAAACCTGCCTAGTTGTTTCAAAACAACAACAGAATTAGTTTCACTAAGGGTGCAGAGGGTTGTTCCATAAAAGACCAGGTTTTTTTTCTGTTCCAAAACCGGACTTGAATGAGCCTAACAAATGAGTTGGGGCTAAAGTGGTTCCATAAAAGGTAATTGAAGTTCACGCAATCTCACTAATTTGATCCAGGTTTATCAAGTCTAGATAATTGCGTGTGCACGCGTTTTTGAAGCAGCCCTAGAGGTCGATCGTGGATCAAATCGATCCACCATCAAACAGCGTATATTTTGTGCTGTTTTATGCGTTTGTGATAT
The DNA here is from genome assembly GCF_963993115.1 of Abramis brama. Classification (NCBI taxonomy): domain Eukaryota; kingdom Metazoa; phylum Chordata; class Actinopteri; order Cypriniformes; family Leuciscidae; genus Abramis; species Abramis brama. The sequence goes on from NC_139972.1 coordinate 34,768,876, forward strand.
GTTTTTTTTTTTTTCTCAGTGCAAAACTTACATTTTACAGTTATATCCTCCATCTGTAAATGTTAGAAAGTCATGCAAATGTATCCATTTTGCTGCTAATCTTCATATTGAACGAGCGCTGCTGCGCGCATGCGCGCCAAATAGGAGCGCAATAATTCTGACTAAAATATACATTTTGCTTGGAAAATTAATACGCGATATTTTATAACACTAGAAATATCTTCTAATTATAATAATTTATCTTTAGGATGTTGGATAAGTTGCAGTGAACTTCTAGTGAACAGAAGTACTTCAGTGAACAGAAGTAGCCTAATTCAGGGAAGATTATTTTAAGAAACTAAATATATAAAGATACAAAATATAGTTTTGGGTATAGGACCTATGCTACTTAATAAAGATGATGTATACTTATTTAGAATGCTGAGAATTACAGCTTTTAATGCAATACTTTTTTGGAGAAAGCAAGAATCCCCAGTTTTAAATGAGTAGATTTAGTTTCTAAAGTACATTATGGAGAGGATAACATGAAATTAAGAGCAAATGTATACATTTTGAAAAGATATGTGCAACTCTAAAATCAAAGAATATTCCATAAAATAAAGGAATATATATTAGCCTACATTAACTACATTTTTATATAACCCTCCCTCCCTTTTATTTCTAGTTATTTGTTATTTTATTTATTGACTTTATTATTGAATATTTGATATTCAAATAATATTACTTGAATAACTATTAGGAATTATGTGTCATTATAAGAGTTTGATATAAATATGTGAATGTTACATTTTTATTAATATTTATTTATTGTTTTTTGTCTTTTCCCCCTTAAATCATATGTAAAAGTGTCTAACTATGTACTTTTTGGTTATTGTTCTAATCATGTGTTTTTTAGGCTATGTGTTGGTGGGTATTATCACAAAAGAAAAAAAAAGTAGAAGGAAAAATAAATAATAAATGAATATTTATTGGGGGGAAATATGATGTCTTTAAAGGAACTGTCCATTTGTATAATTGTGTTAAATGTGTTTGAATTGAAAGCCACAATAAAGTACATAATATATATATATATATATATATATATATATATATATATATATATATATATGCTAAATATTTGTTATTTGGACATTAGATGTGCCTTATTTAGAAGTTTAAACCTACAAGTGTATTTTTATGACAGCAATAACTGTAAAGGGACTATTGTGGGTAAATCAAATGTAGGCTAATATACTGTCAATTACTAAGCTCAGATTCATCTTACCAGTTAAAATGTATACTGTGCTTTTGTAATTATTTATTTTTAATTTTAACTTCTGCTTTAAAAAGCTTTTTTTTTAGGTTGTGTTCTAATGTTCTTCTAATAATCATAAACATGTACTACAGCTGCCAAACAAAACCAGAGAGAAATGTATTCATAAATCTTTAAAACAATCTAATTAAATCTTGGGCACAAAACATTCAGCCAGTAAAAAAAGAAAACCTGTAGTATATATATTCTGTCTGTCTGTCTGTCTGTCTAGTCTAATTTATCATTGTAGCCTTATTTAAGTTTTTACATATTTTCTGTATACTGTGTATTTATTTTTGGACTAATAGTGGTTAATAAAGTCCAATAATGGTATGAGAGAGTGTCAGTGGTAATATCATTGTGTTCTTGTCGGTCAGTGTTAGAGGATCTGTGTAACAGCTGAGGCTTAGCCTGACAGTTAGCCTGCCCTGGACCAGGCTAGTTTCCCAGCATAAGTTGCCAGGGTAACTGAGTTTGAACTATTTTAAGTTTGCTTTATGAAACAGAATCCACCGACAATAAGTCTGACTAACCAAAATAAGCCTGGCTTGTATTCTAATCTTGTTTTATGGAACAACCCTCTGGTGTCAGGATTACATCACCAGCTCCTCCCACTCGTTCCCTCTCTCCGCCTACTCAGTCATTCACCCATTCATTATCACCAGATTACTAATCACCGTCACCTGGATCTCATCATCACTCACCTATATCTACCCGCATTCACCATTCAGTCATTGTCTGATCTCGTCTATACATGACACACAGACTCTCTACACTACTTACCTGCATACTTACCATTGGTCCCGATCTTCATCCGCCTGTCTTCAGTCCGTCTTCAGGGTATCGTCATCATCTGCATCTGCAAGAGAGAGAGAGACTTGGTTATCATTCAGTTAAGCTTCATACGATTATCTACTTCCTGTTTACTCACCTTTCACGCTGTGACCGATCCATTCTGCTATTAAAATATCAAACTTACCATCTTGTCTGCTTCGTTTGTGCAAACCTGACAGAAGATCAGACCTACAATGCAGAATCCATCGGAATCCACGGCAAATCCACCTGCCATCCCGGTCGCCAGTCTTCAATCCACATCATCAGCTTCACTTCCTCAAGGTCCCGTTGCTTCGTTCACTGCCTCAGCTTGTCCCATGGCCCGACCAGCGACATTCTCCGGTGAGGCGGAGGACTGCAGTGGGTTTCTTCTCCAGGTATCCTTGTATTTCTCCATGCAAGAACATCAATTCAGTAACGATTCTGCTCGTGTTGCTTTCATCATTTCATTATTATCTAGACAAGCACTTCAGTGGGCACAATCATTGTGGAATTCGAATTCTGATGTTGTCAAATCCCTCACCGGCTTCATTCAACATTTTAAAGAAGTCTTCGGTCAAGCGGCCTCCAACCTTTCAGTGCATGATCAACTTTACAACCTTCGTCAAGGACAATCCTCTGTGAGTACTTATACCTTACAATTCCGCACCTTAGCGGCATCCAGTGGTTGGAATGAGACAGCGCTGATCACAGCTTTTCGTCACGGGTTAAATCCTAATATTCGTGATTCTCCGGTGCCCACTGTATGTCCTCCGCCCACGGTTCCATCAATCGCTCCTCCAGCACCAGAGCCTATGGAGATCGGCTCCTCCCACCTTCCAGCTTCGAAGCGTCAGCATCGAATCCTCCATAATCTCTGTCTCTATTGTGCATCTGATAAACATCTTCTCAGTACTTGTCCTGTTAGACCTCCTCACCCAGCGGTAAGCACCATTCAAGTCTCACCCAAAATCGAAGCCTTAAACCGCACCACTGTGTATCTTCTAACCTCCAGTATTTGTGTCTCAGCGCAAGCCCTCATCGACTCCGGTTCAGCGGGGAACTTCATTTCCACCCAGCTTCACCAAAAATTTTACATTCGCAAACGTCGCAGCACTCAAGACCTCCAGGTACATACTATCCAGGGAAAACCGCTGGGTCGAGGTCGAATTCGTCACTATTCACCCACTCTGACGCTGCGTGTTGGCTGTCTGCATTCAGAGAAAATCTCTTTTATGGTGCTGGAGGAGTCCACCGCTGAGCTCATCCTGGGACGTCCCTGGTTGGTCCAACATCAGCCAACCCTCCACTGGAAACCTGGCGAAATCCTGCGCTGGGGAGAGACCTGTCATCTGTCCTGTCTATCTTCCATCAAGAAAACCTCCATCATCATCGGCGTCAAATAAAAGGTCCAAAATTCCTGTCTGTTCAACCTCGGTTGAGAGCCCTGAAGTACATCATCAAGTAGAGATTCCAGTGGAGTACCAGGTGTTCCAGGATGTGTTCAGCAAGAAGCTGGCAACCAAATTACCACCTCATCGGCCATGGGACTGCGCTATCGACTTGCTACCTGGAGCCACTCTACCTAAAGGCCGTGTTTATCCTCTGTCCATCCCGGAGCAGAAGGCCATGGAGGAGTATGTGGAGGAGGCATTGCAACAACAGTTCATCCGCACATCAACCTCCCCTGCCGCTTCAAGCTTCTTCTTTGTGGGTAAGAAGGACGGAGGCTTGAGGCCGTGCATTGATTACCGCCATCTCAACTCTCAAACCGTCAAATACAGCTATCCCCTTCCTCTGGTCCCAGCTGCCCTGGAACAGGTGCGTGAGGCTCGTATATTTTCCAAACTGGACCTTCGGAGCGCTTACAACTTGATCCGTATAAGGCATGGAGATGAGTGGAAGACGGCGTTCGTTACCCCCTCTGGCCACTATGAATATCAGGTTATGCCCTTCGGGCTGTCTAACGCTCCAGCGGTCTTCCAGGGGTACATGAACGAAGTGTTCCGAGAGTACCTCAACCGTTTTGTGATTGTCTCATCTACTCATCTTCACTTGCTGAACACCATCGTCATGTCATCCAAGTACTAGAGAAACTGAGAGAACACCAGCTGTACCTGAAATTGGAGAAATGTGAGTTCCATAACACCTCGGTTCAATTCCTGGGTTACATCATTGACCAGCACGGTATCCAGATGGACCAGAGGAAGGTGGAGACAATTCAAGACTGGCCATTACCCACATCTATCAAAGAACTCCAAAGATTCCTCGGTTTTGCCAATTTCTACAGAAGATTCATCAAGAACTACAGTCTCATCAGTGCTCCTTTCACCTCTTCATTAAAAGGCCGGCCCAAGTCTCTGTCCTTGACTCCCAATGCTCTCCAGGCCTTCCATCGCCTAAAAAAGAAGCCTTCACGACTGCTCCAATCCTCGTTCATCCCAACCCAGATCTTCCATTTGTTGTTGAGGTTGATGCCTCTTCCACCGGGGTTGGAGCAGTGCTGTCACAGCGGCAGGGTGAGCCTCCCAGACTCCATCCATGTGCCTTCTTTTCCAGAAAGCTGACCCCGGCGGAGCGAAACTATGACTTTGGCAACCGGGAACTGTTGGCCATAAAGCTTGCATTGGAAGAGTGGAGGCATTGGTTGGAGGGAGCAAATCATCAGTTCGAAGTAATTACAGATCATCGTAACTTGGACTATCTACGGGAGGTAAAAAGATTGAATCCTCGTCAGGCCCGCTGGGCACTCTTCTTCACTCGATTCGACTTCGTTGTTACTTACCGACCAGGAAGTAAGAATTGCAAGGCAGACGCACTTTCTCGATTCCATCATTCATCTTCTGAGGACCTCAGTCATGAAATCATCCTCCCTCCAGCCGTGATCCTCAGTCCCATTCTTTGGGACATCGACCAGCAGATTTCTCAGGAAAACTCTCACCAACCTGCTCCGCCGGGAGGTCCACAACATCTCCGCACTCCCCTTCTGGACTCAGCTCACACTGTTCCGGGCTCTGGACATCCAGGTAGCAAGCGTACCCTCTCGCTTCTCAGTCAACGGTACTGGTGGCCGTCCATCTCCGAAGATGTCTCCAGGTTCGTCCGCAGCTGCTCAGTCTGTGCCATCACCAACACTCCCAGAAAGCTCCCTGAGGGTAAACTCGTCCCACTACCTCTACCCAGACGTCCTTGGTCTCAGATTGGAGTAGATTTCATGACCGACCTTCCTAGATCTGAGGGATTTACCTGTGTTCTCGTCGTGGTGGATAGATTTTCCAAGGGTTGCAAACTAATACCTTTACCTGGTCTTCCCACAGCATTAGAAACAGCAGAAGCACTATTTCATCATGTATTCAGAAATTTCGGCATTCCCGAAGACATTGTCTCGGACAGAGGACCCCAATTTATCTCCCGGGTGTGGCACGCCTTCTTCAAGCTTCTCGGGGTCACTGTCAGTTTATCTTCAGGATACCATCCGCAGACCAACGGCCAGACTGAGCGGAAGATTCAGGAGATTGGACGTTACCTGCCGACCTACTGCCACCAGTACCAAGACAGCTGGAGCCAATACCTCCCCTGGGCTGAATACGCCCAGAATTCCCTCACATAGAGTACCACCGGGCTCACCCCCTTTCAGTGCATCCTCAGATACCAACCACCACTCTTCCCTTGGTCGGGTGAGCCCTTGGAGGTTCCAGCTGTCGACTTTTGGTTCCATCAGAGCGAGGGGGTATGGGACTCAGCTCATGTGCATCTACAACAGGCAGTGCGGAGGCACAAGGATCAAGCGGACCGTCGGCGAACCAATGCCCCTCAATATCAACCTGGTCAGAAGATGTGGTTATCGACGCAGGACATTCGCCTCCGCCTGCCTTGCCGTAAGCGGAGTCCTCGATTCATTGGACCATTCACCATCCAGAGGCAGTTGAACGAAGTAACCTACAGGCTTAATCTTCCACCTCAGTACCGGATCTCACCTTCTTTCCATGTCTCTCTCCTCAAACCCTTCACTGACCCGGTCTCTCCTGTTCCCACAGATTCCACCTCGGAAGACGTACCTCCTCCTCCCGTTCCTGTGGAAGAAGAGCCCATCTACAGAGTCCGATCCATCATGGACTCCCGGTGGCGAGGTCCCCGTCTGGAGTACCTGGTTGACTGGGAGGATTACGGACCAGAAGAGCGGTCCTGGGTACTTCGTGATGACATCCTAGATCCCGCTCTACTCTCCCAGTTCCATACCGACCATCCTGACCGTCCAGCTCCCAGGGGTCGTGGCCGACCTCGCCGCCGGCAACATCCCTCTTCCCAGACGTCAAGAGCCGCCTCGGGGGAATATCTACCCGCATTCACCATTCAGTCATTGTCTGATCTCGTCTATACATGACACACAGACTCTCTACACTACTTACCTGCATACTTACCATTGGTCCCGATCTTCATCCGCCTGTCTTCAGTCCGTCTTCAGGGTATCGTCATCATCTGCATCTGCAAGAGAGAGAGACTTGGTTATCATTCAGTTAAGCTTCATACGATTATCTACTTCCTGTTTACTCACCTTTCATGCTGTGACCGATCCATTCTGCTATTAAAATATCAAACTTACCATCTTGTCTGCTTCGTTTGTGCAAACCTGACAGCAGGTAACACTTTATTTCAATAGTCCACTTTAGACATTCTACTAACAGTAATTAACTTTGCAAGCATAGGCGGAAATCGCGGGGCGGTCGGGGGGGTCAGGACCCCCCCTATCTGAGGGTTGTCCCCCCCTAAAATATCATTAAAATATGTGTATTGAAAATAATTTAATGATTTATACTTAAAATAGTTGTGCAAGAAGTAAAACAATACAAATGCAAACGGAGCAACAACAAAAAACGTTTTAAACATTTTGATTCCCCCCTCCCTTGCCTCACAGTGGTTTGGTCCACTGCCAGCGCCACTTTTACCTCACCACCGACACACACAGTCCGGTGGGAGAGAACAAAGTTTTTGAATAGTTGTGGAACTTCAGTAAGTCAATGTTATTTTATTCACTTTAAACAATGGATGAAGTGATTATTTTCTCTTTAATATAGATGATGCTGAGTCATTAATAAATCATCTAAACAAAAATTATGATTGTGTACTTGTGTATGTACTTTTGTCACCGATGTAGTCTGTCATGTTAGGGATTAACGTAATAGCGTTTACCCGTTTTATAACGTTACAGTCTAGCTGCTATGCGTTTTCCTAGCTTGTTTAATACCGGTATATCGCTCACACACCCCCATAGAGTGTACGCATACACTACGTGTTAACAGTTAACATTAGTCTTGTAGATTAGACTAGTGCGGGTGCGGATTTAGATTTTCACGCTTTCACTGTGATTTAGTCGATTACTCGGTTTATATAATTTAATATAGTTAATCTAATATAATATCACATGAAGATTTTCTTCGTTTTTCTTTCTTCAGTGCAGTTTTTCTCCAGATATTAGCATGATAACAAATGTAATTTTGATTTTATAAGTTTAATAAACAAGAACTTAATATTAAGTAATGTACATTTTAGAGAACACTTTGCCTGTGTTTAGCTCTTTCACCAACGAAAATAGTTGAAAACTAAGCCAGAGCACTGTAATTGCGTCTCTGAGAAACACACAAAGGTGTTTCCTACTGAATGAATCAGTTGAATCTCAATGACTCACTAATTAACAGTGACTTGCTGCCTCCTACTGGCGGTTTTAATTTCACATCAAAAGTATATTTTCATGTTTTAAATCATTTCAAATATAAATATTAATAAAATATTTTTAAAACAACAAAATATTATTTATGTTTGTGTAAAAGCATCTAAATGCCACTTCAAATGCAGCTTCTGTGTTTCCTCTACATTGCAAATATTTTGTTGATACAGTCCTTTTGTCTTATTATAATTTAATTTGATTACATTTATGAAATTTACACAAAAGATGATGCATGCATAATTAGGTTTAAAAATGAATGCATAAAAGGTAAAAGGTCTGTCCCAGATGAAACCTAAAAAATGTGAAGGACGCAAGATAATTTAATAATTATTATATTACCGTGTGGTGAACCTATGAACCTTACATATTTAAACACATATTTAAACAACAATTGCTTTGTGTTGTTAGCCAGAGAAAATGACAGAGAAAAGAAAAACGGACATAAGATCATTTTTCAGTGCACCAAAACGCCAAGTAAGTACAAAATTAAGGCAATACATCATTATAAAAATGGGTGCTTATGGAAATACTAACGTCACGGTGTCACAGGCAAAGGATACAGAAAGTACTGAGGGACAGGGAGACCAGGGACAGTCAGGTTTAGAATCTCAGGTAAGTGTGTTGAGCTTTTGTTAATGTTTTTTGGAGGTGTGTCTGTTTAGCAGATGAGCACCACTGGCTCAACAATTTATAGTATGATCAGCCAATTCAGCCAAAGTGTTATGAAAAAAAAAAGAGTCTTTATTTAGAAGTCTTGCTATTGGGTTGGATGAGGTAGTTATTAGGAGTATGCAACACATCTTCTGTTCCAGGAGTCAGACTTTCCTGAGACAGTGAGAGTAGAGGAAGGGTCAGAACCAGGGAGAGAGCCAGAGAAAGCAGCACAAGGAGACAATATTGCCAGCACCAGCACAGGGGACAGGAGCACAGTCTTTAGTTCAGATCTCAGTGACTGCACAAAGCCGTACCAACCACACTCCCAGTGTATCGAGAAACAAATACTTTCGAACAAGTCATTGGCATTTCAAGAGAAATGGTACCAAGACTTTCCATGGCTACATTACAGTCCATCAGTAAGAGGGGTCTTGTGTTTTTACTGCAGCAAAGGTGTTTCTAATCAGTACCCTTTAGGTCATAGAGCTGATGCGGCTTTCATTAGTACAGGCTTTAGAAATTGGAAAAAAGCCATTGAAAAATGTACAGCACACCAGACCTCCCAAGCCCACCGACATTATGTGACTGTGAGTGCACATCAGTCAAACCCAATCAGTGCCCAGTTATCCAGTGCATGGGGTAAACAGCAGGAGGTGGCAAGACATTGCTTGAAGAGAATTGTTAGCTCTGTACGGCATGTGGCAAGGCAGGGACAATCTTTAAGAGGCCATACTGATGAAAGTGGGAATCTGTATCAGCTCCTGAAACTTAAGGCAGAAGAGGATGATCCCATTTTATTGAAATGGTTAACAGATCGCACCATTGCATACACAAGCCCTAAATCACAGAATGAAATCCTGAAAATTATGGCCAATACAATAATCCGAGGCATTGCAAGTGAGATTAGGTCTCCAGCCCTTGTTCAGTTTTCTGTAGTAGTTGATGGTACCCAGGATATTTCTGGTGTTGAGCAGGAAAGTATCTGTCTGCGCTATGTGGACCATGACCTTGTTCCACATGAGGAATTTATTGGATTATACAGTTTATCAGAGACAACAGGCCAGGGCATTGCCAAGATGGTAACTGATGTGCTGTTGAGGCTCAATCTGCCCATGTCTGCTTTACGTGGGCAGAGTTACGATGGCGCTTCAAACATGGCAGGAAAGTACAGCGGTGCACAGGCAATAGTGAAGGAACAGCAGCCATTAGCCCTCTATGTGCATTGCGGTGCCCACTGTGTCAGTCTAATCACACAGGCTGGCTGCTCAGCCTCCCCAATGATTCGGGACTGCCTTTCTTGGGTCCACCAGTTAGGCATCCTTTTTAGCCAGTCAGGAAAATTTAAGAGAATGTTTGAAAACATAGTTACCTCTGAAAATGTACCCATCACCACACTGAAACCCCTTTGTCCAACCAGGTGGACTGTGCGCAATTCTGCTATATTAGCTGTGCTAGGGCAGTATGAGCGGGTACTTGGCAGCCTAGAGAAGATGGCAAAAAGTACATCTAGGACAGCTTCAACTGCCAGTGGTTTATTTGAGCACTTCAGCAAAGGTAAGACTGTGTTGGGCCTCACACTTGCTTCTGCTGTTGTTGGAGAGCTTGAGTGCCTAAACATTTCACTGCAGAAGAAGACCCAGACTGTCTCTGGTATGCAGGCTGCAGTAGATTGTGTCCGATCCTCTCTTCAGGGAAAGAGAAATGACAAGAGCTATCTTGAACTGTATGAGAAAGCTACAGCATTGGTTGACTCCACTGAATCAGTTGACTCTATTGAGACAGGAAATTCAAGGCGCTTTGCTGGCAAAGCAGTGGATCATTACAGGGCAGAGTTCTTTAAAGTATTGGATTGTGTGGATGTTCAGTTTGGTGACCGTTTCAATCAAGACAGTCTAAAGACTCTGCAAAACTTAGAGAGTGTCCTTTTGACCGGGGTGTTAACTGATTCAATAGTTGAGTATCCTGAGTTGCATAGAGGTTCTCTCTCAGTACAGTTGCCCCTCTTTCGGCAGAAATACCCCTGTAGCAGCAGTGGAGAGGCAGCAGAGGTCCTAAGGGGAATGCCAGTGGAGGTTCGGGGGTTGTTTGACCAAGTTGAGGTCCTGGTCAGAATTTTGTTGGTGGTGCCAGTGTCCTCATGTGAAGCTGAGAGGAGCTTCAGTGCACTGCGGAGACTGAAGACGTGGCTAAGGGCTACAATGGGCCAAGACAGACTCAACAGTCTTTTAGTGTGCAATGTGCACAAAGACAGGCTGGACAGCCTTAACATAAACAAGATATGCCAAGAGTTTGTGGGGCCCAGTGATACCAGGAAAAATACATTTGGTACTTTTGTTTAGTGCCTGTCCTGTCATGCAAGTTTGATTTAAATTACAGCTATGTTTTATTACTACATATAGAGCCGTGTCTATAACCTAATACCCTAATAATTTTATTTGTTACAAAATAATTTGATTTGTTTAATATAGGGATACTTTCACAATATTGACGTTTTCCATTACTTTTAAAGTTAAGTTTGAAGTAAAAAGTAATAACTTATTTTTTATTTTTATTTATTTTTTTATTTTTTGTCTATACTGATCTCACTATACAGTTGTGTGAGGGTGTATTTCTAAAAGAGTGTAGTCATGCCTTTATTTGCTAGGCATGGTAAGTGTTTTTGTATGTTTTAATTATAACTGTAAAGCAACAATGTTGCTATTAAATGTGCTATATAAATAAATACATGTTGAAGTTAAGTTCAAATTTCATTGTATTTTGGTGGGTTGACTGTGCAAACAACTTAAAAAACATTGCAATACATTTTTTTATGATTTTGAAGATTTTTTGGTCAATTTAGTCAGCTTTTCCATTGAACCAGAAAGAAACTTTGGGATAGTGGAATGGTCTCCATGCTACACTAAGAATAGTAGTAAGGCTTTTCTCTCTGTACACATTTCCTTGCAAGTACAATTTTGCCAGTATTATTGGTGTCCCCTTCAAAAATTGTTCTTGAAAAATGTTATGTTTATTGTCCCCCCCAGCATTTAGATGAAATTTTCGCCCCTGTTTGCAAGTACATGTCAACTAGCAGTCATTAGAGTATTAGTAGACTGTCTGCTTAATATCTTCTAACACTTTTTTTATGGGTCCACAACATACTGACTATCATAAACTTTGCAAGTATATGTCAACTTATTCTACTAACCCTAAACCTACCCTATCTATTCTGAGAGTTAGAAGACATGTAGTTGCAAATTATTGAGAAGTAGTTGACATGTAGTTACAAAGTTACTTATAGTAAGTAAAAAGTCTAAAGTGGACCAGGTTACACTTTTCTAAAAGCATTTATTATTAAGGGACACTGACAGGTTAAAGGTTACTGACCTTTGCTACTTCACTCTTTGTTCAGTAAATTTTCAGTTGGAATTTTGTGAAGCCATTGAAGAGAATGATGGTTTCCCAATGCACATCTCACTAGAAAAGAAGATGGGAAAACAGGTATGATGTTTACAGACTTATACAATGAAATAATAAACCATTTTTTCATGAACTAATCTTCAGGTAAAATGAAGGCAGGCTACTTTAATTGCACAACAGGGCAGTTTTTGGGTGCCTTTGCACTTCTAAATTCTTGATTTTACGTTTTAACATCATAGATGATGTTACTGATGACTTTAAAGTGACAGAATTCACACAATGTCAACAATAACTTGACCCAATTTACTGTTTATTTTAAATAAATGCACAACCAAAATTTACTGAACCAACAGCTTCATTCAACAACAAAATATATTTACACAGCTAATAAACATATTGATGCACCTGGTACTTGTCTGACATGTTTGATCTTATGGGTTATTTCAAGCAGGTAGTAAAATTGAACGAAGTAAAGCTTAAACTACTCATGATTGTTCACATTTTGTAAATAATTGTTTCTGTAATGTGTTTCTTAGTACTCTGTTTACCTTCACCCTATATCAGAAATGATCACTATTTAGATAGTGTTGAAATATAACTAATTTCGAATTTCTCCAAGATTACTTGTTGACTGTTGACGTTTTTCCACGAATGTCAGAGATTAAGCGTTTTCAGTGTTTAAATGTTTTTTTTTTTTTACAAATATATTCTTGTGTTTTTATTCTGTCTCCCAATGTTTTCTATGTCTAAAAATAGCCTTTAAATTATACACTGATAGCTTAAGACCACACAAGAACTTGGAATCGACGCTTGCGTTCAGCGCGGCTAGCTGGCTCATCTTCATCCATTGTCATGCCTGGGTATAAAGTGTTTTAATTTTACAATATATTGTGTAAAAACGTCTGAGTGCTGCCCTCTTCAGGTTGAACGGTGGCTACTGCAGTTGAATTTTCCTATTGGATGTTTGCGGTGGCAGGTGACGTAAGCAGGTTCCAGCTCACCACGCCCCTGGTACGAGCTCACCACGCCCTTGGTATGATGAGCTAGCATAGATTTATCTGTATTTAGTACAGTGGTCAGGAGGGTACGTATGTGTTGTGTTGCTGGTGGCAACAGCACTGCTGGACTACATAGTGTTGTGGCAATTTTCACATTAAACAATCATCTCTGCATAAAAGACAGTCAGAAAACAAATGATCATTAAAAAGAATTTATTTCCCCTTGCAAGGAGGGCCCAGTTGCATACACAGAGGTAGATCGTACAGTCTGTGACACAAGTGAGACCAAGAGAGAGAGACAGAGCTGTGTTTTATACTGTTATCTTCAAGGCTATTCCGCTCTACCATAGATGGATAAGAAATTCACTCAGTGATCTCATTACACACTGAACTTTAGGTTTTAGCTTGCAAGTCTGCAAGTTCCCAAATTGGATGCTCTTTGACCTTAGGGGTCAAACCCCAGTCTCTCTCCCTGCCTCACAGGCGTTCACATCAGTCATTACATTCAGAAGTCAGCACAAAGCAGCACACTTAGAAGTTAATCCTGTGTAATCAAGTAACATTATTATTATGTGTATAGGTAAAAGTCAAAACCTCCCACTACAATCCCCCCTTTTTATCATTCATTGATAAATTGATCAATCAAACACATAATACATACCACAATGTCAAAAAATGCACCAAGTTCAAGTCTTACATCACACTTATACCTTCATTTCTGATTTTCGTATAATTGATCACTCTACTTTGAACCTTGTTAGGAAAAATCAAAATCTGTAAACAAAAATGATTATATGTAAAAAGTCATACTTTAAAGGAAAGAAAATTAATATGAAATAAGCTAAGGCTGTTTTTGTAGGGATAGACCCTCAAATTTATAGCAAGCAGATAAAAGGTTTATTCTAAGACCGGGCTAGATGAACGAGCACTGTCATTGCACCCCCAACACTAGGTCGGACCCTCGGTCATCTTAGCATAAAGAAGATAAAGTTCGGTTATATTTAATACAAATAAAGTAAATATAAAATAAAATCCCTCATTTTTCAAACCCTGTCCTTGGATGCCATCTCGTGACACGGATGGCTACTGCTTCTGACCCTCATTTCATATCATCGTTCTTTTTGAAAAGGAAAATACAAAGAAAATCACACAGTAATGTAAATAAAAGGAAAAACCTGAAAAATAAAATAAATCGTGAAGAAAAACATTCTCATTTTACCACATGTTACTGTAGCTTCCGCTATCCGTATCACAGTCACATTTTTCTTCCCTCTGTTCTGCTACCTTTGTCAGTTTAACTTCTGTCCCTGCACTTATCACTCGTCGTACTGAGCTGGAAACACATTTCACGATGCATGGCAAACAAAACAATAGCAATAACCCCATTGCTCCAATAGGCAGTGCTACCTGTATTATCCAATACACCCAGCCGCCCCACCCAGTCATGAACCAACCCAACCAGCTGTTACTCGCATACTTAGGTTCTCTCACGGCATTTCTCATGTGTTCAATTACATTGGTGATATTGTCACTGTAGTCAGGAATATTAAAACAACAAGATGTCCCCAACATTTTACAAACCCCACCCTTCTCAGCGGTCAAAAGGTCAAGGGCCAGACGGTTCTGTAAAACTGCATTTCTTAATTGATACATCTCATCATTTATCATTGTCAAAGCATTTTCAGTACTATTAGCAATAGCTAATACAGTCCAAGCTAACCCATTTATCTTGTTAATGGCAATAGTCGTTCCCACCCCCAAAAACAATGACCACCCAATGTTCGCCCCTGGTGTCGTCCACGGATCATTTAATGTGTAGCCAGAATAATGTGTCGGCAATGCCCCTGGTAAAATGTTAACACTTCTTTTCTGTTTACCCACTCTAAGCTTATCAGGTAAATACACAGATGTTCCCACATTCATCAAGGCTGGATAACAACACCCAGACCATTTCTGAGGCAGTCTATGAAATGCATGAGCCCCACACACCCAAACAGCTGCAGGCGTCGTGTCGTTTGGTGCATTAAATGGACATGTGAAATCGACCTCTTTACCGTTGATAGTTGCTGTACAATTGTTCACCTTTCCGTCCTTTATGTCGATTCTGACCCTGCAGTCAGAACTTCCCACATTGAACAGTCTCGGTCTATTCAGACAAATACACACATCACCTGTAACATGTGTGACTCTCAGAGGCGGAAGTGCCATACCAGAATGGTTATACTGCTGTACGTGGTCACAGTTCCCCACCATTTCCTTTGTTGGCGCTCTGCCCTCCTCTAGATCCGCCACCGCTCTTAGCACATCCGTCATTTGTCGTGGAATCAGACACTTTGTGTCCTTGGCTGTCGCTACAGTCAGTGGGACAGCTTTAAAAGCATGAGACATTTGCAGACAAAGCCAGCAATCCGTTGATATTCCCAGTTCCTCCTTCTGCAGAAGTGCCAGCGCACACGCTTTGTTCCCTTGACACCTTGACATGGCTTTCTTGACTTCAGGATTTACCTGATCTTTTCTCGTGACCTCGTCTCCTGTCCAGGCCCTTTCATCACCTGTAGCTGGTTCAAAGTTAGTTATCACAGGAGCAATCATTGTCCCTTTTAGCTCTGCTGCAGTTACCATAATGTCTATTGTCTCATACCAATCAGTACCTTGTTTGTCCAGTGCGCAGTAATACCTGCCCTGATCAGTAAGCCTTGCGTCCTTCAGTTCGACAGTCATGCCGTACCTGTTGTTGCTCATCATGTTGTTCGCGTAGACCTTGAATCTTGGCTCATGTCCTGATTTGTAATCGTAGTAGTACGCCAGGACTTCGTCCCAGCCACACGATCCTCGGCAGAAGTATGGAGTCGCATACTCCGTATCAACACCTCTGCAGTGTGGACAGTTCAATTGAAAGGGGTTACAAACAAATTTTACCGTTGTACCTTCTTCGATCGTGACGATGCTTCCCTCTGTGCCCCTCGTTGGTTGCACAGATATCACTCCACTTCTCCTTATGCGCCGAATGACGGTGTCGTTCGCCACTTCAGTCCCATTCCAGTCCATGTCCTCAATCACTCGTCGCTTTTTCAGCTCCTCGTTCCACAACATTATCAATGAACAAATTAATACTGATAGCACAATCAATATGCATGAACTTTTTACCAGTCCGCACATCCCTGGAACTCTGAACGGATGCCACGGCTTTGGACGCTCCATTTTCTTTAGTTACCTCGTTGGGCAGCGCAGCTGTATGACCAGAATGTATGAGGGAGTCTTGTCTTTGAAGCACTCAGAAACTTATCTTCTTTGTTGATTAATGGCTCCCAGCCAGATGCTGTTTTCGCGATCAAAGCTCTATATCTTGTCCACTCTCCTCCTTGTAGACAGTACCTGGCTCCGTTTGTCACCGCAGCTATAATACAGTGGTCTGTTGCTAATAAATCTTCAATTTTCACAAGTTCATACCTCTCCACGATGAGTAATGTCACTGGTTTGGAGTGCACGCTTGGCGTCACTTTGCAGACAGGCCGTGTTGCTTCCCCTGCTGCTTGACCTTGCTCTTGTGCAGATAGCGAGACTTGGTATTCAATCTTGAAGTTTATTGACGTTGAGCTTCCTGCTGTTGTTGCTCCTCCTGTCCTTGCAATGTCGACGGGACCTTTCTGCAGTGGCTGGCATGCACCCAGGTAGCCCTTTCCGCGACCTTCACGGCTGTGTGCGTTATCAGAAGCACTTGGAATGGCCCCAGCCACCTTTTCGCCTTCCAGCTTTTCCTCCTCAGATCACGGATCACCACGAAATCACCAGGCTGGATCTTATGCAGGACTGTCTCTGCCACTCCCCTTTGCGCCTCCTTTACCTGCACAGAAATTGTAGACAACAAAGACGACATTTCTTTGCAATAGTTCAACATGTCATTCTCACACGCATCTGTTGATGGCAATCTCTGTTTACTCCCTGCCACCCCAATAAATGGTGGTCTCCCAAACAATATTTCGAATGGGCTCAAATTTGGTTTGATTCTTTTCCTCATTCTCATGTACATCAGTACAATAGGAAGTGCTTTCACCCAGGAGAGGCCTGTTTCTTCGCAGCACTTGGCCAATTTGTTCTTAATTGTCTGATTCTGTCTCTCAACTGCACCCCCACTGGCCGCATGATAACTTGTGTGTGTTCTCAGATCAATACCCAAGAATTGACCCACCTGTTTTATCACTTCATTTACAAAATGGGTTCCGTTGTCTGAACTGATCTTTCTCGGAATTCCCCAACGAGGCACAATTTCGGTCAGTAGCGCTTTTGCTACGGCCGCCGAGTCTTGTTTGGAGGTAGGAAACGCCTCCACCCAACGGGACCACATGTCCACAATCACGAGGCAGTATTTCTGTTTACCGCACGGGGTCAATTCGATGAAATCCATCATTAAATATTCAAAAGGCCCTGCTGGTGGCGGTTGAGAGACCATAGGTACCTTTACCCCCCTTGCGACATTATGTGTAGTGCAAATGACACATCTATCACAAAATCTTTCAGCAAATGCTGTGAAGCCCTTTGTGAACCACAAATCTTTCATTTGGGCCACCATTCTTCCTTTCGATGCATGATCTAGACCATGTGTTAGACGTGCATAGTGTCCGAAAAAATGTTTTGGGAGACAGTGATGGCCATCAACACTCATCCACACATTATCTTTCAGGCTGCAGCCCGCAGCCTTCCACTGGTTCTTTTCTGCTGCTGTAGCAAAAGTCTGCATACTCTGTAAGGAAGTGAAAGTGTCAGGGTTAGTTTTGTCAGATACTAAAGTACATGTTGCTTCTTTTGTCTCCTGCGCTGCCGCGGCCTTCGCTGCCGCGTCTGCTCTGGCGTTTCCTGCTGATACAGAAGTTTTATCGTTAGTATGCGCTGCGCACTTACATATCGCAACCTTGTCTGGTAACAGAACGGCCTCCAAAAGGTCAGATACCAGAGACGCGTTCAGTATCGGACGCCCGTCTGACTTCAAAAACTTTCTGTGTTTCCACAAAGCACCAAAATCGTGTGTGACCCCAAACGCATACCTTGAGTCTGTGTAAATCGTTACACACTTATTCTCCATAATTCTACACGCTTCTGTCAATGCAACCAGTTCAGCTGCCTGGGCTGAATAATTTGATGGCAATTTGCCAGATTTCACAACTTCAAATTCTGTTGTTACTGCATAGCCCACCCTATTCTGACCTGTTTGTGGATTTCTCGTCGCTGACCCATCCACAAAGAGGACATTTTCACAATTATCCAGTGGCATGTCTGAGAGATCTGGACGAGGCGTGCATACCTGCTCCAGAGCTGTCAGACAGCAGTGATGTTCTACTCCATCAGTGGCGATGGGCAGTAGAGTTGCTGGGTTCAAAACATTACACCGTTTAACCGTTATATTTGGCATGTCCAGCAACACTGTGTGATATCTTAACCACCTCGCTGTAGACAAATGAGAGGTTTTCTGTTCCTGCAGAATCATGGACACCGAGTGAGGCACGTATAAGGTCAAATTACTATACCCCACAAATTCCCTTGAGGCCATCACGGCCTCCTCAGCAGCAGCGACTGCTCTGAGACAATTTGGAAGACCAGCTGCTACTGGATCAAGTTTGGTTGAGAAGTACCCGACAGGTCGTAATTTATCTCCGTGGATCTGTAAAAGAACAGAAGTTGAAAACCCATTTTTCTCATCGACCATCTGCACAAAATCTCTGTCGGTCATCGGCAGGCCGAGGGCGGGGGCCAAAGCCAATTGTATTTTCAAATTAGAAAATGCCTCCTCAGCCTCTTTTGTCCAAGTTAACTTGTCACATGACTTCATCCCTTTCCCTGCAGTGAGGGCTCGCAAGGGCTGCTCAATTATTGCATAATTAGGAATAAATGTGCGGCAGTAAGCACACATTCCCAAAAACGACAACAACTGTTTCATTGTGACTGGCTTTGGCATGTCTTTGATCCCCTGCACCCTTTTCTCAGATAGTGATTTACTGTTAGGGCTGAGCACATGACCCAAAAATGTCACCTTCTGTTTGACAAACTGTAATTTGGACAGACTGACTCTGTGTCCCTCCCTAGCAAGATGCTTCAGGAGAGACACAGAATCAGTAACACATGTTTCTTCATCACGTGCACAAATCAACAAATCATCCACATATTGCAATAACGCCGTTCCTGCTGTCAGGGTCAAAGGTTCGAGGCTTCGCCGAAGCGCCTCATTGTAGGCAGTGGGACTGTCGGTAAATCCCTGACATAACCTGGTAAACGTGTACCCTTCCCCATTGAAGTCAAACGCAAACCAGAATTGACTTTTTTCATCCACTGGGACGCTGAAAAATGCATTAGCCAAATCTACTACAGTGAAATACGTTGCATTTTTAGGAATTTGTGATAAAATGGTATAAGCGTTCGGGACTCTTACCGCTCGAGGAATTACTGCCGCATTCACCGCCTGAAGGTCCTGAACAAAACGATATTCTGTTTCAGCACCTCGGTCTCGAACTTTCTTAACAGGAAAAATCGGGGTGCGCACTGGAGAATCTGGACAGGGAACAATAATGCCTTCCTTCAATAAGGAATCAAACACTGGCATAATTCCCTGCAACGCCTCCTTCTTCAGAGGATATTGCGGTTGACATGGCCTGTAATCAGATTTTGCAGTAATTACAATTGGTTCACATCCTTTTATCAAACCCACATCATATTTATGTTTGGCCCACAATTCAGGAGGGACCTCTGCTAAAGCACTGTGGATGTCTGTAGCAGCGGCCCCCGTTCCCTTCCTGTTCTCCAATGCACACTGTTCAATGGCGTTCACAGTTCTTTTCACTTTGACCTCAAAGTCACATTTTGACCTGAAAGCCCCAGCAGCTCTGCTGCTCTCTGTGCCTGCACCTGTTTCTGCCCAGTCAGTCGCTTCCACACATGCTGATACAAACCCGCACACTTCATTCCACGATTTATCTTTAGCCTTGGCCAGAGATAAATGTGGGACAATGTTTTCTGCCATCAAATACAAACTCTGTTGTTTCTCAGTTAGACGCGCTGAAAGCGCACACACATTTTCTGTCCAGAAAATGTTATCAAACTTCATTGTTTCGTTCTCTACACTGTTAAACCAGTTATCCTCATACTGTGACTCTCGCTCAACAACAACGTGTGACGTGCAATGCAATTTGTCAGGGGACATACAGTCTGTTTTCTCAAATACCGTCCGGCTTTTTGCCAGTTGCAAAATCATATCTGCCCAATCAGAATCATTCACTTGCCATTCGTATGCCCATTGTGGGTTAAATTTCAAACAGCACGCCTCAGGATTTTCCTGAATTAAAATGCCTGACGGCCCCGCTGTTAATGTCAAATTTAATTTACACATTAAATCTCTGGCCATCAGCGGTGTCGGACAGTTTGGTGAACAGAGAAACGCATGCCTCAATGAGGTTCCCCTCTCTGTCTCACACTCCAATGGCACTGTGAAATTTTCAGAAATCAGATGTCCTGAAGCGGACGTACTGTTATACACAGACTCTGTTAATTGCGGTGTACATTGCAAATCACACGGCCTTATTGTCGAATGACACGCTCCACTGTCTACGAGAAAGTTTACGTATGTTCCACTTACTAGCATTGGATACCTTGGCATTTGTGAGAACGCTGCACTTTTATACATTTTCAAACATTCTTCAGAAACATCATTCAAAACGTTATCAGACAAACATAAAGATTTGCAAGCGGTTTCTTCATTGCAGAGAGCAGAAGAGTGAGAATCAGTGTATGTGTGTGTGTCTGTGTGCTGTGATAAAATTAAATGGTCACTTCCCTGTAGCTGAGCCGAAAGTTGACCATCCCCCAGCCGTCCTTCACTCTCACGCTCCCCGCACCTCAGCTGGCTTCAATCCGCCTTGTTCGCCTCGGGACATTCCTTAGCCCAATGCCCGTCCTTTTTGCACAATCTGCATTTTGTACACTGTCTTGTTTGATGGGCATTTGACTCGCACAGAACACACTTCCATTTTTGATTCGCCTTCTTCTTTTGATTGTAGGTCTTACCCGACACTTTTGCCAGCTTCAGTCCGCCTTCAGCCTTCAACAGCCGCTCTGTGTCCTCCGCATGCAGCGCGTGTGACAGTGCAGTTGAAAGTCTGCCGTGTTTCCAGTTGACGTAATTGATTTTCACTGACCTGGAAATTTCGGGTCGGAGACCTGCCATAAAACAGCCGAGGAGATGGGATTCCCAAGTCGACGGGCGATCCCCTCGATTAATTGGCTCCTCGATACCGCTGTTCTGTCGAAATGTTTCAAACAGTCTGGCATAATATTCACCAACCTGCTCGTCAGGCTTTTGACGGCAACAGCTTATCTTTTCAGTGTCCACACGTGCCGGAAACAAGTCTCTTATTGCCCGTGCAAGGCCCAGAACAGCTGCTCTGTAGTCTGTGTTGGATCTGTCATCCCAGTCAGCGTGCACGCGTCGTTGATCTTCAATGTCTATTCGACCTCTTATCAGCTGCCACTTCGCGGCACCCATCTTCATGCCTACCAGCCTCTTCAGCTCTTGTGTGGTCGGACTGAATTCTTCACAGAATTTGATCAGTTCTTCAGCGAATCTGTCCCCTGCGTCCTCAGGGTTCGGGAGGTTTGCCATGCACTCCTTCAGATCTGCCCCATTCCACGGACGATGCACCATTATAGGTCCGGTGGGGCCCGCGACCTCAACCATGGGGACGGTGAAACTGTATGGTTCGCTTTTCACGCTTGACCTGGTGACTATCTGCCTTCTTTGTTTGCGGACCCGTTCGTCGTCGTTCGGAGTGTCATAGATAGCGTCGTCCTCCGTGTCTTCTTCACTGTCAGTCTTTGCTGGCCTTGCCCGCTTGACTGACTTCTTTGGCTTTACAGGCTGTTTGGGCTTCTTCGCTGTCTTTGCTTTCTTCTTTCGTTCTGGCTCTGCCTCTGCCTCGGATTCGGATTCGGATTCAGCTGTCGTTGCTGTCTTTGGTGGCTTTGGTGCGGAGCGATCAAGGTCAGGGTCCAGCTTGAGGGTTGCCACCTCGCTCACTGGGTAGTGTGTTACATAAGCCGGCGGAGCAGTTGGCGCGCTCGGCGCACTCGGTGCTGGACTCAGATGTGGGAAAACACAAACACAAACATTCCGTTCATTAGTATGTGCTGGTGTTGCATTTTTCTCACATTCATTCACTTTCTCCTCAGCCTCACACTTGCTTGCGCACACATGTCTGCTTTCAGGTGCCGTAGGCACAGATTTTTCACACACTCCATTCTGCTTTTCATCCACACACACTCCCTGCTTTTTCTGCATTCTACGTTCTCTTTTTGTAGCTTCCTCAATCCAACATTCCACTGTTGCTTCACAATTTTTACACACGTGTCTGACACACGCACAACAACCCTGTGGTTCTTTATCCTGCTTATCAATTGACTCTTTTACCACTTTTAGTCTACTAGTGCTCAACGTTCCTTCTTTCGGAAAATCATGATATTTTATCAGCTTTCCTATATCTTTAAAGCCCTTTTTCCCATGATTTTTCTTCATTGCACAGTACACTGGTGTACAGTATTTACTGTTGGATGTTCCCATAGTGGCTATCTTTTATATCACTATTGCCTGTGGTTTTTAATGCAGCGCGCTTAAACTGACTTTTCACCCAAAATCAGAAGGGTTCGAACTTAATTCCCGCTTACTCTCAATATATCTCTCTGGACTCTGTTCCAGCGATCAATTATTTCAGCTCCTTGAATTAATTCTATATTCACGAGTACTCGGCTTCGGTCCGGACAATATTTTGACCTTTTGTGGTCTCAATTTCCGTGCCCTTTTTAAAAGCCTCCTTTTCCTCGTACCACAGCTCTAGTTTCAATTCAAATACAGCCACTATGGTTCACCCATAAACATTTTCTTTTTTCTTTTTTCACACCAATTTTCTCAAAAGAAAATAAATTTACTGTCTCTTACCAGAGATTTTCTGTCGCCACCTGAGTTCTTTTCTGAGTTCTCCAGTGGAAGTCCTCCCGGGCCTGAAGAAGCGGACTAGCTCTCCTTCTCTCAATGCTTCGAGGTGAGACTGAAGCCTGTTGCATTCAGGGCGTACCTTCCACCGACCGCTCGTCAGGTCCGAAAAGCCATCCACGGAAGACTCGTCCCAATATACTGACACCAAAATTGTTGTGGCAATTTTCACATTAAACAATCATCTCTGCATAAAAGACAGTCAGAAAACAAATGATCATTAAAAAGAATTTATTTCCCCTTGCAAGGAGGGCCCAGTTGCATACACAGAGGTAGATCGTACAGTCTGTGACACAAGTGAGACCAAGAGAGAGAGACAGAGCTGTGTTTTATACTGTTATCTTCAAGGCTATTCCGCTCTACCATAGATGGATAAGAAATTCACTCAGTGATCTCATTACACACTGAACTTTAGGTTTTAGCTTGCAAGTCTGCAAGTTCCCAAATTGGATGCTCTTTGACCTTAGGGGTCAAACCCCAGTCTCTCTCCCTGCCTCACAGGCGTTCACATCAGTCATTACATTCAGAAGTCAGCACAAAGCAGCACACTTAGAAGTTAATCCTGTGTAATCAAGTAACATTATTATTATGTGTATAGGTAAAAGTCAAAACCTCCCACTACAATAGCTTTCCAGCAGACTTGGAAATTAGGCGCCAGTGGTTGCATGGACTTGGCCTGGAAGACCGTGTGTGTGAAACCTGCATTTCACGCGGGATTGCTTTTCCAACGCAATAGAGATGGAAATGGGCTTCTCCACACAGCTCTTGCTGAAAAGCGATGCAGTGCCAAACGCTGCTCCTTCTGCATGGACTCCACCACCGCAGCGGCGTCTTGATGTGAGTGATCATATATATTTTAATCACTATTTATGGTTAGGCTAAAGTTAATCCTCTGGGGTCGACAAACGCGCCGGCGTATTTTGCTGGATTTTTTCACATAGCGGCAAAATATGAATATGCCTACAGAGAGCGCGTGCTATTGACATCAACTCAATAAAACTCATCAGATGCATGTACTTTACGTCGTCTCGCGACCCTGTGAGTCACTCTCCATTTTAGAGAGTCTGACAGCAGGTCTCTCAGGTGCAACAAAACAAAGTCACGCAGCAGCAACAAAGTTTAACTTAAATTCCAATTCTGACAGCGATCCATGTCCCTTATGTGCGGTCTCTCCGCGCACTAAACAAGACACAGGTGTTTGTCATTTGCACTTGGTCGCGACAGCAAGCATTAGCTCGTTAACAATATAACTTTATTTACATCCACTCACCACAGACAAAATGATCACTGCACAGACGAGTGTTTGCAGTTGGTGTCCAGTCTGCCCTCTTGATGGCGTCTTTTTTCGTCCTGAGGTAACCTGTAAAAGAATATTTTGGGGTCTCCTTTTTTGTTGTTGCACACCACCCCACAACATATTGAAGGCATAGCTAGCTAGTTCCTTTGCGACTGACGTGAATCAGGTACTCAAGATGGCGGCAGACAAGTTTAAGTAAGTGACGTCAGTGAGAAGACGTTGGTTACATCGGTGTGACGACGTCATTGCTGATGGAGCCAATAGCTTGTTTGCATATGACGTCACTTCACTGCGTTGCCATGGCACGAAATGCAGATGGAGGGCAGGAAGTGTTGTGCTACATTTAGGAAGCACTATAACAAACTCAAAATGCCTATGTTTTGCGTCGTTTATGGTTGCTCAAATCGATCAAACTTTTCAATTTTGCTTATAGTTTCTATAATTAGCAAAGAGCATTTGTGTTAAATAGGAATACATTGTAATAATGTTAATCAAGCTGACTAAATCACACGACTGTGCAGCAGTTCACATGCACACAATAAAAATACAATATAATTTAAAACAAAGACAAGCTCATTATACAAAGGAAATAATATTACATATCTAGACAAATTGGGTTGCTTATAGTTAAAAGAATGTCATGAACGATTTAGGCTAGATGTATTGATTGCATTAGTGCGTGATATTGAAGAGTGCGCGCCTCGAGCGCACGGCTGACACGACAGGAAAGTTCGTGTTTCTGAGTTTTATATTCGGACATATACCGTGACAACATCTCATCTGACAGAGGACTGTGCGGCGCTGCTGACTGCGTTATTTATATATATATAAAAAATTGTTGTGAGATTGTGTGGTATATGGGGAAGGTTTTCTCTGTCATATTAGAATTGTCCCCTAGGTGGCAATAGCAGTTCAGTAGTTAAAACGGGATGTGTAGAGCTAGCTGAAGAAGAGTCTGTCAGCCCATTATGCTCTGTGTTTGCTCATGCCAGTGTGAAGTAAAGCTCTTTGCTAAACGCTACCTCGCTGTCCGTCTTCCTTGTATGAGTACTCAGGATACTACATTTGGCGACGAGGATGCTGGTGAGCTCGGAAGAGAAAGAACAATAAGAAGCTTGAGAGTGCAAGTACGCTGAAACTCGGCGGATGTCGGATGACGAGGAAGCTAACGTTAATCAAGACGTCGAGATGGCTATGGCAATGGTAGGAACACTTACTGCTTTTGACAGTCA
This sequence comes from Abramis brama, assembly GCF_963993115.1. NCBI lineage: Eukaryota > Metazoa > Chordata > Actinopteri > Cypriniformes > Leuciscidae > Abramis > Abramis brama. Next base: position 34,794,312 of record NC_139972.1, read on the forward strand.
GACCCAAACATGGGAGGAATATGTCGAAGTGTTGGGACATTTTTTCGTTGCCAATGGGATCGTGGATGAGGAAAAAAAGAGGGCAATATTGTTAGGTTCTGTGGGTAGTCGGACATACAGTTTAATGAGAAACTTATTGAGCCCGAACAAGCCTGGTGAAAAGTCATATAAGGATTTGACTGACCTGCTGCAGTCACATTATAACCTGAAGCCCAGTGAAATAGTCCAAAGATTTAAGTTCAATTCAAGGACTAGAGCAGCGAATGAAACTGTGACAGAGTATGTGGCAGTGCTACGAGAGGTCGCTCAACATTGCAACTACGGCGATAAATTGAAGGAGATGCTACGCGACAGGCTCGTGTGTGGCATAGCGGATGATCGCATGCAGAGGAGATTGTTGGCGGAGCCGGAGCTCACATTTGAAAAAGCCTTGAAAGTGGCGCTGGCCATGGAGACAGCAAATAGGGATGTGCGTGATTTGCAACTGAAAACATTAGAGGGCACCGTGAGTACAACTGCATCCCAAATGTCAGTGCATAATGTGGAGTCAAACCAGAGAGGGCCAGGGAAGGCAACACCGTTGACCTGCTACAGGTGTGGGGGTGAACATTTGGCAAGAGACTGTCGTTTTATCAATGAAAAGTGCCATGGCTGTGGTAAAAAGGGACATTTGAAGAGAGTGTGCAAGTCCTCGCCTTTTGCAGACCAGAGTTTTAAGGGGGGAGGGAAAAACAAGCAGTCTGTAGGAAATTTCAGAAATGATAAAAAGCAGTGGGCGCATCACATAAGGGAATTTCCAGAGAATGTCACTAGAGATGATGTATTTACGATGTATAATCTAACAGAGCCAAAGTTAACGAAAGTAGACCCCATTACTGCACAGCTTAACATAAATAAGAACATTGTGGAATTCGAAGTGGATACTGGTTGTAGTGTGACGATTTTGTCAAAGGCTGAGTATGCCAAGTTATGGACCGCAGGGGGTGCACAAGAGTTGCAGGACTGCTCAATGACTTTGAAAACCTACACGGGCGAAAAAGTACCAACACTAGGAGCGGCAGATGTTATAGTAAAGTACAAAGGCCAAGTCAAACAGCTGCGGGGCCAGGACCAAATCTGTTAGGCCGGGCATGGATAAAGGAGCTGGGAATGAACTGTGTTCGTATCAATAAGATGGAGCAGCCAGAATTGACATTGCAGTATGTGCTAAGGCAGCATGAAGAGGTTTTCAAGGAGGAACTGGGCACCTGGAGAGGCCCACCAGCGAACATTTACGTTAAAGAAGGCGTGGCTCCTAAGTTTTATAAACCCAGGCCAGTGCCCTATACGATGAGGAAGAAGGTGGAAATGGAGTTAGAGAGACTCATGAACCAGGGAATTATTGAGCCAGTGAAATTCTCAGAGTGGGCAGCCCCGATTGTGCCGGTGTTAAAAGCTGATAATTCTGTGCGCATTTGTGGAGACTACAAACTCACTGTCAACCAGGTGTCGAAGCTCGAGCAGTATCCAATACTGAAATTGGAGGACTTGTTTGAGAAGATGTCAAGCGGTGAAAAGTTCAGTAAACTGGACCTGAGCCATGCGTATCAGCAAGTAATACTTGATGAGACATCCAAGCCATATGTCACTATTACTACACACCAGGGTCTGTTCCAGGTGAATTGTCTGCCATTTGGGGTTTCCTCCAGTCCAGTCATATTCCAACGATTGATGGAGAGTCTGGTGGGCGGCATTCCGAACGTGGCTGTTTATTTGGACGACATTTTGCTGACGGGCCAGAGTGACCAAGGTCACCTTACAACGCTGAACCAGGTGTTAACGCGGCTGCAGGAAGCTGGTCTTCGCCTAAAGCGTAACAAATATGTGTTCCTGGAGCAGGAAGCAGAGTTCCTGGGTTATAAGGTGGATGCTTCTGGACTTCATCCTTTGCCACCTAAGGTCCGGGCTATACAAGAAGCACCAGCACCGACCAATGTCACAGAACTGAGAGCGTACCTGGGTCTGCTGAACTATTACAACAGGTTCCTGCCACACCTGTCAACTTTGTTGGCACCTTTACATGAACTGTTAAGGAAGGAAACCACCTGGAAATGGGAGGCAGAGCAAGAGAGAGCTTTTGAGGAGTCTAAGCGACTCATGCAGTCATCGGATGTGTTAGTGCATTATGACAGCCAAAAAGATCTGATCCTGTCCTGCGATGCTTCTCCTTATGGAGTGGGTGTGGTGTTGTCGCATCGCATGCCAAATGGCCAGGAGAGACCGATCAGTTTCATGTCAAGGACACTAACGTCAGTGGAAGCGAATTACTCCCAACTGGACAAAGAAGGTCTGGCGGTGATATTTGGCATTCAGTGTTTTCACAAATATTTATATGGAAGAAGGTTTGTCATTTGCACTGATCATAAACCGTTACTGTCTCTCTTCAATGAGATGAAGGCTGTGCCTCAAATGGCTTCCCCTCGTATACAGAGGTGGGCAGTAACCTTGAGAGCATATGAGTACGAGATGGTTTACAAGCCGGGGATCATAGCAATGCTGATGCGTTGAGTCGACTCCCTCTACCTCAACAGGCTGTCAAGAGAGGACAGGAGGAACGAGTGTTGATGATGGAGAATGTGACCCTCGTCTCGGCAGCTGCAATGAGCAGATGGACCGGCCGAGATCCTGTGTTGTCCAGAGTGGCGCAGTTCGTCCAACATGGTTGGCCGCTTCAAGACCGGGACCCAGCTTTCCAACCGTATGCTGTTAGGCAAACAGAGTTAAGTGTGCAAGATGGGTGTGTACTGTGGGGTTCACGCATAGTGGTGCCGCCACCAGGCCGGGATGCCTTGATACAGCAACTCCATCACGGTCACATCGGCATCACTAGAATGAAGGCATTAGCGCGAAGCTATTTCTGGTGGCCAAAGTTAGATGCCGACATCGAAGCTGTAGTTAAAAGATGTGTTGTAACACCGTAATTTGCCAGCTCCAGCACCACTTCATCCCTGGGAGTGGCCGAGCAAACCATGGCAAAGGTTACACATTGACTATGCGGGACCATTCATGGGACACCTGTTTTTGATCCTGATGGACGCTCATTCCAAATGGATGGATGTTTACCCTGTAACAACCTCAACTTCAGCAATTACGATTGAGTGTCTCAGGAAGAGTTTTAGCAATCAAGGAATTCCAGAAACAATTGTGTCCGATAACGGCTCATGTTTTGTGAGTGCCGGATTCAGAGAGTTCATGCAGAAAAATGGAATCGAACACATTGCTTCTGCTCCTTATCATGCTTCCTCCAATGGTTGTGCTGAGCGCGCAGTCCAGACATTCAAGTCAATGATGAAGAAGGCGGGTGCCGGAAGCCTGAACACTAAAGTGTCAAGAGTGCTGTTTAGTTACCGCATTACACCACAGTCCACCACTGGGCTGTCGCCTGCTGAAATGTTACAAGGCAGGAAGTTGAGATCGACCTTAGACCTAATTCATCCGGACCGCAGAAGGAAGGTGGAATGGAAGCAGTGCATTCAAAAGAAACATCATGACAAGCAAGGTTCAGGGAGGAGTTTCCAGGAGGGAGACGCCGTGATCACGAAGAATTTTAGTCATGGACCTAAGTGGATCCCTGGGTTCATTGCCAAGATCACAGGTCCTGTCTCCTACAAGGTCATGCTAGGAGATGGTAACATTGTGCGTAGGCACGTCGACCAGATATTGGCAAGTTCGGAAGACAAAGACTTGGTAGAACCAGAGATCATGGATCCTATGGAACCATGGAACCAGCCGTTGTCTGAATCGGCAGCTGCAGCTTTTGCAGCGCCAGAGAGTTCCATTCAGGAGGAAAGCTGTTTGGTTCCAGAAGCAGACACTGAGGGTGTGGCAAGGCCTGTTTTAGAACAGGCCAAAACATCAGTGCTGGACATTCAACCTCCAGGTACTCAAATGCAGTCACAATCTTCGACTGCTGTGGTACGAAGGTCGTCGAGACCTGTATCAAAGCCCCATTATTTAAAGGACTATGAGTGTTAAAAAAAAGAAGAAGTGTATGTTGTAAGAGCTTAAGGGGGGAAGAATGTGGTATATGGGGAAGGTTTTCTCTGTCATATTAGAATTGTCCCCTAGGTGGCAATAGCAGTTCAGTAGTTAAAACGGGATGTGTAGAGCTAGCTGAAGAAGAGTCTGTCAGCCCGTTATGCTCTGTGTTTGCTCATGCCCGTGTGAAGTAAAGCTCTTTGCTAAACGCTACCTCGCTGTCCGTCTTCCTTGTATGAGTACTCAGGATACTACAGATTGTTTGCTGTTGTGCGCAAATCCTGGAGAAATCTAGGATAGGCTGAAATCACTCACGTGGTGCGTCTCTGTGTGAGACAGATTTCAACAATCACCAGTCAAAGACAGCAGCAAAGCCATAACACAATGAAATAAGGCAACTTATGATTTCGGAGGTTTACAATAGGCTATTGTCCGGTTTCATATTTGTCAGTCAAAATTTCAAAATACATTCGGGACTTTGAAGCCCCGGCAAAATCGGCTGGCCGCCTACTCTGCTTGCAAACCTACGTCTGCGGTCGGGAGGAGCCGAATCGGAAAATGCCCGTGTGTGCAGTGATCACTTCGTCAAAGGTGAGTTAATACAACTTATGTGGCTAGTATGTTTGTGTAACGTACCAGTTTCCGAACTTTGTAAAGTCAAAGTAATTGTTTCTTCTTTTCTTTGGGTTTGTAAGTTACCCCTGTAACTGAAGACAAACGTAACGTTACAGGCAAATCTTTCAATTCAGTTGAAAAATCGCTCCTCTTCATAACGTAAAGATCACGTCCAACATATGTTTCGATTTTTTTGTTATATTTTTCGCTTGTAATAGCGTCTAAAGTAGTACAGTTCGGACTTTCCTCCATCTCGTCCATTCCGCTCTTCACTTCCTGCCCTCCATCTGAATTTTGCGCGTCATCACAATCACGTGACTGCAAACCACCTATACGCTCCGTTTGAGAGACGCTCTTTCGTTTCAGAGTTATCTGTCATGATAACGTTCCTTGAAAAGAGATAAGTTATACAACTATGCTTCATAATATCTTTAATTTGTATGGAAAATATTGCGTTGTCACAGGTTTGACTGCGAGAGAGAGAGGCTCATAAACCTTCTATAATGAAATAGATAATCTCTCATTTTGTACAACAACTATAACGATAATAATAATAATAGTAGTTATTAGTAGTAGTAGTAGTAGTAGTAGTATTGTGGTTGTTATTATTCTAAATGCATCTAATGTGGATTATGTATTCATCAGAGCCTTTGATAAACTTTGATAATTTATACCTTGCAAATAATATATTCTCTTCTCTCTTTTTTTTCTCAGTGTCGATTGTCATCTGATTGTTGTAAGTATTAGAAGCAGTGGCGGAACTAGAGTTTTATACATGGGGTGGCCAGGGGGTGGCCACTGCTACTTTCGGGGGTACACAGTACACACACACACACACACACACAGTGGAAAAGCTTATGGAAGGAATTGGGTCACTCTGTTTGTGTCTATAAGTGTTGAACATCCAAAATATTTGCAGAAAACAAAGCTTAAGCACCAAGGAGATAAGATACCGTAGCATGTGTCTGTTATGTACTGCTGCGTTTATTTACAAAAAAGCTCACATTTACAAAAAAAAAAACTGTTTTTTTAATTGTACTTGAAAAATGTAAACAATTGTATTGCCCATCAATATAAAATCTTATCCTAGGAAGATTTAATACAACATAATTCTTTCTTTATAATAATTTATAATTATTCTTTCTAATTATAATTATTTTTTTGTGTTCATTTTTGGGTGAACTATCCTTTTAATCTGGCAAAATCATCTCAACTTAAATTCCTGAATTGGGTATGTGATTGACTGCCTGTGTCTGGTAGATGCTCTGACCTGTTGCTGGTCCTGAAGTCTGACCACACTGACTCTGACTAGCCAGTGGTGATGCAAGGGCTGGGGTCTGTTTGCAGTGATCTGCCTGTTAGTCATTTTAAGCCAAAATGGGGGTCAACCTTGAACAAATTGCAACAGAAGCAAACTCAACAGAAGCAAGAGATTGGGTTTGGGACTGGGTCTGTGGGACTGTTTCTGGGGGACGAGTCTGAGGGAAGAACAGGAGACAATGGTAAGGAGAATGCAAAGGACAAAAGGTAAAATAAAAAGTGAATCCCCAGAAACAGTTTTCGAAACTTTCCCCTAATGGGATTCTTCTGGACTTTTTTTCCTTACTCAGGACATATTGAGGATACAAAATTATTTGAGTTTGCTTCTGTTGCAATTTGTTTAACCTTTTTTCATAAAATGACTGGACTATGTTTGTGCTTATTTAAAAAGTACTCTGATATCTCTCCCTTTCTTTTCATGTTTAATTGACCCTGTTCAAAAATATGACAAATTTAAAATATGATTCCATTCATATTTATATTCTAATCATCATCCAATTACCAACATTTTTATCTTAACTCTTTCTCGCAGTAGCCTATTAAAAAAAAAAAAAAAAATGGTGTTTTTGGTAATTTTCACAATTTCATGGCACCCCAGAATATTTTGTTGTATGAATATCTGAACATACCAAAAGAATGAACAGACAAAAAATTGTTTTATTCTAGCTTTGTGCGTCTTTTTTTATCAACACTTGAATGTTGGCAAGTTTCATAAGAAGCAACATGAGCAAAAAGCTGAGAAAATCGCATTTTTATCAAAGACTACATCTAGATCAGATTCAGAATGATGATCAAAACACAGTAGATCGAGTCCATCAACACCCTACACCCATAAAGCTTCATAGTCCTATGATCGCATTATGATATCACTTGTTTCTGCTCTTCTTTGCCTGCGTTTTGATCTCCTATCCTCACATTAGCTAGAACATTTGTATACTGTAACGTACACACGGCAAGGTACTGCATATGCGTGTATTAGGCCTAATGTAGGCTATTCGGAGCAAACCACCCTGATTGCTAAACCTTAAAAACTTACTTCAAATATGATGTTTTCTTATTCGGTGAAGTTCGGTATCTTGCAATCATCTCTCGTCCTCTGCTCGTCCGTTTGAAAACTGCGTGCGCGCCGCGCTGCCGGCGAACGTAATTTTTTTTTTTAAATCAGCAACTGCCAGCCCAGTAGCAAATAAAATTTTGGGGTGGCACCCGGGGTGGCCAATCGCCTGTCAGGGGTGTCCAGTGCCACCCCGGACCCCCCTCTGGCTCCGCCACTGATTAGAAGTCAACCTACATCTCTGATTTCCCAGATTCATCATACCATGCTAATTGATCAATATATCAATTAAAGCAACTTAATGTGGCAAGTTATAATCTTAATTATAAAAGGCTAATTCTTTAAATTAATTAATAGAATGGAATCCTGCATCTCTGATTTGCCAGTTTCATCATAACATTATCAATAATCACTGATGGAACTGAAAACATTTGAATTTGAATATTTTACTCATATTTGGTCTTTCCCTCTTTTATTTGTCAACAGCAGCTAGTAGCTACATACACCCCAAAGGCTCTTTTAAGAGCCACACCACAAGAGCGTCTTTGGCTTTGTGAGTATATATTTTGACCTCTCAGTATTTGGGTTAAGATCAATCAAAAGCAACATTATTCAGCATAATAGTAATGTCTTAATGAAGTCATTAAAGGGACATTTCTTTAAAAAAATGAATGAATGAATGAATGAATTAATTAATTAATTAATTAATAGAATGGAATTCTGCATCTCTGATTTGCCAGTTTCGTCATAACTTTAAATTAATTAATAATCACTTTTGGAACTGAAAACATTTGAATTTGTACAGACATATCACTCATATTTGGTCTTTTCTCCTTTGATATTCACGATAGCATAATTTGCAGCATGCATACAATATTTGTAATGTTGAGTACTTTAATGTTTATGAGTAATATATTATTATATATATTTTTTTTCATGTAATAGTTTTTGCATCATCTTCCACTGTCTCCCCACCTCCTTCACATTTTTGTCTTGCCACATTCAGGATAAGTAATATTCTTTATATTCATGTTAAGGTGCTCTCAGTAATGTTGGTTTAAATAAACATGCATTAATATATTTAAGAAAACTATGTTATGTTTATAGACCATTTCAACGGCTATTTGTAGATGTAAGGAAGTGACGTGTTTGGCCCTCAGACGGTTAGTCAGCGCGCACATTCAAAACAATGGCGGGAGGCGCTTTATTTATGGCAATTGTGCGATTTCATTTTCTTATTCATGCAAATAAAATGTCAAAATTAAAATAAGGAGCATGTTTTTCAGTGGTTGGATGTTCTCTCAGGCTCGAAACTAACTTGCTCTCGGAAATCAAAGCGTTTAGATTTCCGAAAAACGCCCCTGGATTGCAGCAGTGAAGCGAGAAGGATGGATACTAAGCAACTAGCAATGTACATATTTCGACATTTAATTATTAGGCATGTTTTCTTTTACAGATAAATAAGCCAAAAAAGAGATTTAACTCAGACTGAAAAGTCACAAATTATGAAATGCCCATGAGAAGGATGCAATACTAGGAATTGCAGTTAAGGCATGACCATTGGACAGTGAAATGCTCATTGGGTCAGCAGGGTCAGACAAAAACAGGTGGAGAAGAAAAGACGCATGTAAAATAATTATGGTGAAGAATTAAGTGTGAAACCATCAGGACCCCTGGAGTCTCCAGAGCAAGGTGTCAGGATCTCAGAGACTTAGGCCCCATCCACACTACTGCGTTTTAGTTTAGAAACGGAGAATTAAAACGAATACGATCTCCGTCCACACCAGTGTTTTAGCTGCATATTATAATTGATCTCCGTCCACATTAAACCGACTGAAAACACGGATCACGTGACCATTCCCCAACACTGCGCGTGCCGGTGTAAACGTCCCAGGTTACTTATGTAACCCTAGTTCCCCGAAGGGACGGACGCTGCGTGAAATCGCAGTGGGAATGCCTCCAGCGTAGTGCGTCTGAAGCATGAATGAAATCAGTCAATGGCGAGACGGAACGTAGTAGGCGGGTGACGTCACCGACCAGGAAACTATAAAGCACCCCTGAAAACACAAGCGAAACAGCTTATAATGTTACTGAAGCAAGCGATCCACGGGGATGCCGGGAGCATGGCAGGACACGCAGCGTCCGTCCCTTCGGGGAACTAGGGTTACATAAGTAACCTGGGACGTTCCCCTTCAGGGACTACCGCTGCGTGAAATCGCAGTGGGAACGCAATACCCACGTCCCCATGCGAGCAAGTCTCCGTCGTGTGAAATCAAGGCGCACAGGCTGACGAAAGAACTTGCGCCCCAGGAGTGGAGCTAAAATCGAGACTATAGAACCTGACGAATGTGTGCGGTGAGGACCAGCCTGCCGCATCACAAATGTCCTGAAGAGAAGCTCCTGAAAGGAGAGCTTTAGAAGCAGCCATACTCCGGGTGGAGTGAGCCCGTACAGCCAAAGGTGAAGGCTGACCGGCCGACTCGTAAGCAAGTGAGATGGCCTCGACCACCCACTTGCTCATCCTTTGCTTAGATGCCGGGCACCCCTTGTTGGGCGGCCCAAAACAAACGAACAGCTGTTCAGACTTCCTCCACAGGGCAGCTCTGTGGACATACGCATCTAGCGCCCGAACCGGGCAGAGCAAATTAAGTTTCTCCTGGTCCGACATCACAAACGGAGGAGGACAGAAAGCCTGCAGTATAACCGGTCTAACTACAGTAGTTAAAACTTTAGGAACATAACCTGGCCTAGGATAAAGGAAGGCCTTGGCCATGCCAGGTGAAAATTCCAGGCACGAGGGAGCAACCGAAAGTGCTTGAATGTCTCCAATTCTCTTTAGAGACGAGATAGCAAGCAGGAAAATCGTTTTTAGAGTAAGGAACTTCTCGCTCTCCACACCAAGAGGTGAAAAGTTTCCACCTCGCGGCATATAACCTCCTCATAGCGGGAGCTCTGGATTGGAGAATGGTCTCAACGACCTCAGTCAAGAGACCGGATTCTATGAGCTGAGCCCCCTCAGAGGCCAAGCCCATAGTCTCCATAGCTCTGGGCGGGGGTGAAGGATCGACCCACTCGCCTGAGAGAGTAGGTCCCTCCTGATCGGAATCTCCAGGGGAGAGCCGTCGAGGAGGGACACAAGGTCCGAGAACCATACTCGGGCCGGCCAGAACGGGGCTATCAAGAGTAGGCTGACTCCGTCCCGGCGAACCCTTTCCAGAACTCCTGGGAGCAGAGCGATCGGGGGAAAAGCATACAGGCATGACCTCGGCCACGCCTGTACCATAGCGTCCAACCCCAGTGGGGCTGGATGGCTGAGAGAGAACCACAGTGGACAGTGTGATGTCTCTCTGGAAGCAAACAGGTCTACCTCGGCACGACCGAAATGTTCCCAAAGGAGCTCCACCACCTCGGGGTGAAGTCTCCATTCCCCGGGCCTCGGCCCCTGCCTCGACAGGATGTCTGCCCCTCGATTCAGATACCCCGGGAGATAAATCGCTCGAAGAGCACACTCTTCTTGGCGTTGAGCCTCAACCCCAATTTCTTGATGTGAGCGAGAACGACATCTCGATGCCGAACCGCCTGAGACTGTGATTGAGCTAAAATCAACCAATCGTCGATGTAATTCAGAATGTGGATGCCCTGTAAGCGCAGAGGAGCTAGAGCCGCATCCATACATTTCGTGAACGTTCGGGGTGACAGTGCTAGGCCGAACGGAAGAACCCAATACTGGTTACGCTTCGCCCCCGAAAGCGAACCTCAGGAACTTCCGATGTTGAGGAAGAATAGACACATGGAAGTAGGCGTCCTTTAGATCTATCGTGACAAACCAGTCCTCGGACCTGATTTGTGACACGATCTGTTTGAGAGTAAGCATCTTGAACTTGAGTTTCCCTACAGTGCGATTTAAGAGACGCAGATCTAAAATCGGACGCAACCCCCCGTCTTTCTTTGGAACAATGAAGTATCGGCTGTAATAACCTGACTCCCTGCTGGGAGGAGGAACCCGTTCTATAGCTCCTTTTTGAAGAAGAGTCATAACCTCCTGTTCCATTACCAGAGCCTGCTCGGGGCCCACCACAGTGGGAAGAACCCCGCTGAACCGAGGCGGACGAGACCTGAACTGTATAGCGTAACCTCTTTCGACTGTGTGCAGGACCCACTGAGACACATTGGGAAGATTTTTCCATTCCACTAGAAAATCTACTAAGGGTACCCAGCCTCTCGGGGCTGGCCTCTGGTTGAATGTTCTGTGTGACAGACACAGTGCCCTGTAACGGCGCACCTGCAGGGAACAACTGGTCTGAGCACGCCAGAGCCCTCAAAAGAGCCCTCGCCTTCTTGGCGACAATGACTGTCCTCAAATCAGCCCTGCCCCGCGAAGACCTCGTCTGAGAGCGCCCCCGTCTCTGCCTCGATGAGCTACTCGGCGGGTGGGACTGCCCTCGCTCAGCAGCCCCACTTTGAACCCTTATTTTGAGGGGAATAAATTTATGAAATGCTGCCGCCTGTTTTTTTCTCTTCTTGGAACCTCTCTGTGACAGATTGTAATGCATCACCAAAGAGGCCAGCAGGCGACATAGGGGCATCTAAAAGAAGAGATTTATCTTTCTCCTTCATAGAAGTCTGGCTCAACCACAAATGACTCTCCGTGGCCACCAGGGCTGCCATAGACCGACCGATGGATTTCGCGGTCTCCTTGGTGGCCCGGAGAGTGAGATCAGCTGTCTGCCTGAGCTCGTTGATTGTGTCGGCAGAAATTCCCCCCCCCCTCACTAGCTTCTTTAAGCAGGTCAGCTTGATAAGCCTGCATGATAGCCATCGTGTGTAAACATGTGGCTGCCTGGCCCGCCGCCGAGTAAGCCTTCCTCACCAGCTTAGATGTATTTTTTAAAGGTCTGGTGGGAAGGGCCGGTGCTTTGAGTGACGATGCCGATTCGGAAGAGAGATAGCTCGCAAGCGTCCCCTCCGCCCTCGGCATCGCCACATAACCAGATACCTTAGCTCCCATGATGTTACCATAAGCATTAGAAATTCTACTAGACACAGGTCTAGCCCAGGTCTTCGACACCTCAGTGTGAAGATCTGGGAAAAACGGCAAGCACCGGCGAGAAGGTTGAGCACGTGCAGGCAGAAATCTCTCATCAAGCTTACTTTTTGGTTTAGACTCCTGCCTATCAGCTGGCCACTCAATGCTGAGCTTTTCAACAGCACGAGATAAAACCTCCATAAGCTCATCTTCAGTATTATGCTGAAATGACGATTCATGTGTCTCATCTGTTGCGATACTTTCAACATCCAGCTCCTCAGAACTGGATAGCTGAAATTCCTGAACAACATGTACCTCCTCCAGGGCAGAAGTAACCGCAGTGCGGGCTTCCAGAGCCGGGATAGAGGTACTGGGTCTCACCGGAGAAGGCTGAGATAGGGCGGAGCCCGTCTCAAACCCTGCTGTGAGATCCATCTGCGATCCCCAAGTCAAGCGCCGCCGCTCTGCCTCGGCAGAAGCGGGACCCGAGCCTTGGGGAGCGCGCAGCGAGCCGCTCTCCTTGAAGAGCGATCGCCGCGAGCGCAGTGTTCTCAAAGGCAGACGCTCGCAATGCACGCAATCAGCCCCCTCGAGAGCTGACTGGGCATGCTGCATCCCCAAACAAGCAACACATAAATCATGTGAATCCCCACCCGTTATAAATCGAGTAAAAGGGGGAGCACACTGCTTAAACTGCTGCTCACTCGTCATTTCTCTCACAGTAATATATATATATATATATATATATATATATATATATATATATATATATATATATATATATATATATATATAGACAGATTTCAGACACACACACAGATCGATGCTGAAGTAACAAAGGCTGTTTCGCTTGTGTTTTCAGGGGTGCTTTATAGTTTCCTGGTCGGTGACGTCACCTGCCTACTACGTTCCGTCTCGCCATTGACTGATTTCATTCATGCTTCAGACGCACTACGCTGGAGGCGTTCCCACTGCGATTTCACGCAGCGGTAGTCCCTGAAGGGGAACACAACTTCATTGATAAAATTATCCCACCATGCGCTGGTTCTTCCCGGGTTAACCCAAAACCGACGCTCCATGTACGGTCGATACCGCTGCTGCACACGGGAATTGTCACAGATCGCTCGAATAATAGCTTGCCTCCAGTGCATGTAGGCAGTTATAGCATTGTAAAATGCAGAATTTACTTGCACAACAGCTGCTAGCAAAGATATACGGCATGACTGATGACACCCAATCATAGAGCCGAGCGTGAGCCTCTACTGCGTCAACGTTTCTAAAGTCCTCCGTTTTGACCCGTCTTCACTAAAACGCCCTCCGGAGATTCAAAACGAAAAACGGGTCGGCAGCGTTTCTAAACTTCTCCGTTTTGGGTCTCCATTTTTGCCGTTTTAGTCTGGACGGGAGGTGCAAATGTAGCAAAAGGTCTCCGTTTTTAAATGAAAATGCAGTAGTGTGGATGGGGCCTTAGGTCAGGTAAAGAATCCTAAAAAAATGACCCCTTCTTAATAAGAATCACAAGCTGAAGTGTAGTTAAATACATGAAGACTGTTTTTATAGGCTTTATAGACGGAAAGATTGAGAGTGACTCTTGAAGGACCAGAACCACATCCTCTTGTACCACTGTTTGAAGAATTCATCTTCCAGAATCTGGCAGTATGTTTTGGGAGTTCATTTTTAGTCAATCTCCTACCCTGAAGCCCATTTTGCAGAGATGGACTAAAAATGAACTTTCAAAACTTACTGCCAGATTCTTCTTCAAACAGTGGTACAAGAGGATGTGGTGCTGGTCAAGAGTCTCCTTCAAGAGTCACTCAATCTGTCCGTCTATAAAGCCTGTAAACGTAAGTCTTAATGTATTTTTACTACACTTCAGCTTGTGATTCTTATTAAGAGGGGGTCATTTTTTAGGTTTCTTTACCTCTCTTTTTGGCTTATTTTATCTGTAAAAGAAAACGTCCCTAATAATTATGCACAACTGAATATAAGGCGTTTTTCATTTCCAGCCATGTTTAACAATTATATATCACTTATAAAGGATTAAATACAAAATGAATAGTAGTTATTAAGAATAATGTGGTTTGGAATTGGTCAAATGTGCCTGAAAAAAAATATGATCAGAAAATCAACGTGCTTAATAATTCTGCACACACTGAACCCCCAGATGTGTTTGAGAACTTGAGGATTGATATTCGCTCCGTGCACGGCGACCGTTGACGTTCGAGCTTGAGTGTGCGCGCCAGTACTTCCGGTGATCTGACAGCGAGAGCGAGAGACAACAGCGACCGAGTTCCATTACCACAGAGATATTTTTTTTCACAATGAGTGTTTTTAGGATTCAAGAGAGGCGACTTGCCTTTCAGAGAGGGTGACAGCCTCGGCACTTCATCGTTGTGTGCCGTTATGTACCTTTTCGTCACGTTACAACAGAGGAGTCAGCTTTCATGCATTCCCCGCTGACGCTGCGGTACGGGCTGAGTGGATACAGAAGATCCGGAGGGATGACTTCAACCCGACCAAATTTTTAAATGCATATAATTTTCAGTGTATTTCACCTGTGCGTTTCTATGCTGTGCGTTTCTACGCCAGGGGGCGCCAGGGGGGCCGCAGCAAGTTGGAAAAAAAAAGTTAAAAAACGTTAAAAAATAAATATTTGCTAATATGAGTATTGTTATGAAAAAACATTATAATAATTTGTTGCATAGCCTATCTGATATCTGATTGATCGGCTAGTGACAAGAATTGGCCGATTTTCACTTGATTTTCAGTCTGACATATGCCGATTCAAATGCACTCGGGCGCCGCATGAATAACATCGCGCAACATCAACATCACACATGCACACAGAACGCACATGTAGGAAACCTTGTGAATTACGGCCGTTTCAGATCGCCAGCGGCGCGTGAGCAGCGCGAATTTTTTTCGGCGTGCATGTTCAGTGAGTGCATTCACACCACGAGCTGGAGCAGCGCGTGAGCGTCAAGCAGGAGCGTCGCATGAGCAGCAGTGAAGCGGAGGGTTTCAACGCCGAGTCTATTTTTGTAGCGCTGCTCACGCTCAGTTAAAGTGAAAGCACACTTTTGATGGACAAAATAAATATGATTTCACTCAAAAAAATGCACATAATTTGCATGTATAGTGTGTTTTAACAAGGAGTAGGCTATGTCAGAAAAGAAAATGAAGACAAATATATTTATAGAGAATGTATCCATTTAAACTTGTTTTTATTAAACAGTTTGGGTAAAAGTGGCATTTTATTATATATATATATAGAAAATAAATATTTGTGTGTGCTGTAAAGTGGTTAGAAAAAATGAAATCAGAATCGGCTTAAATCTGTATCGGCAGGTCAAACTCAATGAAAAATCGGAATCTGCCTTGAAAATTGTAATCGGTGCATCTCATCTTTCTGATTGGCTGGTATCAAACACCATCACATAATCTGATGTTCACCTAGATGTTTTATTTATTTATTTCTACATGTGCCGTGCCGTAGTATTGTCGATGGGTTCAATACGGGGGGCCTTGGCCAGAACCTAGTGGTATTTGGGGGGCCTTGGCATGGAAAAGTTTGGGAACCCCTGGTTTATGGTACCTACAGTTAAAAATGTAAAATATTTGATGATAATATTGATCGAGCAATTGATGTAAGTAAGTAAAAATATAAGCTATGCGCAGAATTGAGAAAATAGTATTTACGGAGATAAATTGTAGCCTATCTCAGGGCAAACATGTGAATGTTCACACTGCATTTTAAGCAAACAACTCTAATCGTAGTTGTAACTCTATATTTACAGTAGGTATAATTCCCAGGTAGCAAAGAATTCTGGCCCAGATTTGGCATGAAGCTGGCACAGCTGGCATTCAGTCAGCACTGGCATGCGGCATGTGAACCGAACATGGCCCAGTTATGGGGGAGATTGGACCGTCTTTAAGGTGGCAAACAGGATATGGGCCAGTGGTTAATGTATTATTTGGCCCACATATAAAATATAGAAATGTGGCCCACATATGTGTGGCCAGACTTATCCCATAGTTAAAATGTAATTTCAGATATTTCATAATTAATAATATTTTCATACACACAGCTGTTTCCCCTATTCCTGTTTGCAGCGTGGGTTTATTCTCTCTATCAACAAGGTTTAATGAATAATTATGAAACAACATAAACTTTAAATTTACATTAGGCTACATTTAATCATTTAGCAAACACTTTTATCCAAAGAGGTTTACAATACAAGGACAACATAAGTAAGCAATATATGTGTGTTAGTGTGAAAGGTCAAAGCAAGATAGAATAGAACTTTAATTGTTTGATTGTCTCATTTCATGCACAAGATAAGGCCAATTTGCAAACATTTCTTCTGTCTTAAAATGTCCTAATATGGCACACACACACACAAAAAAAATACACCAATCAGGTCGCATCTAGAAAAGCGCGCCCAGATAGTGCGCCTAAGGCCCTGTTTACACGAGAACGCTCGCGGGTGAAAACGTAAAAATATTTTATCAGATGTGCCTTTCGTTTAGACGGCGACGGCGTTTTCGGAGCTTAAAAACGCAAAAAAGTGAAACCACCCTCCAGAGTGGAAATCTTAAAATGCTCCACCGTCGCGTTTCCGTCTAAATGGTAAAAACGCAAAAGTTTGCTAGACAAAGGCACCGATCAGTGCTTCACATTGCCACCTAGCCGCCTGGAGTGCATACTACATTGAATTTCACACACTTTTGCGTCACCATATGCACGCAGATTTCCCCCCGATAACGCTCGTCTAAACGCAGAATAAAAAGTGATCACTTTTGCGTTTTCTCTTCAGATCGTTTCCGTGTAAACGTAGCCTAAAACGCAATGCTTCATGGGTTTGTAGTTGTACATCATTGTAGTCTTTACACTCAATCTTGTACTTTTTCCTTTTTTTTAAATATTTTTTCTTCAATTGAAACTGTGTAATCTTGTGATTTAGGCGATTTAGTTAATGGTTTAGAACGCTTCAACCCAAATTAAAAATATATATAGCCTATTGATACTTCCGGATCCACCGCCGCTGCAGTTTAAGAAGTGGGCGGGCAGGCAGTGGCACTGATGCACTTGAGGCTGCACTTCACTAACGGTTGGACTTCTTACCTCTAGAACAAAGCAAGCGGAGTTTGGTAAGTAATAATTTTGAATTTTACAGTTAGTATGAGTTAACATAGTCGGAAAGTTAAATGAAAGATGTGCCACAATGTATAATCGTAGATGTTATTTAAAATGTTATAATTCACTAAATGTGCGTCGATAACATTTATCGTTAGATGACATCAGACATCTTTATTTTATATCACAGGCTCGGACATTTATTTATTTAAATTTAAGTGACATACACTGATGGATTAACATACAAAAATGTGGTGAAGGTTGTTACGGCGTTGTCACAATGTTGACATTGAACTACTGTTCAGGGGCCCGTTCTTCGTACGTTGCTTATTACATCCGAGATCAAATGACACATCCAAGATGATATCATCGTGCGAATCATGATCTGGCTAACTCGGTTCTTCGAACACACTTGCCGGATATGATTAGTATCGCTGGATTGAGTTATCTGAGATAATTGCGCGTTCATGCACTGGTTAAAAGGGGATATGTATCGATAGTAGAAACATTGATCAGCAACGCTACTGGCTGTTCAGCGTGGCCAAAGAGCGCGCTCAGTTTTTCTCATCAGCAGAGCAAGAACTAATAGTCGAAGTTTATTCGGAATTTTAATGTTTAATCAAAACGCCAGGGAACACCTCAAAGTCTGCAAAACCCAGGAGAGAGGGCTGGCAAAAAGTAGCAGACAATTTAAATCCGTTAGACAGGGTTTCCGCGGGGCATTAAAAGTCCTTAAATGGATTTTGCAAAAATTAAGGCCTTAAAAGGCATTAAAAAGCATTACATTTTTAAAATTAAATAAAATTTGATTCCTACAGGCATTAATTTTTTTTTTTATAGTTTTGAAGAGAATTTTATATCAATTTCTTTGAATATAGCCTTCATAATTAATAATTTTATTTGCTGTCGCAAAATGTACGTTAGTGTGATAAACACACGGAACCAGTTTGGTAATTAGTTAAAAAATTGCCGTGATACGGAGGTGACGCGGGCGGCGGGCATTTTGTACAGCTGTGGACGAGGTCTGAGGAAAAATGGGAAAGTGCAAATTCCAACTGAAGTGGCTGGAAAACGAAAATTTCAAGACATGGTTGCAGCCTGTTAGTGGTAAAAATGATGAAGGATTTTGCGGTGTTTGCAGAAAAGCAACTACTATGTCTAGTTACTTTGGCGTGACCGACAAATCTACACGTAGTAACGTTACGACGACAACTGATGCTGTCACCAACGTTTGTGGAGCAGCTAACGTTACCACAGCAAAATCGAGCGACATTCGATCAACGTTTGGCTCAAATGCGACTTTGCAGGCGGAGGTGCTCTGGTGTCTGAACACAGCTGTCCATCACCACTCTTACGCGTCCAATGAAGGTGTTTCTGAGTTGTTTCAGGCAATGTTTCCTGATTCTGAAATCGTCAAATCTTTCTCTTGTGGCAAGGACAAAACCAGCTACATTTTAAAATTTGGACTTGCCCCATACTTCAAAAATCAACTGATTACTGCAGTTAACAATGCAGGACCATTTGTTTTGATGTTTGATGAGAGTTTAAACCACTCAACAAAAAATAAACAACTAGATGTCCATGTTCGATTTTGGGAGGCTGGTTGTGTCCAGTCCCGTTATCTGGGATCACAGTTCATGGGACATTCAAAGAGTGAGGATCTACTGCACCATTTCAAAGTAAGTATAATTGTTCTTTTGTTCTTGCATTTATGTCATTCTAACTGATTAGAAACTGAAAGAAAAGATTAGACTTTTTATGCTATGTCTCCATCTAGTGGACAACCTTAGTATTGCAGCCTTCATTTTGTCATATAATTGTTTATCATTCATTTGTTTATCAATCATTTTGTCATTATAATGGTTTATAATTTGCTGTTAGGCCACAGAGAGCATCATAAATTCATTAAATTAAGCATGTTTCCTCAGAATATCTTATTCTCCATACGTAAAATAAAAAAATAGGGAGTTTGGACAATGCACTCTACAGGGTTAGTTCACCCAAAATGAGTCGTTACTCACCCTAATGTCATTCCAAACCTTATTATATGAAACACTTTTTTTCTCCGTTGTTTTTATTTGTGCTTATATTATTACTGACTATTTATTGTCTTTAATAATGTTTGAAATTTATATTAATTTTTGAAAGTGTTGTCCAAGTAATAAATGGAAAGCTAAGTTGTTGTTTTTGCGCTGATCCAAAAGAATGTGAGTCGTGACTCACAAACTGTATTATCTGAACTGTGAGTCTTGTGATCCATTGCACCCCAATTCTTCAGTGATTCCTATTTCTTGTTGATAGTGATTATTTTTTTTATTCTTTATATATATATATATATATATATATATATATATATATATATATATATATATTTTTTTTTTTTTTTTTTTTTTTTTAAATTAAAGAACATTTTCAATTACCAAACATGTCTGTAACATCTTTTCAGCATTTTTTGTTGGTGTCTCATCATTTATTTATTTCTGTTCTCAGAAATGTGTGCACCTACTAGACCTGAAACATCTAATTTCGATTAGTATGGATGGTCCCAACGTGAACTTTAAGTTCCTCAATAATCTCCAGCAAGAACATGGTGAACTACATGGAGGTCGGCAGCTAATTTTGGTTGGGAGCTGTGGACTGCACACGGTACATAATTCATTCAAGACTGGCTTCTCCGCATGGAATATCGAGAAACTTCTGAGAGCAATGCACTATGTTTTTCACAATGTTCCTGCAAGAAGGGAAGATTATACAAAACTTACTGGCTCATCTCTTTTTCCACTCCCCTTCTGTGGACACAGATGGGTGGAAAATCTGCCTGTTGCAGAGAGAGCCATTGAGGTATGGCCAAAGCTGAAAGAATACGTGGAAGCAGTCCGTAGAAAAGAACTACCAAACCCTGGAACCTCTTCTTTTGATACAATTGAAGCAGCAAATAAAGATCCCCTGATCTTAGCCAAACTTCAGTTTTTCATGGCGCTATCCAGAACATTTTGTCCATTCTTAAAGAAATACCAGACTGATGAGCCAGTCTTACCATTTCTGTGCAGAGACTTGACGGAGTTAATGATGGTAATAATCTAATTTCTGCATCGTTTAATGGCTTAATCTTTTGTTTTATGATGACTTTTGAAGTGGGTATACCACATTGAATAACCTGTGTAGGATGGAATAACAAAGCTGGTTAACAGGATGCTAAATAAAAATTTGTTTTTCCTTTTTGTAGAGTCTGGTGAGACGTTTCATCAAAAGGGAGCTACTCCAAGACATCACTCCATTTAAACTGACCAAACTTGACACTGATGACCAGAAAAACTGGGTCAGTGCAAGCCTCACTGATATTGGATTGGGTGCTGAATCTGTCCTTAAGGTAATGCATTGTTACTGTTTATGTATACCAGTGGCGTAACTTTGTTTTAAAAGGTGGGTGGGACAGGTGGGGGTTGCTTATACAATGTTAAATCAGATATATGTACAATAACATTACGATGTCCAGCAATCGATTTAAATAGTAGGCTACATGGGGTTTAATTTGTCGTTTAATGAGATGTTTATCCGCGACACTGATTGCAGCGGCAACGAGCACTTTGATCACTTGATTTAAAAAACACATTTCAGCGCTAGATCATCTCTTATTTAAAAAACAACTAAATGAATGCTCTGCCAGTTAACTGGAGATGTTTTATTTGTAGAATTGGTACATTCGTGCTGCGAGATGTTTTAAAAAGTGGTGGGGACAATATCGACCCTGGCAAAAAGGTGGTGGGGACATGTCCCACCCGTCCCACCCGCAAATTACGCCTATGATGTATACATAAACTTTAAACATGCCTGATATATTACTATATAACTAACATGATGTGTGCTATCCCTCCTTGATAGGCTCTTCAGAGCAAATCAAGCAACAGAGTAGGTGACCTCACTGTCCTCGAATTTAGAAGGGACTGCATAATGTGCCTCTCCAGAATCGTTAAGAAAATGCAAGAAAAGAGCCTTTGAAATACCCCACTGTCAGGCAGATAGCATGCTTAGACCCCTCCGTCATGAGCAGAGACCCAGAATGGTGCAAGGGAAAGATGAAGTCTCTAGTTCAAAGATTTCTGCAGGACAAGCAGTTGACAGGAGGAGTTTCAGCTGGTAGGAATATAGGAAAATAAAGGTTACACACAGCACAGTATGCATAAGATGTGTTCTCAGTACTTTGATCATAACAACATTTTAAAGATTAGTTTAAGTTTGTTTTTAAATGTGCTTGCTTAAAAATAGTATGATATGGAAGTATAATATGGGCTTATACAGTAAATTATTAGATGTTACATGCATTTTATATGCATTAGTCTTCCTTTCATGTTCAAACTCAGATTAAACAAATACATTTACATCAATATCCTGTACCAGGTATATAAATAACCATCCATTTAAATTGATGTGATTTATTTTTTTGTGTTTGTCCATTGCAGGTGATGCTGTTGTGCAACAGTTTGACAGCTTTCTCTCTCTGCATGGCAAAAGTGAGGAGTTCCTCTCTTTCAAACCCATGGAGCAACGACTTGATACTTTCCTTAACCAAACTCTCAATGCGTCTTATCCTGAGCTTCGGAGTTTCATTCAACGCCTCCTGCTGTTATCTCATGGGCAAGCTACGGTAGAGAGAGGCTTCTCCGTGAACAAGGAAGTAGAGACATGCAACATAAAAGAAGAAACTGTTGAGGCCCACAGACTTGTCTGTGACCAAGTACATGCTTTAGGGGGGGTTCTCAAAGTGTCCCTCACAAAGGAACTACTGGCTTCTGTAGCCTCAGCCAGGACCAGATACAGGATCTACCTTGATGAGGAGAGGAGGAAGAGAGAGGGTGCCATGCGTGGACTAAAGAGAAAAGCTTTGGAAGATGAGTTGGAAGAACTGAAAAAGAAAAAGGGGGTGTTGACGGTCGTGTGCGCCAGCCTTCAGAAGGACGCCGATCAACTAGCTGAGCAGGCCGAAAACAAATCGAAAACGCTCATGGCTGAAATGATAACAAAATCTAATACTCTAAGGAGGAGATTCAAGGAAAAGTGCTGTGAATTGAAAAATGTTGAGTCAGAGTTGAAACTAAAATCGACTGAATTAAGGCACATGCCTTAATGAACTTATTTACACAGTAAATGACTGAAATTTCTATAGCTCTTGCTTATGTATGTACTTTGAATACATTAAGTTCCAGCGTTTAAAAAGTTTAGCTTATTGAAGAGCTGTTTTTGTGATGATAAAATTATAAATACAATAATTCTCTTTTTGCTAATTTTGAAATATCTCCAAATAAATTGACAATTAATTAAGCTGCCTCCTGAGCCATTTCTAATTCAGTTCAGAGTTATATAATTTCATCATTGCATCATCGTCAAACTGAATGGTTGCAATTCATAATTTGGGACACGTCTTTTTAAAATAAAACGATTATATATATATATCCGTGGTTAGTCATGGGTCGTGTATGGCATTAAAAATTTTAAAAATGGCATTAAAAAGGCATTAAAAAGGCATTAAATTTAATTTGAAGATACCTGCAGAAACCCTGGTTAGAAGTGGCCATGTTAGATGTTTTTATCACTTATTAGCCTATATTTTTGTATTTTAATAATTGCATAATTACTTTGTGCATTGTAATGTCAGTCACCACACTAGAACATGGGAACAAATAAAGGTGAAGTACAAAAATATTCTACATAATGGTAATTTTTAGTTATATTATAGTCTCTTTTATAAAAGGCACTGTTAAATAAATGGTGTTCTGTTTATAAAAGCAACCAAGAAAAAGGCTGAGAAAAAAATAGAAAAGATCTTAGTAGCCTACACTGTAAAATAATTGTTGCTGCATTAAATTAAGGCCGTATAGTCATTTCAGCTGTTAAATCTTGAGTAATGATGAATTGCTTTGACTTGTGAAAGTGAAAACTGATAAACTTATGTTAATGTAAAAATATTTTGCCATGAGTTATTGATCACGTTTCATTGATCACGAGTGTAGTTCATTGTAATGACATTGTGTTTTCCTCTTTTGTGCACTTTTACATAATACACCAACACTTGTATCTGTTCACAAGAAAGTGGTGGCTGAAATATGTGCAGTAAGTGGACATTTTCTAACTTTCCAAAGAAAATAAAGTATAAGACTTTGTAATGTCCATTTGTTTCCATTGCACTGGACAGTGAATAAACCCTCTCAGATAACTGTCATATGGAGGAACTAGCCTACCTGCAAGTGCATAAAGAGCTTTACTTAATTTATACTTGTATGCTTTATGGCTGCAATATAAGTTGCAGGATTCCACATCTACAGAAAGGCCTACAGAAGAGTCTGCACAGACAGAGGAGACATAGGCCTACAGGTGGGCAGTGTATAGCCAACTTTTCCTTTTTATTTGTTGCATGAGGCATGTGTCTAATATCTCTTGTTGCAGGCACTTGACCACTGGCTTTTCTTTACAAAGAACAATTGAAATAAAACTCAAGGAACTAAGCATATTTGTCTTTTATTAAACATTTAATAATTAATAAGTGTTTTTTTTGGCAATGTTGTGTAATATGGCACATGCAACAATGTCACAGGCCCTGTCAGGTGTGCAACCCTCAGACTTTTCAGACACTGAAATCTTCCCTTTAGCCAAAGTTCATTTCATTGTGTGCCCTTGTTCTGGCTAGAGCTGCATTGTAACTGGTTTGGGTCAGGGAATGGGGTCATAAAACACCTGTCTGCAGGCAGGAACATGTCATAATCACCTATTCTGTTAGGATCAGCATAAGTGTATGTAATACAGTGAGCTTGATATTTAATTGTGGAACTTTCCTTACCACTTTCAAATAATGTGCATAATGTGAATCTCTGAAAATTCTTAAGTCATGCACAGATCCTGGCCATTTTGCTTTCACATTTGTGATATGGAAGATTTTAGTCAACTGCCCTTTTTTTATTTGATATAATATTACTAATCTGGAATATTAAAGGTCCTGTTCTTCGTGATCCCATGTTTCAAACTTTAGTTACTGTGTAATGTTGTTGTTAGAGTATAAATAATATATGTAAAATTATAAAGCTCAAAGTTCAATGCCAAGCGAGATATTTTATTTAACAGAAGTCGCCTACATCGAACGGCCCGTTTGGACTACATCCCTCTACTTCCTTCTTTAATGACGTCACTAGAACCGTTTTTTGACTAACCTCCGCCCACAGGAATGCTCCCTCAACTCTACCGAAATTCGTTTATGTACTTGCGCGCTGCTTATAACTTACTGTGTTTACTCAGCTCTTACGGTGATTTTCTGAAGTAAAACTGACGCTTCATCTTTTGTGTGATGTACAATAAACTTTATTAAACTCATCAGTATATGTTTGATCATCATTCGGACCTGGTCCGAAACAGCAGACTTGTAGGCTATTAATAAATAATGGATACATACAAGCAGATGACAAATATGTTATTATAACCGTAATTAAACTACTAAACTATACCTGTTCCATCTCTATACAGCACTCTGACTCTGTAGGCATTATTGTCCAACTCGAAATGAACACCGTTACTGAGAGTTTTTGATATTATCATCATTCCGTGAGATGAAATTGTTCTGAGAGACTGAGCGTGAGCTCATGAAGCTCCGCCCCCTGGGTCGTCCAGCAGCAGCTTATTTGCATTTAAAGGGCAAACACTAAAACAGCGCGTTTTTCTGAGCCCCAAAAAATGACAATTTAAACATGCTGTAAAAAATGATCTGTTGGGTATTTTGAGCTGAAACTTCACATACACACTCTGGGGACATCAGAGACTTATTTTACATCTTGTGAAAAGGGGCATAATACGGGACCTTTAAGAATCACAATAGTAACTGGGCTGCACATTTACATTGTGAATCCCCTTCATGTTCACATAATCCCCTTCATTGAGGCCTTGATGGCAGTCTATGGTAGCCTATAGTCTATGGTACCAATCACGTTAGTGAAGCCTGAGTGACATATCTGTAATCGGCATGGTCATGATTGTATGATCTTCATAAAAAATTATGATAGCCTAAAAAAAAAAAAAAATGCTTTACAACATTGGGTCTTAAGTGGCTTGGAAATGCCACAAAAAAACCTAAAACTGTTTTTTTAAACCTAAAAGCGACAAATAACGACAATCTCACGAATCACGAGAAAAAATATATATCTCAGAAAGTGCACTATCGCGCTGCGCTGGACTTCCCATATCAGCTCCGCGTATGAAGCTGGGATCTAATCCTGTTAACATGAAATAAGCCTGCTCCCGAGCAGGTTTAAGTTTGCGCACATGTTGCTATGATAGCAAGTCCAGGATGAGCGTTGAAGAACCAAACAATCCAAGATCATGCCAAATAGCCAACAATCAAATCCAGCTAAGTGAGTTAGCGACGTACGAAGAACGGACCCCAGGCCCGTTAAGGTTGTTATTAAAAATGTAATTGTCAGAACGTCGGCCGTTTCTCAATACCAAGTACGCAAACTTCGGACTTGCGTCCTTGGTAGTTCGGACTTGACAAGTTTGACTCAGAAGAACGAACTCCTGAGGACGAGAGGACGCAAGTCTATGGAGAGAGAATTGTGTCTTTATTACATGCGAGAAAATAAATGATTTGAGAGAAAAAAAAAGTTTGAGAGAAAAAGTTATCACACTGATAGCAAAAAAGGATTTCATGAGAAAAAAAATAATATTTGAAAGAAAAAATATAAAAAAGTTTTGAGAGAAAGTATTTTCTCATAGAACATAAAAATATAAATTAGAATTTTTAAAAATTATTTCTGAGAAAAAAAATCTCTCTCAAAATACTTTGAAAAAAACTCAAATATATATATTTTGCTATCAGTGTGAAAACATTTTCTCTAAAAAAAAAAAAGTGTTTCTCTCAAAACGCTTTTCTTTGCTCTCGATGCAATTTCTTGCTCTCGTGTCAGGATTCTGCTTTCACTGTGAAAATTGTGTCATGGGCGGGGCCATCCTATTGGCCAGTCGGGTGAGCATCGTCTTGTCTTGGGAGTCGAACTGAATCATTATACCATTGTTCGGTTCACCGGCATAGATACCGCCTCTGCCTTAGTTGAGCACGGATACTCCAATGTTTGGGTAAGATGATTCACGGTGATCTTAGATGATCACGGACGTATTGCCTGCGATAATTAATGCGATATTGCTCAGCTTGTCAGTGAACTACGGCTCTGTGTTAAATGCCCCTTCATCTGAAAGCAGGCAATGGCGATTTACTACTAATCAAGGAACCGGCTTTACTGACGAGATAACAATGTCATCCTATATATCGCCCAGACCTAAAATCAAATCAAATCAAGTATATTTGTATAGCGCTTTTCACAATACAGATTGTATCAAAGCAGCTTCACAGTATTAAAATAAAATAATACAACAAAGTTTGTTTCTAGTGGAATTTATTGATTGATAGAATAAAATTAAATATCCCCAAAATATCCCCAACTGAGCAAGCCAAAGGCAACAGTGGCAAGGAACCGAAAAACTCCATCAAGTGACCTAATGGTGTCCTAAAACTCCATCAGGTGACCTAATGGAGAAAAAAAAACCTTGGGAGAACCCAGGCTCAGTCGGGGGCCAGTTCTCCTCTGGCATTTATGAACTAGAGGCCGGATTGTAGTTTGAAACTGTGAGATTAACAATATTATATGAATGCCTGGCTGAAAAGATGCGTCTTTAATCTAGTTTTAAACTGGGAGAGTGAGTCCGAGCAACGAACAGTATCAGGAAGGCTATTCCAGAGTTTTGGAGCCAAATGTGAAAATGCTCTCCCTCCTTTGGTTGATCTGGATATCCTAGGTATGACCAAAAGCCTTGAATTTAGTGATCTTAAAGAGCGCGATGGATTATAGGGTGATAGAAGATCCGTTAAATAGACTGGAGCTAAGCCGTTTAGGGCTTTATAAGTCAGTAGCAATACCTTATAATTAATACGGAACTTTATAGGTAGCCAATGTAGTGATGATAAAATCGGTGTTATATGATCATATTTTCTTGATCTAGTAAGAACTCTAGCAGCGGCATTTTGGACTAACTGTAGCTTGTTTATTGAGGATGCAGGACAACCGGCTAATAAAGCATTACAGTAATCTAGTCTCGAGGTCATGAATGCATGAACTAACTTTTCTGCATCAGAAACTGATAGCATATTACGTAGCTTAGCAATGTTTCTAAGGTGGAAAAAGGCTGTTTTTGTAACATACGAAATATGATTTTCAAAAGACAGGTTACAATCGAGTATAACACCCAGGTCTTTTACTGTAGAGGATAAAGTAACAGGACATCCTACGATGTCAAAGTTGTATTGTGAGAGGTTCTGTGGGCGGTTTTTTGAACCGATAAGTATTACCTCTGTCTTGTCTGGATTTAATAAAAGAAAATTACGCGTCATCCAATCTTTTATATCTTTAACACACTCTGTCAATTTGGATAAATTAGCGTTTTAGCGAACTAGGCCTAGCCCTAGTTCATCATATACAACCTCCTGTAGCCTACAGTTTTACTCGGACTCAGAATAAACAATTTAGTTTTAAGGTCAATATGATACATTTCCTGTTTGAACCTATAACTTAAAGCTGCAGTCGGCAAGTCTGGCAGATTGAGTCGACTTAGCCAAAATTTTGAATGTTTACAACTCTCATGCCCCTCCCCCACTGCCAGCGAGCACCCTCCCATCGAGTTTGTGCTCGTCAATGCGTGTGCACCATGTTTTCTGTGAACGCGTCCGTCTCTTCAGCATCGATCAACACCATGGACTCGGAGGTAGGCTGCCCTGGCTAATCTACCCATAGATAGCAATAACCGAGGAATTGGAAGCTTGTTAGTAGATTTTCTCTCCGCCATCACGCGTCGTACAATCCAACACACCTGCGAACTTCAGGCGTGTGCATGTGATATTAACGTGCGCAACTCGCGAGGGTGGAGTGGGATCTGTGGCGTGTGCACGACCTGTGATTGACAGTCAGATCTCACACCCCCCAGCGCTGATTGGACCTGATGATCCGGGAGCGGTGGATATTTGCAAAACAAATAACACGCTCCAGGTGGAGTTAGAAGCTCGGGTTTTTTTCTAAAACCACTTTATTTATGTTGTTCTGTCGGATTATAGTGTCGATTTCACTGAATATGATTAAAAAAAAATTGCCGACGGCAGCTTTAACTATAACCTAAAATTATTTTTATTCATGTGTTTAGCATCTGTATCTCTCACTATACATGAATATCAGTCACGTGACCTCTTACGTCATCCGCTCTTTTTCCAGTTGACTGCCGCCATCTTGAGTACCTACCGAGTACTGTCTATGGTACCGACAAGCATTAACTAGCTAGCTTGCTACTATTTACAGCTTCGTCCGGATACAGTAAATGGCTACGAAAGACAACATTTCGCATCTCGACTGCCATGAAAAGAAACGCTACTTTCAAAAAATAATATCGTTAGGGTGTGATCCCTACGCGATACCTGATACGTACTTACAGTCTCTGTCCGCTGCTACCGAACTACCAATCCTGGCATTCAATGATATTATATGTTGATCCGACTACTTTAAGTGTGTATTTAAATGGTCCAGGGGCAGAACTTTTGCCAAGCGTGTCAGAGGTTCTGGGTTCTAATACGCACTCGTATAGGTTTTTTTTTTCTCATCAAAACTGTGAATTTGTTTTGTAATTTCACCGGAACGAATAGAGAGTCTCTCCACATTGAAGCGCGCGTCAGAGTGAAGACTGTGCGCGAGCCACAAACAAACACAGTAAGTTATCAGTAAGCACTTTGATCACTTGATTTCAGAAACAACACATTTCAGCGCTAGATCGCCTCTTATTTAACAAACGAACAAAATGAATGCTCTGCTAGTTAACTGGAGATGTTTTGTTTATTTGTATTGGTACATTCGTGCCGCAAGCTGTTTCAAAAGTGGTGGGGATATGTCCCACTCGCCCAACCCGCAAATTACGGCGTCTTTTTTCGCCTGTAAAAGGATTTTTTGGGGTCTCCTTTTTTGTTGTTGCACCCCACCGCACAACATATTGAAGATATAGCCATTTAGTTCCTTTGCGACTGACGTGAATCAGGTACTCAAAATGGCGGCAGACAAGTTTTAGAAGTGAGTGACGTCAGTGAGGAGACGTTGGTGACATCATCTGATATTCATCTATAGGTAGGCTAGAGCACTATCAGTGTTGTGCCTGAACGGTTCATTGAACGATAGTTCATGAACTCGTTCATATTTTGGGCGAACGTGAACTGAAAGTAGCCTACTGTATTACTGCCTGATGAACGTTACTGTAAGCTCGTTCATTCTGGTGTCTGTGAACATCACGCTCTCTCAGTTTAACTTCGTTCAACAGAGTGCCAGATTTCTATAGAGCTTTCCAGGCGAAACCCCGGCTTAAAGTCCGCGTGAACCGAAAGTTGCAAACGACTTTTCTCCAGTGCTGTGACGTATTTCCCAGTGAAACGGAATATTGGACAGAGGGCAGGGTTTTACTCTAGCGCTCCTCCTCTCCATCTCTCACTCATAGCAGACTAACGGTTTGAGGGGAGTGGTTAAGGGTTTCCCAACCCAAGTCCTCAAACCTACGTCATCAGAGAAGGAACGCCATTCCAGACCGGAAGTAACTTTTCAGACTTTGATTAAAGATTACGACGGCAAACAATTTTTTTCTGTGTTTTAACTTGCACGGATTAATTGTTCACCACAAGACTAGTAATATGCGCTAACAAAGTAAATAGGGTCAATTTTGATTTCAGTTGGACTTTAACGGTCCTCCACGACGGGTTCCGTCAAGAGTGAGTATGTGAGTGAGAGTGAGTGAGTGTGTGAGAGTGCGAGCAACAGCGAGTGTGTGTGTGTGTGTGCGCGAGTGAGCGACAGTGAGTGAGTGTGCGTGCGTGCAAGAGCAATTGTGTGCGCGCGAGTGAGTGAGCGAGCTACAGTGTGTGTGTGTGTGTGTGTGTGTGTGTGTGTGTGTGCGCGCGCGCAAGTGAGCGAGCGAGCACAGTGAGTGTGTGTGTATTTGAGTGAGTGCGTGTATGTGCGAGTGAATGTGTGCGTGAGACGGCTCACGGCGACTGGTCGGTAAGCAACGTGTAGTCTGACAGATTTCTTGTCCATCCACGACATGACAAGATTTTTAGGAGTCAAAATCGTGTAGTCTGACACCGTGACTATCGTAACAGACACAAAATTCTTGTAATCTGAACCAGGCATATGATCACCGTGAATCATCTTACCCAAACATTGGAGTGTCCGTGCTCAACTAAGGCAGAGTATTTTCTCTGAAAATAAAGTATTTTCTTTATTTTTATAAATTATAAAGTATTTTGAGATTTTTTTTTTCTCAGAAATAATTTAAAAAAATTCAAATTTATATTTTTTTATGTTCTATGAGAAAATACTTTCTCTCAAAACTTTTTTTAGTCTCAAATATTATAATTTTTTGCTGTTGGTATGAAAACTTTTTCTCTCAAATATATTTTTTTTTTCTCTCATGAAATGCTTTTTTGCTATCAGTGTGATAACTTTTTCTCTCAAACTTTTTTTTCTCTCTCAGATCATTTATTTTCTCGCATGTAATAAAGACACAATTCTCTCTCCATACAAGTCCGGTTATTCTGCAAATAGAACAGTGCGTTCTTGATCGTGTCACTCAACGAAATATGTTATAGGCTAAAACACCACTCTGTCTCTTTTCATTTAAAAAAATCTTAAACATATTAATGGACACGTAAATGTGGTTTAGGCAAGGTGTAGCCCATTGATTCTCTTCACTGCATATATTTATAACAACATGTAATATAAAACACAACCCTGCTTCTTTTTGTTTTCATTTAAAAAATATGAAACATTGATAATTAAAACTGACATTTAACAAACAGAGACAGGTTTGTGTAATTTCTATTAGTATACATGTACATACAGTGAAGAGAATGTATACTAAAATAAATACAAAAAATATTCTATACATTTTAAAATATATAAAATAAAATAAAATTACACAACCCTGTCTCATTTCAAATGAACTATCCCTTTAAAATCCAATAGCCATGTTTTCTTTTGATACAGAAACTAATTTCAGACCATGTATGTTTCAGCAGCTGTGAGGCGTAACCACCTGACGTCTGCGGCCATAGAAAAGGAAATCGATTCCACCATTAAGAGATGGCTATATCTGGCCCCGGATAGGGATGGTGGCAGAAGAGAAAGGATGAAGTGAAAAGAGCGTCAGGAGAGTACAACAGGTTAACCGACTTGCAACTTGGTGCACAGTGCCTCTTGTTCATGAACTGCATCAGATGTTGAAGTGTGCATAATGCCTCATGTCATTCAAGTGTTTTTGCTAATTGTTTCTAAAATGTGAAACAATAAATATTTGTTAAGAATACTGTTGTTTTTCTGGCATTTTTCATTTGGGCCAAGGGTGTGTATAAAGTGGCTAGATCAAGGTTTAGTTGAGGCTGACATGTAGAATCAATTGTTTGGTTCTGAAAAGGACCAGAATAGGGCCAGCTATAGTCATACATTTGGCTGAGATATGGCTATGCCATGGGCCATATGTGGCCCGAGTTCTGGCAACCAGACCTGGTCCAGTCATGTACCGTAATTCATTGCTGTATTTGGGCCAAGTGAAAGTGGATTGTGTGGCCCATCACTGGGCCAAACCAATTTTGTTATGTGGGGAGTAAGTCAAGTTTTGATTTTTAACACTACAGTAATACTGCACATTCAAGGAGCATTATGCAATATTGCTTCACAGGTTATTGCACAAAAGTCTCGCAAAGACTACAGGAAATTGTTGAGAACCAGCAGGACATCCTGGCCATGCAGAGGCAGTTACTGGCTGCAGTAGCTGTGACCGTGACGGAGGAGGATGGGGAATTCCTGCAAAATGGGCCATGCCAAACTGTGGAGGAACTGCAGACCCTTGACCGGGAATTAGAAAATAAAGAAAAAAGGGCCAAGATGGTAATACTTATGCAAGATACTCAATTCCGTTACCAGATTTTTTGCACATGATAATAGCGCTATTTACAACCTGATGCAAATAGTAGTGACCTTGATACAACATATAGATGCCATTTACATACCAAGGAAGTGAAAACTTTTTGAATTTGAATTTAAAACTTTTTAAAAAGAGAGACGTGGTGTTTCCATCTCTATCGCTTCATTATTTTGCATTCGTTCGTGAATCATAATCGTACAATATTCAAATGCACATCAAATAGTAGAAAATGTGTAGTGTTTTAGTTGAGAGTAGCTGCTCCGATTTCTGAGAGACACCCAGAGAGAGAAAAGCGGCTTTTTGATTTAGCCTATAAATCTCAAATTATATTGTGCAAGGTTTAAAACATTTAAATATGCATATCAAATAATATATGTATGTAGTTTTTATTTGATCGAAATCTTGACAAAGCCCTAATTTCTGAGAGACGCGTTAGCGCCACACTATTTCATGTGATTTAAAGGTTTATAATTTTGTGCTATCCTCAAATTATATCCTAAAGGTTTATAATTTTGTGCTATCCTAAAGGTTTATCATTTTGTGCTATCCTAAAGGTTTATAATTTTGTGCTATCCTAAAGGTTTATAATTTTGTGCTATCCATTTTGTGGTCAAAAGTTTTAGATCGGTACGATTTTTTATGTTTTTAAAAGAAGTCTCTTCTGCTCACCATGGCTGCATTTATTTGATAACAAAAATAATTTAAAAAAAAAGTATTATTGTGAAATATTATGACAATTTAAAATGATTGTTTTCTATTTTAATATATTTTAAACTGTAATTTATTCCTGTGATCAAAGCTGAGTTTTCAGCATCATTACTCCAGTCTTCAGTGTCACATGATCCTTCAGAAATCACTCTGATGATCTGATGATCAAAAAACATTTGTTATTATTATCAATGTTGAAAACAGTTGTGTACACATTATTTTTTTTAATTCTTTGATGAATAGAAAGTTCAAAAGAACAGCATTTATTTAAAATATAATATTTTCTAACATTATAAATGTCTTTACTGTAACTTTTGATCAGTTTAACTCATCCTTGATGAATAAAAGTATTGATTTATTTTATTTCTTTCCCCCAAAAATTTAATTAAAATTCTTACTGACCCCAAACTTTTGAACGGTAGTGTTTAATGTTACAAAAGCTTTAGATTTCAGATAAATGTTGTTCTTTTGAACTTTCCATTTATCATAGCATCATGAAATAAAAATTTTAAAAACTGTTTTCAACATTGATAATAATCATAAATGTTTCTTGATCATCAAATCATCATATTAGAGTGATTTCTGAAGGATCATGTGACCTTGAAGACTGGAGTAATGATGCTGAAAATACAGCTTTGATCACAGGAATAAATTACAGTTTACATATAATCACATAGAAAACAGCTGTTTTACATTCTAATAATATTTCACAATATTACTGTTTTTGTTTGTATTTTTAATCAAATAAATGCAGCCTTGGTGAGCAGAAGAGACTACTTTTAAAAACATTAAAAATCTTACTGATCTAAAACTTTTGACCGGTAGTGTATATATATATATATATATATATATATATATATATATATATATATATATATATATAGATAGATATAATTATGGCTGCTACATTTTGTTAACTCACTGGACATCGGCACACAATCCTTAACTGCACTACAGTCAATTTTTTAGGCCTATAATTTCTATCTGACTTGTGTCTTTTTTTTTCCCTTTGTTTTTGTTTCGCAGCTGATGGGGAAGTGAAGACTTTGGAGAAGTTTCACAGTTCTCTTACGAGAGGTTCTCTCGTACTGCGTAATATCTTACGCTATGGGGAAATCTCTTTTCCGCGAGATACTGAAGCCAAAAATTATCTTTAATTTTGGAATAATGTAAAACGCGTTGCGGCAGCATGAAGACATAGGCAAGACGGCTCGCGCGCCTATTGGCTGCCCTGCGGCAACTGCAGCAGCCTATCGAGAGGCCCCATCGTGACGCCAGATCCAATGGGGGCGCTTTGCGCCCACTGCGTCACGTCCCGCCGAAACGGGCGTGGCCTGGGCCTATAAATATAGCTCGACAGGCTGGTAATCTGGTTTTTCATCTCTTCAGCGGAGCTCACGCATCGCTGGATCCTGAGAGAAAGAAGCCGCGCCGTCAGAGAAAGCCTTTCAGCGGGACGAGCCTTGCATCTGAAGCCACTGGCCGCGCCGCCTTCAGTCGCCGTTCCTGCTGCACTATCCGGCGTTATATCCTTTTCTCTGCTACTGTGTTTTGTGTGTGTGTGTTTGCCGCCGCGACACACTCTCATTGCACTAAAAGAGCCGGGCGTCTTTTTCAAGATGCCCCTTTCCTGCCTGGGTGAGGATCACGCAGCTCTCGCGCTCGCTGACGGCAGCTGCCCTCACTGTGAGCTACTGCCTATGGCGGCTCTGAGGACTCGCCTGGCATCCTTCTCTGAGACTGCACCTCCGCCCGCTGCGGTACCGTGTCGTAAAAGCGCCGTGCTCAACGGGTCCCGGAACCTCCCCCAACCCGCAAAAGCTCGCCGGTTCGCCCGCCTGCTTCACCCGCTTCGCTAGAGTCTCTTCCTGATGAACAGCGGCCGCCGTCTGCCGCCGCTTCCGTCGTGGATATCGACCAAGAAGCCGCGTCTGTGGGGGATGATACCTGCTCTCCCTCTGTTTGAGCCGTGCAAACTGCGCCGTTCACAAGGGAGGTCAGGAGCGGACGGTCCCGGGGCTAGTTTTCTTTACGTTACAAGAAAGCTACCCCGTTACTACAGCCCGTTTGCCTGCACACAAACCCAGATAAATCTCTTAAAGAGTGTATTTTCTGGTGTTCCGGCCACGGCCGATGGTGTTATGAGTGTAGTAAAAATGCCCACAGCCCAGTGCTCATTCCTACACACAAGCACAGCCCGCCACACAGGGCTCGCACACATAAAATCGACTCATGTCGATTGTGCATTAAACGTAGTGAATGTGCCCACGACCCAGTGCCCACAAACACTACACACTGCATGTCTCACGTTTTCTGTAAAAACAAAACCAACGCACATACAGTCAGCTCAAGCAGATGGTGTTTTCAGTGTAGTGTGGGCAGTGTGTAAGACCCATAATATTCATCAGACCAGGCCGAGTTTTTCGCCCTGGCTGTGTGGAACACTATCAATATAATTGCTCCTTATAGATGCTATTTATTACAGGAATGATGCTATTCTAGCCTCTCTTCCTGGACTCTCTGCGAGTCCCTGATGATCATGTATTATATGAGCCCCGGGCACTTGCCCTTGGGACTTTGGTATTGGATCTCAACATGCACGGCGTTTTACACTGTGTTCCCCATAGCGTAAGATATTACGCAGTACGAGAGAACCTCTCGTAAGAGAACGTACTCGGTTACTAACGTAACCTCGGTTCTCTCTAGAAGAGGGAACGAGTACTGCGTATCTTTGCCGTGCCTGCAACACGCTCTGGTTCGCTTCGGCGATGAAAAACCAGATTACCAGCCTGTCGAGCTATATTTATAGGCCCAGGCCACGCCCGTTTCGGCGGGACGTGACGCAGTGGGCGCAAATCGCCCCCATTGGATCTGGCGTCACGATGGGGCCTCTCGATAGGCTGCTGCAGTTGCCGCAGGGCAGCCAATAGGCGCGCAGGGCAGCCAATAGCCGTCTTGCCTATGTCTGCATGCTGCCGCAACGCGTTTTACATTATTCCAAAATTAAGGATAATTTTTGGCTTCAGTATCTCGCGGAAAAGAGATTTCCCCATAGCGTAAGATATTACGCAGTACTCGTTCCCTCTTCTAGAGAGAACCGAGGTTACGTTAGTAACAGAGTACGTTTTTTGTTCACCGCACACATTTTCACAGTTTTATGTTCACCGCACACATTTTCATACCTATAAATTTTGTTTGATATTGTTTGTTGTTTAAAATAAAATATGTTCATATCCCATTTCAGAGATTGAGATCATTTCATTAAATGCAAGTCATTTATTTTTTTAAATATTTAATTCATGGTTCATAAGATTCTTATGTACAATAAGAACAATATTATTGTTGTACTACAATACAATATGTATACAATAAACTATGTAGAAGTAGTGGCTTGTTGACTGATTATTAATGTACAGACATCAGAATGTAGAGGTTAGGAGAACTTTCTGGGAACCTTCTAGGAACGTTCCCTATTGGTTATCCAGGAAAGTTTTCTTAATGTAAATAGAACGTTCCCTTAAGGTTAGGGGAACGTTCCGGGAACCTACTCGGAACATTCCCGCAAGGTTCTGGGAACGTTCCGAAAATGTACCCATAAAGTTCCCAGAACGTTCCTGAAACGTGCTTAGGTTAGGGGAACGTTCTGGGAACCTACTCTTTCCTGGATAACCAATAGGGAACGTTCTGGGAACCAAAAACTAACGTTCCCGGAACGTAAAATTGTTAGCTGGGTAGTTACTCTTTAAATCATCAGTAAGTAATTTCAAATTTAGGAGATAGTTCCTTATTAGGTAACCGACAATTACGTAATGAGATTAGCCTCATTAATAACCATTAACTAACTGACAATTTATAAAGAACATTATCGTGTGTCTGAGACGTAATCAGTCATCATTTTTACTCTGAATATAGTCATAAAATTCATCACTAATTACTCAAGTGTTATCTAGTCACCATGCAGGAACTACTAGTGATCTAGACTATTGTTTTAAAGTGAAAAACATTTTTTTGACTTTAATATAATGGTCCAGATCACTAGTAGTTCCTGCATAGTGACTAGGTAACACTTGAGTAATTAGTGATGTATTTTATAACCATGTTGAGAGTAAAAACAGACAAGTGCTAACATCTCAGACACTATAATATTGTGATTAGGAATTAATTTGTAATTCTTAATAATTTGTCAAAATTACCTATTAGTTCTTAATGATGCCAATCTCATTAAGTAATTATTAATTACCTAATAAGGGACTATATTAGTCCTAAATTCGATATTACTTACTGATTAGTTAAGCTTGTTTCTATATTAGTTAATAGTAGTAGCTGAAGTGTTAATGTAGTACTACTCATTAGTCCTGCATTACTTTCTGCATAGTTATTTAGTAATGACGGACCATTATTGTAAAGTGTTACCCATTTCATACCTAAAAATACCCCTTAATCATGGTGAAATCATTATAATGTGCAACCTCTTGTGACTTATTGTCTCATTATTTTCTCAATAATAAAAGAACAATGTCCATTAAACAAATCTTCTAAATATTTCAAATATTCTTAAATATTCACACTCATTCTAAAACACATAAAGCATAAGGTCTTTTAACTTGATAAAATATTCACTTAGACATTCCCACTTGTTTCTTGAAAAACATTGTCATAACTTGCTGGCGTACTGTTGTCAGATTTAGTCCATAAATAAGTGGATTTAAAATAGGTGGTACAAGTAAGAATTCCAGGGCCATGAAATTACGCACACCTTGAGGCACATTCTTTGAGCCATAACGACTGTACATTACATCAAATAGCAAAGCAACAGACACATTGATCAATGAAAGCAGATGTGGCACACATGTTTGCATGAATTTATGTCTGCCCTCTATTGACTTTATGCACTTTCTAATCAGGTGAATGTATGAGCAAAATATGAATACTGCATGTCCAAAATATGTAAGAATCATAAAGTACCCGATCACATTATTTACAGTTGTAGAAAAACAAGAAAGTTTTGCAACTGCCCAAATCTCACAGAATAACTTTTCAATAGTAGAGCCACATAAGGTGAGTCTAGATGTTAAAATAATTTGAAGAGACAAGCAAAAAAATGGAGCCAGCCAGCAGTAAAGGATCCATTTAAAAACCATCTGACTGGTCATTATTGAATGATACTCAAGTGGTCTACATATTGCCAAATACCTGTCATATGCCATCACTGTCAATGTTGTAAATTCACACAAAGCAGATAAATAAATTACAAATATTTGAATCAGACATCCAGTATGAGAAATCACATGATCATGTGCTAATAAATCATACATGAATTTAGGATAGAATCCAGAAGTGCCAAAAAGTCCATTTATGCAAAGATTACAAATAAACACATACATCGGCTCATGAAGCTTCTTATGTAGTATGATAGTGAAAATTACAGTTAAATTACAAAACACCATAAGGGGATAAAACAATGCAGTGAAAGAAAAAAACACAAATCTGTTTCCCATTGTTTCATTCAGACCAGAGAGTGTAAATACTAAGACACTGGACTCATTCTCCAGTGGTGGCTGCATCTGGAAGGATATGCAGTTATTATGTAGATTAATATTAAATTCTCTAACAGTAGCACATTGTCGTTTCAGTGACAAGACCTTACCATCTCATCTGTTGTCATGTTTCCCATTGTGCTCCCTAAAAGTTTGATTTGGTTTGCTATATATAGACACTGGTCTCATGCCAATTGCCTTGACCACAAACATTAAAAGCAGTGTTAACAAGCTCTCTAAAGGCTTTTTGACCCTTAATGTGAAATAACTGCCAATCTATGCCCGCAAATAGATTTGCAAGCATTACCTGTCTTTTAAATTTGCCAACCATATTCCTGTCAATACATCAGTTCCAACAGTACATAAAATATGAAACTTGTAATATATAATAAAATTCTTTACAAAATTATTTAAAAATGTTCTATTATGTTGTTAGCCAGCACTTACTTAACAAGTTGACTTACAATGCAGTGAACAAATATTTGTATTAGTAAAAAATAAGGCAATGCGCAAGAACATTTACATTTTCTATGATGGGGTAACACTTTATAATAACTGCACGCTATTAATCATCAGTTAAGCACAAGTAAACAGTTAATTCATCATTTATAAAGCATTAATAGACATTAATTAGCAATTTATAAATACATCTTTAAATGCTTTATTCTTGATTTATTAGCATATCTATAATGTGTTTAATAATTGTATTTACATACTTTATTGATGATCAATTTATCATTTCTACATTTGCATTATTTACAAACCAATTATTTTGGAGTTGTCAGTGGTTCATAAGATCACTTAGAATGTGTCAGTAAATGATTATTAATAAACTATTTAAATGTACATTCATACATCTTATTATTCAGACATATAGTAATAGTTAGTGCTTTGTTAAATGCTTTGTTAACATGTATTTCTACTGTAACTCATGGTTAATTCAGGTAGTTATAAAGCATTTAGTAGTGGTCAGTTAACTATTTTTGTGAGCTCATCTAAAGTGAGGACTATTCGTGCCTTGTAAAGCATTTACAAAGGAGATTTAAAGGCTCAGTTATTGTCACGGTGGGTTGCAGGAAATGCAGACAAAGAAGAAGAAGATAATTTCCAATACAATGTTTTAATAATAATACAGAACACACACTTACACATAACAGTGATCAGACAGAGAATGGATGTGAGGGACAAACTTATAAAGCAAACACAAATGAGGATGATTAATCAAACACAGCTGAACCAAATTAACTCATATTGATGGTGACCATGGTAACAAAGGAGTGGTGGGAAAACTGAACAAAGGAAAACATGTGACTAATGAAAACAAACTGTGACAGTTATCTTCTAAACAGAAAAAGGAAACAAACACAACACAGTGATACAGAACATAGAAATATTTAGGATGTATGAATGTTCATTTAAATAGTTTATTAATCATTTACTTACACTTTCTAAGTGATCTTATGAACCAATAGCTATGTTTCCATCCACACGTTTTTATCTGAATTAAGTGATATCGAATGAAAAATTCCTTATGGAAACAGTAAAATTCGATTGAATTTCATGAATATCAACTCAAATGAAATACGTTCGGTCTCATCGGATTTTATCTTGATCGATATACGGCTTATGCGATAAACGCTGATGGAAACGTTATTTGCAGAATATCGTCGGGCATTTAAGTGCATCTGCATCATCATAGCAATGTGTTGATAGCATCGTTGTTTTCTTATTATAGCTTGATATGTCGCTATCAGCTGGCACATAACCACTATTACAACTTGTGCAATATTGATAATTTGTTTGTAGATGGCGCGATCCATTTTGTCTAGCAAAACTTTGTTCGCAAATGTTTGCTTGAATGTTGTGTGATTCAGTGCGAAAATGAATGGAAACACCTTAAAATGTCTCAAATCAATTCGATATACCAATTTGATCGCAAAACAGCATGTGACGTCATTACGCACAGGTTTTTATTCGCTTTAAAGCTGTTGGATGGAAACACACTTTCACCAGCTTTATTCGCATGAGTTTTTTTACCGAACTTCAGATAATTCGATTGACAAGTGGATGGAAACGTAGCTACTGACAACTCCTAAATAACTGGTTTGTAAATAATGCAACACTTCGTTTAGAAATGATAAATTGATCATTAACCCTCTGGGGACCAAGCTGTTTTTGGGGTCCTTGAGATGTTCTGACATGCCTTGACATTTGTGCTTTTTTCAGTTATTTATAAACATGTTAATGGCAAAGGTGTAAATTCACTCTATATAGCACAAACAGGGCTACCATAATATGCGAGCAACGTGTATGTAGATGTTTGTATTTTTAAGAGAATAATGTTTATGCGTGGTTATTGAAAAAAATTAAAATGAAAGTTGCTGAATTAAGACCACAAAACACATATTAAATATGTGTCCACAAGACTTTTGACTAATTGATGTTGTCCCTTTGAGTTCTAGCTTCAAAATGATGTAAAAATAGTCTTGCTTTATCGTTCACAAAAAAAATACATTGATTTAAATGGTGTAAAACAGGTTTTGCTTGGAAAGCCAATATGCGAGGGGGAGGAGTAGTTTACACCTTAGATTATGAATGTCCCACCCACTCTGTATAATGAGCCATTCACTCAGGTGTGAAACTGACTGAGCCACAATGCAAGGACAAAAGATGTATTTAGAAGAAGACTTATATTGACCATTTAAGATTTCGCTTACATCTCTCTTGTAAATATGTTTTGCTATTTTATTCAAAATGTTACAATTACAACAATAATTACAATTTCAACAATATTTCAAGTGTACTCTTTCTTTGTAAAAAAAAAAAAAAAAAAGATTATAGGCCTACATTTTATCATATGTATTCATTAGTTTGAATATAGCCAACATTGGAACATCTAACATCTTAGTCTATGAATTTATTTTTGACAAAAATAGTATTTTTTTTGCAGTTTAATACGTTGCTTATACAAATACATTTTATTTCAACATATTCCACATCTCAGTAGGCTATAGCAAAGCAGTTTATTCTTTCACACACAGACGCGCAATTCATATTTAGGCTAAACAGTCTTTACAAATATGTCCCCTTCATTCATCTCACAGAAAGGCGAGTCATATTATAGAAATGCGATTCATCTTTTTGCGGTTTACATAGGCCTACACTAACGTTATTCCATAACGTTATTCCACACGTGAGAAAAGAAAACAGCCTACCTCACTCCTCAGCGGAATCTGCTCCTCATTTCAGGAGATATTGCTCCTCATCAGCACTGTTCTGAGGAATATTTTCTCCATAAGGTAGGCTATAATGTCTCACTCGCGAGGAGTCGCGACGCGCTTTGTTTACAGCTGATGTGGGCGTTTCACAGCTATGAAATAGTTCTCAGAATTTGCGTTTGAATAGCACGCGCTCTCCGGGGAGTGGTCACATTACTGTGAATGAGCTCCTAATGAGCTCGACAGGAGTCGCTCTCTTTTTATACAGATTACAGAAGCTGAGAATATTTGTTTTTTATATAAATGACTTCATTTAAAAGATGCGATCTCAAGCTTTATGCCCGTGGGTCTGTTTGCCTGTTTGACTGAATTTTCGCGGAGTTATAGATCATTTTCGAACGCGTTTCAAATGGGAGTTTACTGACAGAGAGAAGGCAGAAATCGCATCATGTTAATTTTTCTTTATTTGTCAAAAAGCAAAACACTTTATTTTTATTGTGAGTATACAGAAAGAAAATAGAAACTGAACAGGATCGATTGATGTATTACACGAAAATGAAAGATCAAAATTAACAGAGCATTTAGTGTTTATTTTCATTGCTAAAAAAAAAAAACGAGCAAAACGCGCGGGCGCGTTTGTGGTCCCCAGAGGGTTAACTAATCCATCTATCTTTCTAACTAACTTATCTATCTATCTCTCTTTCTTTCTAACTAATCTATCTATCTTTCTAACTAACTTATCTATCTTTCTAACTAATCTATATATCTTTCTAATTAACTTATCTATCTATCTATCTATCTTTCTTTCTTTTTAACTAATCTATCTATCTTTCTAACTAACTTATCTATCTTTCTTTATTTCTTTTTTTACTAATACATCTCTTTCTAACTAACTTATCTATCTTTCTTCCTTACTAATCTATCCATCTTTCTAACTAACTTATCTATCTTTCTTTC
The DNA here is from genome assembly GCF_963993115.1 of Abramis brama. Classification (NCBI taxonomy): domain Eukaryota; kingdom Metazoa; phylum Chordata; class Actinopteri; order Cypriniformes; family Leuciscidae; genus Abramis; species Abramis brama. Next base: position 34,836,934 of record NC_139972.1, read on the forward strand.
TTTCTAACTAATCTATCTATCTTTCTGACTAACTAACTTATCTATCTATCTTTCTTTCTTTTTAACTAATCTATCTTTCTAACTATCTTATCTATCTTTCTTTCTTTCTTTCTTTTCAACTAATCTAGCTATCTTTCTAACTAACTTATCTATCTTTCTTTGTTTCTAACTAATCTATCTATCGTTCTAACTAACTTATCTATCTTTATTTCAAACTAATCTATCTCTCTTTCTTTCTAACTAATCAATCAATCTTTCTTTCTTTCTAACTAATCTTTCTTTCTTTTTTCTAACTAATCCTTTCTTTCTTTCTTACTAATCTATCTATCTTTCTAACTAACTTATCTATCTTTCTTTCTTACTAATCTATCTGTCTATCTTTCGAACTAACTTATCTATCTTTCTTTTACTAATCTATCTATCTTTCTAACTAACTTATCTATCTATCTCTCTTTCTTTCTAACTAATCTATCTATCTTTCTAACTAACTTATTTTTCTATCTTTATTTCTTTCTTTTCAACTAATCTATCTTTCTAACTAACTTTATCTAGCTTTCTTTCTTTTTAACTAATCTATCTTTCTAACTAACTTATCTAGCTTTCTTTTTAACTAATCTATCTTTTTTCTTTCTTTCTTTTTTTAACTAATCTATCTATCTTTCTTTCTTTCTTTTTAACTAATCTATCTTTCTAACTAACTTATCTATCTTTATTTCTTTCTTTTTAACTAATCTATCTTTCTTTCTTTTTAACTAATCTATCTTTCTAACTAACTTATCTATCTTTCTTTCTAACTAATCTATCTATCTTTCTAACTTATCATTCTTTCTTTATTTTTTACTAATCTATCTATCTTTCTAACTAACTTAACAATCTTTCTTTCTTTCTTCCTAACTAATCTATCTATCTCTCTAACTAACTTATCTATATTTTTATTTCTAACTAATCTATCTATCTTTCTAACTAATCTATCTATATTTCAAACTAATCTTTATTTTCCTTTCTAACTAATGTTTCTTTTTTTCTAACTATTCTTTCTTTCGAACTAATCTATCTGTCAAACTTTAAACTACTTTAAACTTCTTCAAACTCTCTGGTCCGGCTTTCTCAAGCCAACTTAAAGTTTGTCTCAACAAACTTTTTTTTCTAGTTTAACCACTAAAACACAGAGAGGAAGACATTTACATTCTGAAGAATAAAAAAAAAAAAAAAAACTGCTTAACCAGTTTCTTAAAGGTATAGTGGAGGATTTTAGAATAGAACCGCCCTCTCCACTTTCACATACGCAACACTTGCTCCCGAGAGAGAACGCCTATTAAACATGTACGAGAGAGCATGCACGGGCCCAGTTCTCCTCGTGCATGCTCTGTTTACAATTTGCTGTCGGCATCGCTCATACATGCTTACTTGCAAGCACATATGATGGCCTTACGTAAACATATCAACAGAATGATTGACAATTAGGAGGAACAATAGTCTTGATGATCCACCCAGAAAAAGAAACCCTCCACTAAACCTTTAACTTACCTGTCTCTTTCTTTGACGGTTCTTTGCAATGTTCCTCATAGTGTTTCTTTTCTGGGCCTTTTCAGGCTGAGCCAAAGAATACTTCCTCCGCAAAGTCTCAAAATACGCTGTTAAATAAATCATAAATAAATGTAATGCCAGTAAAACTAAGTAAAACAGAGGACATTAAAATGATTACAACATCTTTAAGTGGCCTTTTACACATTCAGGGTCAACGTCTGTAAAAGTTGTCCTTAATTCTTCGAAGAGGTAAGTGGTCACAGCCAGGTTATGTGATGAATTTATTCTGGGGGAAAAAGTTGCAGGCATCATTAATGAAATTCAGTTTTGGTATTTCAAATCCATATAGTAGTAGATTAAACTAACATTTACAGTATACAATACGCAGTCTTACCCGGTTTGTGGATCATATTTGTGTGGGTTGTTCTCTGAATTATGGAGGCACCTTACAGATTCCTGTAAAGTTTGAAATTAAAAAGCGTTTAAATGGATTCACAATCTGCAAGAACCACAAAACTGAATTTTCAGTTAGAATAAGTTGGCCATCACAGTAAACATAAGAGACAAAACATATCAGTTCATAAATCTTTAAGATGTCACACAGCGCCTCCGATATCTTTCCGGTTCGTGCCGCCTTCTGCCTATACAAGGCCACCAGTCCAGGTGTATGTTGGTCAAGCACAGCATAGAACTGGTTCCGTATGTTGACGTTTGTGATGCGTTGGAACTCAGCACAAAGCTACAAAACCAAAAACAAACAAAAATAATTATATAAAAAGACTAATACTCGATTTGCAACAGAAAACACATTTGTGATGCAACATGTTCAGTTAAAATACATTGTTGAGCAACATGGTCACATGCAAAGTGATAGTTCTTACACACAGTGAATAGTGGCATTTGCTGTTCCATTTGAATGTGATACATATTAAAAATTTGGCATAGAAATATGTGTGAAGAGTGGCAGAAAAGAGAAGTGAGTCTGTTTTACCTGTGTTGGATTACATTTTTATTAAATGTTTAATTTAGTTAGTATATAAACTGAGAAAGTGATTACTGAGTTTACAGCAAGATATTCCTGCCCGACCTGGTTTTCCTTTGTTCTCTAAATGAGTCAATTCCTGAGACTCTCACCCTCACCCTTTGCCCTTATGCATTTCCTGCCCAGTAAGCTCAATGTACAGCTGTGCTTTTGTCTCTGTGATCATGTGAAGATATGGGTGATACCGTCAGGCTGATTGGATCATTTGAGTAGTTATGCTGATTCAATTGGACTCAGAGTAGGGTGTGTTCCTACTTCATTTGCATGCTTTGTTCAGAGTCTCCACCTCTATGTAATCCCTCCCCCTTGGAATGTATATAACTACAATGCATACTGTATTAGAGTTAGATCATGTTGGAAGTTTCTACAGCCGCGTAAAGTGGAGTTCTCAATAAAGAATAACTTCTGTTGAACGCGATCCCGACTGTCTCACTGGTCTCTGCTTCGAACAAAGAAAACTTTACAACAGATGCTGCCGTGACCCGGATGGAGAAGGAAACTCAAAGAATTTTAAGCTCAATGAACTGAATCTTGAAACTTAAAGCTCAACAAAAGATTTGACAAAGATTGCCAGACTGAATCTTTCCAGCTTCCTCCAGATTGAAAACTTCAAGCTCAAAGATCTCAACAAAGCTGACTGAGTTCCAGACTGAATCTTGAAACTTCAAGCTCAAAGATCTCAACAAAGCTGACTGAGTTCCAGACAGAATCTTTCTCTACAAATGAAAGACTCGGTGAGTTTCACTCCATTAAAAAGAACCAATGCAGACCAGTAAATGTTTTCCTCTGCGCCGTTCAGAGAAGTAGTTAACAAACAGCTGTAGAGTTTGGATAACTAAAGATAAGCCTCTAAAAAGTTTTCTTTTAGAGATGAAATTGATCCTCTGTTGTTGACAGGGAAGATTAACAATTACATGTTAATATTATGTGTATGCTCTTGCTAGAGAAGACCTATCTGTAAGCTAGAGAAAGTTAGCATCAAGTGCTAATAGTTGGTATCCTTTGCTTTAGGCAGAGAAGAATTAGCTTTACGTGCTAGTTATTTCTGTTGATCCTCTGTTCTTGTCAGCAGGGAAGTTAAGTGTGGTAATTTGGAAAGTTAACAATAGTTAAGCTGTGTTAACAAGTGTACCCTCTATTGTAGACAGTAGAGAGAAGTTTTAGTGTTTGTTTGTGGTAACAGAAATTCACAAAATGTTTAGGAAAAGTACTAGACAGATTACACCTTTTTGGACAGATAGTGAATTCAAGTCTTTGTTATCAGAGCACATGGACTCAATCGTGACTGAGGAAGTCAGATTGAATTTAACAAAGAAATTTGGCATTGATCCAGTCAAAGTTTGGTCAATCGAAGATTGTAAGAAGGTACTAGGAGAAAGTATTCGCAAGAACAGTGTCAAAGGCATTATCTTCTGTCACAGAGAATTTAGTTTATCCATTGTACAAGAACAAGCTCGTTGTATAGATAATTTGAAAGAACAGAACAAAAAATTGCTTACTCAAGTGTCCTGTTTCACGAAAACGGTGGGCCTCAAGGCCTCAACCAAATGTGACTCAGAAAACCAACAGTCAGATGAAAGCTATCCTGATTTACAGTCTTTTGATAGTACAGAGGACAATGTCAATGCAGATGTAAATGCAGTTGAAGTGTGCGTAGCTAGACAAAAGCCTCAGGGAAAAGGTGTTGATACAGTTTCATTTGCAACCCCCATATTGCAGCCACAAGCAGTCAAAACATCTTTATGTCCTAAAGATATTGAGAGAATTGCTGAAAGTTTGCCATCAGTGCAAAGAAATTTTTCTGAGTTTAGGAGAGAGTTGTCCAAAAAGATGCGGCTCTACGATATGTCTCTAGCTGAAGTCACTCAGCTAATATCACAGATCTTGACTGAGTCAGAATTCAATGATTTTGAAAGTGCTGTAAACAATTCTGAGTTTCAAAATGCCAGAAAAGATGAATTGAGAGAAGGTGTTTTGAAAATCCTAAAGAATATCTTAGGACCCAAAATCGATTGGTCGAGAGTTACTAGCTGTGTACAAGAGAAAGAAGAAACTGTGAGTGAATATACTGAGAGGTTCTGTCAGGTAGCTGCAGTGTACAGTGGAATAGTGGATGATTCCGAAAGTGTGTTAGCTGACAAAGGAGCTCTAATCCGAATTTGGGCAGATGGTCTTGTAGCTGAGTACAGAACAGCCTTGCCATTCCTAGACATTACGTGGGCTAAAAGAACTTTCAGAAGTAACCTAGAAAGTTTAGCTATTTGGGAAAGAAATTCTGATGTCAAAGAGAGAGTAAGAATTGCAGCAGCATCCATTAAGGTCAACTCAGAGAAGCCAAAGAAACGCAAAAGTCCTAGAGAAGCCAGTTGTTCTTACTGTGGCAAGCACGGACATTTTGGAAAAGAATGTAGAAAAAACAAAAATAACTTAAGACAAGTTAACAATGTTATGCAGCTCTTACTACATTTGTTTGCTACTTTAAAGCAGCCCCTCCCCTCCTCATTAAACTCGTGGGGCAACTTGATTAGATGTTAACCATTTAGGCTGTGATTGCTTAATCTCCCCAGTAACTCACAACAAAGATGAAAGACTTAGTGACTGTCACAGCCTTTGTTTGGGGGACATTCAGAAAACTCACAGCCTTAAAATATTATACCACAGAAATATTCCAGTCAGACCTCCATGCTCTATATGATGTCTATTAAGACTGATGTTTCACTGGAGAATGAAAATGTGCCAATTTTCTCACACACTGTACAGTGTGTACACAACACAGGGACAGAATAGGACACGGTTCAGTGAGGGCCCTGGAAAGAACTGACGCAACAGGCGTCGGGGGCCAATCCAGGGTGAAGACAACCTCATAGGCCTTTCCCCATTTAGTCCATCCTTACCTCACTGGTCCATAGGTGTCAAATCAATTAAGAAATAGGGAAAGAATGAAACGACAACAGTAGACTCTGAAAACGATAGAACCATAGTGTTTAAACTGCTACAACCGTAGTGTTTTAAAGAAATACTGCTCTCTGTTTTTCTGTTTTCTGTCTTACAGTGTGCAGATAAAACTTGATGTTCTTTTCCGAGATCCATATGCAACGACCGTCTCATCTGCGTATGAAGCCCCAACCTCAAGAAGACAACCAGACCCACTGCTGAACGAACTATCACAAAAGAAAATGAAAAATACACAACGCAGAGAAATTCACGGACCCTAAATTGCATGTTTTGTTTCTGTGTCAGCATGCAATTACAGATGAACAACACAGAGCAAGTTATATGTGCCTGTAACTTACACGTTACAAGAATGAACTTTATAGTGTATAAATTTGTATTTTTGTGAGAGTTATTAGAACTCTCAAAGGGGGAAGTGTTGGATTACATTTTTATTTAATGTTTAATTTAGTTAGTATATAAACTGAGAAAGTGATTACTGAGTTTACAGCAAGATATTCCTGCCCAACCTGGTTTTCCTTTGTTCTCTAAATGAGTCAATTCCTGAGACTCTCACCCTCACCCTTTGCCCTTATGCATTTCCTGCCCAGTAAGCTCAATGTACAGCTGTGCTTTTGTCTCTGTGATCATGTGAAGATATGGGTGATACCGTCAGGCTGATTGGATCATTTGAGTAGTTATGCTGATTCAATTGGACTCAGAGTAGGGTGTGTTCCTACTTCATTTGCATGCTTTGTTCAGAGTCTCCACCTCTATGTAATCCCTCCCCCTTGGAATGTATATAACTACAATGCATACTGTATTAGAGTTAGATCATGTTGGAAGTTTCTACAGCCGCGTAAAGTGGAGTTCTCAATAAAGAATAACTTCTGTTGAACGCGATCCCGACTGTCTCACTGGTCTCTGCTTCGAACAAAGAAAACTTTACAACACCTGTGATTCAATCCGAAGAGCCGGCCATTTCCCCAAGAAGTCCTTCACCTGCACAGATAAAACAATCAATATGAAACCAGTCAAATTATGCAATCAACCTCTTTACAAATTAATGATACAAAATTTCAAGTTAATGTAACTTACCGATAAAGTTGCTCTCTGGTGACAATGTAGGTCTGCACATGCACACAAAAACAGACAACAAGATATTTAATTTTTAAGAGACTTTTGATTGATGCTAATGAATTAGGCTCCAAATAAAAGAAATGGTGAAAAATAATTACAGCCTAAATTAACATTTGAGTCACCTTGATTTTGGGGGATGCTCACTGCACTCCTTCCACTTAAACCTTTAATGAAAAGACGTTTGTAAAGGTTTAATAAAAACTTGCATAGTTCATTCGGTAACCATTGTGTCCATAACCTTAACTTTGTTTGAGTAAAAGTTAACGTAACTGCTAACGTTAGCCACTAGCTTATTTGGGTGCATGTAGGAATAACATCACATTGAACTTGCCAGAGCAGGACGCTTAACACAAACAGCAGCAACACACTCAAAAACAGAAGGACTATCGCTTGCTGAAAAGAGTTATTGACTAACGTTAACATTATTGCCCTGCCACGACATTAACAGTAACGTTACACAGGATATTCTGTAATTAGCAGGCGGACTGACGGCAATCGCGCCCGCGGCAATGCGCTTGCAACTTAAAAATAGCCTCGTCTAACAGTCAAATATCACGTGTAATATGATATTCTTACAATATTACAACAAAGTAGTTTTGAAGTGTTTTGGTTTACTTACAAGTTGTTTCATTCTTGATACCACGTCGCTCGAGAGGGTAGCCATCTTGGATAGATTTTTCAGGTAACTTCAGTTAGGGCCGCACGTCATGACGTCATATCACGTGATCCACAGTACACTTTTAAATAGTGAGTGAACCAGCGGTGTTCACTCAGAAATGCTGAGGCACACAAACATAAAAATACATATTTGTTCATAGACATTAATACTTTAAAGGTGGATTAACTCAGCAAGAGATTTTAACTGTAGTGACCTCAGTCTTCAATTCAGTGGAGTAGAAAAGCTCAGGTTCCTTCTACCTTTTTAATAAATATCAAGTCACCTTTATTTATACAGCGCTTTTTACAATACAGATTGTTTCAAAGTAGCTTTACAGAGATAACAGGAAAATAATGCAAGAAAGTTTGTTTCCAGAAGAAAATAGCTTCACAGTCCAGCTTAAGTCAGTTCAGTGGTGATTCATTTTGTTGTATAAATAAATAAATACATTTAAATGTGTATATATAGCCACTTTGGAGAAAACCGTGATGTCATCGTCCAGCTCAGTTCAGATCTCATATAATAGTGTCAACGCAGGCAGATCAATAATATTGTTGAATATTAAATTAAATGTCCCCAACTAAGCAAGCTAAAAGCCAATTGTGAAAAAGGTGACATGTTGTTGTCTGCAATTTGTAAAACTTCACAATAAAATTTGAGATATTCTGAAATGTTTGGTTCATTTTTCTTTATTTGTTCCATTAAATTAAGTGCTGGGAAAAAATTAATCGCGATTAATTGCATCCAAAATAAAAGTTTGTGTTTGCATAATATATGTGTGTGTACTGTGTATAATTATTTTGTATATATAAATACACACATATGCATGTATATATTTAAGATTTTTATTTATTTATATATAAATTATTTATATTTATATATAATATAAATTATGTATAAATGTATATACAGTATATACATGCAAATATTTCTTAAATAAATACATGCATATGTGTATTTATATATACAAAATAATTATACACAGTACACACACATATATTATGCAAACACAAACTTTTATTTTGGATGCGATTAATTTTTTCCCAGCACTAATTAAATCCCTTTGTTTATTTCATTAAATATTCAGATGTTTTTGTGAACGTTTATGTTCAGACTGGGTGTTTATTTTGTCCTGTTTTTATAAAAAAATATTTTATTAAGATACTTTTTTTCATGCAGTGGTTTTAAGGCCCTGACACAGGCGACGTGAGCCAACCCTAGAGTCGGCTTTAGTCATTGCTAGTTTTTTGACGTCGGTTTTGTGTTTCAGGGCCTTGAGAATTTATTTATTTTTCTGTACAAAAAGCTTGTTTGCTGTAGCCTATAGTAATCCAGAGATAATTCAATCCTGAAGTCCTCCCTGGCCACCCCTCCCTCTGAGAACAGCCAGCACATGTTAGTGTCAGTCATTAACATATGAAAGGTCTTCACACCTAACAGTTGTCAGTCCTCTCACACCCAGCAGTGTTTCAGCTGTATATGTCCGTGAAATTTCACGGATTCCTGTATATGTCCGTATATGTGAGGTTTCCGGGTTTATCTGGAAATATATTGTTCCATGTTACTCTGATCCGCTTTTTCCCAGATACATCCGGCAAACATCAAATTACACAGGAGTTTACCATGCCCGTATTTTGCCGGATTTGAGTCTTTTCATGCAATGAAATGTGCTTTATAAACTCACTGTTACAGCAGCCAGGGAGAGATAAATGGTAAGAAGTCAAGGGACAAGAGACCAACTAAAGCAAATACTGATCCCCATTATGGTGACAACAAACTTTATTATTAACTAAATCTCTGTTAATTCTCAACAAGAACTTTTGTACATGTATGAAATAAATAATCGTAAACAGGTTTGTAAACTGGTTTCACACTCGGTGGCTGGAAGTCAGTTGTAGTTCTTGTGTTTCTCTTTTTTTTCTGTTCTTGTTTCTCTGTCCTTCAGTGATTCTGCTTATCAGGTGTTCATCAGTGTCTCAATTCACTCACTTCTTTTCATTCACTCTGTCAAGGGGACTATATTAGTGAACTAATGTAGGGAATAGTGAATGAGGGTATAGGGTGGGATTGGGAAAACAGCCCCTGAGCATAGATTTTGAGCACTGTTAATTTACAGTATATTCCTGTAGGCTATTTTTGTTTTCTACTGTATATTACTGTTTTAATGGAAAATGGTATGATATTGTCAGAATTTGGCCTTTTTTTACAGCAAGGGTTAACAGTGTACAAATACTTGTGTCTGACTTGTCTCAGTCGTTTCAACTACTGGCAACAGTGTTGGCTGTTTTATAAGTTACAGTTTATTACTGTTATAATACATTATGTGGGTGTGTCTTTTTATCTTACACTGTTAACCTTTTCAACCCTACAGGAAAATACACACTACAAAGAGTAAAAAGTATCACTGACGCAGTGTTGCAGTGAGATAATTAAGTGAATATGTTGAATAATAAGTGAATAAGTGAAATAAGTGAATGTTGAGCATTAGTGATGAACACCTGCTGTTAACAAGCAGAATCACTGAAGGAAAGAGAAACACAAGAACAGAAAATAGAGAAACACAAGAAATACAACTGACTTCCAGCCATTACACATTATTACACTTATAATTAACCAGTATGACTTTATTTCTGTCATACATCTACAGAAGTTGTTATTGAGATGTTTAATTGAAAATGTTTGGTTTGAAGTTACCATTATAGAGATCAGTGTTTGCTTTTTTTCTTGCTGCTTGAACTGTGTTTGTGCAGGTCACACTTGTGCATACACACATGGTTAGTGAATGATTGCAGTTATACTGATTATGATGCCAAAGTCATCATATAGCCTGTTCAATCACTATCCTCATTCAGAGTTTAACCCTGTATCAAAAGTGTTACATTACCACCACTGTGAAACTACAGCAATGAGTTACAATGATGATTTTTTTTTTAACACATTATACAACCAAAGAAACAGAGCTATTTTGTAGAAACACAGAGATAGATAGATATTTAGATAGATAGTGTGCCGTCCTCGATATGTCCTACTTAATATCCTGACAGCCAGCTAAACTTTTTCCCCACACCAAGACTCTGCAGATTAATTCTTAGTTCCACAGGTTTATTGGAGTTACAGAGAAAAGGTGAAACTGCAACACACAAAGAGCAAGGACAAATTACACAAATTACACAAAAGGCTAATTTGCACTATTACTGTTGCATTTTCGTTTGTACTCATTTTAACACTAATATATGAGAAGAAATACATGTGAACAACATTCTGGTCATTATAGCACCTTTACCGTGCAGCTCGTTAACAAATGACACACGTGAGAGCTAGCATTGGCATTGCCAAAGTACATTCAGACCATCCCCAGATTACACTCTACCAACTTAAAATTATTGTCAAAAATAATGAAGAATAACTCAAGACAGTCTCACAAAACAAAGTATACATACCGACGATGCTACGTCAGACACGAGAAGTCGACAGATACGATTGAAATGCCATGAATATAACAGACTTGAACAAACCGCTGAAACGCGCATGAAGTGCGTGAGTGTTTACTTCCCAACTACGGATCGCGTAATAGGACATTTAGAACCATGCGATCTTAAAGTGAACATGACCTAAATAGAAACACATAAGAAATGCATATTCCTGGAACACACTAGAATTCTGAAATGCTGACTAAAAGTAAAGCATGTTTATCTTCTACTCATAACAAAACAGATAGAGATTTATTTATCCTTTCGGAAAATTGTTCTGCACCATACAATACGTCTGATACATTTATACATAAGACAATAAGACAGTTTGACAAGACAGAATACAAAACAGAATATACAACAGAATTTCCCTCACCCCAACCACCCCCACCCTACCACACCCCCCCCACACACATACGCAGCATCAGAACAAAAGACTCAAACCCCACTACACATAACTAGAATAATAAAGTGCAGTTGTGCATACTGTGACAGTCCAGCTGGAAAGAAAGTGCATGGTGCTATTTAAAGTGCTGTCCTGCAGGTAACTTCTTATTCATCAATGTAATGCTAGTTGGAATGAATGACTTACTGGCTCGATTTGTTTGGAAAGAAGGTAGCCTAAACCTCCTCCCTGATGGCAACAGCTCATATGCCTGGTGTAGGGGATGTGACATATCGTCGCTGTTGGGCGGAAACCTCGTATGTCCAAATTTGGTCAATTTCATATTTTTTCACAAATCGATGCTATTGGTCAGTCCCCACGTGGTTCTGTTATTTTTACACATTTTTAACCAATCTAAAGTGTTGAAAATAGCTTGAGAGCAAATCTCGTAACTCCATTGGACACTTCAACTGTCTGAGAATCCTCGTAACTCCACCTCTTCTTCACTCCGCGGAGGGAGCTTACGCGGCATAATCCGGCATTTTGTCTCCTCAGGATTGAACGTCGCAACGATAAGAAATCCTCGTCGAGCAACACGTAAAGCAAGCCTTAACTCTGATTTTATCTGTGTTAAACTATGATATCAGTTATTGATGTAGGCCTATTTTAAATGTCTACGTATTATAGGCTTATTATTACTAGGCTTATTATACGTGTGCATTGTTTTAAAATGTATCTAATATAATACTTGAATTGAAATAAATGTTTTGGATACCAGCATTAAATTATTGTTTTTATTATTATTTTACTGACTCGAAGTTGGCACTGTGCATGTAAAATACCCCAAGTAGCAGGTTTTATTTATGGGAGAAAAAGGGTCTGTTTAACGTTACTGGCGCCAGTAAGCCTATCATTGCGTAACGTTAACTCTGTCTGTTTTTTTAGACAATAACGAGTGAAAATAGTTAGGTTAGATACATTTGAGTAGGCTTGTTTTATTAAAAATCGATTGCTGTAATGCTTTGGTGCAGAAGGAAGCCTGTGAGCCACGGTAAATTTGCGTGCAGATTAGGCAAATTTCCGCCTATTAGACAGCCTAGTTACCTCATCGTTTTTTGTTCTGCTTCAAGTAGGCTATAGCTCTTAAACCTTTAAAATAGAGTTTAGGAAGACGTATGTAACCACAATCATTAGATATGATTACATTACTTCTACACTAATGAGTGTAGAAGTAATGTACCTGAGCAAATTTTATTGTGAGATGCTCAGGTACATTACTTCTACACTCATTAGTGTAAAGAGTGAACAATACTGGTGAGATGACACTGCCTTGTGGGGATCCTGTATTGGTCATAATCGGGGAGGACACAGCTTCATTTACCCTAACCTAACACACTGTGTTCTCTCCGTCAGAAAGGGCTCAACCCACCTGATTATGTTAGGATTTACCCCTAACTGCCCCCAGCCTCTCCATCATAATGTGGGGCCTGATGGTGTTAAAGGCGGAGTTAAAATCTATAAAGAGAACCCGGACATATCGTTTGGGCTTATCCAGATGGCAATAGATATTATGGAGTATACAGAAGGGCATCATCTGTGCTCCGCTTGTTTCTATAGGCAAACTGTAAAGGGTCGATATTACATTGCACATCATTTAGAATATGTCTCAGAACAATTCTTTCTAGGCTCTTCATCACGATTGATGTTAGGGCGACTGGACGATAATCATTTAAATCAGCTGATCTTGCTACGTTAGGTACTGGTACTATGAGCGAGGACTTCCAGGCTTTAGGAATGTAATGTGTATCTAATGAAAAAGCTGGCAGAAAACAAGGCTAAGTTGTTCACTACACTTCTGCAGAACCCTTCCAGTAATTTGATCAGGGCCTGGTGCTTTTTTGGAATCAATTTTATTAAAAACTCTATGCATCTCATCTGCTGTAATAGTTGGAGGACTACCATACTGTAGCTGCTGTCTAATGGCATCACGCTCCAGGAGAAAGTCTGATGTTTCGAACCGTGCATAAAAACCATTCAGTTCATTTGCAAATGCTTGATCATCTCCATTTGTATCTATGTGCCTTTTCTTCTCTTCCTTCCCTATCATTGTATACATCCCTTGCCATGCATGTTTCAGGTTATTCCCCCTCATTTTCGCCTCAATCTGCCGTTTATATTTCTGTTTACAGTCATTTGTTATCTGTCTAATCTCCTTCTGAATTGCTTTCATTTTAAGCCTGTCTCCCTGTTCAAAAGCTCTCCTTTACCTATGCAGTGCAACTTTTAATTCTTTATTTACCCAAGGTTTGTCATTTGGAAATACCCTAAAAGTTTTTTCTGGGATTATACAGTCCACACAGAACCGAATATAGTCAGTCACCACTGAAGTCAACTCTTCCAAATTCTTACTAAAATTCACGAAAATGTCCCACACAGTACAGTCAAAACAGCCTCTAAGGCGTTCAACAGACTCATCAGTCCACTGTTTGACTGTCTTTATCTCGGGTTTGCTAGTCTTGAGCTTTTGTTTATACTTGCGTTGTGATCCGAGTCTCCGAGGGGTGGTTTTTTGCGTAGCCCTTGTAAGCGTCTTTAATATTCCCAAAGCATAGATCGAGTGTCTTTTCCCTCCTTGTCGGGTACTTGACGTATTGATAGTAACTGGGCAATACGCTTTTGATTGAGCATCCATTAAAGCAGGGATAGGCAACTCCGGTCCTGGAGGGCCACTGTCCTGCAGAGTTTAGCTTCAGCCCTGATAAAAACTCACCTGCCTGTATCTATCTAGTAATCCTGAAAACACTGATTGCCTTGTTCAGGTGTGTTTAATTAGGGTTGGAGCTAAACTCTGCAGGACAGTGGCCCTCCAGGACCGGAGTTGCCTATCCCTGCATTAAAGTCTCCGAGAACAAACTTCGACGCATCAGGTGCCATGTTTTCTAATTTAGCCATTGTGTCGTATATACTATTTGCCGCGACCTTAGTATTAGCGCGGGGATGAATATATACCACAGTGACAAACACCTGACCAAATTCATAGATAGTAGATAGTAAGGTCTTACAGACAGCGACAATAGCTCAATGTCCTCCGAGCAATGGGAGTCTCTCACTGTGTAGTTTTCTCTGTCAAGTGGACTATATTAGTGAACTAATGTAGGGAATAGTGAATGAGGGTATAGGGTGTAATTTGGAAAACAGCCTCTGAGTGTCGATTTTGAGCACTGTTAATTCACAGTATATTCCTGTTGGCTATTTTTTGTTTTCTACGGTATATTACTGTTTTAATGGAAACTGGTATGATATTGTCAGAATTTGGCCTTTTTTTACAGCAAGGGTTAACAGTGTAGTCACATTGTAAAAAGTGTAGTCACAAACATCTTTTTGACTTTAAAATAATGGTCCAGATTACTAGTAGTCATTGAAAGTAACCCTTGAGTAATTATTGATGCATTTTATGACCATGTTCTGAGTAAAAAAAAAAAAAAAAAAAAACAATCTTAAAAAACTACTAGTGCTCTGGACTAGGTAACACGTAACACTTGAGTTGATAGTGATGCATTTTATGACCATGTTCTGAGTAAACAAAAAGACATCCTGAAAAAACTACTAGTGATCTGGACCAATATTTTAAAATGAAAAATATGTTTTTATTGATGCATTTTATAGCCATATTGAGAGTAAAAACAGACAATTGCTAACGTCTCAGACACTATAATGTTGCGATTAGTAATTAATTAGTAATTAATTAGTAATTATTTCTAATTTGTCACAATTACACATTAGTTCTTAATGATGCCAATCTCATTAAGTAATTATTAATTACCTAATAAGGGACTATCTTAGTCCTAAATTCGATATTACTCACTGATTAGTTAAGCTTGTTTCTATATTAGTTAATAATGGTAGCTGAAGTGTTAATGTAGTACTACTCATTAATCCTGCATTACTTTCTGCATAGTTACTTATTAATGACGGACCATTATTCTAAAGTGTTACCCATTTCATACCTAAAATACCCCTTAATCATGGTGAGATCATAATAATGTGCAACCTCTTGTGACTTATTGTCTCATTATGTTCTCAATAATAAATTAATAATATCCATTAAATAAATCTTCTAAATATTTCAGATATTCTTAAAAAAAGTGTTACACTCATTCTAAAACACATAAAGCATAAGGTATTTTAACTTGATAAAATATTCACTCAGATATTCCCACTTGTTTCTTGAAAAACATTCTCATAACTTGCTGGCGTACTGTTGTCAGATTTAGTCCATAAATAAGTGGATTTAAAATAGGTGGTACAAGTAAGAATTCCAGGGCCATGAAATTACGCATACCTTGAGGCACATTCTTTGAGCCATAACGACTGTACAGCACATCAAACAGAAAAGCAACAGTCACATTGATCAATGAAACCAGATGTGGCACACATGTTTGCATGAATTTGTGCCTGCCCTCTATTGACTTTATGCACTTTCTAATCAGGTTAATGTATGAGCAAAATATGAATACTGCATGTCCAAAATATGTAAGAATAACAATGTACCCAAACACATTATTTACAGTTGTAGAAAAACAAGAAAGTTTTGCAACTGCCCAAATCTCACAGAATAACTTTTCAATAGTAGAGCCACACAAGGTGAGTCTAGATGTTAAAATAATTAGAATAGACAAGCAAAAAAATGGAGAAAGCCAGCAGTAAAGGATACATTTAAAAACCATCTGATTGGTCATTATTGAATGATACTCAAGTGGTCTACATATTGCCAAATACCTGTCATATGCCATCACTGTTAATGTTGAAAAGTCACACGCAGCAGATGAATAAATTACAAATATTTGAATCAGACATCCAGTATAAGAAATCACATGATCGTGTGCTAATAAATCATACATGAATTTAGGATAGAATCCAAAAGTGCCAAAAAGTCCATTTACGCAGAGATTACATAAAAACACATACATCGGCTCATGAAGCTTCTTATGTAGTATGATGGTGAAAATTACAGTTACATTACAAAACACCATAAGGGGATAAAACAGTGCAGTGAAAGAAAAAAACACAAATCTGTTTTCCATTGTTACATTCAGACCAGAGAGTGTAAATACTAAGACACTGGACTCATTCTCCAGTGGTGGCTGCATCTGGAAGGATATGCAGTTATTATGCAGATTTTCTTTATATTATATTTAAGTCATTGGTAAGCTAATTAGACATAGAAAGTTATTTTTATGAATTTCAGACAATTTCAGTGAATTGTCTTTAGCTAGGCTGTCTGTAGATGGAAAAAAAGGGGCAAATATTACATTTTCTAACAGTAGCACATTGCCAGTTTAGTGACAAGACCTTACCATCTCCTCTGTTGTCATGTTTCCCATTGTGCTCCCTAAAAGTTTGATTTGGTTTGCTATTTAAGGACACTGGTCTCATGCCAATTGCCTTGACCACAAACATTAAAAGAGGTGTTAACAAGCTCTCCAAAGGCTTTTTGCCCCTTAATTTGAAATAACTGCCAATCTATGCCCGCAAATAGATTTGCAAGCATTACCTGTCTTTTAAATTTGCCAACCATATTCCTGTCAATACATCCGTTCCAACAGTACATAAAATATACTTGTAATATGTAATACAGTTCTTTACAAAATTATTTAAAAATGTTCTATTATGTTGTTAGCCAGCACTTACTTCACAAATTGACTTAAAATGCAATGAACAAATATTTTTATTAGTAAAAATAAGGCAATACGTGAGAACATTTACATTTTCTATGATGGGTCTTAATAGTGATGTTCTATAAAACTGGAATTAACTAACCCTAACTCAAAATATAACATTAAAAAAAAAACACACTTTATAATAACTGCATGCTATTAATCATAGATTTGCTGCTCAAGAAACATTTCTGATTATTATCAATGTTCATATTTTTTGTGGAAACTGTGATACATTTTATATGTCAGGATTATTTGATTATTTGATGAATAGAAAGTTCAAAAGAACAGCATTTATTTGAAATAGAATATTTCATAACATTATAGCCTAAATATCTTTACTGTGACTTTTTTTATCAATTGAATGTGTCCTTGATTAATAAAAGTATTAATTACTTTTAAAAAAAAAAAAACTATTGACCCCAAATGTTACCTGTATACAATACTTTTATAAAATAATTTATATCTATAACATTATTATTTGTTAGAAATAAATTATAAGTCAAGTTAAATGAAATGGTGCACTTGTGTTTGTGAAGTAATTTAAAAAAAAAAAAAAAAAAAAAAAAAAGTTTATAAAATGTTTGTGTTCAGGAAAATTCTGTGAAATTTGTATAAAATCTGGTTTAAATCTATATATATTTTTTTTTTGTATAAAATGTATTGTTCATTGATCTCTTTAAATAGATTTTTAACTATGTAAGGTCTTCATGTCATTTGGAGCGACCACTAATCATGTGGTGCGACCAATAAAAGCAATCACTGTATTAAATTTAAAATAAAATTTTCTTATTTCTGTGGCTGAAATATGAATCACTGATACAGTATGCTTATATTGTGATTAACAGGAAAAATAAGTCTGTTAACTATATTTAAGAATGCAACAAGAAATTATAGAACAAAAAATGAGATTATTATTTACAAAAACTCAAAAGAAATGCAAACACTTGGTTTCTGTTCGAAAACCTTTGAAACTCTGCACACAGGTCAGAACCCAGGGCCATCAGGGCCAGGCTGAAGCTGGTACCCGGGCGTGGCAGGGGGGCTCAACAGCGCCCCCTTGAACGGGGTACGAAAACTTGGTCCATATATCATACATGCTTGCATGAATTAGCATGAAACTCAGTACACATATGAATCTCAGTCAACGGGCTGAACAACTTTCATACTCTTACTTTTTATGCCAGCCCAACAGGAAGTATTATGGGTTGTTTGGAAACGCATGCTCTGGAATTTGATATACTTATCCTAGGGAATTCATCCGATCGCCACCAAACTCGATGTGCATGAAGACAAGACATTGAGGATGCTAAATTGCCAGCGGATTTTTGAAATCTCGAACAGTTTGGCCGTGGCGAGTAAACTAATTTATGGCGAGAAAAGTGAAAACAGGAAGTGTTCTGCATATGTTACGAACCCTTTTGTTGAAAGTGGCTACGTAAGGGTTTCACAACATAAAGAAGGACACGTGAAACACGAGTACGCTGCGTTGACGTTTATTAGGCTACTCACAAACATGTAAAAACTCACGAAACACGTATCACAGATAAAGAAACATAACAACCTTCAAATAATATGAATGTAACAAATATTAATAAGACGAACAGAAAAGTAATTTAACTAAAAGAAAAGGAAAAGAAAAAAAAAACTAAAGAAAAGAAAAGCTTGTTTGCTGGTTCTCCTCTCTCCTGCCATGCTCCGCTTCAGCGTCCTTATTATAGTTGTAACGAATACGACTTTGGGTAAATGTGAATTAGCTCAAGAATATGGGGAATTCTGGGAATATTAATATTTATGACTCATGGTCATAATTCATAAGTCGCATGTACATTTATTTTATCAATTACCGAGATTACCTTGTTCTGTAACTGGTCTGTCCAACCTTTAATTCGTCCAGCGAGTAAAGGTAAGATCAGTACAGTTAAGAAGAGGTATTCACAAACTTCAAGGAAGTTTATGTCCTGGCCACAGACATAAAACTTTCTGAGTTTATTAATTAAAACTACTCACTGTAGTCTATCGAGCGTGTAGCAAGATCTTTTGTCTCATTGACTTTATAAAAGTGGGCTTTCAAATACAGAGACAGTTAAAAGGATATATGGATTTTAATACATGTAAAACTAAAGGTTATATGAGCTACAAATACAAACGTACGTAAAAATACAAACAATAAAACAAACACACATTTAACCAAACAAGAAAATACGTGATCAGGATAACATGAAATGAAAGAAAGAAAGAAAGGAAGAAAGAAAGAAAGAAAAGCTAGTAATTATTACATACAGAAACCTAGATTCACGAGACACCGGGAAAACAGCTTTTATCAACTCAATATACTTGCAGAATTCTGTGCTCTTTCTGGTGAGGCTGAGGCAGGAAGCGGACAGCGCGGACGTGTCCTGTTTCTGCTGGGTCTTCCAGTGCCGCGAAGTTTAAAAGGCTTACTGACTGTAATGTTACCGAGAAAGTTCATCTCCCGGGACGGGAGAGGTTGCAAATCTTGGTTACAAAGACGGCAGGCTTTTACATGACGCGGGCCATGTGTCCCAGAGGCCAAGGCGATGCCTGTCCAACCGGAGCAGCGCTGCACGTGGAGAAGCGAGGAAGTGGGATCGGCGGGATCGATGAGAGAAGAGAGAGATCGATGAGAGAAGAGAGAGAGGAAACAGGGTCTCTTGCTTTTTAAAGACATCTGTTTACGCCCTGTCTTTGGAACGACAGCGAATCAGATCTTCTTATCTGAGGCGGGAAAAATTCTCTTTGTGTAAAGAAAAGAACACGCCTCCGTTGACCATGTGTTTTATGAGGGAAAGGATCATATTTAGAAATATGATATTTCCTGGAACAAATGCATATTATTGTACTTTGCAGTCAAGATTCGACTCCGTTAGATGGAGAGGATTACAGAGATATCAATTATGACAGATAAAGATTGGGGAAACATAACGTTACATTTATATGCATAATTACACACAAATAAAGTTTGATTAAACACACAATGAAGTTGTCAGTGTTTCCGTTATGGCAAGTGACGACACTTTGAGAAACATAGGAATACACATCAACATTTAGTGGCTTGTTATGTGGGGGAATATCTGTTTCAAAGTCCAGAGTGTGTGTGTGTGTAATTCTGGAATGTCTGCTTTCCTGGGTCGTAAGTTTTATGGTCTGAGGTAGGGTTACCACAAGACACTATTGATGAACTTCTTTCAGTGAACATTTAGAATTCAAACTTATACTCTAGCAAACCACACTTCTATTATAAAGCAAAGCTAATCACACACATACATATCGGAAGGTATACACTCAAGAGCCATATTTCTACATGAAATTGTACTCAAAGGAGGTTTTGTGTGTGTGGGTGTGTGTGTGTGTGTGTGTGGGTCATGAGGTTGTAAAGTCACAGGGAGTCCATGCTGACATGGGGGTTTTAGAACGGATTGTGCAGAACAGGGTTCCTTTTGTGACTAAAATGTTCCTCTGGGGAACAACAGATTGCAATTTTGACTGTTCATGGTAGACTTAGCGGCACCATGCACAGACCCGTTGTCTGAAAAGACAACGAAGGATGTGTTTGGAGACAAGGATTTACTAATTGGAACAGCATGTGACCGCATGTCAGGCATTGTCGCTACATAGTGAATCAGAAACAACTCCAACGAGACGCAGGTGTATAATGATACACAGGTGCGGACCTAATAATAAACTCAGACAGAGAAAAAAAAAACGTCATGACGTCATCACAAGGAGAGGAAAACACGAGACACAAACCGTAACACTCCCCCACTTAAAGAAAGAACCAGTCTTCTTTTTAGACAGGTTCTGGATGCAGTAAAAGCAACCAAGAACATAGTTACAATAATACAAACTTACACACCTACATATAGATTAAATTATACATTTACCTAGCCCAGAGAAAGGGCATCTGCCACGATGTTGTCAGTTCCTTTCTTGTGGTGGATCTCAAGATTATAACATTGAGCCATTAGCGCCCAGCGCATCAAACGTTGGTTATGATTGTACATTTTATTTTAAAAAACCAACGGATTATGGTCCGTGTAGACGATGACGGGAGTAGAGCTGTATCCAACGTACACATCGAAGTGCTGCAAAGCAAGCAACATAGCTAGAGTCTCTTTTTCGATAGTAGAATAATTCAACTGGTGACGGTTGAATTTAGCTGAGAAATAAGATACTGGATGGGATATTCCATCAGCACCACTCTGAAGTAGGACAGCTCCAACTCCGGTCGCGCTGGCGTCTACCTCAAGCTTGAACGGACGAGCCAGGTCAGGAGCAGACAACACCGGAACACTGCAAAGGAGAGACTTTGCACACAGAAAGGCACTTTGACATTCATCAGTCCAATTAAAAACAACTTTAGAGCTGCACATCTTCGTTAAAGGAGCGACCACAGTCGAGAAATTTTTACAAAAACACCTGTAATAGCCAGCCATGCCTAAAAATCGTCGCAACTCTCTCCTCGTAGTGGGCACAGGGTATGCAAGAATAGCGGTCACTTTTGCGTCGACCGGACATACTTGACCGTTTCCGACCTGTTTCCCCAAGTATGTAACGGAGGCTTTCGCAAAATCACATTTAGTCAAATTTAAAGTTAAAGAGCTGTTAATCGGCTAAAAACATTGTGCAAAGTAGAGATGTGCTCAGTCCACGTAGAAGAATAAATAACAACATCATCAAGATAAATATTACAGTTTGGAACGTCACTCAACACTGTAGACATTAACCTTTGAAAGGTAGCAGGCGTGTTCCGAAGACCGAACGCCATACGCGTATATTGAAAGAAAGAAACGGGAGTCACAAATGCGGAGATCTCAGAAGCACGTTCAGTCAATGGCACCTGCCAATAGCCTTTTAAAAGATCTAATTTCGTAATGTACCGAGCAGTACCAAGGTTGTCAATACAATCCTCTATTCGAGGCAACGGAAATGCATCCGGCACAGTAACAGAATTCACCTTGCGAAAATCGGTACAGAAACGGAATGAACCGTCCGCTTTAGGTACTAAAATGCACGGTGAACTCCACGGGCTATTATTCTTTTTGGCGAAACCATTTGTAACCAGATAGTTCACTTCACATTTCATGATCTCCCGTTTACCTACTGGAGAACGATACGCCGTTTTATGGGAAGTGCGTTACCCACCTCAATATCATGTTGGATGACAGAGGTACCAGACGGAACATCACTAAACAAGTTAGGATAATCTTCTATTAAGTCAATCACATCCTGACACTGGTCGCTAGATAAATAAGACAAATGAGATGGTAAAACTCTTAAAATCTCTGAATTCTTTAGAGGACCACCACTGAACATCTCCGTTGACATTTTCAACCCATCATCTACATCTTCAGCACCCATGGTACTGGACAGCAAAGATACTCGTTCCACATTTGACACCGGCTGTACCTCACTCTGAGACACGTCAGTCCCCTCATCAGTCTTCTCAGTTCGTGCTACATATTGTTTCAGCATATTTACATGACACAAACGTGTCTTCCGTCGTCGTTCTGGGGTATGGACTATATAATCAGTGTCACTCAGCTTGCTCTTAATTACATAAGGACCTGCAAATCGCGCAGCTAAAGCAGAACCAGGCAAAGGAAGCAACACTAGTACTTTTTCTTCAGGCGTAAAATTACGCACAACCGCGATCTTGTCAAAATGACACTTCATTTTCTTCTGTGAACGAGAAAGAGCTTCTTTCGCGACAGCACAAGCATTTCGCAATCGTTCACGGGTACGAGAAACGAAATCAAGCACATTATGTTTCTCAGTCACACCAGTAGAGAAAAATTCATCTTTCAGTACTTTTAAAGGACCCCGTACATTATGTCCAAAGACCAATTCCGACGGACTAAAACCAAGTGACTCTTGTCGCGCTTCACGCAGTGCAAATAAAACCAAAGGGACTCATTCCCTGCCTCCAGGCAATATTTTCGCAAACTGGACTTCAGCGTCTGATGCCACCTCTCCAGTGCCCCCTGCGATTCAGGATGGTAGGCACTGGATGTGACGTGACACGCTCAAACCTTTCAACACATTTCGGAATATTTTTGACAAGAAATTAGTTCCTTGGTCGGTTTGAACAGTTCTCGGCAATCCGAATGTTGTGAAAAATTTTATTAGAGCTTTAGTGACGCTTTTGCCAGTTATATTCCGTAACGGAATTGCTTCTGGAAACCGTGTGACAGCGCACATAATTGTTAAAATATACTGAGAACCGGATTTAGTTCGCGGCAGCGGCCCGACGCAATCTACCAAGACGCGTTCAAACGGTTCACCTACAGCCGGAATAGGTCGAAGTGGAGCAGGTGGCACAATCTGATTGGGCTTTCCTACTACTTGACATACATGACAAGACTTACAATATCGAGACACATCAGCCTTCAACCCAGGCCAAAAGAAATGCTGGAGCACCCGATGGTAAGTCTTATTTATTCCAAGGTGCCCAGACCAAGGATGATCATGTGCCAAGCTCAGAATATGCTGTCGAAATTTCAAGGGTACCACAATCTGATGGACCACGTTCCAATCATCCGAATTTTCATCATTCGATAATCGAGCATTCCAGCTACGCATTAACACAGTGTTGTTCCAATAGAACTGATGGTTATACGAAGGTGACTTTTTAGTGTCAGCACTTAAACGACATTTCTCTAACGTATGATCACTTTTCTGTGCTGCAGTAAGAACATCGCACGAAATAGGCAAAAATACGTCAGGATCGGGACAAACAGATTTTTGGATCGAATTAACATCCACATGCTCTGTCACAGCATTTTTCTCAAAAATCTCTGCAAAGATAGACTCACCTAAATTCACTTCATTCTCCTTACCAAAACTTTTCCCCTGAGCGCGTGTCGTAACTGCACTAGAAGCAAAAACATTTGGGAAATGTTGTGCGAGAGCATCTGGTTGCTGGTCAGTAACTGTGATTTTGGTAACATGCACAACTGGCATCACTTTTCCTCCAGCCAGATCATTTCCCATGATAAAATCAATACCTTTCACAGGTAGGGAAGAACGAGCCGCTACATTAAAACATCCAGAAACTAACTCAGACGTCACCCAGACGCGATGAAGAGGGACAGTGATGAAACCCATTTCTATACCCTGCACGATGGTGCTAGTATCACATTCAGAGCTTGCACAAAAAGGCAAAATGTCAGACAGTATAAAAGACTTAAATCCTCCCGCATCACGTAAGATCTTCACAGCTTTCTGATCCTCAACACAACCAGTCAATGATACATAACCGTCAAACACGAAAGGCTGAAAACACTCATCAGGAGCTACTGAAATCATGGTCTGTGGAGACACAATTTTTACTAAAACTGAACCGCGAGGTTGAGCTGAAAAATCCTGACGTTCATGCTTTCGTTTTAAAATTCGACACTGAGCAATAATATGTCCAACCTTGTGACAATAGCCACACTCTTTACGCATTTTCGGGCTAGATGGACTAGGCCTGACTTTAAAGTCAGAAGAATTAACTTCATTCTCTCTTTGTGAAGCGTATCCTAAATCACTCGCACGCTTTACAAACACAGGTTTATGAATGAGTTCATACTCGTCTGCTAAAACAGCTGCTTGCTGCACAGTAGTAACCTTTTGTTCGTTTAAATATAAAGCAGTACGCTCAGGAACACAATTCTTGAACTCTTCAATGAGCAAAAGTTCACACAAAGATTGATAATCCGCGACTTTACACGCCTTTATCCATCGATCAAAAAGAATACCCTTCTCACGGGCAAATTCGACATATGTCTGAGAAGCAGATTTTTTTGTTGAGCGAAAACGTTGTCGGTAATGTTCAGGTACTAACTCATAGGCACGGAGAATCGCATTTTTTACTGTCTCATATTGAACACTTTCCTCTAACGGAAGAGATGCACAAACTTCTTGCGCTTTCCCTGTTAACTTACATTGTAACATTAATGACCAAACCTCTGTTGGCCACTTTAAAGCAGATGCTATCCTTTCAAATGCCTGAAAATAAGCTTCAACCTCTTTCTCCCGAAAAGGTGGAACAATTACAATATTTTTCACTACATTAAACGAAGTCGAATGATCAAGAGAATCCGTTAACACAGGTAAAGAGTTAACTATAGGTATCGCAGGAATATTTGGCACTAATGCAGCAGCTTCAACCTCAGAAGAACTAGGTCTATCTTTGAAAGCAAATTTTTTAGATCTTTTTGGATCATCTCGACCAGACTCTAACTCTAACTGGCGCATTTTAATTTTCATCTCTGCATCAATACGGGGCAATTCCAGCTGATGCTGCAACTCATCCTTCCGTGCTTGAGCTCTGTCTTGCGTCTCAAGCTGTTAACGAGCTAAACGTACTTTTAAACGCAAACCTCCCTGATGTACAGGTGATTCTTCGGTAGAGAGGGATAAAGGCTCAAATTTAGGCAAAGAAAGAGGGGGTGGTCCTACCTTCGCCCCACCACCGGCACCCGGCGTAACTGGATTGCCAGCGAGAGAACGCTGTGAGGTAGAAGAATGCAATGGGGGTTGTTCCTCATCCATAACAGCTGCAACTGATTCCGCTGATTCAGGAACATCCTCCAATAAAGACAACACCCCATCATTAATTAAACCAGTTAACAAACAAGCTTTCAAGTCTTTCTTAAGCAATGTTTTAGAAACAGGTATTTCAAAATGTCGAGCAATAAGGAACAAATCGTCCTTTCTACATGTTTCCAACACTGCAATGCTAGGTTGACTTACAAACTCATTTAAATCAAACGTCGCCATAATAAATTTATGAGCAAAAAACAAACATAATAAATTAGCAGGCTACGAACGACTCCGGACCTAAACCTACCTAACCGAGACCTAACTAAGACCTCTCTAGTCTTCAGAGGGTACCAGTTAAGAGGCAAGCCTCTCCCCCGGAGTACCTCCAAAAACAACAAACTAAAATAATAAAGAAAACAATAAATAGTAAACCGTAGTGAGAACCGGCGCTAAGCACGGCCCCCCTGGTTTACTCTACTTACCCGGAGATCGCCCAGCACCACTAACCTTTATCTGCTCATTAAACAAAATTAAAGTAATCCAATATCTCGACGAGCCCCCAATTTATGTTACGAACCCTTTTGTTAAAAGTGGCTACGTAAGGGTTTCACAACATAAAGAAGGACACGTGAAACACGAGTACGCTGCGTTGACGTTTATTAGGCTACTCACAAACATGTAAAAACTCACAAAACACGTATCACAGATAAAGAAACATAACAACCTTCAAATAATATGAAGGTAACAAATATTAACAAGACGAACAGCAAAGTAATTTAACTAAAAGAAAAGGAAAAGAAAAAAAAAACTAAAGAAAAGAAAAGCTTGTTTGGTGGTTCTCCTCTCTCCTGCCATGCTCCGCTTCAGCGTCCTTATTATAGTGAATCAGAAACAACTCCAACGAGACGCAGGTGTATAATGATACACAGGTGCGGACCTAATAATAAACTCAGACACAGAAAAAAAAAACACGGAGTCATGACGTCATCACAAGGAGAGGAAAACACGAGACACAAACCGTAACACATACATTAACTGATCTTGATGAAACTTCAGCAGTGTGTTTGTTGTAAGAGGCTGATCAGATGAATGTAACTATTGTGAGTCAAAGTTATAGCGCCACCAACTGGCTGCAGGAAGTGTGTCACTTTCAAAATGCTTTTGACAAAAGTCGGAGGGTTAGTTTTACCTTCAGTCACAAAACTCAGTACGTATATTGTTTTCATCGACCCAGACAACTTTCTAATTTACAGTCATTAGCTCTGACCAACAGGAAGTCAGATATTTTGGTTTGAATGTGGATTTTTTGATATTTCAGACTCACTAAAAAGGAAACACTAAAAGCCTCATATCTTCTAAAAATGTAATTATACACCATTTATTTCTATATAAAAGTATACAAATATCACAACTAAACCCATTTTATTCTTTTTATTAAAAATAATTTTATTTTAATTTTATTCTAAGTTTAAAAACAGTAATAGTAAAAAAAAAAAAATCAAGTCATACATAGGGCTATACTGCCCTCTTGTGTTCAAAATCAGGTAGGCCTATTGCATCTATATAAAAATATACTAGGTATGTGACAGTGAGAATATTTTACCACCGGTTAATCGACGTGTGACACCGCTGGGGGCTTTTGAATCGCTAACTAAAAAACTAATGTAAAATATGTTCGTCCACACGGACATTGATAATGGTGCGGAGCAGAGCGAGCGTTTTCAATGAATTCCTATGGAAGTAGGAATGAACTAAAAAACGTTGACTCTGTTCTGCTCGTTCCTCGCCGTAGATGCGCACCGTTATGAATGCCTGTGCAGCCGTGAGCATTTTAGTTTAATTTTAAAATTAGCGCCATTTCGAGGGCGGATTGCTTGAATTTATTTTACAAAGAACAATGTTGTGTTTTATTGCGAGTGTACACAAACATAAGTAAACACTTTACAGTTTGAATGATGTCCTGTATGAACAAAATGACGGAGTATGTTTTTATGTGTCCACTGTTCAACCGCGCCACACACACACACACACACACACATATTCCAGCATTGCAATCTTGACATCGCATCCTGTTCATTATAGCCTTAATAAAATATAATAATAAAATAGTCAACCTAACATTTAAAAATTACACTGCTCTGTTTAATTAGTCAGTAGTACAATTCGTACCATTCACAGTAAGCACCGCTCCACTGTGATGTTTCCAAGCACATTTTTGCGCGTGTGAAGAGGATGATTTTTTTCTGCCGATATTGGAACGTGAGTGAAGTACAAAGCCTATGATAAAGAATAGTTTAGTATCCAAATACATCGCAAATGTTGAAACATTTTGATTCTAATGAGAGAGTTACGTGAGCCCAACACTGCTTACTTTCGTTTTCATTTTTATTTTATTTCGGTTTGGCTTGTTTATAGTTAATTTTTTATTCTTGTTCCGTTCTGAATATCATTAAATTTAAAGGATTTGTTGTGGAATATGTTGAGTGTATCATAAAATCAGAATAATTTCTCGTTTTAGTGATTCCCTAGTTATTTTTTATTTTATTTTTTTCATTGTTCTAATCAGGTCAGGCAAGTAAAATTCAGGCAAGTCTTGTCGCTTAAATTATATATATATATATATATATATATATATATACATACATATACATATACATATGTACACATATACACATACACACACACACATATATATATACACACATATATAAACATATATAAATATAGCTGCGAGCATAAATATAGCTGCGAGCAGCGATGACGGGCCCAAGCCAGTGGCACCGCCACCCTGGTGCCTTTAGTTTCCCTAAAGGCACCGGGGTGGCAGTGCCACCGTCTTGGGCCCGTCATTGCTGCTCGCAGCTATATTTCTTCTTCTTCTTCTCCAAAGTGAATTGCATTTTTGAGGGCCTAAACATGCTTGAAAATTTACATCTGATATGCCTTTCAGAATTGGGTGGGGCAAAATGGCTTGATAGCGCCACCTATCAAGGTTCAACGGTGTGCGCTTCCCGCTACGTTTCACGTATGTGTACGGAATTCAGTACCATACATGTAATGTCCCAAAACACACAAAAAAGTGTCTTGGAGCATAGCCCTAAACACAACAGGAAGTCAGCCATTTTGAATTTCCTCTCTGATTGTTGTGCTATTTTTGCCATTTTCAGGCCTCCTACTTTAACAAACTCCTACAGTTTTGATCTGCTCATCTTCAAATTTGTGTAAGCTTAAGGCCTCTGCAATGTTAAATTGCATTTTCGTCGGAGGGCGTGTCCCTGGCGGCCTGACAAATTTCTATGTTTTGCCATGAAACGGAAAATTTTGCCCAAACTTCACATGTTTGATAAGTGCCCTGGCCTGAACACTGCCCTGGCAGCTGCAAATGTGTTCAAATGAAAACATAGTTAAACCTTTGATAATTCTCAATAACAACTTCTGTTGACGCCTGACAGAAATAAAGTCAATCTGGTTAATAATAATTGAAGCTGGTAATGTTGTTTGTGGAGATGTTCAATCCTCCTCTGCTGAGATCTTCAGAGATTTAATGTCTTCTTTTATCTTCAGATGATTTCATCTAAGGCTGTGGCTGGAAGTCAGTTGTAGTTCTTGTGTTTCTGCTTGTCTATTTTTCTGTTATCTTCTTTCCTTAAGTGATTCTGCTTGTTAACAGGCTTGCTAAGGCTGGGATGACTCAATATTTAATATACACAGATTTTGTGGCTCAGATAAGGTCCAGTTCAGGTTTATTTCTTATGCTCTTGGCTGACATATGGCATTGTTACGGCCTGCTTGCGGCCCAGATCTGGCAAACAGGAGTGGGCCACCCAAGGGCCGTCATTCTACATTGCATGTGGGCCATTGCATGTGGGCATCTGGATCTGGGATGTCACAATGTTGCTATGTGGGTATCGGCGATATCACTCCCAGGCTTTTTAAGAACTGGCGTAACTACTGCCATTTTTAGAGCAGAAGAGACATTCCCTGTATTGAATGAAGCATTGACAATAGCAGAGATGTGGGGTACAATAACTGAGTTTTTCAAAACAGTCGTAGGGAGGGGATGAAGTATTCAAGTAGTAGAATTCATTGACAAAACAAGTTTAAAAATAAAATCAAAATCAATAGCACTGAAACTTGAAAAATCGAGACAAGAGAGATTAGGAGAATGCACCTCAACAAGTTCAGAAGCATCCTCACAGGCATTGGCATAATAAATATTCTCAATTTTAGATGAAAATTAATTGAGAAACTCATTACACTGCTCAGTGGTAGAACAGTTGAATTTACTGGGAGGTTTAGTTAGATTATTGACGAGTCACGAGCCATGGAACGCCACCAGAATCGTTGTTTAACAAGAAAACTGGTCAGATTCACTCTTGGATGGCAAGCCACGTTGGAACAATGACCCCATCGAATAACGACGGACTGTAATCCCTCCTGCACAAACAAGCAACCCGGTGGGCAACCGGACGGAGGTGTTACCCCTTCTAAGGCTGTGCGGACCTTCAACTCGATCTCCCATGTGAGTATAGAGACGACAAGTCTCACAGGTACAGATGTGGCCTTTAAAAATGCGCGTCTCAGAGAGAAGAATGCCGCAAGTACTTCCGAAATTCTGCGGGATCGTGCAGAAGGGGGATTAGGTGTTGGACGCAGGAAATACTAAAACCTGTAGATGGCAGTCGTGTTTCATGTGGCCATACTGAGTTGACGAAGTATGACGAAGACAATG
The DNA here is from genome assembly GCF_963993115.1 of Abramis brama. Lineage (NCBI taxonomy): Eukaryota > Metazoa > Chordata > Actinopteri > Cypriniformes > Leuciscidae > Abramis > Abramis brama. Next base: position 34,867,086 of record NC_139972.1, read on the forward strand.
TTTTCTTTTGCCAGTTACATAAACAGTCACATATTCTTCATAAAAATCCGACTCAAACGCGCATCATTTGTCTTATTTTTTTTTTCTGTGTACTTACAGTAGAAGAGACGTGATGTATGATAAGTGAGTCTTATAACACAATAATTTGCGAAGACCTTTGAAGAGACCCAGAGCATTTGCACAATATCATTATCTAATTTTACATTTAGTTCCTTTTTGCATCTTAACGTTTTAAATAGCTTTAACATGGTTGTAATGCGCTTTTCTGCATTACTGTACAGTACTTTTTATATTATCATGTTTCCCTTATAGGCGTCGATTTCGGTGGGGACGGTGGGTACGCACCCACCAGATTTCGTCATGAGTCATTTTGTACCCACCACTTTTAACTTCCGTTCATATTAATTTGACTTTTGATTCGATTTTTTTGACCGTTTTCAGTGGTTATGAGGAGCAATATGAGAGAGAAATTTGGTAATCATTGTCTGACCCAACAAAAAAAACATTATAATATTCATTTTATTTTATTTTTCGTGTTCGCATTTATGAGGGAAAAAACAACGTGTCAGTTCTCGGTTACGGACGTGAGCGCTCTGAAAGCGGCACTAAAAGACTGCTTTAAAACTTTCACAGAGACCTCAAACAGAACAGCTGCCTTTCTTTAAATTGAATTTCATTTTGTATTAATTATATCTTCATTTTAATCAATGTTTCATAAACCAATTGCCTGGATTTACGAAGTAAATATAGCAGACAATCACGACATTGGAGGCGCCGGCGAGTGAACTGGAGTTTGTCTCATAAATTAACCGAAACTCAGTGTATAATGCACATTCACATTCACAGCGTATTTAGACACATTTAGACGCATTCATAATCATTACTTTTACCGGTTCTTTGTGGCAAGCTTTATGTGTGCGGTCGTGCGCTTGAGTGCGGTTATATTACGTAAACGCTCATTATCCTGTAGGCTATATAAGTAGGCTAATTAAATTAATATAAAGGGGCGATTTGTCCACGAATTACTTAAATGAACAATTAGCTTCTAGTCGACTAGAAAAAAAAACTTTTAGTCGGAAGCAGCCCTTATTCCACATATTTTCGAACCAGGCAACAGGACATCTGTGTTGAGTGAGGGACCCTGCGGAAGGAACGAGCGGAGCGGAATATTCAGAAATGCGCTCTCCACTCACGAGCTCTGATCGGAACAAACCTGAACCTCACTGCCTGCTGAACTTGCGCAGAATCATCAAAATATAATATTTTCTAAAGAAGAATTTTAAAACTTTATTGGTGGTAGTTGAGAAGAATTCCTCTTTCCATATCTTAATCTTTTTTAGCGCAATAAATGTATCATATTGTTATTCTTATTATATAAGAATAATACGTTTTTTTTTTTTACAACATTTTTAACATAGAAAGAATATAAGTTTAGCGTGTTGTGTGTATTTCCTAATTATAAGCTTTTGGTGAAATTGCAACAAAACTAAAAGTGCATAAAAACATAAAAAACGTCATTACTTTTTAAATTCTTATTCACGTTTAGCGATGGTTATAAATATACTTTTTTTTTTTTTTTGCATTTTGTTGACAAACTACACTGAGGCCACAATCCACACGAAGCCAGAGCTTTCCCTATCCGATATTTTTTTTTCCCCGTTCCAAAAAAAAATTCCGTAAACATGGCGTCGTCTCAAGAAATATCTGCGTACACACGAAACCACTGAAACCGACTCAAAACGATGTAGCCTAGTATACATACCAGACCAGGCGCTGTAATTCTGCCACAGACATACACTAAAAACGGAGAAGAAGACTTAAAGCATGCGCATAAACCTTGCGCGCTGTATACAACAATAATATTAGGCACAGTAGCTTCTTTTTTTCTTTTCTTTTTTTATCAAGAACTTTGTTGAACAATATGAACAACCATAAATGGTCTGGTACAAAATATGAGTCACGATATTCGATAGTTAGCGGACGCATAAAGCTTGCCACAAAGAACCGGCAAAAGTAATCATGTGTCAAATATAGCAAGGAGACATTTTAATTGTTTATTAATAAGCTAGTGTTTTATGTGTCAGTCAAAGATGTTGACAATGCTGACTCGTCATCTTCGCAGATATTGTGAACATGCCTATAGAGAGAAATGCACACTTCATACGGATTACATTAGAGAGTTGTCGGTTTCTTTTCGTTTTGAATTGTTTTGTTTAAAAGTGGACATTTCAAGCTTTCTAGATACATTTCTGAGTTTCGGTTCATTTATGAGACGAGCTCAGTTCACGAGCAATGCAAGTTATATCGCGCCGGTGCCTCCATTTCCTGATTAAATCGTCTTAAATGCGTAAAACACAAGTCTAAACACAAGCACCACTCTTCTGAATGATGGTAACCACAAACCTCCAAGAGTTTGTAAACCAATTGTTTGTAAAACATATTTAATACTTTACTTACAAATTAAAAAAAAAAATGTTTTTACAGTGTATAAATAAAACGACATGAAGGAAGTTATTTCCAAAATGTAATTAATTGCACAGTCTTTGTTTTAGCTGCTTGTTTTAGCTGCTACCAATTGACACAGAGTCAAGAAATTACAAACCACCCACCCCCCAGGTCTGCCGATTCTTTGTCAACCCCCAATGCTAATCGATCTCCTCTCAGGGAATCAAAAGAAAACCGTTTTTTCCTGTTTTCACCAGCGTGTGGGCGGGGTTTTAATCCCTTGCAGTTCCTTTGTTTAAAAGCTATTTAAGCAAATCTACTATACATACGCTTTAAGTTATTTCAAATTAATGTTTATAACTTCATTTGTTGATATCGCGTAACTTAATTTGACATATGTTGATATAACCAACTGACATTGTAGCCTAGTAGATTAGATTGCATGCCAGGAAGAGGCTTATGCTTTGTATTAAGTAATGAGCGTTTACTATAATAAAGCCGCACTCAAGCGCACGACCGCACGCATAAAGCTTGCCACAAAGAACCGGTAAAAGTAATGATTATGAATGCGTCTAAATGTGTCTAAATACGCTGTGAATGTGCTTTATACGCTGAGTTTCGGTTCATTTATGAGACGAACTCCAGTTCACTCGCCGGCGCCTCCAATGTCGTGATTGTCTGCTATATTTACTACTTCTTAAATCCAGGCAATTGGTTCACGAAACATTGATTAAAATTAAGATATAATTAATACAAAACGAAATTCAATTTAAAGAAAGGCAGCTGTTCTGTTTGAGGTCTCTGTGAAAGTTTTAAAGCAGTCTTTTAGTGCCGCTTTCAGAGCGCTCACGTCCGTAACCGAGAACGATACTTGGTTACTCACGTAACCTCGGTTCTCTCTAGAGAGGGAACGAGTATTGCGTAAGCTTGCTTACGCTGCGGGAAAAGTCTTCTTTTCTTGAGATACTGAAGCCAAAAATTATCCTTAATTTCATATTTTGTCAACGCAGTGCAGCTGCGGGCAGCTGAGCTAGAGCGGCATACTGCACGCTCATTGGCTGCCGCGCGGCAACTGCTTAAGCCTACCAGTGAGCCTGGCGTGACGTCACGCGCGTCACAGCCCGCCAGAATGGGCGGCGTCAGAGCGTATATAAGGAAGGCTCGTAGGCTATATTCTCTGTTTTCTGTCGAATGAAGCGACACGAGCTATAGGCTTTAAGCACGGCAGGGAACGCAATACTCGTTCCCTCTCTAGAGAGAACCGAGGTTACGTGAGTAACCAAGTATCGTTCTCTTACGAGAGGTTCTCTCGTATTGCGTAAGCTTGCTTACGCTGCGGGAACCCCTTGTCCACGCCGTGCGCGCCTAACGATCACATATGACTCTTTATGAAAATCATAGAGGTGAAATGACAGGTGGCCAGCGGTGCGGGCCAACACATGTTCATAAGCACACCTAGGGAACACAAGAACGGTACGGCCGGTCTATGCATACTGATACCCTGAGCGTGCAGCTCAACAGACAAGCTAATCGATAATACAGCCTGCGCACATGAGCAGGACATGAACACGACTAGACTGACAGAAGTTTAGCCTGCAGGGCGGGAACTTCCAGGTTATAAAACCTAACAAATGTAGAGGGGGACGCCCAGCCCGCCGCCATACAAATGTCATGAATGGAAATCCCGCTGGACCATGCCCACGATGAGGCCATGCCTCTGGTGGAATGAGCCCGTATGCCCAACGGACATTGCAGGTCTTTTGACGCATATGCTGCTGCAATAGCATCCACTATCCATCTGGATAGCATCTGTTTCGAGGCGGCGCGACCCTTAGCGCGCCCTCCAAACGAGACGAAAAGCTGCCAGCGCGGAGCTATGAGGAGCACTGTGCAGTCCGCCTCCCTGATCCTCGCTAGCACTTGAGGCAGCATCGAGATCGGTGGGAACGCATACAGCGGAATGCTGGGCCAGGTCTGGGCCAGCGCGTCCTCGTGTTTTGAGAAAAACCTCTGGCACTGAGCGTTCTCGCTCGCGGCGAAGAGGTCGATCTCCGCTTCGCCGAAACGACGCCAAAGCGTTTGGACCGTCTGGCGGTGTAGAGACCATTCCCCTGGGGGAACGTTGTCCCTGGACAGTCTGTCCGGGCCGTCGTTCAGACGACCGGGTACATGAGCTGCCCTTAGGGAGCGCAGCGGGCCCTGAGCCCAGGATAGGAGGCGCTCTGTGAGAGCGCGCAGGGTTCTGGATGTGATTCCGCCCTGGCGGTTCACGTAAGACACCACTGACATGTTGTCCGAGCGAACTAGCACATGGTGTCCCCGTAGAAGCGGTAGAAAGTGCTTCAGCGCTTTCTCGACCGCCAGCATCTCTAGACAGTTTATGTGAAGGCTTTTCTCCGTATTCGACCATGGGTACCATTCGGCCGCCAGCCAGGGCTGCAGGGCTGAGACACAGCGCTGAGTCACTCTGACTGGTGCACGGCCCGAAAACCATGCATTGCGGGGCACTTCCGACTTTAGCCAGCATTGAAGCGGGCGCATTCGAAGTAAACCCAGCTGCAGGACCGCTGCGGCTGACGCCATATGGCCCAAAAGCCTCTGAAAGGTTTTCAGGGGAAAAACTTTCCCCACTTGAATGGAAGCGGCGAGGTGTCGAACACAGCGTGCGCGCTGTGTTGACAATCTGGCTGTCATCGCCGCCGAATCCAGATCTATACCCAGAAAAATGATAGACTGGCTGGGGGTTAGAGAGCTCTTGTCCCAGTTCACGGAAAGACCCAGGCTTTCCAAATGACCGAGAAGCGCTGTCTTGTGAGAAACTAGTTCCTCTGTTGAGTGCGCTATAATGAGCCAATCGTCCAGATAGTTCAGAATTCGCATTCCCTTCGATCTCAGGGGTGCGAGAGCCGCATCCATGCACTTCGTAAATGTACGGGGTGCCAGGGACAGGCCGAACGGCAGGACGGTGTACTGATATACCTGACCGTCGAAGGCGAATCTCAAGAATGGCCTGTGACGGGGTATAATCTGAATCTGAAAATACGCGTCAGAGGGGAGACGGGGGCTCGCTGATAGCGGCAGCCGGCTGAGTGACGCTGTGAGAGAGCGTTGTGTGTGACGGCTCGCGGCGCGGAAGCAGGGCGGGCTCGTGAGTGTTCACATGAGAGTGTGCGTGCTGTGTAGCGGGCACAGGGCTCTTTATTAACACACAGCCGGTGACGGATTGCTCTGGACCCCGAATGTGTGAGACAGAGCGAGCACTGTGTAGGTGTGAGCACTGGGGCGTGGGCACGTGACCTACAACTAACACTCGAGCGGCCGTAGCGCCATTCCCCTGGGGGAACGTTGTCCCTGGACAGTCTGTCCGGGCCGTCGTTCAGACGACCGGGTACATGAGCTGCCCTTAGGGAGCGCAGCGGGCCCTGAGCCCAGGATAGGAGGCGCTCTGTGAGAGCGCGCAGGGTTCTGGATGTGATTCCGCCCTGGCGGTTCACGTAAGACACCACTGACATGTTGTCCGAGCGAACTAGCACATGGTGTCCCCGTAGAAGCGGTAGAAAGTGCTTCAGCGCTTTCTCGACCGCCAGCATCTCTAGACAGTTTATGTGAAGGCTTTTCTCCGTATTCGACCATGGGCCGCAAATCGGACTGCCCTCGTGAGTCGCTCCCCAACCCATGTTGGACGCGTCTGTCGAGACCACTTTGCGGTATGCGATGACCCCCATCGTCACTCCCCGCTGATACCATTCGGCCGCCAGCCAGGGCTGCAGGGCTGAGACACAGCGCTGAGTCACTCTGACTGGTGCACGGCCCGAAAACCATGCATTGCGGGGCACTTCCGACTTTAGCCAGCATTGAAGCGGGCGCATTCGAAGTAAACCCAGCTGCAGGACCGCTGCGGCTGACGCCATATGGCCCAAAAGCCTCTGAAAGGTTTTCAGGGGAAAAACTTTCCCCACTTGAATGGAAGCGGCGAGGTGTCGAACACAGCGTGCGCGCTGTGTTGACAATCTGGCTGTCATCGCCGCCGAATCCAGATCTATACCCAGAAAAATGATAGACTGGCTGGGGGTTAGAGAGCTCTTGTCCCAGTTCACGGAAAGACCCAGGCTTTCCAAATGACCGAGAAGCGCTGTCTTGTGAGAAACTAGTTCCTCTGTTGAGTGCGCTATAATGAGCCAATCGTCCAGATAGTTCAGAATTCGCATTCCCTTCGATCTCAGGGGTGCGAGAGCCGCATCCATGCACTTCGTAAATGTACGGGGTGCCAGGGACAGGCCGAACGGCAGGACGGTGTACTGATATACCTGACCGTCGAAGGCGAATCTCAAGAATGGCCTGTGACGGGGTATAATCTGAATCTGAAAATACGCGTCAGAGGGGAGACGGGGGCTCGCTGATAGCGGCAGCCGGCTGAGTGACGCTGTGAGAGAGCGTTGTGTGTGACGGCTCGCGGCGCGGAAGCAGGGCGGGCTCGTGAGTGTTCACATGAGAGTGTGCGTGCTGTGTAGCGGGCACAGGGCTCTTTATTAACACACAGCCGGTGACGGATTGCTCTGGACCCCGAATGTGTGAGACAGAGCGAGCACTGTGTAGGTGTGAGCACTGGGGCGTGGGCACGTGACCTACAACTAACACTCGAGCGGCCGTAGCGCCATTCCCCTGGGGGAACGTTGTCCCTGGACAGTCTGTCCGGGCCGTCGTTCAGACGACCGGGTACATGAGCTGCCCTTAGGGAGCGCAGCGGGCCCTGAGCCCAGGATAGGAGGCGCTCTGTGAGAGCGCGCAGGGTTCTGGATGTGATTCCGCCCTGGCGGTTCACGTAAGACACCACTGACATGTTGTCCGAGCGAACTAGCACATGGTGTCCCCGTAGAAGCGGTAGAAAGTGCTTCAGCGCTTTCTCGACCGCCAGCATCTCTAGACAGTTTATGTGAAGGCTTTTCTCCGTATTCGACCATGGGTACCATTCGGCCGCCAGCCAGGGCTGCAGGGCTGAGACACAGCGCTGAGTCACTCTGACTGGTGCACGGCCCGAAAACCATGCATTGCGGGGCACTTCCGACTTTAGCCAGCATTGAAGCGGGCGCATTCGAAGTAAACCCAGCTGCAGGACCGCTGCGGCTGACGCCATATGGCCCAAAAGCCTCTGAAAGGTTTTCAGGGGAAAAACTTTCCCCACTTGAATGGAAGCGGCGAGGTGTCGAACACAGCGTGCGCGCTGTGTTGACAATCTGGCTGTCATCGCCGCCGAATCCAGATCTATACCCAGAAAAATGATAGACTGGCTGGGGGTTAGAGAGCTCTTGTCCCAGTTCACGGAAAGACCCAGGCTTTCCAAATGACCGAGAAGCGCTGTCTTGTGAGAAACTAGTTCCTCTGTTGAGTGCGCTATAATGAGCCAATCGTCCAGATAGTTCAGAATTCGCATTCCCTTCGATCTCAGGGGTGCGAGAGCCGCATCCATGCACTTCGTAAATGTACGGGGTGCCAGGGACAGGCCGAACGGCAGGACGGTGTACTGATATACCTGACCGTCGAAGGCGAATCTCAAGAATGGCCTGTGACGGGGTATAATCTGAATCTGAAAATACGCGTCAGAGGGGAGACGGGGGCTCGCTGATAGCGGCAGCCGGCTGAGTGACGCTGTGAGAGAGCGTTGTGTGTGACGGCTCGCGGCGCGGAAGCAGGGCGGGCTCGTGAGTGTTCACATGAGAGTGTGCGTGCTGTGTAGCGGGCACAGGGCTCTTTATTAACACACAGCCGGTGACGGATTGCTCTGGACCCCGAATGTGTGAGACAGAGCGAGCACTGTGTAGGTGTGAGCACTGGGGCGTGGGCACGTGACCTACAACTAACACTCGAGCGGCCGTAGCGCCATTCCCCTGGGGGAACGTTGTCCCTGGACAGTCTGTCCGGGCCGTCGTTCAGACGACCGGGTACATGAGCTGCCCTTAGGGAGCGCAGCGGGCCCTGAGCCCAGGATAGGAGGCGCTCTGTGAGAGCGCGCAGGGTTCTGGATGTGATTCCGCCCTGGCGGTTCACGTAAGACACCACTGACATGTTGTCCGAGCGAACTAGCACATGGTGTCCCCGTAGAAGCGGTAGAAAGTGCTTCAGCGCTTTCTCGACCGCCAGCATCTCTAGACAGTTTATGTGAAGGCTTTTCTCCGTATTCGACCATGGGCCGCAAATCGGACTGCCCTCGTGAGTCGCTCCCCAACCCATGTTGGACGCGTCTGTCGAGACCACTTTGCGGTATGCGATGACCCCCATCGTCACTCCCCGCTGATACCATTCGGCCGCCAGCCAGGGCGGCGAGCGAATTGAAGCGAATAGCCCTTTATCACTGTGTTTAGTACCCACTTCGACACTCCCGGAATAGCTTTCCATGCATTCGCACTCATAGCTAGGGGTCGAATCGCCTCCGGGTCCCGCCCGCCGGGCAGTGAGGGGAGACGGGGGCTCGCTGATAGCGGCAGCCGGCTGAGTGACGCTGTGAGAGAGCGTTGTGTGTGACGGCTCGCGGCGCGGAAGCAGGGCGGGCTCGTGAGTGTTCACATGAGAGTGTGCGTGCTGTGTAGCGGGCACAGGGCTCTTTATTAACACACAGCCGGTGACGGATTGCTCTGGACCCCGAATGTGTGAGACAGAGCGAGCACTGTGTAGGTGTGAGCACTGGGGCGTGGGCACGTGACCTACAACTAACACTCGAGCGGCCGTAGCGCGCTTTATGTGAGTGCACTCTGTGGGGTACACAGGGGAGATTGTGCTTGTGTGTAGCAATGAACACTGGGACGTGGGCATGTTTACTACACTCATAACACTGACGGCGTGAGCCGAATGACCAGATTTTACACTCTTTATTTGATTTATCTGGGTCGCCGTAAAAACGGCGTTTGTGTGCAGGCGAGAGAGTTGAGAAACTGGCTCGTTGGCTGCAGTGGACACTACTGCAGTAGCCTTTATCAAGGGGACTGGCAGAGGGATACAAGTTAGCTTTGACGGCGGTCCGGCCGCGGCGGGACACAACCGTCTTTTCCTCTCGACGAGTGCTAGGAGGACTTCGCAGGCTCGGGTTTCAGCGAAACTCTAGGCCGGGGACCCCGCGGGGGTAGCGGCCTGTGCTAGCTGGTGGAGCGGGACCTGGGTCGGCCGCGCTGGCGCTGCTGCGAAGCTGGAGGTCGAGACGGGCGCTGCGTGGAGCTGCGTGCAGGAGGCTGAGTGTTAGAGCGGCCTGCAGCGGAGCTCGAGCGGCGGGGCAGAAAGAGGTTCATGGCCTGTGACGCCTTCTGTACTTCAGAGAAGCGGTCCACGAGGCCACTCACCGCAGGGCCGAAGAGACCGGTGGGTGAGAGCGGGGCGTTGAGAAACACGGACCGCTCTTGTTCCCCCATGTCTGCTAGCGTTAGCCAGAGGTGGCGCTCTATGACGTCAGCGAAGCCATGGAACGTCCGATAGCTTGGGCCGCTGTCTTCGTCGTGCGAAGGGAGAGATCCGTCGCACTGCGCAGGTCGGTCAAGGCAGACTTATCCAGTTCTCCCTCGTCGAGCTGGCGGAGGAGGTCGGCTTGGAGAACTTGAAGGACCGCCATTGTGTGCAGGGCTGAGGCGGCTTGCCCAGCGGCGGAGAAAGCGCGGCTGACAAACGCCGAAGTAGTCCTGCAGGCCTTAGACGGGAGGGCAGTCTTTGAACGCCATCTAGCGGATGGGGGGCAAAGATGCGCTGCAACCGCCTGTTCGACCGGTGGGATCCGGTCATACCCCTTCTCCGTGGCTCCATCCACGCGGGAAAGAGCTGATGAGGCCGGAGAGCGGAGTCTGGCCGAAACTGGAGCATTCCACGATTTAGCAAGCTCCTCGTGAAGCTCCGGTAGAAAAGGCGCTGGTCTGGACGCTGGAGCTTGTCGACTGGCGGGCAGGAAGCATCCGTCGAGCCTGTTGGGCGGGGACACCGCTGGCGGAGACCATTCGAGGCCCAGGTGCTCGACTGCCAAAGTGAGGAGGCGGAGAAGCTCGGCGTCCACACTGGCGTGAGTCCTGCTGGACGCTCTGGTGGAGGAGGCGGAGCGGACAGAACCGGACCATCCCTCGCTGTCCGACGCCATTAATGAGCACGTGTCCAGTAGCGTGTTGTCATCCGCTTCATCCCCTGAGGCGACGGCATCGAGGGCGAGAGCCGTCGGCTGCGCGTCGGGAAGCGGGGGCGGAGAAGGAGAGAGCGAGGCTCGCGGGAGAGGCTCCGGCAAGGCCCTGGCTCGAGTCTCGGGCTCCGGTGGTCGTTGAGAGCGGCGTTTCTTCTTTCGCGGCCCAACGACGGTTGGAGCAGGCTCTGTGAAGAGGGCGAGTCGAGCCCGCAGGGTCGACATCGGCAGCTCTTCACAGAAGGTGCAGCCGCCCGTGGAAAGCGCGACGGCTGCGTGGTCCCGGCCCAGGCAGAGAGCGCAGATAAGATGGCGGTCTCTGTCGCTGAGCGTAGAGCGGCATGAGCCGCACGTGGTGCGAGGCATTTGCAACAACGCCTCCGCTCTTTTAGATAGTGCTGCGGAAGCAAAACACACAGAAAAGAGCTTTTGCAAAGAAGGATATCGCCGGATAGCTGAGCTGGCACGGCAGGCTGAAGGCGGCGAAGATTCGTCCGGCTTCCTCAGGCTGTCCTAAGCTGGCTCGTTAGCTGTTCCTTGCAGGACAACGGCGACGGCTTCCTCTCAGAGTTCAGCGATGCGAGTGCTTCGCTGAAAAGACAGAAATCAGAGAATATAGCCTACGAGCCTTCCTTATATACGCTCTGACGCCGCCCATTCTGGCAGGCTGTGACGCGCGCCCTCATTGGGCGTGACGTCACGCCAGGCTCACTGGTAGGCTTAAGCAGTTGCCGCGCGGCAGCCAATGAGCGTGCAGTATGCCGCTCTAGCTCAGCTGCCCGCAGCTGCACTGCGTTGACAAAATATGAAATTAAGGATAATTTTTGGCTTCAGTATCTCGAGAAAAGAAGACTTTTCCCGCAGCGTAAGCAAGCTTACGCAATACGAGAGAACCTCTCGTAAGAGAACTGACACGTTCTCTCATATTGCTCCTCATAACCACTGAAAACGGTCAACGGCAGTTAAAAGTGGTGGGTACAAAATGACTCATGACGAAATCTGGGCCCGGTTCCCCGATAACGCTCACTCTTAGCGCGCTAAGAAGACTCGAAAGATATATCTTACCAAAGTTGTTTATGTTCCTAAGTGTGTTCCCCGAACCATACCTTAGGAAGCTGTTTAAGATATACCTTCTTACGTGCAACGTTACCGGGTGCTGTCCGTGGCGATGGTGCTGAATTGGTTGATATCGACGGCTCGAGAATCAATTATTCTCTCGTGCAGGGGCTGTTTATGTGAGAAAGCGGTGTTCTTTATAAAAGAAGCACTTCAGAAATAGTTGAAATTGCATTTATTAGGACGGATATTATAAAAAATAATCCAAACTATAATAGCCTATAATAGCCTAGCCTACATATTTTTAAATTGTATCATATATTGCTGCCATAATAACCATTTCAAATTTGTACGTGCTTTCTTCTCTTTCCCATTTTTGTTCGCTGAGGTGGAGCTGCGATGAAATATTGTTCTTGGAAATACTTTCCAGCATTTCAGTAATAAAAGTGTAGGCCTACATCTCGGTGCTCGGCAGTGATCAAAAAGGGTTTAAACAGTGAATTTTGAATCTCTTCTTGTAAACTCAGAGATGTGGATTCAGACGGCAATTAAATCACCACATGACCTGTTTGTCAAAAAACAGTAGGTACTAATTTGGCCAGGGATTTTTACGCGGGTTGGGTGAGAAAAAACACTGATATTATGCATTCGGACGGCACTAAAATCACCGACTCACCCCTATAAATGTTTAAAATACCATACAAGCCCATGAGAAACAATATTAGCGTCCGAATAGGACTTAACTGACAGTAGCCTATGCTTTCACTGGCCTTTAAAAGCGCTTTTTAATTAAATTAATAATATTGTATAATAATATAATTAAAAATCTAACAACAATCAGTGTAATGGCAATTTTATTCTTTGCATGAAAACACTTGAATTAGCCTAATTGAACACTGTCTGGGTGTATTAAAACTTCAGAATTATATTCATATAGACCTGCAACAGTGATAAGGTAAAGCTAAGAGTGGTCCAGACCAACCTTACGAAAGTTTGACTTACAGACATGGCTGGACTGGCCATTGGGCATACCGGGCATTTTCCCGGTGGGCCGACGTGCTTTTCGGGCCGATACATCTCATACTCATATACATAATTTATTTATTTTTTATTTATTTTTAACGGGCCATAAAATTTGTACATCGGCGGCCCATTCGTTTGGTTTTGTTTTGCTTAATTGGCGGCGCTGGGTTTGTGCCGGTGTAATGCATTGGTCCAAAAAAGTCAGTGCTAGTTGTTTTTTTTTTCTGACAGACCAGCACATGAAACACGTAGATCAGCGGCCCATTGGTTCTTTTCTTGATTGACACTGGGCTGGCCCAATCACAACTTTAAACGAGTGAGTAAGCGTGCAGCAGTGTCAGTGTGTATGATCTGTCAAAATAGTCAGCGAGATGGAGAAGAAACGCAAGGAATGTGCAGGGAAATAGCGTAAAAAAATAGAACCAGGCCCTTAAAGCAGATGCTTTATGTGTCAAAATATATGTTTTCTGCCCTTCATCAGCTCCTGTGATGATGATGATAGTGATGAGGATCAGGAGAGAGATGAGAGAGTGTAGAGCCTGCGGTAAGCAGAACTACTTTCAAAACACTTAGGCTATGTCATGAGTGTAGGAACCCATTACCCAGTTACAGATTATTTCCACATCTGCATAGTTGATGATTACCGCAATTCACTAGAAATCTAATGAGAGGTGTTTGTAAACCATGTTTTCCGCCAAAATAAAAGCTTGATACAGTTTGCGTCAAAATAAAAGATCATGTGCTTATCTCTTTCAAGTATAGAAATTGGTACAAAACTAATTATGAAAGTTTCCTTTATTGTTTTAGTGCATTTGTTTTACAAAATATGGCAATTACTGTCATTGGATTAATATTATAACTATTATTATGTAGTAGGTGTAATGTAAATAGACACTGTAACTAAAAGAGGTTTGAATATTTCTTTAATTTGCACACTGAATATGGGTTGGAGCTTTTAATTTTGAACTCTCAAAGTGCACCAGATTGATGAATTTAACATTAAAATGCACACAATTTTCTCACGGGGGGGCATGCCCCCGAACCCCCCTAGAAGCACCAAGGTCCACCCACCACAGTTTTAACAAAAATCCTTTAAGAAAAACTTGTATTGCTATGCTAATGCAGATTATAGCTTGTTTTAGGATTCACCACTGTGAAGTATAGTTCAACAATTAATAAATGTCAAATTTTTACTTATTTCATCTGTTAACTCTCACTCGTTCCTATACTCACTCATTACATGGCATTAGTGGTTTTAATGAATAGGAGTTGGTATGCATATAATTAAGGGCGTGCAAAGATGGGTGGTGTTTATGATCATAGTGGGCCGGTCTGTGCCAAAATGCCCGGGCCGATTTTTTGTCCCAGTCCAGCCCTGCTTACAGAAGATATACTTAGCGTACGAACGTGTCGGGAATCGTGCCATGACGTTAAGAGAGAGGTTAAGGAATAGGTTAAGAACTACTTAGCGATAAGAATGTTTTGGGGAACCGGGCCCTGGTGGGTACACGTACACTGTCTTTGTATCTCTTTAGAATATTGCTACTTTTAGAAAAAAATGACATAATTATGAATCAAATTATTATGAACAAATAATGAAACTGTGTCAAAATTCGACAACACAAAGAATGATCAAAAAGCGATATAACGCACATCTCAGGTTAAATTAATTATATAAAAAACAGGGAATATTTTGTAAAAGCAAAACTGATCAAAATGCGTAATTAAAATATTTGTATTATGTGTTACCAAATATTTAATACCACTTCCCCATAATGTTGTAATTATTTTTTAAAACAACATCTGTCAAACTGTCAATCAGATACCTCTTATCTGGTCATTTTTATTTTATTTTAGAAGTCATAACTGTTGATCACCCTTTATATGGAATTTGTGAATATGAATATTTAAAAGATTTACAAACTGTCGGCAAGACCTCAAACCAACCCCGGACATTCTGAGACTAACGTGGAAAAATCTTTATGCTTAATGCATTAAGACAGTTCAATTAAAATATTTATTAATAATGTAATGGCAAATCAGATGCGCCCAAAATATAAATGCTACGCGTTGTGCTGCAACATTACCTCACAAGAAATATCTGCACAAGAACAATCACACAAGAAATATCTGCACGAATTAAGAATCTGGGTAAGTCACATTATTTAAGCCTTTCATTATGTTAGGATGATTTTGTGTATATATAAAAAAATACTGCTGGGTTTTTACAGGCAGAGTCACGTGTATTATGCTCACACTAAATTCTCTGTTGCATTTATATAAATACGCATTGCACGCACAATCATCTTAATAGTTGTACAAAAAAAGTTATGCGCTGGCAAGAACGTCACTTTGCTGTTTTAATAAAAGCTATGTTAAACATTCTGCATGCACTCATCTCCTGGAAACCACAGCAATGACAAAGCATATAAAAATTCGTAAACATTGTCCAATACCCCTTCTTGTCTTAAGACAACTTTGATGAACCTTTTGCATTTACAAATATTTTCAAATGTCTGTATAATACAGTAGCCTACTGTAAATATTTGTGTCTATTACTATTTATAATTTATATTTTATTGTGGACGTTTTCTCACAATCATGACGTAATGTGAAGTAAAATAAAAAATCTAATGTAAAGTTGTTTTTTATGCGCCACCTGGTGGATATTCTGTGAAGCGAAACACATTAAGGGATTTTTTAAGTAGGCCCCCCCCGAAAGCACTTGCAGAATTCTGCGAGACGAATTGCCGAATGCCGCGGGAGAAAATGCGCGTTTTTAAAGGCCACATCTGTATTATGCACTCGGGAGTGGATGGACGTTTGGAAAAGTAAAAAATACAAGACAAAGCATCGGGAACTCGGACGGTACCAAAGGGAAAACTCGAAACAACCGAAAAAAGTGCCCACCAAGCCTGCCTGGAGTTGAGTCGTTTGGCGGATCTGATATACTCAAGGTTCTTGTGGTCAGTCCAGACGATAAAAGGTACCCCTGAACCTTCTAACCAGTGACGCCACTCTTTCAACGCTAATTTGACGGCCAGCAACTCTCTGTAACCAATGTCGTAATTACATTCGGCGGACCACAAGCGATGAGAAAAAAACGCGCAAGGGTGCATCTTGTCATCCGTGGAGCGCTGGGAAAGGACCGCCCCTACCCCCACCTCTGAAGCGTCGACCTCCACAACAAACTAACATGATGGATCAGGGGCTATGAGAATGGGAGTTGAAAAACAAAGTGACTCTTGAGGTTGGTAAATGGAGCCTCAGCTGCACAAGACCACCTAAACATAGTTCTGGTGGAGGTCAAGGCTGTAAGAGGAACGGCTAGTTGGCTGAAATTGCAAACAAAATGGCGGTGAAAATTTGCGAACTCCAGAAACCTCTGCAGGGCCTTACGGGAATCTGGGGTTGGCCAATCCACCACAGCCTTAACTTTGTCGGGATCCATGCGCACTCCCTTGGATGAGATGATATACCCCAAAAATGGAAATGACTGTGCATGGAACGTGCACTTCTCCGTCTTGACAAAAAGCCCATTCTCGAGCAGCCTCTGAAGTACTCTCCTGACGTACTGAACATGTTCCTGGAGAGAAGAGGTAAATATCAATATGTTGTCCAGGTAGACATACAGTGAGGAAAATAAGTATTTGAACACCCTGCTATTTTGCAAGTTCTCCCACTTAGAAATCATGGAGGGGTCTGAAATTGTCATCGTAGGTGCATGTCCACTGTGAGAGACATAATCTAAAAAAAAAATCCAGAAATCACAATGTATGATTTTTTTAACTATTTATTTGTATGATACAGCTGCAAATAAGTATTTGAACACCTGAGAAAATCAATGTTAATATTTGGTACAGTAGCCTTTGTTTGCAATTACAGAGGTCAAACGTTTCCTGTAGTTTTTCACCAGGTTTGCACACACTGCAGGAGGGATTTTGGCCCACTCCTCCACACAGATCTTCTCTAGATCAGTCAGGTTTCTGGGCTGTCGCTGAGAAACACGGAGTTTGAGCTCCCTCCAAAGATTCTCTATTGGGTTTAGGTCTGGAGACTGGCTAGGCCACGCCAGAACCTTGATATGCTTCTTACAGAGCCACTCCTTGGTTATCCTGGCTGTGTGCTTCGGGTCATTGTCATGTTGGAAGACTCAGCCTCGACCCATCTTCAATGCTCTAACTGAGGGAAGGAGGTTGTTCCCCAAAATCTCGCAATACATGGCCCCGGTCATCCTCTCCTTAATACAGTGCAGTCGCCCTGTCCCATGTGCAGAAAAACACCCCCAAAGCATGATGCTACCACCCCCATGCTTCACAGTAGGGATGGTGTTCTTGGGATGGTACTCATCATTCTTCTTCCTCCAAACACGTTTAGTGGAATTATGGCCAAAAAGTTCTATTTTGGTCTCATCTGACCACATGACTTTCTCCCATGACTCCTCTGGATCATCCAAATGGTCATTGGCAAACTTAAGACAGGCCTTGAGATGTGCTGGTTTAAGCAGGGGAACCTTCCGTGCCATGCATGATTTCAAACCATGACGTCTTAGTGTATTACCAACAGTAACCTTGGAAACGGTGGTCCCAGCTCTTTTCAGGTCATTGACCAGCTCCTCCCGTGTAGTTCTGGGCTGATTTCTCACCTTTCTTAGGATCATTGAGACCCCACGAGGTGAGATCTTGCATGGAGCCCCAGTCCGAGGGAGATTGACAGTCATGTTTAGCTTCTTCCATTTTCTAATGATTGCTCCAACAGTGGACCTTTTTTCACCAAGCTGCTTGGCAATTTCCCCGTAGCCCTTTCCAGCCTTGTGGAGGTGTACAATTTTGTCTCTAGTGTCTTTGGACAGCTCTTTGGTCTTGGCCATGTTAGTAGTTGGATTCTTACTGATTGTATGGGGTGGACAGGTGTCTTTATGCAGCTAACGACCTCAAACAGGTGCATCTAATTTAGGATAATAAATGGAGTGGAGGTGGACATTTTAAAGGCAGACTAACAGGTCTTTGAGGGTCAGAATTCTAGATGATAGACAGGTGTTCAAATACTTATTTGCAGCTGTATCATACAAATAAATAGTTAAAAAATCATATATTGTGATTTCTGGATTTTTTTTTTTTTTGATTATGTCTCTCACAGTGGACATGCACCTACGATGACAATTTCAGACCCCTCCATGATTTCCAAGTGGGAGAACTTGCAAAATAGCAGGGTGTTCAAATACTTATTTTCCTCACTGTATATGAACCATCACGTCATTAACGACTGCTTGAAAAACTGCAGGGGATGCCCCCTGGGGCTATTAAAAGGTTTTCCACTCATCCCCCTCCCTTATGCGAACCAAATGATAAGCATTACGCAAGTTCAATTTTGTGAAGATGCAACCGCTCAAAGGCTGAAGACATCAACAGCAAAGGATAGGTATTCTGTACCGTGAACCCGGCTGCCAGAGAATCAGAAATGTATTTCTCTATGGCCTCCCTTTCTGGAGCAGAAAGTGAGTATAACTTGCCTTCAGGCGGAGACGTACCTGGCAGATCTATTGCATAGTCATAAGGACGATGCGGAGGAAGCTTCCTTCAGGTTGAGGTACTCCTCAGGTACGTTAGACAGGTTCACCGGCTCATCCTGCAACACAGAACAAGACACAGATGAACAAACAGACACAAGACAAGAAGCATGACACTAGTTGCTCCACGCTAGAATGCTGTTGTGGCCCCAGTCAATGTGAGGACTGTGACGCACCAACCAGGGGTGGCTAAGAATGATGGGTGTGAGTGGAGACTTAGTGAGCAGGAAGGGTAATTCTACAACGTGGTAACCAGACGTAATGAGAGTTAACGGACCAGTGGTGTGTGTTTGATGTCAGGAAGATCTTGTCCATTGAGTGCGTTGACAGAGATTTTATGAGTGAGCCGAACTATGGGAATCTGGAGGTGAAGTGCCAAATTAAAGTCCATAAAATTACCCTCCGCTCTGGAATCTAGTAGGGGCTGGCAGTGGTGGATCTTGGTTGCCCATTGCAGTCTTACCAGGAGGAGAGTTGTAGACGAGGTTTTCTCCATGGCTAATCCACCCAACAGTAACCTCAACTCTACTGCCGGGTTTGATCTTTTACTGGACAAGTCGCTAAAAAGTGACCGGCAGCACCACAGTACAAACAAAGTCCTCTTGTTCTCCGGCGATCCCAGGTCTATCCAGCTCTACCCAGGCTTGCACCCCACAACCCGTCACTACCATCTGTTCCTCTTGACGATCCATGCGTGTGCTGTTACTGGACAGATAATTTTGAAGTTCTGATGCATCCGCTGAATCCATGCTTGGTCAGATCATTCTGTCACGTGTAAATAATGTGAAATAGTAACAATTTATTTGGCAAGTTCAGAATGAAGTAGAAATCAGGGGTCAGATGGCTGGTGCAGATGATTGCTGCTCTTGTCAACGCAGGGACGCAATGGGCAAATGATCCTGGTGAAGAACCCAGCTGAGAAGAGTCCACAGACAATGGAACATCTCGGTTGTGTATGCAACCCTCATTCCCTGAAGGAGGCAACGGAGACGTAGTCAGCATCGAATGAATGGGTTCACGCTAGGGAGCCTGTCATCTTCGAGTACTATTGAACGAGCCAATGCAATTGATTCGCATCACACACTCTGCCCCTGCAGAGCGGGTATAAATACGGAAGTGAATGCACACACTAGTTGCTTTTCACTGAGGAGCCAAGAGTAACTCGGAGTCAGCGGTGGTCCAGCTATAGTGGCTAAGGGACTACATCTCCGTTCCCTCCTTCAGGGAACGAGGGTTGCATACGCAACCGAGACGTTCCCTTTCAGTCGTTCACGTTCGACGTAGTCGACGTCGACTGAATGGAATCTATTATGGAAAGCGCCACTAGAGCTGCCACCTTCCAGTGCCTGGACAAAAGCCTCCTGACCCCCCGCAATTTTGAGGCGGATAAGGGCAAGGCTTAGGCCAGGGAAGTCAACTGCTGTTCCACAGGACCACTGGGAAAGCGTACCCTATCAAGGAAGGAAGGGATGCTGAGGAAACCACATCCTGCCCAAAGGGAGGTAACATGTGGAGAATACACATATGGACTGAGCGGATGACCGGCAGTACAACATATGGAATGTCACTGGGATGACTCCAGCCTATAACAGGGGGGAGGATCAACCGAACAGTGACGGCAGAGAGGATTCTCGCCGACACGGGCTCGCCGCAGGGAGTCGTACCGTGGAAGAATACACATATGAGATCACCGTAGGGATCACAACATATGGACCCAGCCTAACACAGGTTCCACCAGTGTATACGAGTGATAGGCCAGGCTTCGGACGTTCCGCCACGTCCGTTGCGAAAGGTATGGAGGAACTCGACAGGGTTTGGATAATAAGGGGAACTCACTGGAACAAGAATTGCACACGTATCCAGTCCATAACGCAGCAAGCCGACACTTCGAACCGTGCTTACAGGAACCTTGGGCACATATCCAGGCCGGGGTCTCAGGTGTCATGAGAGTTAGCCGGCCCGAACTCCAGGCACAATTCGAATTCGACTGAAAATGTGGGCAAGTCCCTACCCTCTAGATAGAGACCAAACAAGCAGGAGAACTGTTTCTTTAAAAAACAGAACTTTTAACTCACTGCCTGTAGGGCTCAAGGGAGGTCTCTGCAGTGCAGTAGCACCAGAGATAAGTCCCAAGGGGGTAAAGAGGGGACGCAAGGAGGTTATTTCTTTTCTCCTTGCTCCCCACAGGAACCAGACGCTCAAGTCGTACTTCCCACGGATTTGTATCTACTGCATCATGATGTGCGTCAATATAGAGGCCACAACATTTTGAGGTGGAGGAGACAGCCCTCACTCCAACCGTTAGCAGGAAGGAAGCACTGAAGTGATCGAACAAATTCGGGATCTCCTCACGGAGAGATAATTCAACGAATAGGTTCCACTTCTAAGGCGGAGCGAGCCTCTTTTTTAGGTGCTCTCACAGAAGTGATGGTCTCTACAGCATAAAAAAAAATATTGCGGTAGTAACCAGAACCTCCGCGTCCCGTTCTTTTTAGAATCAGACCTGGAACTCTCCAAGGTCTAGACGCGGGTGCCATCATGCCCCATCCCTGAGAATGTATTCAGAGGAATGAGTCCAGGAAGGCTGTCAAGAGGAGAGGTTGGTTGGGCCAATAAGGGGCACCTATCAGGACCTGCTCCATCTCTTCCTGATTTTAGCACCATAGTGCAAGAAGGCTCACTGGGGAACGCATTTCTGCGGGGGCTCCAGGGCCAGCTGTGGCCAGAGTTTTTTCTGTGTCGAGGGATATCCACTCAGACAGGAGAAGAAACAACTGGCAGAGGGACGAGTCCGGTGGGGCAACAGATGTAGCTGTGCGGCTCAAAAGTGGTGCCAAACAGCTGGCCAGCTGGGGACGGAGTCTCCACTCTATCTGGACCAGAGGCTGTCATGAGGCTTGTCAGTGGCACGATTGAGCAGGCCAGCAGTAATAAGTGGAATGAAGCAACCTTAGAAGCTTCTGACTACAAGAAGGTGGACAACATGTGTGGGGAGCGTAGCTCGACGGTCGCATTGTTGTCTTTTCAGACCAGTACATGCTCACTGAGCAGCGGTGTCTCGAAGCGAGGAAACTGTATGCCAATGCAGTCGGAGGGCGCCCAGACCTCTGTTACTGCATGCGCTTTATACGTGGCCCCTCAGCCGGTATTAGTGGACACACGTTCTAGGAGCCGTTAGCCCGGAGAAACAAAAGGTCTGTTCACGGGCTGAGGGTTTGGCGACAGGCCAGTGTGTTTGTCACACGGAGCGTGACGCTCTGCCACGGCCACCTCAAGACTCGGCCGTGAAGCCAGTGCTGAAGCGGTCTTCAGATGGAGGAAGCCGTGTGGCTGCGTCTGCCATATGCCCCAGAAGCCTCTCAAAAAGTTTCAGTGGGACCCTTTTTCACTTCTTGAATAGCACTGAGCTGACACACCTCTATCTGGGAGATGCGCTGGACAGAGACCATCTCAAAACTAGAAAAGAGATCCTCAACCCTTGGGCGAGTTAACTCTTTCCCAGTTGACTGAAGACCCAACTGGCTATGGAACACTCAAAGGGTAGGACCATGTACTGATACTTCGTACCTTCGAACGCAAGAACACAGGAGGCCTGTAGAGCGGAAGGATAGAGATCTGAAGATCTTTCAGTTCGAACGCTGCAGACCAAGCTTGGGGACGGGGCATTTTTGAAAATGCATCTCTGTGTTTAGCAAGTGAACGGAGTCTTTCGAAAAAGGGCCCTTTTCAGTTGACACAGATCCAAAATGGTCGTAACCCACCACACATTTAGGGTACAATGAAGTACAGGCTCATGGAAGCCAGACTTCATATCGGCTGGAGGGAACGGCTAGCTTGCGTCCTTCGCCAGTAGGACTGTGACGTAAACACACAGGACAGGAGCACTGCTCAACACCAAGGTGTGATGAATCTCACCAATTTTTAGAAGCATCTCTGCTCAACATCTAGGTATGATGAATATCACTGAGCCTGGGCGGAAGCCGAGTGAAATGAATCGCAAGCCGAGTCTGAAGGTACCGTTTGGGGCCAGGCTGAACCGGTTGGAAGCATTTTAGGCTTCCATAAGACCGGGCCAGGGAACCACAGACATACCCGAGGTGGACGACAGGGACCCGGCTCGAGACGCCCGAAGGCGGGGTCTGAGTGTGCAGTGCAACACTTACCTGTCTCTACGAGACGACCAGGGATGCGTGAGAAGGCGGATGACCGGGTCCTCGAACCGCACCCAGCTGCCGTGCTGGCGAACAAGAGGGTGATGAAGGGTGCAAGGCTTTACAGGGTCGCACACCGCCAGACTTGCCCTCTTGGGACCCAGGAACAGAGGAATTTGCTCTTTCTTTGAAGTGTGGGTACCACTTACTCTGCCTTTTTTGGGAGCCAGCGGTGGAAAAGACACACACACACACACACACACACAAACAAAGACTCCACCCGGCCCTCATCCGGGGGGAGAGAGTGGATCGGTGACCAACTCCAAAAGCACCCTCTTCCATCCTTGAGAAGCCCGCTCAGGAATGCTTTCGCTGTCGCTTGCCACCTGGCTGGGTGGCCCTACTGCGGCCAGTGTTTGTATTAAGCAGAACAAAGAAATGTATACAGGTTTGGAACAACTTGAAGGTGATTAAACGATGACAAAATGTTAATTTTTTAGTGAACCTTTAGTGAACTTTAAGCGTTAAATACTATAACCGTAATACAGACTTTATGCATTTTTTTAATTATGTATCTTGCTCTCAAGCGGCCATTACTAATTTGAAAGCACAACTTTAGAACTATTAATGCGGCTTGGGACATTACTATATAAATACTTGCTATCGGTCTTTATCAGCCCTGTTTGCATCACTTGCATCCCCAATTTGATGATATGGCAGTGAGTGGGAGAATGACCGTATGCAAGGCAAAGAAGTGCAAAAGCATGTGATCTAGGCGTTACACTATTGTGGTATTCAAAACATTTTCTAAATGATGACAGGTCTGAGTTTTTCAAAACACATTTTGGTTAAAACACATACACACATAGACAGTTTTTGAACAGCAATTTATATGAATGTTTTATTTTACATGAACAAACATTGAGTGCACCTGAATGCAAGAAAAGTTCACCCCAAAATAAAAATTCTAATCTTTTTTTTTGTTCTTCCAAACACAGTTCTGTTGTCAAGGCTGTGCAATACAGAGATTGTATAGTGGCTAAGGGGGTTTAAATCCATCTACTCCTTCATGGTAACACTTTAATAATGGTCCATCATTAATAAGTAACTATGCAGAAAGTAATGCAAGACTAATGAGTATTATTACATTAACACTTCAGCCTCTACGATTGACTAATATAGAAACAAGCTTAACTAATCAGTAAGTAATATCAAATTTAGGAGATAGTTCCTTATTAGGTAACCGACAATTACTTAATGAGATTAGCCTCATTAATAACCATTAACTAACTGACAAATTATAAAGAACATTATCTTGTGTCTGAGACATAATCAGTCATCATTTTTACTCTGAATATAGTCATAAAATGCATTACTAATTACTCAAGTGTTAGCTAGTCACCATGCAGGAACTACTAGTGATCTAGACCATTATTTTAAAGTGAAAAACATTTTTTTTTTTTTACTTTAAAATAATGGTCCAGATCACTAGTAGTTCCTGCATAGTGACTAGGTAACACTTGAGTAATTAGTGATGCATTTTATAACCATGTTGAGAGTAAAAACAGACAAGTGCTAACGTCTCAGACACTATAATATTGTGATTAGGAATTGATTAGTAATTATTTATAATTTGTCACAATTACCTATTAGTTCTTAATGATGCCAATCTCATTAAGTAATTATTAATTACCTAATAAGGGACTATATTAGTCCTAAATTCGATATTACTTACTAATTAGTTTCTATATTAGTTAATAGTAGTAGCTTAAGTGTTAATGTAGCACTACTCATTAATCCTGCATTACTTCCTGCATTGTTACTTATTAATGACAGAACATTATTCCGAACATTATTAACATTATTCTAAAGTGTTACCCATTTCATACCTAAAATACCCCTTAATCATGGTGAAATCATTATAACGTGCAACCTCATGTGACTTATTGTCTCATTATTTTCTCAATAATAAAAGAACAATGTCCATTAAATAAATCTTCTAAATATTTCAAATATTCTTAAAAAAAAGTGTCACACTCATTCTAAAACACATAAAGCATAAGGTATTTTAACTTGATAAAATATTCACTCAGATATTCCCACTTGTTTCTTGAAAAACATTCTTATAACTTGCTGGCGTACTGTTGTCAGATTTAGTCCATAAATAAGTGGATTTAAAATAGGTGGTACAAGTAAGAATTCCAGGGCCATGAAATTACGCAAACCTTGAGGCACATTCTTTGAGCCATAACGACTGTACAGTACATCAAATAGCAAAGCAACAGTCACATTGATCAATGAAAGCAGATGTGGCACACATGTTTGCATGAATTTGTGCCTGCCCTCTATTGACTTTATGCATTTTCTAATTAGGTGAATGTATGAGCAAAATATGAATACTGCATGTCCAAAATATGTAAGAATAACAATGTACCCAAACACATTATTTACAGTTGTAGAAAAACAAGAAAGTTTTGCAACTGCCCAAATCTCACAGAATAACTTATCAATAGTAGAGCCACATAAGGTGAGTCTAGATATTAAAATAATTGGAATAGACATGCAAAAAAATGGAGCCAGCCAGCAGAAAAGGATACATTTAAAAACCAGCTGATTGGTCATTATTGAATGATACTCAAGTGGTCTACATATTGCCAAATACCTGTCATATGCCATCACTGTTAATGTTGAAAAGTCACACAAAGCAGATGAATAAATTACAAATATTTGAATCAGACATCCAGTATAAGAAATCACATGATCGTGTGCTAATAAATCATACATGAATTTAGGATATAATCCAGAAGTGCCAAAAAGTCCATTTACGCAGAGATTACATATAAATACATACATTGGCTCATGAAGCTTCTTATGTAGTATGATGGTGAAAATTACAATTACATTACAAAACACCATCAGGGGATAAAACAATGCAGTGAAAGAAAAAAACACAAATCTGTTTTCCATTGTTTCATTCAGACCAGAGAGTGTAAATACTAAGACACTGGACTCATTCTCCAGTGGTGGATGCATCTGGAAGGATATACAGTTATTATGTAGATTAATATTAAATTCTCTAACAGTAGCACATTGTCGTTTCAGTGACAAGACCTTACCATCTCATCTGTTGTCATGTTTCCCATTGTGCTCCCTAAAAGTTTGATTTGGTTTGTTATATATAGACACTGGTCTCATGCCAATTGCCTTGACCACAAACATTAAAAGAAATGTTAACAAGCTCTCTAAAGGCTTTTTGACCCTTAATGTGAAATAACTACCAATCTATGCCTGCAAATAGATTTGCAATCATTACCTGTCTTTTAAATTTGCCAACCATCTTCCTGTCAATACATCAGTTCCAACAGTACAGAAAATATGAAACTTGCAATAATAATACAATTCATTACAAAATTATTTAAAAATGTTCTATTATGTTGTTAGCCAGCACTTACTTAACAAGTTGACTTACAATGCAGTGAACAAATATTTGTATTAGTAAAAAATAAGGCAATGCGCGAGAACATTTACATTTTGTATGATGGGGTAACACTTTATAATAACTGCACGCTATTAATCATCAGTTAAGCACAAGTAAACAGTTAATTCATCATTTATAAAGCATTAATATACATTAATTAAAATGCTTTATTCTTGATTTATTAGCATATCTATAATGTGTTTATTCATTGTATTTACATACTTTATTGATGATTAATTTATAATTTCTAAATGAAGTATTACATTATTTACAAACCAGTTATTTTGGAGTTGTCAAGATCACTTAGAAAGTGTAAGTAAATGATTATTAATAAACTATTTAAATGTACATTCATACATCTTATTATTCAGACATATAGTAATAGTTAGTGCTTTGTTAAATGCTTTGTTAACATGTATTTCTACTGTAACTCATGGTTAATTCAGGTAGTTATAAAGCATTTAGTAGTGGTCAGTTAACTATTTTTGTGAGCTCATCTAAAGTGAGGACTATTCATGCCTTGTAAAGCATTTACAAAGGAGATTTAAAGGCTCAGTTATTGTCACGGTGGGTTGCAGGAAAGGCAGACAAAGAAGAAGAAGATAATTTCCAATACAATGTTTTAATGATAATCCAGAACACACACTTACACATAACAGTGATCAGACAGAGAATGGATGTGAGGGACAAACTTATAAAGCAAACACAAATGAGGATGATTAATCAAACACAGCTGAACCAAATTAACTCATATTGATGGTGACCATGGTAACAAAGGAGTGGTGGGAAAACTGAACAAAGGAAAACATGTGACTAATGAAAACAAACTGTGACAGTTATCTTCTAAACAGAAAAAGGAAACAAACACAACACAGTGATACAGAACATAGAAATATTTAGGATGTATGAATGTTCATTTAAATAGTTTATTAATAATTTACTTACACTTTCTAAGTGATCTTATGAACCAATGACAACTCCTAAATAACTGGTTTGTAAATAATTCAATACTTAATTTAGAAAAGATAAATTGATCATTAATAAAGTATGAAAATACAATTTTTAAACATATTATAGATATGCTTATGAAATCAAGAATTAAGCATTTATAGCTGCATTTATAAACTGCTTATTAAGAACGCTGTGTTTCCAAGAACTAGATGTCCGACCAAGACACCCGACATAACCAACTCTGAACTGACTCAACTGAATAGTGACTGTTTACTGTGTCTTTTTAGAGCTGTGCCACAGCAAAAATTATTCTGTTTGCACCATGAATTGTTATTTCTTAACTATCACCGCAAGCTGCTTGAATCTGTGCTGCATAGTGCTAAAAACACAGCATGTGCAACACAAGTAGTTGCCAGTGACAACAGATAAGTAACACACATAGCCAATATAATCGCATAAGCCTAGCAAGAGTATTTTAATGAAAACAACTAGATAAGCCCAAGCAACACAGATAGCATTAGTAACAAGCATGTTGTTGCCAATACCCTGATAGCTTTTAGCAATGATCACTAAAAAGGAACTTAGCTTAGCTTCATGAAGACTTTCAGAGATGAATGGAGAGTGAATCACATTGAGTCCTGCGTCAATAAAGCAGCGATGCAAGCAACAATGCAGACTGAGGTCACTTCCAAATCAGGCAGCTTAGGATCAATGCAGCGAATCTTATGTTCAAGTTCATGAACTTGAATGAATCTCAGGTGAAATCCTTGTGGGGAGCGAATTCCTCTCGATAAATTCCCGATTGCATGATTCTTTGTGAGATGATGTGGTTTACCAGCCAAATTTCGCCATTTAATTAGCTACTGAGAAACACAATAGCTGCTGATAATACTGAAGGAGCTTAAATATGTATACAGTGATAGGCGTTGTATTCCTATAGGTAGACGTGGATCAGCTGAGAGTCAGCTGATGCAAGCTTGACTAATGTGACGAATTTTTGTGACCTTATTTCAGTGACTAAATGTTTTTTTTTTCAATAACCACATATAAGAGTTATTTTCTCCAAAATACAAACATGTACATGAAGGCCAGCTGAATACAGTGTAATGGGACTTTAGTCATTAATATGTTTATAAGCAACTGAAAAAAAGCTCAAATGTCAGGCCACTTCTCCAGGGCCCCAAAAAACCCTCAGAATCCAGAGGGTTAACCTAGAATACACAACACAGAATTACATTTTTATAATTGTTAGGCTGAATTAATTAGGTTAACTGGAAACACTTTCCATAACATCCAATGTACTTGCATCGTAAGAGGAATGGCACCTACACTTATATCAGTCTGTCTGTCCCATGACAATTAGACAGGCCCTAGAGACAGAGATCCACTCTTTGATTAGACATCCCCAGCACAGATCCTCAGCGAAGACCACAAGAACCAGACCTAACCCCTATGACCAGCTACAACTCTTCCTCCTACCAAATGCCAGATTGATGTATCCCAATTTTCAAACAGAAGGAGCTGAATTAAATATTCTGAATGATATAATGTCAGGAAATAACTCCAGTCGCAAATGAAGAGAAGTCAGTTTATATATAAACAGGAAATATTCCAGTAGAATGGTAGGAATCGTGGGTAGAAGATGGTGAATGGCAGGCTTTGGCAGTGAGGAGACTTTAATGGGCTGAGATTCATCTGCTGATAGATAGTCTAATAGGGAATCCAGTAAAGTGGTGCATAGGTAATCCAGAAATGAACAGGAAGCGAAACAAATGGCACAGAGAACTGGAAACAAACTGGACGGGGAGAAACAGCAGGCATGAACACCAAAACGATCTGACAAAAGACAAGAGCAAACACACCACATTTAAATGTAGTATTGACAAGCTTCATGTGGGCTGTGCTGATTAGCTCATCAGCCATGAAGTGTTGCCCAGCAACGCGAGCCGCCAACAGGTGACAGAAAACATAACAAGACAAGCAAGATGAACACACAGACCTGCGAAACCATGATAGTAGCCCTCCCCTTAAGTGCGCCCTAGCCCTCCTGGCGCTATCAGAGGAACCTACCAGTCGATTGTAATCATCGATAAGGGAGTGATCCAATATGTCCCTTGCAGGCACCCAACTTCTCTCCTCCAGACCGTAACCCTCCCAGTTCACCAAATACTGTAATCCCTCTGAACCCCTCTGTCTCGAGTCCAGAATGCGTTTGACCAAATAGGTGGGTTCCCCATCTATGATATGCGGCAGTGGGGGAACCGGAACAGGCAGATTAACAGGGGAATAAAAAACGGGTTTTATTTTGGAAACATGAAAAATGGAATGATTTATCCTGTATGCAGGAGAAAGTTTGAGGCAGACTGCCACTGGACTAAGAACTTAAGTGACAATTGTGGAAGAAATTTAATATGTTCTATATGTTTGCATTTTCTTATATTCATAGAATCTTAGAAATATGATGATAATCAGATGAATGCAGTGTCGATACATACCCTTGTGTATGTCCCTGTATATGACCTGACAAAAGTTAATGTGACTGAATGTATGACCGAGACAGAGAGTCTCCATTCAAGGGTGTAATATGATTAAACATGATAGACAAATCTAAACAATATGTTAGTTATGGCTAAGATGTATCTTGATGTAGCCTCGGGAAAACAACCTTGGGGGAGGAACAACTATAAAGAATGAAGGATACCCCCCACTCGTTGTCACACTCTGCAGGCACTTTGTATGACTGCTGACCTTTCCTTGCAAGGAAATAAATAATTGTTAAAGACAATTGATGATGTTTGTCTCTTATTCAGTATTAGAAAATTGTTTGCCACCACACAGTGAACGGGCCAATAAATTTGGGAGCAAGTTTATTACAAACGGAGCGGAGAAGAATGTTCTTGGAGGAAAGCCACACTTGACAGGAGGCTTTGACCGGTGGCGATTAGCCTGAGCCTTAGTGTGCTCAATCATCTGGAGGAGAGCCTGTCTGACTTTCCCCCAGGTGCGACAGTACCTTTGGACTAAGCGTGGGCAAAGGGAACCACGACTTCAGATTCAAAACTTGGAAAAATTGTTTGCTGGTAACCTAAACTACCTTCAAAACAAAATCGACCAAAATCGGTGTGGGACCAGAGTCTCAAAGGACCCTGACAGCAGCTTAAGGAGTCCAGCAGGGGGTCGATTTGAAGTCTTAAAACTAGCACAAATAGAGCAGGCCAGAAAAAATAAAAATAAACACAGAGCCTGCCTAGGGTTTAAACGTTTGGCGGACCTGATGTACTCAAGGTTTTTGTTATCAATCCCAGACGATGAAAGGCACCCCCAAGCCTTCCAACCAATGGCGCCACTCCTCCAACACAATGTCGTAACTGTGTTCAGCGGGAGACAAACGATGAAAAGAAAATGCATACGGATGCACCTTGTCGTCCGCGGATGAATGCTGGGCGTCCTCCGACACATCGACCTCCACCACAAACTGATGAGAGAAATCAGGGGCAATAAGTATTGGGAGCTGAAACAAAACGACTGTTGGAAAAAGCAACACTGGCTACTTTAGGCCACCTGAAAGTTGTTATGGTGGAGGTCAAGGCAGTCAGAGGGGTGGCTAGCTGGCTGTAATTGCGAATAAAACAGCGGTAAAAATTGGCAAAGCCCAGAAACCTCTGCAGGGCCTTGCGTGAGTCTAGGATTGGCCAATCCATCACAGCCTGAATCTTGTCAGGCTGTGACGACCCAATGTATCCTAAAAAGGGAACGACACAATGTATCCTAAAAAGGGAACACACTGTGCATGATGAATGCATTTCTCCGCCTTGACAAAAAGCCCATTCTCTAACAGCCTCTGAAGCACTCCTCTGACGTGCTGAACGTGTTCCTGGAGAGAAAGAGAAAATATCAATATGTCATACAGGTAGACATAAATTAACTGATCAAACATATCTCTCAGCACGCCATTGACAAGTGCCTGGAAGACTGCAGGCGCATTGGATAGCCCAAATGGCATAACCAGATATTCAAAGTGCCCCCTGGGGTATTGAAAGCAGTCTTCCATTCATCCCCCTCCCTGACACGGACCAAATAATATGCCAATGAATGCCCAAGTTCATGAAAAAGGAAGTTCCCTGCAATCGCTCGAAGGCCGAAGACATCAAAGGCAAAGGATAAGTATCCTTAACCGAGATGTTGTTCAAACCTCGATTGTCAACACAAGGGTGCAGGGAACCATCTTTCTGCCCCACAAAGAAAAATCCTGCACCTGCAGGCGAAGAGGAAGGGCGGATGAGTTTGGCTGCCAGAGAATCAGAATATATATTTCTCCATGGTCTCCCTTTCCGGAGCAGAAAGCGAATATAATCTGCTTTTAGGCAGAGACGTACCTAGTGGTAAGTCTATGGCACAGTCATAAGGATGATGAGGTGGAAGAGGAGCTGCTTGAGACTTACTGAACAATTCCTTTAGGTCAAGGTACTTCTTGGGCATGCTAGACAGGTCCGCAGGTTCATCCTGTAACACAGAACGAGACACAGACGAAAATGCAGACACCAAACAAGAACATGACAATGATCACTCCAAGACAAAACACTGCTCTGTCGCCAGTTGATGTGTTGGTTATGAAGCGCAAACCAAGGATGTCCAAGAACTACTGGAGTGAGGGGGGTCAATTAACATAAAATGGATCTCTTTAGTGTGATTGCCTGAAGTGGTGAGACTCACCGGCCTGGTGGAATGAGTGACAGATGACCACAAGTGCTTGACCACTGAGAACATTGACAGAAATAGGACGGGTGAGAGAAATAACAGTAACCTTGAGTTGATGAGCCAGAGTGATGTCCAGAAAATTCCCTTCAGATTCAGAGTCCAGTGGTGCATGACAATTGTGATGAGCAATATAAACATAATCCCAGTGTCCTTCAATGATCCTTTTCCTCCCGGAAAAGCCGACTTCTGCCCACCTGCATGGATTCTGGACTGAAAGCGGGACTGACCACAGTATTGGAGATGGCCGAAGAGCAAGTCTTTCTCTCAGGAACAAAGCTCTGCAAAACACGTTGACCTCGAAATTGCAATTGAGCATCAACTCTGATAGACAACTCAATCAAACCATCCAAGTCAGTGGGTAAATCCAAAGCAAATATCTCCCTTTGAATACTGTCAGACAACACATGCAGGGACATATCCCACTGCGCACAAAAAGTATTGTCATCGCTTAATAAACTTAAGGTTGAGCCACTGTAGTCACTTGGACTATTTTAACAATGTCTTTACTAACTTTTCTGGGCCGGCAGAATGAAATTGCCTTGCACCCTATGGAGGAGAGAGACAGCTCTCAGATTTCATCAAAAATATCTCAATTTGTGTCCCGAAGATGAACGATGGTCTTACGGGATTGGAGCAACATGAGGGTGAGTAATTACTGACAGAATTTTCATTTTTGGGCGAACTAATCCTTTAACACCGTTTCCATTTAATTTAAATGTTGATATGAACATATGTGTTGTTGTTTTTTAACCCCCAGAGGTCGGAGGTATCGCCGGCGATACCAGCTCGCTTTTTTTTTAGCAGTGTAAAAGAAACTCAAAAATACTCGGTTGACTTTGATTTTCCATTGGAGTTTCATACATCAATCGATTCTGTTAAATGTGTATTATTTTTGTGTATACTCACAATAAAAACAAAGTGTTGTGCTTTTTGCCAAATAAAGAAAAATAAACACGAAGCGAGTTCTGCCTCCTCTCTGTCAGTGTAGTCCATTCTGAAACGCGTCCGAAAATGAACCATAACTCAGCGAATACTCAGTCAAACAGGCATTCAGACATACCGGCATGAAGCTTGAATTCTCATCTTTTAAACGAAGTAATTTTTATAAAAAACAAATATTCACAGTTTATGTAATATGTATGCAAAGAGAGAGATGTCAGTCGTTCTCATCTCAGCTAATTAAGTTTTAATGTGCTCCGCCCACGGAGAGCACGCGCTATTCAAACGCAAATGTGAGCCGATCCAAACAAACCTGTAAAACGCCCATCAGCTGGATAACACACACCGCGAGTTCACTTTCAGACTTATGTACTTTACGATGCTGTGAGGAATAATACTGTCTTGATAATAATCCTGCAAAAATTTACCTCAGAAGTTCTGGAAGTATCATTTCGAGGAGCAAACGGATCCCGCTGAGGAATTAGGTCAGTTCTGTTTGCTTTGTTCTAATCGGAATGAATGAACGCAAAGATGCGTGCTGTTGTGGAGCTACTACAGCTGGCAAAAATACTGTTTAAATATGAATCGCGTTACTATGAATGAATGAACGCAAAGATGCGTGCTGTTGTGGAGCTACTACAGCTGGCAAAAATACTGTTTTAATATGAATCGCGTTACTATGAATGAATGAACGCAAAGATGCGTGCTGTTGTGGAGTTACTACAGCTGGCAAAAATACTGTTTTAATATGAATCGCGAATACAAAGAAAGATTACACTGGAAATATTGTTACAATTATAAATGTTGTTGTAATTGTATAACCTTAAAAAAAAAATTATATATATATATATAAGGATAGATGTAAACAAAATCTTAAAAGGTCATTATAAGCCTTATCTTTAAATAATTTTATTATGCTTTATTAGTGACACATTTGGGAAGAGAATATATTCCAAATCTGAAAATACAGTATGAGAACAATTAACTGCACAATTACTAGAAATGTTTACCTTGGATATTGTACAATTTGCAAGCAAAATTTGTGGAAAAAACAACAAACCAGTTATATATTGTCCTTGCATTCTTGTGGCTCATTCACACACCTGAATGAAAGGCTCATTACCTATGCAGCCTCATTATGCGGCCCCATTGACTCCATAGGTGTGAATCACGCCCACCCGCATATGGCCTTTCCAAACAAAAAGTGTTTTACAAGATTTAAATCAATGTATTGTGTTATGGGAATGATTAGGCAGGACGATTTTCACATAATTTTGAAGAAAAAATACTTGGCAACGACATCCATTAGTCAAAAGTCTTATTTACATATATTTAGAATGTGTTTTATGGCCTTATTTCAGAAACTTTAGTTTTTTGTTTTTTAAAAAACCATGCATAAACATTATTCTATCAAAAATACAAACATGTACATGCAAGTTGTTCACATATTATGGTAGCCCTGTTTGTGCTAAATAGAGTGAATTTACACCTTTGCCATTAATATGTTTATAAGCAACTGAAAAAAGCACAAATGTCAGGGCATGTCAGAACATCTCAAGGACCCCAAAAACCCCTCAGACTCCAGAGGGTTAAGCTATAATGTAGCATTTCAAATGTATGATAATCATATGAAATTGTCAACTTTTTGATGTGCTGTAAAAGTGTGCGCTTTTAATTCACATGATTGTGTTATGAACAACAAAAAAATAAAGTTGAAAGAATGGTGCAGAAACATTTTTCTAACCTTAAAATAACATTTTAACATGAAATAAAGTGGACATTTTAATGTTCTTTGAATGTTGTATTGTTAATACAATTTTGGGTGAAAGAACGTTGCAGGAACGTTATGCTCACCTTAAAGGGACACTCCACCCATTTGCATTAAGCTTTGCATTGTTAGAAACCCAGTCATACTATTGAATGGTCGTGCAACACTCTCTCAATTTCCCCTGAGACGGGAGAAATCCGTTATTTACCTCTTTCACTTCCTCCTACAATGACGCAAAAATCGTCATTTTGCGTCATTGTAGGAGGAAGTGTAAGAGGGGGGGATTTCTGTTGAGACTACAAGCACTAGTTCCTCATCTTTCCCAGGGGGCGGGACCCGCTCACGCTACAGACCTATTACAGATCAGTGGGTGGGACTTTACTCTCTGAAACTGAAAGCAATATCCTCCATCTTGTTTGAAGCTAAGCTAACAGGCGCTGTCGAGACAGATGTAAAGTTATGACAATAGCGGAGGAAAGTACTCAATATGATATAGAAGAAGATGATTTCGGAAGTCTGATGCTTGAATCAGGTGTTTGTGGCTACCTTTACAAGCCGCATTATAGCGAAGAGCAGCCGAGGCAGAAGACCTGCCTGCCGCGGACGAGGAGCCCGGACTGGCTCGAGTTAGGGCGGACTGGTGGCGCCGGTGATCTCACTATGCAACTACGAACCGCTACGAACACAGAGATAGAGTCCGTCTGCGGCAAAGAATTTCAACGATGACAATTTCTCCTGGACGAAATCTCTGAATCAGACGAGGACACGGACGTTTGTGTTGTGAACTATCCTAGTTTCGCACCGCATATGTTCTGACTGAACATCCAGGTACCATGCAATAATTCACCTTTTCGAAAGAAATACAAACGAGGAGTAATGCACTAATGAGTTCGCCAACTAACTAGACATTTTGTGTGAATGTGAAATGAATTTCAAGCTCTGGTGGTAGCTAGCCTTGTAGACGGAAGAGTGTTTTCTCTTATAGGCAGATATGCGCTTTCTGGATTAGTGGGAGTGGCTTGCGGAGCTGTGCAATGTGGTGCATTGTGGGAGTTGTTGTCTTTCATACAAATGCGTCCTGAAGTTATTTTTTGTCTTTCCTCGGTCACGAAGGCACCAAATTCAAAATTTATTTTACATTTCGACTACATATATGACCCACTTTAAATAAAAAACAATGTTCAAATGGGTGGAATGCCCCTTTAAGCAACGTTAAGCAAACTGGACATTTCCACGTTTTTAGAACATTTCAAATCAACGTTCCCACAACCAAAACGTTTAGCTGGGATGTCTCCCGATATATTGCGCATCCTATCTTCCTCATGCTGTTCGCTTTTCATAATCAACATAGATGGAAAAAAACCCATAATATTTTAACAAATATGAAACTAAATGTGCTTATTTAATGGCTACAACACGTATATGCCTACAGACTCTCTATTAGGGCTGTCACTTTTGTGAAAAAATCCTGTTCGATTTTTGAGACATAAGTGTTCATTGAATCGATTGTAAAATCGATTTTCCATGTCTAAAGACGTTTCCATTTTAAACGCCAAATATAGGCAAATCCACGGACAACTAACAGGCATTAGGACGAATGTAAAGAGGGTGCTTGAGATACACAAGTCAGCAAATATTTCTGATGATTTATTGGCGTGAAGTTTCATGCACAATGACAAACAGGAGTGCAACACTCTCAAAAACAATAAGCCGAGTAGACTGCCAGAACATCAATGAAAAACATTACTGAAGTCTTCAACATGGCTGTGCTTACGATTAGAAATGTCAAACAAATTTCGCCTACGTAGGCGATTGTAGACCGTAGACCGTAGCCCGAATCTGTATCTGTATCTGTATGCATGAGACTGTCTGAATACCGGCGGTATTCACATTTTTGTAGTAAAAAGAAGTATGCAGAAGTATAAGTACATTAAGCAGAAGTATAATTTGCTGTTATGCATGTTTGTCAGAGCTTGCAGTTGCTGTGTGACGCGCGTTCGCTCCGGGCGTATCGTGACAAGCTGGACGCGCTCCGAGATAAGTTAAAATCGATTAGCTATTTTCGTTTTCGAAACTTGTGTTGGTTGGTGCGATCGATTGTGCAATCGATTTTCGAACGTAAAGTGACAGCCCTACTCTCTATTTATACAAATTGCACATTAATTTAATTCTGAATTTTGCACACATAGCCTAAATTGAAAGGCATTTGTTTGTGCATAGTAAAACATATCTGCAACATGTATCATGTTCACGGATAATTGTGCGTACATTTATTAATCATTATGATACTAAAATAATAATAAAGTAGGCTATACTATGTACAAAAAATCAGATGAGCCCAGAATATGAACGCAATGTGTTTAATTACACGTTAAGCATTTTTCTCCCATAGAAAACCATTATAAGAATGCTTAATGTGGCTTAATGCAGATTAGAATGTCCCCTTATGTAGAAATAATGAGTTATGTCGAAATAACGACTTATGTCGAAATAACAAGATATTATGTCGAAATAACAACTTCTTATGCCTAAATAACAAGATAAGTTTTCTCTTTTTTTTTCTTCACCATGCGGTTCAGGGCTTCCATAGAATACAGCCTGAATGCTTCCAGAAATAATTTTTGAAGGTGCTATCGGGGTGCTTTGGTCTTTCTTGGGGGTGCTGAAACACCTGCTATAGGTCTGTATAGCTGCTTATATCTGAATTTAACTCATTTCATTATTGATGAACTTTACACAGTTATTAAACTGGACAGATGTAACGTATGGGTGTTTGGTGTTTTAAGCCCCCAACGGCGCCTTCCAGGCAGCGAGGGGATGGGTAGGTTTAAGGTTGAGGGTAGGATTAGCTGCCTCTAAGGAGCCATTGGCAGGGATGAGGCAAAGAGTGAGAATCCAGATGCAGGCACAAGTTTATATTCGTTTAAAGAAATCAAATTCAGAACTATTTAAAATACCACATAAAATTCAATTTTGTTAGATTACACTTGTAAATAATTCAAATTTACACAATTCAAATTCAAATCATTTTGTCATATTATTAGCTCCATATTAACACTAGAACTCCCAAGGCGGTCATTTTGACCGTTTTTAAATTTTATAGTGTAATAACTTTGTTAAAATAAAATAAATGTGGCTGTAGGACTCTGACTTTTCCTAAATATGTGTATATTTTATTCTGACACTGTTCTTTTATTAAAATCACAAAACACACAACAGTTCTGACTATTTCTACCTAGAATGACCATAACGGTCATTTTGACCGCACGAATTATAAATATCATAAGTCCGCTATATTGCAAGTTTCGCGGAGGGACTTCATCACACGACTGGCGAGCGAACTTCGCTCCGACCACATGGAATCAAAAGCCATACAACTGGAGGAACTGCAAACAAAATAAAACCAAGGAGACGTGCCAAATATCACAAAGTGTGTGGGAGCTGCACACGAAAGGCGGTGTTTACCTGTATGGAATGTGCGTAAGCGTCAATGATGCGGGGTGTTTGCGCCGTTCAAATGGGCAGTTAACCTGATTTTGTTCGTTAATATTTTTTGTTCACTGAAACGAATCATTCTAAAGCAGTTCGTTTTCTTGTTTAGCTAATGTTCATGTTTTTTCTTAGCCTGTTTGTATACATTTTCACATTCATTTGAATTAAAATTTTGTGTCCTGTTTATTATTACCTATCATTGTAGATCCATTTATTTTTAGATTTTGTATTGATTATTGAACTTATTTACAAACAGGGCTGTATGTTTCATAACTTTTGTGCATGTCTATTCACGTGGTGAGTGCGGTGAAAAAAATATTATTTTGACGCAAAACGTTCCTCAAATAGAGACAGCACCTGTCGGGGGAATCTTTCTTTTGTGCTTGTTTTAAGGGCTATGACGACAGGAATTAAAAGCTTCATTGGAAAAGAGAAGGTTAACATGTACAATAGATATGACATGACGAAAATGACGTTCAGTACGGCCATATGAACGTCAAAGTATGAACGGTCAGAATGACCGCTATGGTCGTTCTAGTAGTTATGGAATTCCGGTAGTTCTAGTGTT
This sequence comes from Abramis brama, assembly GCF_963993115.1. Classification (NCBI taxonomy): domain Eukaryota; kingdom Metazoa; phylum Chordata; class Actinopteri; order Cypriniformes; family Leuciscidae; genus Abramis; species Abramis brama. Next base: position 34,905,427 of record NC_139972.1, read on the forward strand.
AAGAGAAACCACATAATAATTCAATACAAGAACAAGAGTACAATCCACACTAGTGATGGATCATTCATGAACGATCTGTTCATTGCGTCTGTCACATGTCCTCTCCTTGCCATTTCCGCGCTCTTCCAAACTGGATTGTCCTCTCAGAGTCCTCAAACTCAGTAGAGGAGGGGCCATGTAGATGAGCTCATAAATCTGCATTTTGAGTGGTGCGTGGCGCCACTTTAACATCTATTGGTGAGTGGCGTTATTTTAACGCGTGGCGGCGTGTGACGTTAAATTATTATGGAAGGCGAATGGGGCCAAAAGTCTTTAAACGAAACGCATGAATTTTGACCGCGTCAACACGCACTGTTTGTCCGCGTTAACGTTAGCGTTACTTTAGTACGCGTAAAGACGCAGTTTTACCATGTTAAGATGACCAATTTGAAAGTGTTTTTCAACGAGCACATTCTGGCCATGTTCAAACTTGTAATATTTTTTTAAAGCAGACTTACTTTTAGATTTACCCACATTTTAATCATTTAGTTTATTGTGGCCTTGTTTTACTGATAGCTTAACTGCTAGAGTAAATTAATAAATGTTGCATTGTAAATTAAGTAAATGCTATATTCCATAATTATACATTATAATTTATTTATATGGGTTATTAAATGTTTAAGTTATTGGCCTATCATTTTCAAAAGTATATAACTTGCACAGCATATAGGCTATATTTATAACTGAACACACACACACACACACACACACACACACACACACACACACACACACACACACACACACACACAGACCTTTATTCACTTTTTAATAATGTTTTTGTAATTTGGTGTTCAACCCAAAACCTTTTATTATCATATTTCTTTTCAGAGCTGTTGTGTAAACAAATTAAAATAAAAGTCAAATAAGACAGCAGGTTAAATTGTGTCCTCAGAACAAGAATAAAATGTCTGTTTTATCTGTAAAAGCCAATAGCCAAATGGATAAAAACAAACTTCTTAAAATTCTTTTTCACTTTGTGAATCACAAGTGGTGATAAATGTTTTTAAAGTCTATAAACTAACTATTTTAAACACAAATGCAGACATGAGTTCTGCTATGAGCCTATAGTTTGTTTGTGCTGTTCTGTCTCTGTGTTGTTTACAGTAAACATCGTCTTGGATGCTGCAGGCTGATGAGTGCTATAATGAAATTAGTACATTATATTTAAAATATGTAATATGTAATATTACAGGCTCGACATTTATGCTTGTCCGGGACAAGTGGATTTTTTGAAGGGGCTAGTGAAAGAGAATTTTACTTGCCCGACCGGACAAATAGCCTGATTAAAACATCAATAACAAAAAATTACTATTCTGCATTCATTTAGTGTAAGTGGCGACTGATAGTGAATACAATAGCCTAATATAATATATAATGTAGGCTACTGACGATAACAAGGTTCTGCACGCCTAATTTGGAAACAAATGAAACATTCAAAATGTGTTTTTATATTTATAACATATGATACAGTTACAGTTCAATAAACAAGTAATTAATATTAAGTCAGTTGAATGTTAGACACAACATTGTTTTACTTTTAACAGTATGTAGCTAACCATTGTATATGGTTACATACTTTTACATACTTTTACATACTTTTAACAGTATGTAGCTAACCATTGTATATCGACATTTATTAATTCAAAATCACCTACGTTAATTATAGCTGCATATTTAAACTCTAGAATGCTTTGACGCGCTACCACAGCGCATGATCCCTGAGGGAACGTCTGCCAATTCCTCCAAGTTGTTAAAACGTTTAATTTGTATTAATTAAAATTACTTTTAACATTCAAAAACAGACATGTTCAAAATCCAAAGCTTGATTGTATTTGATAGTAGACTGACTTGATACAGGTGACTTTTTTCCAATACCCTTCATGTATTTACAGTAAACAATTATTTTTTTTAGGAAATTTCTGTAAAAGTTTTTTTTTTTTCTTTTATCATGTTTCAAAGGTTGTAGTTCCTATTAACCAGACTGACTTACAACAGGTGAAATTGTGCCAATAGCTCCCTGTATGCACAGTACAAGATTTGTTTTTTATGCAAACATTAGGCCTAAATCAAGTTTTTTTTTCATGTCACAAAGCTTGTGGTTCCTAGTGACCAGACTGACTTATTATAGGTGGAATTGTGCCAATTCCTTCCTATTTCACCAAATGGTTTTTATTTTTATTTATCAAATTATATTGTAATAAATTATACGTTTTAACCACTTGGTGGAATTGCCAGACGTTCCCTTATGGATCATGCGCTGTGGTAGCGTGTCCAAGCATTCTCGAGTATAAATCAAATACGCAGCTATAATTCATGTAGGTTATTTTGAAGTAATATTTTATGTCGATATACACTGTTAAAACTAATCGTGGTATTGATATATTAAGACTGCTGACTCTATAGAACAATAGCTAGGAAAACTAACTTTACCGGGCTCCGAGAGCCCTCTAGTGGTCGGGAGCATTTCCGTTGTGTTGTGGCTTTATTTCGTTGTGTTGTAGATTTTCCGTTGTGTTGTGGCTTATTTCCGTTGTGTTGTAGATTTTCCGTTGTGTTGTGGCTTATTTCCGTTGTGTTGTGGCTTTATTTCATTGTGTTGTAGATTTTCCGTTGTGTTGTGGCTTGTTTCCGTTGTGTTGTGGATTAATTTTGTTGTGTTGTGAACTTACTGTATGTTTGCTTTTTACATTTAGTTGTGTTGTGCACTACTGGACCACCGTATGAAACTCCATTAACTGCATCTGTAATATGCTGCCAAGCGTCCTTTTTTAGGACCTGATACGATGTACGCTTGAAAATAAAATGTGGCGTTTTAGTATATAGAGATGGGAAGTTAGGAGTGCCGTCACTACTGTGCTGAAAGCTGCTATTAAATTGCAAGAGCCTGGCTGGACTTTGCCCTTTTGAAACTGACCTACCCCAGATAGCAACATTGTTTCGGCCCAGATCCGGCCCACATCTGGCACTTGTGGAATACTGATCTGGCCCATATGCAGCATGGAATGACGGCACTTGAGCGGACCGCTCCTGTTTGTCAGATCTGGGCCACAAGCAGACCATAGCAATGCCACATGTCAGCCAAGAGCAAAGAAATAAACCAGAACTGGAAAGTCTGTGTATATTAAATATGGAAGCAGAGCAAGCAGAATCACTGAAGGAAAGAAGAGAACAGAAAAAGAGACGAGCAGAAACACAAGAACTACAACTGACTTCAGCCACAGCCTTAGATGAAATCAACTGAAGAGAAAAGAAGACATTACATCTACAAAGATCTCAGCCGAGGAGGATTAAACAACTCCACAAACAGCATTACCAGCTTCACTTATTACTAACCAGATTGACTTTATTTCTGTCAGACTTCTACAGAAGTTCTTATTGAGAATTAAAAGAGGTTTAACTCTATTGTGTTTCATGAAGTCACCATAACAGTGATTAGTGTTTCCATTAGTTGGGCTCTTAACTCTTATTTAATCTTTTGTCTTTTTTGGCTGCTGTGACAGTGTGTTTGTAAAACACAATTGCAGTACCAAAGGAAGCTAAAGTGAAATGAGATCAGGTGATGATGATATCTGTTGATGTATTTATAATCAACATAAAATAACCAGATTTAGAGATGTCATTTGAACCAAAACAAATCTTTCAATTTTATTGAACTATTAATACATTTATGATACAATCCCTGTATTCCATCAGTACTGCAGCAATCAGATTTTAACAACAATGAGCACAACAAATTAGTCTACAGGGATTTGGTGACACACAAACATCAACAATCAGCGTATGAATCTCAACAATGGTGACAATCAAAACTCCCAGCATGCACTGCAGCATGAATTAATTATGCAGCTGAATTGTCCTATTAGTTTGTTTAACCCTAAATATTAGCTTTTATTTTTTGCTGTTGTTTTTGTAGTGACATTTAGTAGCTTTTTTGTGATTTTCAGAGTTGATCCGATTATCTGAATATTTTGTTGATTGTCACCATTTTTGAGATTCATACGCTGATTGTTGATATCTGTGTGTGTGGTAGGAAATTTAATTTTATGCTTATGTTTGGTAAAATCTTCTAAATGATTGTTGTAGTACCGGTGGATCTAATGTGGCAAGTCATAATTTGTAATGTGGTATATAATGTGAAATTGCACGACAGAATTGTTAAATTCAATTGACTATGATTCAGGCTACTTCATGAGGATTTTAAAACAATCAACTTTCGTCACCTGATCTCATTTCACTTTGACTTCCTTTGCTATTGCAAAAGTGCTTAACACACATACTGTAACAGCAGCCAAAAAATACAAAAAATCTAGGAGTTGAGAGCCCAACTAATGGAAACACTAATCACTGTTATGGTGACTTCAAATGAAACATATTTAAGTTAAACCTCTGTTAATCGTCAATAATAACTTTTTAGATGTCTGACAGAAATAAAGTAAATCTGGTTAAAGTAAATCTGGTTAAAGTTAATCTGGTTAGTAATAAGTGAAGCTGGTAATGCTCTTTGTGGAGTTCTCTCCTCTGCTGAAATCTTGAGAGATTTAATGTCTTCTTTTATCTTCAGTTGATTTCATCTTAGACTGTGTCTGAAGTCAGTTGTAGTTCTTGTGTTTCTGCTCGTCTCTTTTTCTGTTCTCTTCTTTCCTTCAGTGATTCTGCTTGTTAATAGGCTGAGATGACTCCATATTTAATACACAGATTTTGCGGCTCAGATAAGGTCCAGTTCTGGTTTATTTCTTTGCTCTTTTCCTGTGGCATTGCTATGGCCTGCTTGTGGCCCAGATCTGGCAAAAAGGAATGAGCCACCCAAGGGCCGTCATTCCACACTGCATGTGGGCCAGATCATCGTTCCACATGTACCAGATGTGAGCCGAATCTGGGACGTCAAAATGTTGCTATGTGGGATAACGACCCTAAAATTAAGGAGAGTACTGAAGTCTATATCTGGGGAAGCCTGGTCGTTTGAGGGAGGCTTTACACTGGAAGCCGGTCACCTTAACACGTCCTGCCTGCTGGGAGTAAAGAGGCCCAAAACCCTGTGAAGGCCTGCTATGATTCAACCAGAGGGGAAGTATTCTGCATTATGACCCTTTCAAACAAGGGGAGTATTAGGCTTACCTGGCGGCTATCTGTGAAATGGAGCACTCTGTAAAACTACCTATATTCTCAGTAACACACACACACACACACACACGCACATATATATATATATATATATATATATATATATATATATATATATATATATATATATGTGCGTGTGTGTGTGTGTGTGTGTATATATATATTGCAAGTGAATGTCTCAAACATTAAAGTGGATTTAGTTTTTTTATTGACATTTGAATAAATTTGAAATTCATTTCAATAGGCCTACCAACAATAACATAGCAACATATGACAATAACATAGTACAACGACAACCTAGTGTGCTCTTTCCACGAGCCTGAGGCCCATTTTGAAATGAGCTGGTTGAATTTAGCCAACACTAGGATCGTCTCTTTCGAATGTCTCATAATGATGCCCGTGTTATCACTCAGAATTATTTTTCTCAGGAAATGATTTTATCTGGCCCGTGCTATATAGAGTTATCTAAAAAATGTGCGTAAATTTAGACTCAGAAGGTTTTATTTTAGAAAAAGAACATGATTATTCCTATTAACTAAAGCATCTATTAACAACATTAAAGATATCTTGAACATTTTCTAGAGCGTTTCTGAAATTATAAAGTATAAAGTTTTTGGTTTAAAAAAACCCTGATCATTCAATTGACAATCAATAAGTTTACAGTTTGCAAATGCTTATACTACAAAACAATATAAAACAATTACACAACAACAGCACTCTGTTACACATCTATGTAGACATAAGCCACTGGTTCTGATCTATGTAAAAAAAAATAAAGCCAGATAAAACTTTTTTTGACAACTGAAGGGCAGTAGGTAATAATACAGTGAGTTAAACTGTATTTGTCAGTGCACTTCTGAGCAAATTGTGTAAACCTCAAAACTGCTCAGCAACCCTTAGACTGTCAAAATAACAAAGCCCTTACACTGCATTTACATATAACAGGCTAAAGTTTTATGTACATTAAGTTTTAGGTAATAGCAGAAAACAGTATGTTATCACTTATTTGTGTTACCATTTACAAATAAGTTCATAGCAAGTTTTCTCAGAGATAGAGAGCACAAATAACTTGTTCCACAGATTCCAGAGGCTACCTTAAGTGTAACATACAACAATTCTTTTAATTATGTTCTCCCTTATTTTTTGAGTTTTCACTCCATACATGATTGGATTTATAATAGGGGACAGAATAAGAACATACAATGACAGTATGACACAAACAGTGTAAGGCACATGGCGCATATTGAATCGACTTTGGAACAATTCAAAGCAACTACCAATTACAAAGTTTAGTAATGCTATTAAGTGTGGGACACATGTGCTGAATTTAACTCGACCTCCTTTTGACAACTTCAAGCAGATAAAGATGATCCTTACATAAGTGTAGAAAATTATGACAACCAGCAGGGAGGTAAGGAACGTCTCGGTTACGTATGTAACCCTAGTTCCCTGAATAGGGAACGAGACGCTGCGTCAAACGCTGCGGGAACGCCCCTGCGTGAGTGCGTCATGAAGCACGTATGGAATCAGTCCAATGGCGAGACGGAACGTCATAGGCGGGTGACGTCATCGACCAGGAAACTATAAAGCACCCCAGAAAACACAAATGCGACAGCTTCTGATAGGCCTGAAGCAAGAAGATCACGGGCATGCCGGGAGTATGGCAGAACGACGCAGCGTCTCGTTCCCTATTCAGGGAACTAGGGTTACATACGTAACCGAGACGTTCCCTTTCAAGGGAACTCGAGCTGCGTCAAACGCTGTGGGAACGCTAATACCCACGTCGCCATAAGAGCAAGTGTCCGTTGTGTGAAGTCAGAGTGCACAAGCAGACGAAAGCACCTGCGCCCCAGGGTTGGAGCTAAAGTCCAGATCATAGAACCTGACAAAGGTATGCGGCGAGGACCAGCCTGCCGCATCGCAAACATCATGAAGGGAAACTCCTGACAAAAGAGCTTTGGAAGCAGCCATACTCCTAGTAGAATGAGCTCGTACAGCCAAAGGTGAAGGCTGACCAGCCGACTCGTAAGCAAGTGAGATGGCCTCAACCACCCACTTGCTCATCCTCTGTTTAGATGCTGGACACCCCTTGCTGGGTGATCCGAAACAAACGAACAGTTGTTCTGATTTCCTCCACAGGGCAGATCTGTGGACATACGCATCTAAAGCCCTAACTGGGCAGAGTAAATTAAGTTTCTCCTGGTCAGACGACGTAAATGGAGGAGGACAGAAGGCCTGTAGGACTATAGGTCTAGGAACATTAGTAGGAACCTTAGGGACATAGCCCGGCCTAGGATGCAGAAAAGCTTTCACCATCCCAGGCGAAAACTCCAGGCACGAGGGAGCAACCGAAAGTGCTTGAATATCTCCAATTCTTTTAAGAGACGAAATAGCCAGAAGAAAAATAGCTTTAAGAGTGATGAACTTCTCAGAAACCTCTTCAATAGGCTCGAAGGGAGCAAGGGAGAGACCTTCCAATACAATGGCCAAATCCCAGGATGGCACCCTCGTGCGAACTGGCGGCCTCAGCCTCAAAGTACCACGAAGAAAGCGTGTTATTAGTGGGTGTCTCCCCAAAGAGACTCCACTGAAAGGGACATGGTAAGCAGCTAGTGCCGCCACGTACACCTTTAACGTGGAAGGGGATAACCCTGTGGAGAAACGCTCCTGCAAAAACTCCAGCACTGCACCCACTGGGCAGTTAACCGGGTCCAGCTGGTGTTCTCCACACCAAGAAGTGAAAAAATTCCACTTCAAAGCATATAACCTCCTCGTGGATGGAGCTCTGGAGTGAAGAATGGTCTCAACAACCTCGGTTGAGAGACCAGTACCTATGAGCTGGGCCCCCTCAGAGGCCAAGCCCAAAGGTTCCACAGTTCTGGGCGGGGGTGAAGGATCGACCCGCTCGCCTGAGATAGAAGGTCTCCCCTGATCGGAATCTCCAGAGGAGAGCCGTCGAGGAGAGACACCAGGTCCGCAAACCACACTCGGGCCGGCCAGAACGGGGCTACTAACAACAGACTGACCCCGTCCCGGCGAACCCTCTCCAGAACTCCTGGGAGCAGAGCAATCGGAGGAAAAGCGTACAGACGTGACCTCGGCCACGCCTGTACCATAGCGTCCAACCCCAGAGGGGCTGGATGATCCAGAGAGAACCACAGCGGACAATGCGAGGTCTCTTTGGAAGCAAATAGGTCCACCTCGGCACGACCGAAGTGCTTCCAAAGGAGCTCCACCACCTCGGGGTGGAGCCTCCATTCCCCGGGCCTCGGCCCCTGCCTCGACAGGATGTCTGCCCCCTGATTCAAGTACCCTGGGATATAAATAGCCCTTAGTGAGAGAAGCTTCCCTTGGGACCATAGGAGAATCTGGCGAGCCAGCTTGTACAACGGGCGCGAGCGCAGACCTCCCTGATGATTTATGTATGAGACCACCGATGTGTTGTCGGACCGAACAAGAACATGATGGCCTCTCAGGTCTGGGAGGAAATATTTCAGAGCCTGAAATACCGCCAACATTTCTAGACAATTTATATGCCACGGGAGATGATGGTCCTGCCACAGACCCCGGGCTGGACGACCATTCATGATTGCCCCCCAACCTGTGAGGGAAGCATCTGTCGTTAGCGTAACACTACGACAAAGAGCTCCCAACGCAGGCCCTTGGGATAGAAACCAAGGTTCTCTCCACATGACCAGAGCACGAAGGCAACGCCGCGTGACCTTGATCATGCGGAGTGGGTTCCCCCTCGGGGAAAACCCCTTGATTTTGAGCCACCACTGTAAAGGTCTCATGTACAACAGGCCGCAAGGTACAACGTTGGACGCTGCTGCCATCAGACCCAGCAGTCTCTGAAACTGCTTTACAGTGAGCGACTGGCCTAGCTTCACCTGTTTCACGGCTGAGAGAATCGATGAGATGCGAGCAGGGGACAGACGTGCTTGCATCACCACCGAATCCCATAACACCCCCAGAAAAGAGGTCCTCTGAGCTGGAGATAGCACACTTTTCTTGGTATTCAGCCTCAACCCCAATCTCTTGATGTGAGCGAGGACGACATCTCGATGCCGAACCGCTTGCTGCTCCGAATGAGCTAAAATCAACCAGTCGTCGATATAGTTTAAGATACGAATGCCCTGGAGTCGCAGCGGGACCAGCGCTGCGTCCATACACTTCGTGAATGTGCGGGGAGATAAAGCTAGACCGAACGGAAGAACACGGTATTGGTACGCTTCGCCCCCGAAAGCGAACCTCAGGAACTTCCTGTGTTGTGGAAGAATGGAAATATGGAAATACGCATCCTTTAGGTCTATCGTGACAAACCAGTCCTCGGATCTGATTTGTGACACGATCTGCTTGAGAGTAAGCATTTTGAACTTGAGCTTCGCTACAGAACGATTCAACAGGCGCAGATCTAGAATTGGACGCAACCCCCCATCCTTCTTTGGAACGATGAAATATCGGCTGTAATAAACCGACTCCCTGCTGGGAGGAGGAACCCGTTCTATAGCCTCCTTTTGCAAAAGCGTTTTCACCTCCTGTTCCATAACCAGAGCCTGCTCGGGGCCCACCACAGTGGGCAGGACCCCGCTGAATCGAGGTGGTCGAGACCTGAACTGGATAGCATACCCTTTCTCTATTGATTGCAGGACCCACTGAGAGACTCTTGGAAGACTTTTCCACTCTGCCAGAAAATCTACTAAGGGTACCAGCCTCTCGAGGCTGGCCTCTGGAATATTTTGAGCAGCAAACGCAGCGCCCTGAAGCGGCGCACCGGCAGGGAACAACTGGTTTAACTGCCCTAAACCCCTCCTCAGAGGGGGCGAGCGTCCCGCAGGAAAACGCTCGCTGGGACCGTCTACGCCCCGGCGTAAAGGCAGGGTTGGCAGATCGGACCCCTGAGGGCACCGAGAGAAAATGGGCACCGTCCGCAGCGGTGAACTCCTTTCTCTCACGGTGGGGACTACCCTCAGCATCCTGACACCAGTGGCGTCAGGACTTCTTTGACGAAGCCTTCTTGGCCATAATAACCGTCCTCAGATCGGCTTTACCACCAGAGGACTTCGTCTGAGAGTGCCGCGTCTGTTCCCACTGTTTAGCAGGAGGGGCACGAGACGCGACACTCTGTTTTTGTTGCGCCCTATGGGTGGAGCTTGTCGACGGCCGGGGCTGCCCCCGCCCAGCAGCCCCAGGTACATGAACTTTGAGTGGGAGGTATTTCTGAAATGCTGCTGCTTGTTTTTTCTCTTCCTGAAACTTTTCAATGACCGAATTCACCGCGTCACCAAATAAACCAGAAGGAGACAGAGGAGCATCCAGAAGAAAAGATTTTTCTTTTTCTTTCATACCAGAAAGACTCAGCCATAAATGTCTTTCTGCGGCCACCAAAGCTGCCATAGAGCGGCCCATTAGTTTTGCCGACTCTTTGGTGGCACGCAGAGATAAATCAGCAGCCTGACGTAATTCTCGAATAACATCAGCGCTCACCTCCTCACTCTCACTCACATCTTTTAATAAATCTGCCTGATACGCTTGTAAAATCGACATTGTATGCAAGCATGATGTGGCCTGACCTGCCGCCGAATAAGCTTTGCCCACCAGAGCCGAAGTATTTCTTAATGGCTTGGAGGGCAAAGTCGGTGCCTTTAAAGAGGATGCTGCCTCAGCAGAAAGATGAGATGCAAGCGCTTCTTCAGCCTTAGGCATAGCCCCATACCCATATGATTTAGCCCCCGCAATATTAGAATAAGTGGAGGTTTGAGGGCTAAAAATACGGTACGAAACCGGTTTCTTCCACGACTTCGACACCTCAGTGTGGAGGTCGGGAAAAAACGGTAGGCACCTGCGTGGAGGTTGAACACGGGAAGGCAGAAATCTTTCATCTAGTTTGCTTTTTACAACAGACTCCTGCCTAGCAGCTGGCCATTCAATACTCAGTTTGGATACAGCGCGAGTAATAACCTCCATAAGCTCATCGTGTTCAGGGGAATGAGGTGACGAGTCCTCAGTGTCCCCAGTCTCAATGCTGACAACATCCAGCTCCTCAGAACTGGATAGTTGCAACGTTGGTGCCTCAGCCTGGGGGGAAGAAACCGCAACGCGTGCTTCCACCTGGGCTGGGGCACCGGAACTGGCAGGTAAAGGCTGAGATAGGGCAGAGCCCGTCTCAAACCCCGCTGACAGATCCATCTGCGAACCCCACGACAAGCGTCGCCGCTCTGCCTCGACAGAGGCGGGACCCGAGCCGCGGGGAGCGCGAACCGAACCACTTTCCTCGAAAAGCATTCGGCGGGATCGGAGCGTTCTAAGGGGGAAACGCTCGCAATGCTCGCAATCAGCCCCCTCGAGAGCTGACTGGGCATGCTGAAATCCCAAACAAACAACACATAGATCGTGTGTATCCCCACCAGTGAGGAAACGGGGACAAGGGGGAACACACTTTCTATACTGCTGCTCGCTCGCCATAATATATATATATATATGTGTTTTTTTTTTTTTTCAGTGAAAACTCCTGCTTAGTGACACACTAAATGACAGACAAAAACACTTGGACAATATTCACACACAGAGCGCTTGCTGAAGGCACAGAAGCTGTCGCATTTGTGTTTTCTGGGGTGCTTTATAGTTTCCTGGTCGATGACGTCACCCGCCTATGACGTTCCGTCTCGCCATTGGACTGATTCCATACGTGCTTCATGACGCACTCACGCAGGGGCGTTCCCGCAGCGTTTGACGCAGCTCGAGTTCCCTTGAAAGGGAACATCATAAATACACCATATAAATTAATACTTAAAGTGTCAGAGCATGCTAGCTTCACCACAGAAAAATTATCACAGTAGACTTTTTCGATAATTACTCCACAAATGTTAAGATTCGCTGTAATTGAGATGGTGGTAGTAGATCGCAAAAATGGCAAGAGCCAAGAAACTGCAACACATATAACCACTTTTTTAGGTGTGATTATTTTTTCATATTCTAAAGGATAGCATATAGATATATATCGATCATAAGCCATAACTGTTAAGTTTGTTAGGTCACAGCCACCATAGGTAAATATACTAAAGATCAGCACAAGGCAAGCGAGCCATGTTATTTGATAATTTTCTGTAATAATTTTAGTCAAAATAAAAGGTGTAAAAGCAGATCCGCCATATAAATTAATACATGCCAAATTGCAAATAAAGATGTACATGGGCTTATGTAGCCCTCTTTCAACACATATTACATAGATGAGTACACTGTTAGAAATGATCATGACTGGGTATAGTAAAGATAGCACAAACACAAAAATAAATCTCTGGTCATATATTCCTCTGTATCCGTCCAGTAAGAAAGAAATATTTTTCATGATAGCTTGATTTCCTAAAAGAAGAGAAAAAAATAGATGAGAAGAAAGCTTAGAGAAAAGATGAGTTATTGAAAAGCTGTTTAAAAAATAATAAAAAATTGTACATCTCATTCTTTGCACAAAATGTCAACGTGCATGTCAATAAAATACAGTGTATACAGTAAGTATATACAATAAATAAATAAAAATATAACTTAAAATATATCTTGCTTAAAATATGAAATAAAAAAACTGGCTTATGATTCAAGTAACACAATATAACATATTGACAATATTTCTTTAAAAATTCATTGAATGTACCTTGTAATTTTTGTGTATTTGTATATTTTCGCTGAATATGCAGAATGACTGCCTTCAAACCTGAAACAGCTCTATTTATACTATGGCAACTGGGGAAAAAATAGTTATGCAAATCTGTGATGCCTAGGTCACAAAAAAAGTGCCTTTCAGTCATGTAAAGCCTCAAAATGTCTTCTCCCTAGTTGATTTAGTTGCATCATTACATTTGCTCTCCTCATCATCAACTTAACCCAATCAGTAAGCTTTGTCAGAAGTGTATGATGTTTTGTAGTGCAAAATAGTGTTCTGTAAAAACATATAATTTACATTTAATAATTTAGCAGACGTTTCTATCCAAAGTGACATACAAATGAGGAAAATAGAAGCAATCAAACCAACAATAGGGCACAGGGCCGTAGCTAGAGGATTCGGGCCCCCCTGAAAAAATATTGATGTGGGCCCCCACCACCCTCCTCCAATATCATATACTGTACAATAGATGAGCATGGAGGCCCACATTTAACAGAAGAAGGTGTTGTTGTTGTAAAACCTTTTAAAAGTAAAGAAGTCCAGGTGACCAGGTGCTCGCTTTGTTCCCTATTATCCAGTCGCCATTTCAAGCCAAGTTTGCAGGACCTTATATGGTGGTGAAACAAGTGACAGAGCAAAATTATGTGATTGCTACACCGGATCGCAGGAAAACCACACAGCTTTGTCATGTAAATTTGTTAAAACCCTATTATTCCCGCACGCCCCAGCCGTCGCTGTGTTGCGCCCCATCAGGTGTGGAAGGGTCTAGGTCAGGTTGTGTGTCTGAGGAGGTCACGTTGGGGGATTCTATTCCTGGGGAACAGGATTATGACTGCGGTATGCCAGAGCAACAACTGTGGATTGGGCGTTTTAAGAACTCTGAGGCCCTAGCTAATATGGAAAAGTTGTTGGCTCATTTGCCTGCGCAACGTTCAACAGAGTTAGCAGATCTTATACATAGTTTTCCATGTCTTTTTTCTGACACTCCTGGTCGTACACCTCTGGTTGAACACGATATTGACATTGGAGATGCAAAGCCAATTAGACAAAGGTTCTATCGTGTGAATGCTGAATAACTTAAATGTTTAGATGCTGAAGTCACATACATGTTGGAAAATGGTATAGCAGAACCCAGCTCTTCCAGTTGGGCTTCTCCGTGTTTGCTTGTTCCCAAGGCAGATGGTACCCTGCGCTTTTGCTCTGACTTTCGCAAAGTAAATGCTGTCACTAAGCCAGATTCTTTTCCACTTCCAAGAATGGATGACTGCATTGACCAAGTGGGCTCTGCAAAATTTGTGAGTAAACTTGATTTATTGAAAGGATACTGGCAAGTTCCTTTGTCCAATCGTGCACGTGAGATTGCTGCTTTTGTTACACCAAGAGGCTTGTATTCTTTTTCTGTGATGTCATTTGGGCTTCGGAATGCGCCTGCCACGTTCCAACGTCTCATGAATCATGTTATTGGTGATATGCAGGGCTGTGCAGTGTACTTGGATGATGTAGTACTATATTCAGACACCTGGGACGTCCATCTTCAGCGTATGAGGGAGCTTTTTATTCGTTTGGCAGAGGCAAGGCTCACAGTCAACCTCTCCAAGTGTGAGTTTGCGAGGGCGACAGTGACCTACCTTGGTCGAGTTGTGGGACAGGGGCATGTGCGTCCCGTTGGTGCAAAGGTTGAAGCGATTGAGCGGTTTCCAGCACCAACTACTAAAAAAGAGCTAATGCGTTTCCTCGGCCTTGTGGGTTACTACAGAAGCTTTTGTAGGAACTTCTCTACTGTTGTGACACCTCTCACTAATTTGCTTAGAGAGAAAGAAAAGTTTGTGTGGTCTCCGGTGTGTCAAAGCGCCTTTTTGCAGGTTAAAACACTCCTTTGTACTGCTCCTGTCCTGGCGGCGCCACGTTTTGATCATCCTTTCAAGTTGTATGTGGATGCCAGTCAGGTCGGTGCTGGGGGTGTTTTGATGCAGGAGGATGACCGTGGTATTGACAAGCCTGTGAGTTTCTTCTCAAGAAAGTTCAACTCTTGTCAGCTTAATTACTCAGTGGTTGAGAAGGAAACCCTGGCTTTAATAATGGCGTTAAGACATTTTGATGTTTATGTTGGTGGTAGTGCTCCTGTTGTGGTCTTCACCGACCACAATCCTTTAATTTTTCTTAATTCGTTACAGTGTCCGAACCAGAGATTAATTAGGTGGTCCCTGTTCCTGCAATCGTATTGCCTGGATGTTCGTTACATTAGGGGGACTGACAACGTGGTGGCAGACGCGTTGTCTCGAGCTCCACAGGCATAATCTACGGTCTTAAGGCTTTCCTCCTGTTTTTTTTCCCAAACTCTTAATTTGCTTCCTAGGTGCACGGGTTGCTGAGCGGGGGAAGTAGTAAAAGGGGGTGCTGATCTGTGGAACCGGAATAGGACTGGTCATTGTCAAGTAAAAGGGGTTTGTTGATTTATGTAGTTTTGTTTAACCCTCAGAGGTCGGAGATCACGCCGGCGTGATCTGCTCGCTTTTTTCCTTATGAGTTGAATTGAGACCCCAAATACTCTTTTGACTTTGATTTTATAAAACAAGTTTCATACATCAATCGATTCTGTTAAATGTGTATTATTTTTGTGTATACTCACAATAAAAACAAAATGTTGTGCTTTTTGCCAAATAAAGAAAAATAATCACGAAGCGAGTTCTGCCTTCTCTCTGTCCGTGTAGTCCATTCTGAAACGCGTCCGAAAATGAATCATAACTCAGCGAATACTTCTCACACAGGCACGTGAGATATGTCTTTATGAAGCTTGAAATCTCCTCTTTTAAATGAAGTAATTTATATAAAAAACAAATGTTTTTAACTCGTGTAATCCCTTTGAAAGCAAGGAGAGGTACCGTTTTTCCTTCTCCCTTCATTATCTCTAAATGAGCTGCAGCCGCCCCGCCCCCGGCGCGATTCACATGTAAATAGTTTACCTGATCTAGTATGCATCGCATACGCCCCCCGATCAATGCCATAAAAACACAGTTTGTTCATCAGACTTCAGACTGATAGTTCATCGCGTTTTGAGTATGACACGCTTCTCCGGTAATAAAGACTCCCTTCAGATGATTCTGGACAGCGAGGAAGAATGCACCTTTTCCTCAGAGGACGAACGGCAGCATTTTGAAGAGCGAATTCCGCCGAGAACACAATTTCGGAGTAAGTTTTACTTAAAAGTCTTTTGTCTTTTATTTTTCGTGTTCGCATTTATGAGGAAAAAACAATATTACGTGACAGTTCTCCATTATGGTCGGGAGCGCTCTAAAAAAAGCACTAAAAGACTTTCAAACTTTCACAGAGACCTCAAAACAGAAAGTACAAATCCTTTCTTTAAAACGAATTTCGTTTTGTATCAATTGTATCTTAATTTTAATAATTTTTTCATTAACAAATTTCCTGGATTTAAAGTAAATATAGGCTAGCAATCACAACATAAGGTGCTTGAACTGGAGATCATCATGAACCAGACCGTATAGCCTACTCGCCTCACATGTCTAAAAAATGTGAAATATATTTACAGAAAGCTGGTTCTAAACAAACCATTCAAAACACTAGCCTACTGCGAAGATCGCGAGTCAATAGCCTATGGTCAACTTCATCTTTGCCAGAAGTTAAATTTAAATCGCGTGTGTGAATGAATGATGATGTTTTAGCAAACTGTATTGCTACTGAGATGAGTAAAAATCGACTGAAATATGCATGCATACATACATATACATAGATAAAATGTAGGCCTATAATCTTTTTTTTTTTTTACAAAGAAAGAGTACACTTGAAATATTGTTGAAATTGTAATTATTGTTGCAATTGTAACCTTTTTAATAAAATAGCAAAACATATTTACAAGATAGATGTAAGCAAAATCTTAAATGGTCAATATAAGTCTTCTAAATATATCTGTTGTCCTTGTATTGTGGCTCAGTCAGTTTCACACCTGAGTGAATGGCTCATCATTATGCAAAGTGGGTGGGACACTGTAATCTAAGGTGTAAACTACTCCTCCCCCTCGCATATTGGCTTTCCAAGCAAAACCTGTTTTACATCAATTTAAATCAATGTATGGTTTTATGTGAACGATAAAGCAAGACTATTTTCACATAATTTTGAAGAAAAAACACTAGGCGAGGACATCCATTAGTCAAAAGTCTTATTGACACATATTTACTATGTGTTTTGTGGCCTTATTTCAGAATTTTTATTTTTTATTTTTTTCAATAACCACGCATAAACATTATTCTCTCAAAAATGAAAACATGTACATACACATGGCTCACATATTATGGTAGCCCTGTTTGTGCTTTATAGAGTGAATTTACACCTTTGCCATTAATATGTTTATAAGCAACTGAAAAAAGCACAAATGTCAGGGCATGTCAGAACATCTCAAGGGCCCCAAAAACAGCCCAGACCCCAGAGGGTTAATAATCAACTTTTGATAGTTTTTATTTTTATTTTTATTTTTTTGAATTATGAATTGAGTTGCTAGCCATATGTTGATGACGGGATTCCCTTGGGGACCCCGTTCTTATGGGGGGGGGGTGTGATGGTCTGTTGGTCTGGCCTGTTCCCTTGTGTCTGGTTTGTTCTGTGTTGCAGGGGGTGTGGTTTCTGCTTGTCAGTGAGATTGGGGACACCTGGGCCCAGGTGTTTCACGCCTTCATAAACCTACCACTCTCCTTGTTCCAGTGGAGCCCTTCTCTCCCGTGCATTTGTTGTTTTGTTCATGCAACACGCAACAGTATACGCTCAATTCATCCAGTGATAGACTCTATACAAATGAAAGCACACCTTACTTCAGAGCGCGCGCTCACCATTCAACGCCTAGCAGCATCTTTCAGAGCACTCAGGGTCTCATGGCCTTAGCATCATCAGTACTTCAGCTCGGACTACTGCTCATGTGTCCTCTCCAGCACTGGCTAAAACTCTGAGTACCGGCTCACGCGTGGCAATTTGGCCACTTACAAATCAGAGCGAACCATGGCTGTATCAAAGCCCTGACTCCCTGGAAAGCAGCCGACTGGTATCAGTCAGGCATGAATATGGGTGTGGTTTCAAGGAGAAAAGTGATCTCAACAGACGCCTACAACCTAGGTTGGGGGGCCCTTTATGAGGGCAGGCCTGTCTCTGGCCTATGGTCAAGCCCGGAGAAGCGCCTACATGTAAACAGTCTAGAGATGAGAGTGGTTGCTCTATCACTGAAAGCTTTTCTTCCATATCTAAAAGGCTGAACGGACGGACAGGACAACATGTTTATCTGGAGCATTCTGCCTCATTCAGACAGTCAGAACAGCTTTTTGTATGCTCGCCGTCTCAAAGCAAAAGATTAACGGACAACATGGCAGTGGTGTCCTACATAAATCGCCAAGGTGGTCTGAGGTCAAACAACCTGCACGCCATGGCATGGAGTCTCATTCTATGGGCTCAGCACAATCTGCGCTCGCTGAGAGCAGCGCATGTGCCAGGTATCCTGAACCAGGGTGCGGATATGTTATCCAGAGACAATGTTCCCCCAGGGGAATGGTCTCTTCACCCGCAGACGGTTCAGCTGATATGGAGCATCTTCGGCGAGGCAGAGGTCGACCTTTTCACCTCAGAAGACAACGCTCATTGCCGAACATTTTTCCCAAAGAGCAAGGACGTGCTAGCCCATGACTGGCCGAGCCGTCCGCTATATGCATTTCCTCCAGTCACGATGCTACTACAGGTCATTGAACGTATCAGGGAAAGCAAGTGTGCAGTGCTACTAACAGCCCCTCGGTGGAAGACCCAGTTATGGTTCTCCGAGTTGACACAACTGCTGGAATCAGAACCATGGCCAATACCGCTGAGGAGAGATCTCCTCATGCAGGCGAACGGGAAAATCTGGCATCCCCGTTCCGACTTGTGGGCCCTTTATGTTTGGCCCCACAACGGGTACCTGGGTGTCTCCCGGATAGGGTGCTGAAAACCATCACTGAAGCAAGAGCACCTTCAACCAGGTGTCTCTACGCAGGTGTCTGTGCAGCACGGAGCCTAGATCCCTACTCGTGCGAAGTACCAAGTGTACTCGCCTTTTTGCAAGAGCACTTGGACGCAGGTCGCACCCCCTCCACGCTCAAGGTATATGTGGCCGACATAACAATAAAAATAAAGTGTTTTGCTTTTTGACAAATAAAGAAAAATTAACATGATGCAATTTCTGCCTTCTCTCTGTCAGTAAACTCCCATTTGAAACGCGTTCGAAAATGATCTATAACTTCAGTCAAACAGGCAAACAGACCCACGGGCATAAAGCTTGAGATCGCATCTTTTAAATGAAGTCATTTATATAAAAAACAAATATTCTCAGCTTCTGTAATCTGTATAAAAAGAGAGCGACTCCTGTCGAGCTCATTAGGAGCTCATACACAGTAATGTGACCACTCCCCGGAGAGCGCGTGCTATTCAAACGCAAATTCTGAGAACTATTTCAGAGCTGTGAAACGCCCACATCAGCTGTAAACAAAGCGCGTCGCGACTCCTCGCGAGTGAGACATTATAGCCTACCTTATGGAGAAAATATTCCTCAGAACAGTGCTGATGAGGAGCAATATCTCCTGAAATGAGGAGCAGATTCCGCTGAGGAGTGAGGTAGGCTGTTTTCTTTTCTCACGTGTGGAATAACGTTATGGAATAACGTTAGTGTAGGCCTATGTAAACCGCAAAAAGATGAATCGCATTTCTATAATATGACTCGCCTTTCTGTGAGATGAATGAAGGGGACATATTTGTAAAGACTGTTTAGCCTAAATATGAATCGCGCGTCTGTGTGTGAAAGAATAAACTGCTTTGCTATAGCCTACTGAGATGAGTAAAAATCGACTGGAATATGTTGAAATAAAATGTATTTGTATAAGCAACGTATTAAACTGCAAAAAAAATACTATTTTTGTCAAAAATAAATTCATAGACTAAGATGTTAGATGTTCCAATGTTGGCTATATTCAAACTAATGAATACATATGATAAAATGTAGGCCTATAATCTTTTCTTTTTTTTTTTTTTTACAAAGAAAGAGTACACTTGAAATATTGTTGAAATTGTAATTATTGTTGTAATTGTAACATTTTGAATAAAATAGCAAAACATATTTACAAGAGAGATGTAAGCGAAATCTTAAATGGTCAATATAAGTCTTCTTCTAAATACATCTTTTGTCCTTGCATTGTGGCTCAGTCAGTTTCACACCTGAGTGAATGGCTCATTATACAGAGTGGGTGGGACATTCATAATCTAAGGTGTAAACTACTCCTCCCCCTCGCATATTGGCTTTCCAAGCAAAACCTGTTTTACACCATTTAAATCAATGTATTTTTTTTTGTGAACGATAAAGCAAGACTATTTTTACATCATTTTGAAGCTAGAACTCAAAGGGACAACATCAATTAGTCAAAAGTCTTGTGGACACATATTTAATATGTGTTTTGTGGTCTTAATTCAGCAACTTTCATTTTAATTTTTTTCAATAACCACGCATAAACATTATTCTCTTAAAAATACAAACATCTACATACACGTTGCTCGCATATTATGGTAGCCCTGTTTGTGCTATATAGAGTGAATTTACACCTTTGCCATTAACATGTTTATAAATAACTGAAAAAAGCACAAATGTCAAGGCATGTCAGAACATCTCAAGGACCCCAAAAACAG
Organism: Abramis brama; assembly: GCF_963993115.1. NCBI lineage: Eukaryota > Metazoa > Chordata > Actinopteri > Cypriniformes > Leuciscidae > Abramis > Abramis brama. The sequence continues at coordinate 34,925,948 of NC_139972.1, forward strand.
CTTGGTCCCCAGAGGGTTAAATACACCCAGTATATGTGAAAAATATGATAGAAATTAAAAATGTCTGCTTTTTCAACACGTCTCCTCCACCTGCGTGCACGTCTCATCAGCTCAGCGCCCCAGAGAGGCGGGTCTGTGGAGCAGCTTAGCCAATTGCTGATTTAAGATATACATGTTTGACATAAACTATAGCCAATCAGCGAGCTCAAATCTAGTCAGCTATGGGCGCTTCTGTTAGCGCCCCAAGCTGCGCGTGCTCGCCCGCGCCCGCGCTCATGCGCGGCTATCTCCATCAGACAGCGGTCTATCGGCCTGGCTAGCTAGATGCGTCATGCTAATGCCTTGTTTTGCTTTCCGTGATTACTTTTTTAAACAACAGGGACAGATCCAACATGGACAGTTACCGAAGTGAGGGACCTGTCTGAGAAAGTAACTAAACTTTTTGAGTTAAATTTCAAATGCAAATGGAAAGTTTGTGCAATTTTTTTGTTTTTGTGTAAGAATGCTTCAGTCTTGTAATATAGCATTAAATAATTACTGACTTTTTCACAGAGCACTGGTATCATGCAGTTTGTGTTAAATTGTGTTTGGGTGGTTAAAACTAATAATTATTTGTAATATTATTATTATTTTTCGTTTTACAAAGATATGTAAAGGCAGTGGTTCTCAAACTGGGTTTGTGGTGGTTCTCAAACCGTGAGGTGACAGAAGGTGGTGCGGGAACAAAATGCTGAATTTTGCCGTTCCTTTAACGTTAATACTACCTCATCTTAAAATAAGATTTAAACTGAGCATGCATTTCTCTCAGGTTAAATGCTGTAAATACATGACATACGATCAAATTACCTCATCTTTTGCGGTCAAAACTTTCTGCATTTAAGCAGAAATAATATATAGAAGTAGGCTATAATATGACAGCTGCCGTTCTCGACAATGTACGTTACCTTTGTAAAAGTAGGGATTTAAGTTAGCACTTACTAGCATGAAGAACAAATATAGACACAGGCTGAGCATGGAGATCGATATAATTCAAACTCTCTTCGATACAAACACTGTGTGACTTCCTGTGTTTGATGTTGATCACATTATATGAAGATCCACACGATTGCGAATGTGACATTGATTTTATACAACAGTTCAACAAACGAAATATTAATATTAAGTGATGCAGCACACAGCAATGATTGTGAACGAATCTTTAGAGTCAATGATTCAATGATTAATTCATAAATACAGCCACTTGCTTCGTTACTGAATGAATGACTCGATGACTCATCACCTACTGGCGGTTTTAATTTAATATTTAAAAGCATCACTTCGTTTTTACCATCATTGCATATTTATCTATTTAAGTTTTTTTTTTTTTTTTTTCAAAACATTATTTATTTTATAAAGGTATTTGTAAAGGTAAAAATGCACTTGAAAAAATCGATTTAAGGGGGCAAATATTGTCCCTTATTGAAAAAGGTCAAGTCAAGTCAAGTCAAGTGTATTTATATAGCGCTTTTCACAATACAGATTGCATCAAAGCAGCTTCACAGGCATTAAACCAAAATAACACAACAAGGTTGTTTCTAGTGTAAATTAAAAAAAGGTGTGACTGAAGAGTGGGGGTATGCAGAAGGATATTAAAGCCTCTTGGGGTACAACTCTAAAAAGTTTGAGAACCACTGGGACTGGATTAAGGAATAGAACAAAATAAACATCAAAGCACAATACACATACCAAGGGCAGAAAGTAGGCCTAATACTCCCATGGTTACCAGACTATTGAAACCGGCTGAATATGACAGCCCCACCTAAGATATTTTTCACCAGCCGCCACTGGTTCATACTTTACTCTTTTAGAAGCCTCAGGCATCTTGCCTTGGGCTACTGTATGGAGTGAAGTTAAGCACGCACGGTGTTTTGAAGGGGGTTCCCATTGCGTAAGCTTAGCCTTACGCAATACGAGAGACCTCTCGAAAGGGAACGTCTCGGTTACTAATGTAACCTCGGTTCCCTGAGATGAGGGAACGAGTATTGCATAACCCACTGTGCTACTATGCTTGATCAGGGGATCGCTTCAGTCGATTAAACCTGAGTTCCTTGGCAGAATGAGTGCTTATATAGCCATAAGCCACACCCATTCGTCCTGATTGGTTCACACGTCTGAGCCGCCTCGCCATAGGTTCGTACAGTTGCCGCAGCACAGCTAATGACCATGCTAGTCGCTCATCTGTGTATGCTGTGCGGCTGCACTGCATTTAAAAAAATTGGCTTCAATATTCTCGAGAATTTTCCCATAGCATAAATTAAGCCTTACGCAATACTCGTTCCCTCATCTCAGGGAACCGAGGTTATGTTAGTAACCGAGACGTTATGCTGTCCCAACACGCAAAGTCACATGACTTTTTTGATTCACATCTAGAAATTTATAAGGTCAATGTTTTTCCATCGTAGTTTATGCGGATGTTTTCTTATCAGAAAATAAAAGTAATAATTATCCGACTCATTTGAGCACGTTTTTTTATGCACATGTGGCAGGATTGTAAGGGCCAAGAGAGAAATAATAGCTAAGATAATCAGCAAGGAAGTTCACATTAATAAAACTCTAATAAGATTTTCAAAGTAGCCAACTACACCACCTCTGGGCTTTCACCCAAGGATATGAAATACTCAGACAACACAGGTTCGTTCTTCCCAAAGAGGACTGAGACGGTTCTGACAATTAAAAAGCAATTTATTATTACATAAAATCTTTCCACATTGAAAAAACCCCCCACCACATTCACTAGTAAGTAACTTCCAGACATTTACCTTTTAATTACCCACAGATGTTAACACAAAAATAAGGTATTTTAAATAAATAAAACAAAAGTTAACATAGAAAATATTTTAAATAAATAAAACAAAGATTAACAAAAAGAAAATAGATAAAGACTGGGGGTTAATCGAAGACACTAACAGGAAAAATAATCCCTGACCCACCTCGTAAGTAATCACTCACTACACCCACATGCTAGTGTCCCACACTACAAAGGCAATGAAACAAATCCACACTCAAGTGTGTTTAACACTACACCCCAAAAGTAGGTGGGCCAAATACCCTTTTACAGATGTCCCAGAGAGAACCCACAGCACTTAAATTACAGGTTGCATAAAAAGAATAATACCAACAAAACACAACAAATTTATAAGGGAGACAAAACAGCAACATATTTATAATAAAAACAAAACAGCAGATACACACCTATACACACCTATACACACCTACACACACCTACACACACCTACACACACCTACACACACCTACACACAGAAACGGCTAAATGCAAGCTCAGCTACTTGTGTGTCTTGCTTTTATTATAAGTGCAATCATGATAATGATTAACCAGCTGGTATCTGACACAGCTGAATCAATGGGACAATTATTCCAGTTCTCCACCAGGGGGAGTAATGGAGGGAAATCCCCAATCTGCTTTTAGAATGTATGCACGTCAGCTTTTCCATCCAGCTTTTTTTGTGTGCGATATCTCCAAATGAGCATAAAAATAGGTGAATGGAAACTATTATGATATTTACATTCTGAGTTGTGATTAGTTTTCATTATTATCTATTTAACACTGTGTCAGTTGCATGGTTTTGTTTAGTGTGATTTAATTCAGTTCTGTTCCTTCTCCCAGTCATTTTTTGATCTGTTACCCATTAATTAGTCATTCTGTTCAGCTGGTCTTGATTAGTTCCCTTTGTTTGCTCCTTGTATTTAAACCTTGAGTTCCATTCTGTTCCATGTCTGGAACACACTCTATAGCCGCTTTCCGACCAAGTAGTTACAGGAACTTAGTTCTAGGAACTGTCCACTTCTAAACAGTTCTATGACCTACTCTCCCCCAAACTCGGTTTTGCTGTTTGCGTTCGCACTGGCCAAGTGGCCATAGGAACTGGTAGGAGGGGTAAGGGAGTGACGCAAGCACAGTGACTTTTATTTTGACGGCGCGACGGACCTTTATTTTGGCGGCGCTGAGAACGCCAGAGCAAATAATGCTCGCATTCTCTGTGTTCATTAGTTAGCGATCTGTCTAACAGGACTGTTTAATATGTTATTAGATAGAACTGTTATAGAAAGTAGACAGTATATGAAAAAAAGGTTATTAGCCTATGCCGTGTGGTTGATGTCCAGTGTTGCTAGCTGGGCAGATAAACATAATCATGTTTGACTTGGTCCCCTCAAAGTTGCGTTGGATTTTCTCTTGAGCATAAAGGTTTAGAGACCCATCTATCACTGTTTTCCATGTTTTATAGTTAGTTTATGGAGTAAATATATAGGCTATAATCTGTGTGTTTACATTCTAGCCGTTTTAAAAATGGCGGGTGCTGGTGCTCCGCGTGCGTTCGGTCATCAGCGAACACTAACGTCACGGGTAGTTCCTATAGTGCTGGTTTAGACCCTACTCTGAAGTAGGACCTAAATTAGTTCCTCCAAATGGAGTTCCTAGAACTAAAATCGTTCCTAGTTCCTGCGGTGCGAACACGCCGACATCCGGGTACTTTAGCCAATAGTTCTAGGAACTGTGAAAAGGTTCCTCCGGTCGGAAAGCGGCTTATGTCTAGACAATGCAGAAAAGCAGAGCGCATGTGGCGGAAGACAAAACTTGTAGTCCATTATAACATCTACAAAGACAGCCTTCATGCTTTCAATATGGAACTAGGCAAAGCTAAACAGACTTTCTTCTCAAATATTATAAACAGCAATTTAAACAACACACGCACTCTTTTTGCTACTGTAGAGAGACTGACAAACCCCCCAAGCCAGATTCCCAGTGAAATGCTCTCAAACAGCAAGCACAGTGAGTTTGCTTCTTTCTTCTCTAAGAAAATCAATAATATCAGAAAGGTGATCAGCACATCCTTGAGTTGCGCTGGGGTCAGACAGATCAGATCACCTGAGAAAGTAGTAACTTTGTCTGATTTCAAAGAAATTGATGGCAAAATTTTGGAAGAAACCGTACAGCACCTTAAAACATCAACATGTGCCCTTGACACACTTCCCACATCTTTTTTCAAATGTGTGTTAAACAGTTTAGAAGCAGATCTTCTAGAAGTGGTAAATGCCTCACTTCTCTCTGGGAGTTTTCCAAACTCCCTGAAAACTTCAGTTGTCAAGCCCCTCCTGAAAAAGAACAATCTGGATAAGACCCTATTAAGCAACTATAGACCGATCTCAAATCTTCCTTTCATAGGCAAGATCATTGAAAAAGTTGTCTTCAACCAGCTGAACAAATTCTTAAGCTCGAATGGATACTTTGACAATTTTCAATCTGGTTTCAGACCGCACCACAGCACAGAGACAGCGCTCATAAAGATAATAAACGATATTCGCTTAAACACTGATTCAGGCAAATTATCAGTGCTGGTACTACTCGACCTCAGTGCTGCATTTGACACTATCGATCACAACATACTTCTTGACAGGCTGGAAAACTCGGTGGGGCTTTCTGGGATAGTCCTAAAATGGTTCAGGTCATACTTAGATGGGAGAGGTTATTATGTGAGTATAGGAGACCATAAGTCTGAGTGGACATCCATGACATGCGGAGTCCCTCAAGGCTCAATTCTTGCGCCACTCCTGGTCAACCTGTATATGCTCCCAATGAGCCAAATAATGAGAAAGAACCAAATTGCTTACCACAGCTATGCAGACGACACACAGCTCTACTTAGCCCTATCGCCTAACGATTACAGCCCCATTGACTCCCTGTGCCGATGCATTGATGAAGTCAACAGTTGGATGTGCCAAAACTTTCTTCAGTTAAACAAAGACAAAACTGAAGTCATTGTATTTGGAAACAAAGATGAAGTTCTCAAGGTGAACGCATACCTTCACTCTAGGGGTCAAACAACTAAAAATCAAGTCAGGAATATTGGTGTGTAACTAGAGTCAGACCTTAGTTTCAGTAGTCATGTCAAAGCAATAACTAAATCAGCATACTATCATCTGAAAAATATTGCAAGAATTAGATGTTTTGTTTCCAGACAAGACTTAGAGAAACTTGTGCATGCTTTCATCACCAGCAGGGTGGATTATTGTAATGGACTCCTCACTGGCCTTCCCAAAAAGACCATAAGACAGTTGCAGCTCATACAGAACGCTGCCGCTAGGATTCTGAGCAGAACCAGAAAATATGAACATATCACACCAGTCCTCAAGTCTTTACACTGGCTCCCAGTTAAATTTAGGATTGATTTTAAAGTATTATTACTGGTATATAAATCATTCAATGGCCTAGGACCTCAATACATTGCAGATATGCTCACTGAATATAAACCCAACAGATCACTCAGATCATTAGGATCATATCAGCTAGAAATACCAAGGGTTCACTCTAAGCATGGAGAATCTGCTTTTAGCTATTATGCCAGCCGTAGCTGGAACCAGCTTCCAGAGGAGATCAGACATGCTCCTACAGTAGTCACATTCAAATCCAGACTTAAAACACATCTGTTTAGCTATGCATTTACTGAATGATCACTGTGCCGCTGTTCGTCCGACTGTTTGTACTGTACTGTATTTTATTTTATTTTTCTAAACTGTTTTAATTATTCTTATTTCTTTTTATTATTTGAATTTCTTCTATGTAAAGCACTTTGAATTGCCATTGTGTATGAAATGTGCTATATAAATAAACTTGCCTTGCCTTGCCTTGCCTAGTAAAACTTTGTAAACTTTAATAGTCATTTAAATACCTTTACTCAATTATCTGGACTACGAAACTTTGGGAGATTATTTTTGAATGTCTGTTCTTTGAAATTAGCAACAACAACAAAAAAATCTATTATTTCATTGTTTTTCCACATAATCGGCCCATATCTTAAAATGGAACGTTGCGACTTCCAACTCATTTCACCAGAGCGGGTCACATATGCTGAAATTATCTGTTTTAATGTTCTGTTCACTCGTTCTGTTAGGTTTGTCTGAGGGTGGTATGCTGTAGTCATCTTCTGGGTGACTTTCCATTTTGCACAGATGTCCTGAAAGACTGCTGATGTGAACTGTGTGCCTCGGTCAGACAGGATGAAATCAGGTACCCCCCACCGATTTCTTCTCGGAGGTGTGAAGCAACAGTCTGAGCGGTGGCCTTTTGCAAGGGGAACAGTTCAACCCACCGGGAATAGTAATCCACAAACACTAGTAGACATTCATGTTGGTGGGGGCTGCGAGACAGTGGACCCATGATATCTACTCCCAACATCTCGTTTGGACGACTTGTTGAATTTTGTCTGTTGAATTTTCCCAGCAGGTTTGCGGTTCTCATTTTTCTAAGGTCTGGCATTTCATGCACCTTTTTACATATTGTTTTACAGATGTCCACATGGAGGGCCAGAAAGCGACCTGATGCACTCTCTGGTAAGTTAATACATTCGGGATAACGCATCTGGGGCTTCATTGAGTTTTCCCTTTCGATACTCAACCACAAAGTCAAATTTTTGCAGACGGAGTGCCCAACGGATTAGACGTCCCGTGTTTTTTGTGGAATTCATGACCCATTGTAGAGCTGAATGATCCGTGACTACTGTGAAGAGTTTTGGTTCGAAGTAATATTGCCATATTTCTAGCGCCCATACTATTGCCAGACACTCTTTCTCTGTAGCTCAATAATTCATCTCAGCTTTGGTTAACGTTCGGCTGCCATAGGCTATGACTTCTTCCAAGCCATGCGTTTTCCTTTGTGTCAACATTGCACCGAGTCCTGAGTCACTGGCATCAGTGTAGACGACAAAAGGAAGTTGAAGGTCAGGATGACCCAGGATGGGGGGGGGGGGGGTGAAGTGAGACATGTCTTCAATTTCTCAAAGGATTGTTGACACTGTGGTGACCACTGGAATTTACGTCCCTTTTTCTTCAAAGCATTTATAGGTTCAGCTATCCGAGAGAAATTTGGCACAAACCTATGGTACCATCCCATCAACCCGGGAAATCGTTGAACTTCTTTGAGGTTCTTGGGTACAGGGTAGGAACGAATGGCCTCTACTTTGCTGGGGTCAGCCAAGATGCCGTTTGTGTTCACCACATGTCCCAGAAATGTCAACTCATGAAGGCAGAATTTACTCTTTTTTTAGGTTTATGGTTAAACCGGCTGTGTGCAATCGGTCGAAGACAGTCTGAAGATCATGGAAGTTTTGGGTGACAGAGGGTGAGTAAATGATAATATCATCAATATACACAAAACATATTCTTCCTCTCAGTTCACCTAGGACAGTCTCCATTAATCGCTGAAATGTCGCTGGAGCATTCTTCAGCCCAAACGGCATGACATTAAATTGGTATAACCCAGATGGAGCAATGAATGCAGTCTTGGACTTGCTCTCTGGTTCCATTGTCACCTGCCAGTACCCACTGTTGAGGTTGATGCTGGAGAAAATACCTGCACAGGAGAGGGATTCCAAGATCTCTGTGATATTAGGTAGAGGATAGGCATCTCTCTCAGTGATAGCATTGACCCTCCTAGTCCACGCAGAATATCAGGCTGCCATCTTTCTTTGGGACCAGGACAATAGGTGAGGCCCAAGCAAAGTGTGATGGTTCTATGATACCATTCTTCAACATTTCACTTTAACTTGTACCACATCTTGTTAATCTGGTGTTAATCGGTATCGACGCTGTTTGATGGGTACAGGATGGACAGTATAAAGACAATGCTGGAGTACTGTTGTTCTTCCGAGCTGGAGGGTACAGACTTGAGGATTGTTCTATAAGAGGTGGAGCAGTTGGCACTTTCCCTCGGGTGGTAAGTGTGCTGTGTCTACCAGACTTCTTATTAAAGTTTTTTCATCCAGATTATCTGGTGACTGGGACACCCTTGGCATTTGCTGTGGAGGAATAGAACTGAACAATGTGAGAGTTCGCTCTGTATTTTTATGTTGTGCTTTCTTTTTCAGATGCTGGATACCTCTAATGGGAATGCTAGCTTGTCCAGGCTGAAAAGGATAATCCTTGTTGGGAATTGACTTGAGAGAATATTTTCCATCTGCGACATTGATCTGAAGACCACTGGTGAATATAAAATCCAATCCCAAGACTACAGAGTACGCTAGAGCTTTGGTAGAAAGCATGGCTACAGGCAGAGAAAAAACTTGGTTATGGAGTGTTATTTCGGTGTTTGTCCATCCTACATGTAGAGTGGTCTCACCATTTGCCAAGTAGAGTGGACCAAGAGACCAAGTCCAGAGTGGATCAGAGGATGCAAGCTCTGTCCATAAGCTTTCATGTAAAAGAGTATAGCTTGCCCCAGTGTCAACTATAGCCTTTCCTGTCCATCTGCCAATGGTAATCGGGACAACCAACTGTTGAGGTATAGACTCACGTTTAGAAGTAAAAGATGCAGTCACAGTTGATGGTTGGGATGGAGGTGTGACAGACAGGGCGTTATTTGATGGTGCTCCTCCTGATTTTTGTGCTGGGAAATTTCGCTTATTTCCTGCAGGATGAAAAGGACTTTGAGGTGATGTGAAAGGTGAAGTGGAGTATTGTGGACAGTTTCCAGGCGGATGCTGACCTTTACATCACCAGCATTGGACAGCGGGTCTTTCAACTTGGCGGTTGGAGGTAGGTTTTTGTGGTACAGGTGAAGTTATTGTCCGCCTCTCATAATGCAGCTGTTGAACATAGTCCTTTTCTAGTTGATGCCCAAGTTTTACCAGTTCATCCACTGTACTTACTCTGCTGCAAAGTTGACTGGCAAGGTATGGTTTAATGTTTTTAAGTATCATTTTGACTAACTCATACTCTGTCAGTGAAGGTTTCCAGCGCTTGCATAGAGCTCTGTAAGTGAAAGCGAAATCTCTAATGGACTCCTTTTCCCCTTGAATTCGGGTGTGGACACGCTCAGCTAGCTCGTCTTCATATACAGTTTGTACAGTATATATATCATTATTATCATAATGGCTATGGAATGAAGTTCATTCTTGTGTTAAGCAAGCATGTTTAAGCTTTCGCAAGAACCAATGAGATTCATTCTTGTGTTACACAGCACGTTTGAGCTTCAGCAAGCGCATTTGTAAGTACAGATCAGCGAAAGTCAAAAATGTCATTGATTTCTTGAAAAGTTACGTTCAATATTAAAGGCACAGAAATAATTCCATAGTTGAATTTCACTAATATTTAACAAACTAAACTGTAAAATTGCTATTTTTTCACTACAGCATGAGCTCACATTTATTTTAATATCAACAATCTAAAAGGTGTGTGTAGCCCACCTAGACTGCACAGGGCCAAAGTACTGTAATTGCTGTGATTCTCCGTTTCCCTAGATGGCGCTGCTTCAAGTTTATTGGCTGAGCCACTCGGTTGTGTAGCTAAAGAAGATGAGCGATTTTTTTTTCTTTTTTTTTTTCTACCCTCTTGTCAAGTGCACCGTGAGATGAAGACGGAGTGAGATAAATATAGTGAAGCAGACCACTTAACACACGGGAGAAATAATTTTCATGTTGATATTAGCTAGTAAGAGTGGCAAGAAGCCTTAGTTACACTTGCCGTTTACACTTTCTTTGGATAAGTTTAAGAATCTCCGGTGAGTACAACAGAAAGAAAACTTTTTGCTAGCATGTCACCTTAAGTTGATTAAAAACGAAACAATAATATATTATGTGCACTTTGTTACTTTGCTATTCCTGTTATGTCCTTTGACAATAAAATAAAACCAGTCGGAGATAATTGATATGTTTATCTTTGCTAATCTACCGTTGCTATTTGAAACGCCATTTTGTTTCATACATGTGCGTTGTTAATGAAGAGATTGCGTAACGTGAATTCATGTATGTTTATTCAGCTACGGGGTTACCCTAATGGGCTAATGTTTTGAGGCGGCCTAGAGCCAGCATAAAGGATGTTTGTAACGCCTTTTGCCATCCTATTCGTGGCTTTATGATTTTGAGTTCGGTAACTTTCTAGATTAAACATGTTTAATTCTGTAAAATAAGCCCTTTGCACTATTCACGCATATTTTAACTGACTGTTTTCCAAGTCATATTTGAGGTGATATGTTACAGAGTGCATTATGTTCGTTTAAACTGAGTGATGTGGAATTAAATTTGAGTTACATTGATTTTGAATATGTAAGTGAAAAGCCATATACAGCTACTAATTAGATATTTTGCATTTGCTGTATGCAGATTGTGTTTTTTTTTTGTTGTTGTGCATATTTTGCCACTGTTGAGAGAGTGATTCTACGGCGAGCCAGTGATCCAGTGATTCAGCGATTCTGGAGTGTGACTGTAACCAGTGGCCATCAACTCACTAAGCTGGTGGACTGCACGCTTTTGGATATATCATACAGATAAGATTTATGAGATCTCCAAAGTTATCACACACTGCCCGGGTAGTGATTTGAAACAAGGCCTTTTATTCAACAAACCACACAGGAACTGAACTGAAACTCAGCTGAGTTGAACATTGAACTTATTGACTGGACTGATTTTTGTTTTCTTTCTTTTAACTGACTGACTTTTTTTTTTTTTTGGGGGGGGGGGGGGGGGTGATATTGTTGTTTTCTATATGTGATTTCACAATTCTTGTGGAATGTTAAAATAAATGTTTTGATACTGCGTTTGCTATCAAACAGAGGTCGTAGCCAATTCATTTCAAGAGCCGAACCTAATTTTGATTTTCATTGGTGCCTTAAGTTACATTCGTTACATGTGCATCATGCCTGACACCTACATGAACACGGTTCATGAACAGTTTATGACTGTAAGTAAAATGCTTTTGAAGTTAGAAACCTGTTTACCCATGTCTTATGTAACTTTAGAGACAGTTTGCAAAACTGCAAAATTTGCATAAATTTGCAAATATCGAACGTCCAATGTCAAGCCAAGTATGCCAGTTTTTCACTGATACCATAGGCCTATTAAAATTATAAAAGATAAAAACATAACAAACCCAACAAGAAGCTATAAAAATATAACAGACGCAGACAAAGAATAGTTCAGTGAGAGGAATGAGTGAAGGGAAAGTCAAATGTGCAGGCACTGAAACACTGCACAGAGCCGTGTTGCAATACGTGTACGAGAAAAAAAAGAAAAGAAAAAAGAATAACTTCACTGCGACATGGAAATGATGCGTGACATCTGAAGGCTAATTTATACTTCAGCACTCGTAGCAGAGTCTCTCCGTGAAAGCAAGTCAATCAAACAGCGGTCACGTAGCAGGATAATTGTAGGCGCTCAGCAGATTATGTTGAACTGAACATCCGATATAATCGTCCAGTAAACAACAATGACGATGAAAACCCACCATAACTTTTAACCCTCTGAGGTCTAAGGGACCTCTTAGCTGGCCGGGTTGGTGATGATGGTTGCTGTGTAAGGGCTGGTGGTGACCTGGTGACTGGTGGCAGGCACAGGTGAGGCTGCCTGTGTTACACTGGGCCCTGGTAGCTGTGAATCCTCTCTGAAAAAACACAAAAACAAATAAGTTAGGACTTGCATTGTCAGTTTGGCCAAAACATATCGATTCATCACTACAAGAGATAATGTTATTCAAATTGTGAATTGAGGTGAAGAAATATTACATTAGTTATCAAAAGGAGACCACCAAGAACAGCCTACATGCCTACAACGTTACTATTTGTAAGTGTACCCCAGTTTTACACAAGAAAATAACTTTTACATAAAGTAAACACTTTGCTAAAGGCGCAGTCAGTTTGTCAAAGTTCAGATACACAAAGCAGCACAGCGCAGCTTATTTTAGCCAAGATGGTCACAGTTAGCCTAGCACAAAGTGCACCATGCGAACAATGTTTTTATAAAATAAATACGCTTACCCGTCTTCAACTGGATCTCTTCTGTGATCATAATCCTCATCTTCATCAGAAGAAAATCCATCAGGCTCGGAAACGTACTCGGTTACCTTATGTAACCTCGGTTCTCTCTAGAAGAGGGAACGAGTATTGCGTAAGTTGCTTACGCATCGGGAAAGTCTTCTTTCTTCGAGATCTGAAGCCAAAAATTATCCTTAATTTTGTATTCATTGTCAACGCAGTGCGGCAGCTTCGCGCCCTCCACACCCTTCTAACCGTCAGAATGGGTGTGGCCAGCGTGTATATAACCAGTGCTCACAGGCTAAAAATCTGGTTTTCGCAGTCAGAAGCGCAAAAGCTCGTGGCGCGACACGGCAGGTTACGCAATACTTGTTCCCTCTTCTAGAGAGAACCGAGGTTACATAAGGTAACCAAGTACGTTATCTTACGAGAGGTTCTCTCGTATTGCGTAAGTTGCTTACGCATCGGGAACCCCTTGTCAACGCCGTGTGCGCCGAGCATCCAGCCCATGAATCCCAGGGAGACCGGGGAAAAACATTCTGCTGGAATAGGTGGCCGGTCGGAGAGACGGGCCAACACAGTACAAAGCACTTGACTCAAAATACACAATAGAGCGGCGCGGCCGGTCTATAAGCGTATAACAGTGCAAAAAATAGTAGGGCCGGCAGAGCGAGCCCACGCAATACATATGCTGGAATAGGTGGCCGGATGGAGAGACGGGCCAACACAGTACAAGCACTTCACTCAGTATATAAAATAGAGTGGCGCGGCCGGTCTATAAGCGTATAACAGTGCAAAATGGTAGGGCCGGCAGAGCGAGCCCATACAGTACATAAGCACTTATTAGGGTAAGAAAAAGAGCGACATAGTCGGTCTTTCATGAAGAAAATAGACCCCCGCGCCACAGAGTGGAATACGGGCGGCCAGCAGCGCGGGCCAACTCCGGAAAGCAGCGCGTAAAGGGAATGAGAAACAGAGCGGTCCAGCCGGTCTGAGTATAAAACACTTCACCCTGAGTATTATTCCAGAAATATCGTCAGCATGTGAACGTAGTCTGCACATGAGAGACTGGGCAGAGCATATATGTCACTTACACTGACAGTAATTTTGCCTGTAAGGCGGGAACTTCCAGGTTATAAAACCTCACGAATGACCCAGCCCGCCGCCATACAAATATCGTGGATAGAAATTCCGCTGGACCAGGCCCACGAAGAGGCCATGCCTCTAGTAGAGTGGGCTCTGATACCCAGAGGGCACTGCAGGTGTTTGGAGGCATAAGCTGCTGCAATCGCGTCCACTATCCACCTGGACAGGCTCTGTTTCGAGGCGGTGAGACCCTTGGTACGTCCGCCGAAGGATACAAAGAGCTGCTCTGAACGCCTGAAAGCGGCGGAGCGCGTGATGTAAACTCTCAGCGCCCGGACAGGGCATAGGAGGTTATCACTGTCCCCATTATCGGATGCTGGCAGAGCCGAAAGGGAAATGACTTGTGCCCTAAAAGGGGTTCCAATCGCTTTGGGGATGTAACCGTGTCTTGGTCTGAGAATGACTTTCGAGTCGTTCGGTCCGAACTCAAGACATGCAGGGCTAACAGATAGCGCGTGCAAATCCCCCACACGTTTAACTGAAGACAGAGCTATCAGAAAAACGGTTTTAAGCGACAGGTACTTTAAATCCACGGATTCGAGTGGTTCAAAGGGAAAAGCCTTCAGGGCCTCCAGGACCAAGGACAGATCCCAAATAGGAACCGAGGGGGGCCGCGGGGGATTAATCCGTCTAGCTCCTCTGAGGAAGCGGAGAATGAGCTCGTTCCTTCCTATTGCCCGGCCGCGCGTCGTCTCGGCGAACGCTGCAATAGCCGCCACATACACTTTGAGCGTGGAAGGGGACCTGCCCTTTTCCAACAGCTCTTGTAGGAAGGAGAGCACCCGCGGGACCCTGCATGCGCGTGGATCCAAGCTCTTAGTAGCGCACCATTTAGAAAACACTGATCATTTAGATGCGTAGAGCCGTCTCGTAGAGGGAGCTCTAGACTGTGTGATCGTGTTCACGACCCCTTCTGGCAGGTCAACGGGTATCCGTTGATCACCCATGCATGCAGAGACCAACGCTCTGGATGGGGATGCCATATCGATCCACCGGCTTGGGAGAGGAGATCCTTTCTCACCGGGATCGGCCATGGAGATGAGTGCGACAGCCTCACTAGCTCTGGGTACCAAGTTTGGTTCTCCCAGCGCGGGACTATAAGAAGCACTGAGTGGTGCGTTTCCCTGATCCTCGAAATGACCTGTGGCAACAGGGAGATCGGAGGAAAAGCATACAGCGGGAGGCTGGGCCATGTCTGGGACAGCGCGTCCTCGCTTTTCGAGAAAAATTTCGGGCAGTGAGCGTTGTCTTTCGACGCAAAGAGGTCGATTTCCGCTCTGCCGAAAAGGCGCCAGAGAAACTGGACTGTCTGGGGGTGCAGGGACCATTCTCCCGGGGGAATGTTGTCCCTGGACAGTCTGTCTGGACCGACATTCAGGTGGCCCGGCACGTGCGCGGCTCTCAGCGAGCACAACGAGCGGTAAGCCCACACAAGAAGGCGTTCCGTCAGCTTGCACAGATTCCTGGATCTGACACCGCCCTGTCGGTTCACATAGGATACCACGGACATGTTGTCCGAGCGGACTAGCACATGGTGATCCTGTATGAATGGGAGGAAGCGCTTGAGCGCGTTCTCGACCGCTATCATCTCCAAACAGTTTATGTGGAGGCATTTTTCCTGGTCTGACCACAGGCCAAAAACCGGTTTGCCCTCGAACAGAGCGCCCCAACCTGAGGTGGAAGCATCCGTCGAGATAACTTTGCGGTGTGAGATGGCTCCCATTGTCACTCCCCGCTGGTACCAGTCGGCCGCTAACCAGGGCTTCAGTGCTGAAACGCAGCTCTGAGTCACTCTGATTCGGATGCCGCCGGAAGCCCAGGCTCTGTGAGGCACTCGGGCATTCAGCCAGCGTTGTAGCGGGCGCATCCGTAAGAGACCCAGCTGAAGCACTGCTGCAGCTGAGGCCATACAACCCAGCAACCTCTGAAATGTTTTGAGAGGTGCGGTGCTGCCCGGCCGGAAGGACGCGGCCAGGCGTCGAATGCAGCGCACGCGCTGTGTCGACAGGCGGGCCGTCATTGCCACAGAGTCCAGATCCAAACCCAGAAAAGAGGTTCATTGACTGGGCACTAGCGAGCTCTTGGTCCAGTTGACCGTAAGCCCCAGGCTGTCCAAGTGGCTTAGAAGCACTGTTCTGTGGGCGATGAGTTCGGCCTCTGACTGTGCTAGAATTAGCCAATCGTCCAAGTAGTTCAGAATTCGCATTCCCCGACCCCTCAGGGGAGCGAGAGCCGTGTCCATGCACTTCGTAAATGTACGGGGTGCCAATGACAGGCCGAACGGCAGGACGGTGTACTGATATACCTGACCGTCGAAGGCGAATCTCAAGAATGGCCTGTGACGGGGTATTATCTGGATCTGAAAGTACGCGTCTTTTAGATCGAGAGATATAAACCAGTCTCTCGGGCGAATCTGCGCGAGAATTTGTCTGGTTGTGAGCATTTTGAACGGTCTTTTCATAAGAGCCTTGTTCAAACGTCTCAGATCCAAAATCGGTCTGAGAGCTCCGTCCTTCTTGGGAACGAGGAAATAACGGCTGTAAAAGCCCGACTCGCTCATGGAAGGGGAAACCGGTTCTATAGCCCTTTTGCACAGAAGTGTAGCTATTTCTGCTCGAAGTAGATGTGCTACTTCCCCATTCACTCTGGTCTCGATACGCGCTTGAAAGCGCGGAGGGCGGCGAGCGAACTGCAGAGTATAGGCCCTGTTTTACTGTGCTCAGCACCCATTCTGACGCGCCTGGAATAGCTTCCCACGCTTTCGCGTGTACAGCCAGGGGCAGAATGGCCTCCGGGCTCTGATCGCCGCTGATCGCGGGCTCGAGAGCTCGAAACGGAGGGGCGGGCGCAGCGCGCGCGCTCTCGGTGCTTAGATACGGCGGGTCGCAAGCAGCGATAACTGGCCGTTTTACACACAGCGTCCCGGTGGCTTTGGACGGGGAACATACAGTGTGGGGCACGACGCTTGAAAGCGGCGTCGGGGCGAAGTATTCGAGAGGATGTGTGAGCGCGTGGGAGCGGGCACAGCATCTGTATTTATAACATGACCGGTCGTGAGGGGTTGTGTAACAGAGCGGGCAGTGAGTAGGTGTGGGCACTGCGGGGTGGACACGTGACCTACTTTTAACGCTCGAGGAGGAGACCAATCAAGGCCCAGCTGTTCAACAGCTCGCGTGAGGAGGCGTAACAGTTCCGCGTCCTCGCCCGCTCAAGTACGGCCCGACTCCTGGACTGAAGAGGAGGCAGTAGACCACTCCTCGCTGTCAGAGGCCAGGATGGAACAGCTGTCTGCGGCGCGTTCATCAAACTCGTCCGCCTCATCCCCTGAAGCGGCGGCGGCGCGGGCGGGAGCCGGCGGCTGTGCGGCCGGGAGGGGGGGCGGGGAAGGCGAGAGGGAAGCTCGAGGGAGAGGATCCGGCGAGCTTCTAAGCGCCTCGTCGGTCTCCGGTGGTCGCTGTGAGCGGCGCTTCTTTTTGCGCGGCCCAGCAGGGACAGGCGGAGCGACATCCTGGTCAAAAACTTCAAGTCGAGCCCGCAGGGTCGACATTGAAGGTTCCTCGCACTCAGGGCAGCCGCCCGTGGAGAGTGCGGTGGCAGCGTGCTCGCGGCCCAGGCAGAGAGCGCAGATGAGGTGGCGGTCTCCGTTGCTGAGCGGAGCGCGGCACGAGCCGCAGGAAAAACGGGGCATTTTGAGAAAAACGCCCCGTGCTCTTTTAGAGAGAGAGAAAACGTGTGTCGCAGTAGGCGAACACACAGCAGTAAAGGATATGACGCCGGATAGCATAGCAGGCACGGAAGGCTGAAGGCGGCGAAGGCGGCCGGCTTCCTCAGGCGCTGTCCTAGGCTTGCTGGTCGCTGGTTTCAACGGCGGCAGCTCTCAAGATCCAGCGATGCGAAGAGCTTCGCTGAAGACAAGAAAATCAGATTTTTAGCCTGTGAGCACTGGTTATATACACGCTGGCCACACCCATTCTGACGGTTAGAAGGGTGTGGAGGGCGCGAAGCGCCCTCATTGGTGGCCACGTTTCAGAGTGCTCACTGATAGGCTTAAGCAGTTGCCGCCGAGCAGCCAATGAGCACGCTTATACAGCCTGCCTAGGTCTGCCGGCTGCCGCACTGCGTTGACAATGAATACAAAATTCAGATCTCGAAGAAAGAAGACTTTCCCGATGCGTAAGCAACTTACGCAATACGAGAGAACCTCTCGTAAGAGAACTCGCCTTTCATCCTCGTCGCTGCTCTCCAAAACCGCCGCAAGTACGTCTTTCAATGTCAGTGTCTTCGCCATTATCTCTCCTCGTCTTCTTCTTACTTTTCCTCTTCTTTATATATGTTTTTGCCATGTTTTTTCGCTGACTTTTTCTTTCGCTGACTTTTTTACTCTTTCTCTCTCCATGTCAGCTTGGTATTTTCCTCACTGTGAGGGGGTACTTAGGGATTTCAACCACATCTATTGGTTGGTTTCACACAAAATGCAGACAGGCAAGCTAGCCCACCAATCACGCAAGGTGAACGGTCATCTTGTCTTCCCTCTTGCTCTCTGTATGAGTCACGTACGATCTCGAGAGAATAAAGACGTTGAAGCTGAGAATCTATCGATTATGTCAAAATCAGAACCATTTATGTGTGCTGCACAATCACGGAGATATTAATAGAAACTTTTAGTAAACATCGAGTTGACGCGCCCGCGTGTCATCCGACCTCAGAGGGTTAACCAGGCATATGGAACACACCTGAAACAGCAAGAAAATGAAGCGTTTCGGTTACGTATAGTAACACACGTTCCCTGAAAGAGGAAGGGATCCGACAGAAATGGGATCTTAGCTGAGAGACCAATCTACTTCTAGAGAAACTAAACGAGCCAATGCACATTGGCATGCGATAATTGCGCCAGCTGCTTCTATCACACAGTGCTGGTATATAATGAGCAGAAGGTGCAACGCATTCTTGGTTTTCGCTGAGGAGCCGAGCCAGGGACCCGGCCGTCTGTAGCGATGGTACAACAACATGACGACGGGACGAATGTCTCCGTTCCCTCTTTTAGGGAACGTGGGTTACCATACGTAACCGAGACGTTCGCTTACATGCCGGTCACTCCAACGTTTGTCGGAGGGATCCGACAGAAATGGAATCCCTACCAACAGAACTGAACACTTGTTCTATGGGAACACCTGCCTGTAGAAACGAAGGGTCCGACCACAGGCTGAAGGTTTGGCGACAGTGTCAAACAGGTAACCATCATCACCTGATCTCGTTTCACTTTAGCTTTCTTTGCTGCTGCAAATGTGTTTGACAAACACACTGTCACAGCGGCCAAAAAAAGACGAAATATATAATAAGAGTTAAGAGCCCAACTAATGGAAACACTAATCACTGTTATGGTGACTTCAAATGAAACACATTAGAGTTAAACCTCTGTTAATTCTCAATAAAAACTTTTGTAGACGTCTGTCAGAAATAAAGTCAGTCTGGTTAGTAATAAGTGAAGCTGGTAATGCTGTGTGTAGAGTTGTTTAATACTCCTCTGCTGAGATCTTCACAGATTTAATGTCTTCTTTTCTCTTCAGTTGATTTCATCTAAGACTGTGGCTTTTTCGTGTTCGTTAAAGTCTTCTAACTTATTGTTATAATATTGCTGGGTCTCATGCTGCAGTAACACAGGGTTTCACCTGATCTCATTTCACTTTAGCTTTCTTTGCTGCTGCAAATGTGTTTAACAAACACACTGTCATAGCAGCCAAAAAAACAATAGATATAATAAGAATTAAGAGCTGAACTAATGGAAACACTAATCACTGTAATGGTGACTTGAAATGAAACACATTAGAGTTAAACCTCTGTTAATTCTCAATAAAAACTTTTGTAGACATCTGACAGAAATAAAGTCAGTCTAGTTAGTAATAAGTGAAGCTGGTAATGCTGTTTGTGGAGTTGTTTAATCCTCCTCTGCCGAGATCTTCAGAGATTTAATGTCTTCTTTTCTCTTCAGTTGATTTCATCTGAGGCTGTGGCTGAAATTACTATTTTTTGGTTACGATAAGGTCCAGTTCTGGTTTATTTCTTTGCTCGTAGCTGACATGTGGCATTGCTATGCAGAGGTGTGAAGTCCAGGTTCAGAAAGTAAAAGTCCTCCTCAGTATTTTGTTCCAATAACCTGGATTTGCTAATTCAGACAGGAGATAGAACTAATTAGTGAAATCAGCTGACTGAGTTTATGGGTGGAATAAACATATGGCAGGACTTCTACTCTTTGGCCCCTGGATTTCCCACCTCTGCTGGTGAGACTAAAAGCAGGCAAAATGTGGCTTGTGGACAAATATGGTCCATTTGGTCCAACAATCATTAAAATGTAGCATGGAAGGCATAACTTTAGAGTGTGAAACTTTTAATTTGGTTACAATTACAAAAATACATAAAAATACATATATATATATATATATATATATATATATATATATATAATAGTCTGTATATTATTCTGTGTAACATTTATTACACCAAACAAAAGAAGAAGAAAAAAAACATCTACCGGAGGGCTTTATAAGACAAATAATTTGTTTGCGTATATCAGGCAGGTTTAAAGCATAAACAAGGGGGTTCAGGATGGGTGGTATAATAAGGAACTCCAGTGAAAGAAAAACTGACAGCCATATAGGAAGTTCTACGTTGACAACTCGACTCAAAGTGACATCAGAAATAAAAGCACTTGAGAAATTCAAAAGGACCACTATGTGTGGAATACAAGTTTGATAAGCTTTGCCCTTGAACTGTGATGAGCTTCTTTGACAAACAATAATAATTTTTACATAAGAATATAATATTAAACTTAAAGGGATGACAGTAGTTGTGATTAATATAAACAAGCCTAAAACATTATTAATTGTTGTGCTTTCACAAGAGAGCTTGACTACTTCATAGTTGTGGCAGTACACCTTAAACAATTTGTTACCACACATTCTCAGTTTTGTACTTAAAAGACCACCAATACTAAGTAAAATAATTGAAGAAGCCACGTTTATACCTACTGAAACAATTAAAAACCTTGGTGTAATTATGTTGTGGTAGTGTAAAGGTTTACTGATTGCAGCAAATCTGTCAATTGCCATTAACATTAATATTGTGTATTCATTTGCGGCATACGTGTAAATTACAACAGACTGTAAGACACATGCTTCACGGGAGATTGAGTGTGTATCAGACAGCAAGTCTGTCAGTGCTCTTGGGAAAAAGCCAGCTGTTCCAAACACAGAGTTGAAAGACAAACATGAAATCAGAATGTACATGGGCTGATGTAAAGTCCTTTCCAGAAATATTACAAGCATAATAAGGACATTAAATAATATGATAGCACAGTACAGAATAAATCCTAAACTGAAGAAAACATATTTTATGTACCCGAGATTTTCAAATAACATGAAGTAAAAATATGTCCCATTTTCCATTTTGCATCAGGCAGAGTTACTTCATTGACCTGAAGAAGAAAGTACAAAATGTTTCTATGATAAAAAAAAAAAAGACAGCAGTATGCATTATTAACTTGAAAACAATAAAGTTAAATTTGTTAACATAATTCATTATTTAATGAATTATGAACACAAATGAATTATCAATGAACAATAATATATTTATAAATTAACATTAGATTAATATTTACTTTAAATAATTGTGTATACATATAATCTTCAGGTTAATTTGGTTTAAAAATAGATTTGTGACATATCAATAAACAACTTTGAAATGTATTTTAACATCAGGCAAATTATTCTATACCTTAAAACACACATTACATAATTTAAATACCTTCTGTGATACACCTTGAAATAACCACTGTGCAAGAACTGTGGGTCATCATTATGCTAGTGTACTTATAGCATCTAACATGTCTTAGGAGGCCTCTGTTTTTTGGGGGTATTTTTGCAAACAGTATGTGTGTGACGTCACCGTTGGCTGGAGTGACTGCGGTTACGCCCACTAAGTGGCAAAAAGACTGAGCGGCAGCATTTGTTTTCACTGTGAATGCCGTGAAAAACACACAAAACACATCTAAAACAGGAAAGAGCTTTGCGATTGACTGTACAACTAGATTTGACAATAAATCTTAAGTATACTTTTACAGACTGCCGAAAGTACAGATGCTCAGATCAGCATTTTTGGGGCCGATCACCGATCACCAAAATAATGATCTGCTGATTGCCGATCACTGCCGATCACAGAATGGCAGTGTCACGGT
Source organism: Abramis brama (assembly GCF_963993115.1). NCBI lineage: Eukaryota > Metazoa > Chordata > Actinopteri > Cypriniformes > Leuciscidae > Abramis > Abramis brama. The sequence goes on from NC_139972.1 coordinate 34,948,121, forward strand.
GTGTGGTGCGGGTTGAAGGAGACTCAAAGTCCAAAGGCTTCAATATAAATGGTTTACTTAAATCTTACTCAAAGGTACATACAGGCAGGATGACAGGCAGGATAACACCACAGTGAACAAAGTAGAACCGACCAGGACTGACTGAACAGAGGGAAACTAAATACAGACACCAATGAACACTAACGAGGTGAGGACAGGTGACACAGATGATCAGGATGATGAACAGGCGGGTAATGAAGGGAGTGAGTTCAGGTGTGGAAACAAGGAGGATTCTGGGAACTGTAGTGCAGACAGGACGATGACAGACGGTGAATGTGACATTACTCCCCCCTCCCGCAAGGCGCGTCCCGCGCCGAAGAAGGCAGCATACGGGAGGGGGGGTGGGCATCCTGGAGTCCGTGACGGGAAGGTGGAACCGGTTCAGAAGTACGGACTCCAGGATGGTGGCAGGACAGACAGAAGGAGGTGATCATGACGGTGTAGACAGAACAGGGGACCATGGTGGTGCAGGCAGATCTGAGGACCATGGCGATGCAGGCAGAGGAGGTGGCCATGGTGAAGCAGGTTGATCAGGGGACCATGGTGGTGCGGACCCTTCGGGTGGCCAAGGCGGTGCGGACCCTTCGGGCGGCCATGGCGGTGCGGACCCTTCGGGTGGCCATGGCGGTGCGGACCCTTCGGGTGGCCATGGCGGAGAGGCCCCTTCGGGTGGCCATGGCGGAGAGGCCCCTTCGGGTGGCCATGGCGGTGAAGACCCCTCGGGTGGCCACGGCGGAGAAGACCCTTCGGGTGGCCATGGCGGTGAAGACCCTTCAGGTGGCCACGGCGGAGAAGACCCTTCAGGTTGCCATGGTGGTGAAGACCCATCAGGTGGCCATGGTGGTGAGGACCCCTCCGGTGGCCATGGCCCCTCGAGTGGCCAGGACGGAGCCCTATGGCCCCCCCCCAAAAAATACTTGGGAAAAGTCCCGGGTACCAGAGAGGGCTCGATGCAGGGCAGCGACGAGGGCTCGGTGCTGGGCAGATCCAGCGACGAGGGCTCGGTGCTGGGCAGATCCAGCGACGAGGGCTCGGTGCTGGGCAGATCCAGCGACGAGGGCTCGGTGCTGGGCAGATCCAGCGACGAGGGCTCGGTGCTGGGCAGATCCAGTGATGAGGGTTCGGTGCTGGGCAGATCCAGCGATGAGGGCTCGGTGCTGGGCAGATCCAACGATGAGGGCTTTGTACTGGGCAGATCCAGCGATGAGGGCTTTGTGCTGGGCAGATCCAGCGATGAGGGCTTTGTGCTGGGCAGATCCAGCGACGAAGAGAGCTCTGAGCTGGACAGGACCAGCGGCGAAGAAGGCTCTGAGCTGGACAGGACCAGCGGCGAAGAAGGCTCTGAGCTGGGCAGGACCAGCGGCGAAGAGGGCTCTGAGCTGGGCAGGACCAGCGGCGAAGAGGGCTCTGAGCTGGGCAGGACCAGCGGCGAAGAGGGCTCTGAGCTGGGCAGGACCAGCGGCGAAGAGGGCTCTGAGCTGGGCAGGACCAGCGGCGAAGAGGGCTCTGAGCTGGGCGGAACCAGCGGCGAAGAGGGCTCTGAGCTGGGCAGGACCAGCGGCGAAGAGGGCTCTGAGCTGGGCAGGACCAGCGGCGAAGAGGGCTCTGAGCTGGGCGGGACCAGCGGCGAAGAGGGCTCTGAGCTGGGCGGAACCAGCGGCGAAGAGGGCTCTGAGCTGGGCGGAACCAGCGGCGAAGAGGGCTCTGAGCTGGGCGGGACCAGCGGCGAAGAGGGCTCTGAGCTGGGCGGGACCAGCGGCGAAGAGGGCTCTGAGCTGGGCGGGACCAGCGGCGAAGAGGGCTCTGAGCTGGGCGGAACCAGCGGCGAAGAGGGCTCTGAGCTGGGCGGAACCAGCGGCGAAGAGGGCTCTGAGCTGGACGGGACCAGCGGCGAAGAGGGCTCTGTGCTGGACGGGACCAGCGGCGAAGAGGGCTCTGAGCTGGGCGGAACCAGCGGCGAAGAGGGCTCTGAGCTGGGCGGAACCAGCGGCGAAGAGGGCTCTGAGCTGGGCGGAACCAGCGGCGAAGAGGGCTCTGGGCTGGACGGGACCAGCGGTGAAGGCTCTGGGCTGGACGGGACCAGCGGTGAAGGCTCTGGGCTGGACGGGACCAGCGGTGAAGGCTCTGGGCTGGACGGGACCAGCGGTGAAGGCTCTGGGCTGGACGTAAGTGGTGGCGAAGGGAGATCGGGCTGGACGATGGGGTCAGGCTGGACGAGTGGATCGTCCACGACTCCCACAGTGAGTGAAGAGCCGCACACCCACAGAGTGCGGTCGATGAACTCCGTAAAGGGGAGATGAAAATCACCCCACAAGAGCATCTGTTCTAATGGATTGCTCAATCCACTCCAAAACGTCATCTTTAGAATATGCGGATCTTTACTCACATCTTGAAAGTAGTCAAGGTATATTTCTACATATTCCTCCAAAGACAAACTCCCTTGCTCCATGTTTAGTTTGGTCGGTTCTTCTGTCACGGTGTGTGGTGCGGGTTGAAGGAGACTCAAAGTCCAAAGGCTTCAATATAAATGGTTTACTTAAATCTTACTCAAAGGTACATACAGGCAGGATGACAGGCAGGATAACACCACAGTGAACAAAGTAGAACCGACCAGGACTGACTGAACAGAGGGAAACTAAATACAGACACCAATGAACACTAACGAGGTGAGGACAGGTGACACAGATGATCAGGATGATGAACAGGCGGGTAATGAAGGGAGTGAGTTCAGGTGTGGAAACAAGGAGGATTCTGGGAACTGTAGTGCAGACAGGACGATGACAGACGGTGAATGTGACAGGCAGGGGAATGGGAATCTTTTATCTATAATCTAGCAGAGTTTGCACCATTTGTAGAAATGAAACTAACAATGAATTAACTGTATTGGAGAAAAAAAAGAAAAAAAACCCGTAGAAATAGGCTATAGTCAAGATCTTGAATAACCACCAAGTGTTTATTTAATTGTATTTAGAAAATGAGATAACTTAAGGCTACTGTAGGCCATCTTTCCCAAATAAGGCAGAGTAACATAAAATTATTCCAAACAAAGAGGGGTCAGGCAGACCAACACACATTAGATCATCTTAATGGCAGAGGTGGGTAATCCAGGGGTCAAAAAGTAAAAGTCCTGCCATATGTTTATTCCACCCATAAACTCAGTCAGCTGATTTCACTAATTAGTTATATCTCCTGTCTGAATTAGCAAATCCAGGTTATTGGAACAAAATACTGAGGAGGACTTTTACTTTCTGAACCTGGACTTTACACCTCTGCATAGCAATGCCACATGTCAGCCACGAGCAAAGAAATAAACCAGAACTGGACCTTATCTGAGCCAAAAAATCTGTGTATATTAAATGTGGAGTAATTTCAGCCACAGCCTTAGATGAAATCAACTGAAGAGAAAAGAAGACATTAAATCTCTGAAGATCTCAGCAGAGGAGGATTAAACAACTCCACAAACAGCATTACCAGCTTCACTTATTACTAACCTGACTGACTTTATTTCTGACAGACTTCTACAAAAGTTTTTATTGAGAATTAACAGAGGATTAACTCGAATGTGTTTCATTTGAAGTCACCATAACAGTGATTAGTGTTTCCATTAGTTGTGCTCTTAAATCTTATCATATCTTTTGTCTTTTTTGGCCGCTGTGACAGTGTGTTTGTTAAACACATTTGCAGCAGCAAAGAAAGCTAAAGTGAAATGAGATCAGGTGATGATGGTTACCTGTTGATGGTTTTATAATCATCATGAAATAGACTGATTCAGGTATTTTAATCTAACAATTATGTTGTCACATTAATATTTTTTTCACATCACAAACCCTGTGTTACTGCAGCATGAGATCCAGCAATATTATAACAAGTTAGAAGACTTTAACAAACATGAGCACAAAAAAAGTCAGTTTATGATGACACACACAGTAGAGGTGGGCGATACTCCAAATTTTGGTATCGATCCGATACCAAGTAAATACAGGGCCAGTATCGCCGATATCGATACCGATACCAATACTTTTTAATTTTAAAAGCATGCACTTGAACTTGTATGCACTTTCCTGTGCTAGAGCAGTGTGTCATGATTTATGAGGTGAATGCATCATTAATATGCTAAATCTGAAAACGTTTTCATGACTACTAAATATTTTGTGATTTGTGCTCTCAACTCACCTGTAATTATTAGTCAGTGACTTTTAAAAAACTACCCTAATTATAGTAAAAGTACTATTGTACACTAGCCTACTGTTCAAAAGTTTGGGGTCTGTAAGATTTTTAATTCTCTTCTGCATTTATTTGATCAAAAATACAGTAAAAACTGTAATATTACAATTTAACATAGGCTATCTGTTTTCTATGTCATACTAAACTGTAATTTATTAAATTGATCAAAGCGTAATTTTCGGCATCATTACTCCAGTTATGATGATACTTAATTTTAATATGCTGATTTACAGCTCAGAAAACATTTCTTATTATTATCAATGTTGAAAACAGTTTCATATTTTTTTGTGGAAACCATGATGCAGAATTATTTGATGAACACAGTTGAAAGAACAGCATTTATATGAAGTAGATTTTTTTAACAGTGAAAAACCCTTGACTGTCACTTTTGATCAATTTAATGCATCGATCCTTGTTGAATAAAAATATTAATTTCATTAAAAAAAATCTTACTGTCCTCAACATTTTGAACCATTATATACACTTTTGCTTTGTTTATTGCAAAATAACTCCCGATTGTTTCTCTGTCATCTAAGCAAGGCTTCGTTTCCCAAACGTGCCTGTGAGCTCAGTGAAGCACCTTTGGATCGATATTTTTATGTGAGGATCGATCCTTTTCGATACCACGTCAGTATCGAAGTATCGATATTTTAGGATCGATCCGCCCACCTCTAACACACAGACATCAACAATCAGCGTATGAATCTCAACAATGGTGACAATCAAAAGTACTTTGCTGCAATGCATGCTGGGTACCAGCATAGTACAAAACTCCCAGCATGCATTGCAACATGAATAAATTATGCAGCTGAATTGTCCTATAATTTTGTTTGATTCTAAATATTTGCTTTTATTTTTTTGCTGTTGTTTTTGTTGTGAATTAGTAGCTTTTCAGTGATATTCTGAATTAATCTGTTTATCTAAATATTTGTGATTGTCACCATTGTTGAGATTCATACGATGATTGTTGATATCTGTGTGTGTCAGCGTAGGCCAATTTTTTTTTTTTTTTCATGTTTGATAAAAGATTTAAACCAATTGTTATATTGCTGGATCTCATGCTGCAGTAACACAGGGTTTGTGAAAATATTAGTGGAACAACATAATTGTTAGATTATAAAAACCTCAGTGAATCAGTTTATTTCATGATGATTATAAAACTATCAACAGGTAACCATCATCACCTAATCTCATTTCACTTTAGTTTTCTTTGCTGCTGCAAATGTGTTTGACAAACACACTGTCACAGCGGCCAAAAAAGACAAAATATATAATTAAAGTTAAGAGCCCAACTAATTGAAACGCTAATCAATGTTATGGTGACTTCAAATGAAACACATTAGAGTTAAACCTCTGTTAATTCTCAATAAAACCTTTTGTAGACGTCTGACAGAAATAAAGTCAGTCTGGTTAGTAATAAGTGAAGCTAGTAATGCTGTTTGTGGAGTTGTTTAATCCTCCTCTGCTGAGATCTTCACAGATTTAATGTCTTCTTTTCTCTTCAGTTGATTTCATCTAAGGCTGTGGCTGAAATTACTACATATTTAATATACACAGATTGTTTGGCTACGATAAGGTCCAGTTCTGGTTTATTTCTTTTCTCTTGGCTGACATGTGGCATTGCTATGCAGAGGTCTAAAGTCCAGGTTCAGAAAGTAAAAGTCCTCCTCAGTATTTTGTTCCAATAACCTGGATTTGCTAATTCAGACAGGAGATATAACTAATTAGTGAAATCAGCTGACTGAGTTTATGGGTGGAATAAACATAGGATTTTACTCTTTGACCCCTGGATTACCCACCTCTGCTTAATGGGATGGGATCAAGTTACACTTAGGCATACTTGGAAATTGTAGCCTCTTAATACACTGACTACATTTAATAATTGGCAGCAAAATGTAAAACTTGTTACACCAAAACTGGCTACTGCCACAAAGGACAAAACTATGGCAAGTTTTTTTCCCTGTTATTATTATGAACGTCTGATGTAGTTGAGGAACCATTTTAACAAACTATACAAATATTTAAAAATATTTGTGCTAAAAAGTGCAAAACAACATAACAACTGAAACAACAACAACTGAATTTTAACAAACACTATACAAAATATAGCTGCAAGCAGCAATTAACGGGGTTCAAGCATTTAAGACCATCATGCCAACTATCCTGTTGGGCTATAGGCCGAACCGAAATGTAGGCTTGAAACAATAAAATATCCATGATGGAAAATACACAAATGATATAAATCTATAGTACCAGTGCACCCTAATTCTTTGAAAAAAAATTATGGTTTTAAACATTTGTTTATCAGCTAATGCTGGATAATGATAAAGTTTAGATTAACCCCGCGAAAAAAATTCATAATCAAATTAGTAAGCAACCACTGAATGGAACAACACAAAATATGTATCATTTTAGAATCTCAGCTTTTTAATGCATCTAATCACTTTGATCAACTTGTAACAAGTGCGGAGTAATCCCTCTAAAACGAAGTGTACCGCCCGCAGGCGCCACCTAGCTGCGAAAAAATAATAATATTTTTCAAAAATATTACTGTGATCAACTTAAAATAGGTGTCATTTGAAAGCTTAGAGTCTGAAATTTACAATGAATGTAGCCAATTTGATAAACTCCTAAGTAGTGCTGAGTTATTTGCTGATAAATAGAAGAAAAAAATGCATAATTTATAAACTACTTTTTTGTACTACATACTGCAATATGTCAAATACATCATACAGCTCAGATAGTCCTGTGTCATATGTCATTTGAAAGGTCTCAATTATGGAGGCAGATTAGTCTCAAATATAAATCACGCAAAAAAACATGATTCACAAATGCGTAGACAATTTCACATGCATGAAACCTAATTCACGTACACACAAAAAAAATCCACGTGCGTGAAAAAAAAAAAAAATTCACAAAAAGCAATTCACATGCGCAAAATAAAATTATATAATCATAAAATACATTTCACAAATGCAAACCACAATTCGTAGATCTACAACTGTGCACAAAAACCTTTGAATGTTTAAAATGTACGAGTGTATCCTTGCATTTGAATGTGCAAATCGTCATTCACGTACGAATCGCCTTAGATATGTGTGTGTGTGTTTTTGAGACTTTCCTGGCAGCATAACACTCGTAACACAGAGCAGTCGTACTCTTTAGCCAGTCAGATTTAAGCTTATCAATCGACCAATCAGTATCACGTGAGGGCGGGCCTACCTACATGTTACGTCATCAGCTTTCGACCAGTTTATGGCTGAGCAGAGGTAAGTGCAGTTAATCGTTCATTTCTGTGTTAACTGAAGTTAAAGAAGTTTGAGATCAGTTGAAGCAATAGTTTATGAACTATTAACTGATGTAAGCAAGTGTTGTTGTAATCAGATGTCCCATATCGTGTCAAAAATTAAGAAGAATGATGCTTGTTTTGTTGTATTTTAGCTGAAGGTACAGACAGCTCTCACAGCTACAATCACGCTAATGATTGCAAAACAATCATCTGTGGTCAATACCCATCGAGATTGTTCTTTAAATAGTGAATAGACCTATTTTAATGAGCAGCCAGTGTTTTTTGCCATTTGTGTATGATGTTAAATTATTATTAACACTTGTTTCCCTGCATTTTTCAGGATTACTCACCTTTGGTGTGACATCTGGATAGCAGTCACGAACATCTTAATTCATGTTGTTTCTTTATTCTCTTTTATCCTTTTTTTTTTTGTATTTATGTCTTAATTGGTAACACTTTATTAAAACGTTTCATTAGTTAACATGAACTAATAATGAACTGCACGTGAACAGCCTTTATTATTTTTTGTTAATGTTAACATTTACTAATACTTCATTAAAATCTTGTTAACATTAGTAAATGCACTGTAAACTAACAATGAACAGCTGTATTTTTAACTAACGTTAACAAAGATTAACAAACACAGCAACAAATGTATTTCTCATGGTTATTTAATACATGAACTAATGTTAACTTATAGTGTTACCAATATATTCAACATGCATTTCCTTATGCTGTATTGTAATGTCAAGGTTTTTAAATAAGGTTTTTTATTGTCATCTTAAGGTCTCACAGGACAATATTGTGAAGCATTAATTTTACTTTGCCTAGTAAAATAGGCAAATCTGATTTTATGCTGATAAGACAAAGGTACTTATCATAGAGAGGCAATTAAGATTATGCGACTAAGATTACTCAGTAAACTCTATTCAAATACCATCACTTAATTTCCCACGTCCTCTGTCTGCACCTCTTGTACTATAGGGTTTTAGTACTTTAAATATCAGGACAAAATCTTATATGTCCTAACAGAGAGGTCTACTGATGACCGGACTGAACACAATGCATTTTTTAACTTTTCACTTGATGTATTGCACTTATATTTATATACTTTAAAAGCAAAGTACACTCTGACTGGATCTCACAACTCCTGAAGAGACGTATATTTATCTGTACTGAATATTGTGCTTCACAGTTTAGACTGTCAGTTCATGATCTTCATATGTAACAGGAACATTAATCATGATCAAGTCATTTTATATATTTTATTCCCAAAGGATTCGGGAACTTTCAAATTAATAAAACGTGTACATCAAATTGAAATATGTCTGAATCTTTTAATTCTTACAAGAACATTTAATAATGCATGCATAGCAAGGCTTTATTCCTAAAGCGTGTACATATAGTCCGCAGGAGACAAATTAATACAGTAACAATGCATCACTTTCAACCACTTGTTGAAACAACTGTCAAAATGGATGGCTTGCAACATGACTGTTTTCAAAGAATTACAGTAGAAATGGTAAGATAACAGTACTGGTTGTCTGCAACTTCATACATCATCTGTCTTGGAAATCTGAAACAATAAAACTACATAATATATGCAGATCAAAACATGTCTCCTATATATGCACGTCATTACATACATTATCATCAGTTGAATGTGTGGTGGACAGGACATGAAAATCCATCAATACTAAAAATAAATGTTTATATTCACATGTGGACTAAACAGCAGTTAATAAACTATTGCTTCAACTGATCTCTAACTTCTAAACACAGAAATGAACGATTAACTGCACTTACCTCTGCTCAGCCATGAACTGGTCGAAAGCTGATGACGTAACATGCAGGTAGGCCCGCCCTCACGTGATACTGATTGGTCGATTGATAAGCTTAAATCTGATTGGCTAAAGAGTACGACTGCTCTGTGTTACGAGTGTTATGCTGCCAGGAACGTCTCAAAAACACACACACACATATCTAAGGCGATTCCTACGTGAATGACGATTTGCACATTCAAATGCAAGGATACACTCGTACATTTTAAACTTGCACAGTTGTATATCTACGAATTGTGGTTTGCATTTGTGAAATGTATTTTATGAGTATATAATTTTATTTTGCGCATGTGAATTGCTTTTTGTGAATACATTTTTTTTTTTCACGCACGTGGATTTTTTTTGTGTGTACGTGAATTAGGTTTCATGCATGTGAAATTGTCTACGCATTTGTGAATCATGTTTTTTGCGTGAATTATATTTGAGACAAATCTGCTTCCATACTCAATGAGTAGAATACAACAAGCATAATTTTTTCAGGCTTTTTACTAAACTTGGGCGAGGTTTTGTAAAAGAAGCCCCTCAAGAGACCCATATGAAAATCATATATGGATGCTGAATTTTAGACACATTTCCGCTCGTAACTTCATGAAACATGCTCAGATTGTGGAAAATGACACATCATTATTTACAGCAGATGCTTACAATTAAAATGAGTCAAAACTCAACATAATCCATCACTCAGAACTAGGGCTGTAATGATACGCAATATAAAACTGAAATCGCGATACTCAGAGCCACGAACCTGTGTCGAGTGTGAGAAGGCAGAATCGCAACACACCCCAATTCCAACTCCTAGAGTTATCCTTCCCATCCAGATCTAATGCTACCACTTCTTCAAATTACTATTAGTATAGATCTAATGCTACCACTTCTTCAAATTACTATTAGTATAATTTGAAGTTAACATTATAAAATACATAGACCTACACCACAGAACTAGTTGAGGATAAATTATTTAAAATTGGGCAATTTCAACGTTATGGACGTGGCATTTGCAGTCAAAACTTGAAATATAAATTCTCAGAAAATGCATTTTATTACCAATATATTGAAACTTCTGTTTATATATCCATACTCCCTTAATAAAGGAGTCCAGACATTAGAAAAATATAAGTCTACACATGCATTTTATATTTAATATGAGGGAAATACACATGCTTGAATGTGATGTGACACAATTTTTTTTTAACTTTTAGGTGGCAAAATATTTTTTTGTAATTCTGTGATTTACACTACGCAAACCAAAATTAATACTACCCACCGGATGAAGAATGTTTGGCTCTCCACAGAACATAATATATTTATTTTATTTTATTTTTCGTGTTCACATTTATGAGGAAAACAACAATGTTACGAACGTGTCAGTTCCCGGTTACGGACGTGACCGCTCTGAAAGCGGCACTAAAAGACTGCTTTAAAACTTTCACAGAGACCTCAAACAGAAAGCACAAAGCCTTTCATTAAAGTGAATTTCGTTTTGTATTAAGTGTGTGTTAATTTTAATCAATGTTTCATCAACCAATTACCTGGATTTAATAAATAAGTAAATATATAGCAGACAATAGATAAACAAGACACGGAGGCGCCGGCACATGAACTGGAGCTTGTCTCATAAATGAACCGAAACTCAGCATACTTGCCTCACAGACCTGAGAAATATATCTATTGTCTACAGAAAGCTTGAAACCTCTACTTTTAAACAGAACAAAACTATGTAGTCTGTATGAAATGTGCATTTCTCTGTGGCGCGTTCACTACTGCGAAGATCGCGAATCAGCATTGTCAACTTCATCTTTGCAGCCGACACAGAAAACACTTGTTTATTAATAAACAATTAAAATGTCTCCTTGCTATATTTTACATATTCATAATCATGACTTTTGCCGGTTCTTTGTGACAGCTTTTAGGTGCTTTATTGGCAGTGCCACCCACATGCAGTGTTGGGAACGTTACTTTAAAAAAGTAATTAGTTATAGTTACTCACTACGTGTTCCAAAAAGTAACTGAGTTAGTAACTGAATTACTCTATAATAAAAGTAACTCGTTACCAGGGAAAGTAACTATTTGCGTTACTGTAAAAAAAAAAAAAAAAAAAAAAAAGTTGCTATATGTCAAAGAATTTGGATTTTTTTTAGCAGTTTTCACAAGTCAGTTGAAATGAGTAGAACAGACAGGTGTTTGTACATAACTTTCGATATTTATTGCACGTTGACAGACAGCAAGAGGTTTATCCTGCACTTCAAGCATTATCTTTGTAAGAAAAGTAAACAGTTACACCATATAAAGTGCATTTAACTCTGCAAATTAAATCAACCTCTCTCAATTTTTTATTAAAAGTTTTATTAATAAAGTAAAGGCATTGAACCAGTTTATTTGTAGTGCACTGACTGTGCACATTATATAACATTATATATGTTTTATATAATTTGTTTATTTATTAAATTAATAAACCTTTGTTTTCCTTAATTTTAATTAGCAGTAACTTAAACACTTTGCAGTTTGAATGTCCTGTATAAACAAAATTACGGATTATGTTTTTATGTTTCCACTGTTCGATCGCGTCCGCGCCACACACACACACACACGCACGCACACAAATGTAAACACTTTGCGACTTTTCGATCGCGCCCGCGTCTCTCTTTCTCTCTCTCTCTCACACACACACAAATGTAAACACTTTGCAACTTTTCGATCGCGCCCGCGCCTCTCTCTCTCTCTCTCTCTCTCTCTCTCTCTCTCTCTCTCTCTCTCTTTCGGTTCAATACGAATACATGTACCGTTCCACCCCTAGTTCTTGCCTTTGACCTCAATTAATTTGAAGTAGTGCTTATATCTCCACCTTGAAAATGGCAACTTTTCATCGGATTGCTCCTGACTCGCCATCTCTGCTGCTGCTTCATCGAATCTCTGTTTAGCTGGTGTGTGTGTGTGTGTGTGGCGCGTGTGCTGGCATGTGTGTAAAAACACTGGCTCTGATTGGCTACCATGAAACACATGATTCTGCCTTAGCCAATCATAATCGCTTACCTTGTTATTAACCCACCTGCTCACTCGCTGTGTGAGCCAGGGGTGCGTTCGGATTACACAGTTTATTCAATCAATGCATAGTAACGCACCGCATTTAACGTCCAGTAATGTTAACGGCGTTGTAACGGCGGGAAAAGTAATTAGTTAGATTACCCCGTTACTGAAAAGATAACGTCGTTACCTAACGCCGTTCTTTTAAACGCCGTTATTCCAAACACTGCCCACATGTTACATGAATGTTAGCCTATAGCTTTAGCTATTTATTTATTTTACTTAGGTATTAATATCTCAGAACTAAAGATATTCCTCATGGAGTTCTAACACAAAAAAAATCCACAGACGCACGTAGCCAAGCAAGGTAGCTTAGACTTGGCCTTTTTACTCGTATCTTCATGAAACATACATCGATCATGAAAAATTACACATTGTTATTTACAACAGCAGCTCATGATTAAAAAGAGCCCAAACTTAATATATTCCATAAATCATATCTAAAGATATTCCTCATGGCGTTCTAACACAAAAAATACCTCAGACGCACCTAGCCAAGTATATACTCATAAAGCACTCGCGTTTGGTTTTCGCTTATAACTTCATGAAGCATGCACAGATCGTAGACAATTGCACATCATTATTTTCAGCAGACTCTCACGATTAAAAAGAGCCCAAACTCAGCATAATCCATCCCTCAGATCTAAAGATATTCCTAATGGAGTTGTAACACACAAACCCCCACAGGCGCACACAGAGCCTTGTATATGGAGCACTGATGTCGCGTTTTAGCTCATAGCTCAATGAAGCATGCATAAATTGTGGAAAATGGCACATCATTATTTACAGCAGATTGTTAAGATTAAAAAAAAGCCCAAACTCACCTTAATCCATCACTCAGATCTAAAGATATTCCTCATAGACTTCTAACACATGAAGTTGCACAGGCGCAACAATGAAGTAGCAGTAGCAGTGATGCTATGTTGTTTTGATGTGACCTTTCAGCTCATATTTCCATGAAACATGCATGGATTGTGAAAAATCGAACATCTTTATTGACAGCAGATTCTCACGATTACAAAGAGCCCAACATGATCCATTGCATTGATCACGAGATATTCCTCACGTAATGATGCATACTTAGCTAAAAAACAAGGCTCTCATCTTTCCGGGGTGCACTTTGATCAACTCTGAACGAGAGCTGACTAGTCGCTCTAAACCGCCCGCGGGCGCCACCTAGCTGCGAAAATATTCATCATATTTTTCAAAAATATTGCCTTAAAACAAAATTGGTGTCGTTTGAAAGCATAGAGTCTGAACTTTACAGTGAATGTAGCCAATTTGACAAATTCCTAAGTATTGCTGAGTTATTTTGCTGGCAAATATAATTTTTTTTTTTCATAATCTATATGTCATAAAAACTAATCTTTTTTATAGTACTATACTTTTTTGTAGTATGTTCTGCAATGTGTCAAAAACATTATACAGCTCATGAAACATTCACAGATCGTTGAAAATGGCACTTAATATTTTACAGCATATTATTACAATTAAAATGAGCCCAAAATGAACATAATCTATTGCTTTTATGACAAGGTATTCTTCCTGGAGAAACAATTTTAAAAATGCCCATGGGGGCATCAAGGACTGAACAAAAAGGCTATCTTGGTTCCAAATGCTGTAACTTTTGATTCCTTTATCCAATCACCACAACATTTTATCCAAATGCAGCTAACATGTAGCTTCACCAAAAAATAATTTTCCTTCTACCTTACTTCCTTCCTGAGTTATTCAATGTCAAATAAGAAAGATATGCAAAATCATCATAAAAATTATATATATTTTTTGTCTTTTATCAGCAGTTTCTCGGCAGGAGAATGTCCAAAATGTAATGTAATTTATATTTTCAAAATATTTGAAAAGTGTTCTATCAAACGATACCTACCTTTTGACTCTCTTTGTTATAGTTTTGGAGTTATGAGTCTTTACTTTTGTGTGTGTCACTCAGACAATACAACTCTAAAAATGCCTTCAGGGCTTAAGGGGTTAAGGGGTCCCTCTTGTGGACAACAGTAGTATTAAAGGCTTCATCTTCAGTTTAAATGTTTGATAGAATGTACTGTGAGCCCTCTGAGCATCAGAAATCCTTGAAACCTGGCACATTTCTTCAAAATCAGTTGTACTCCATATATACTCAGTTTCACAATGGGCCATACCAGAAATATATAAAAAATTGTATCTGCTAAACGGTTTCATCGATCGAAATTCTTTTGATAACTTTTTGCCACGAGGGTCCTTAGATGATGCATGTGTAGTTTCGAGCAATTCGGACAAATGGTCTATGATTTGAAAACCATCACCAAGTAATCATCATTACCTGATCTCGTTTCACTTTAGCTTTCTTTGCTGCTGCAAATGTGTTTGACAAACACACTGTCACAGCAGCCAAAAAAAGACAAAACATAAAAGAAGAGTTAAGAGCCCAACTAATGGAAACACTAATCACTGTTATGGTGACTTCAAATAAAACACATTAGAGTTAAACCTCTGTTAATTCTCAATAAAAACTTTTGTAGACGTCTGACAGAAATAAAGTCAGTCTGGTTAGTAATAAGTGAAGCTGGTAATGCTGTTTGTGGAGTTGTTTAATACTCCTCTGCTGAGATCTTCACAGATTTAATGTCTTCTTTTCTCTTCAGTTGATTTCATCTAAGGCTGTGGCTGAAGTCAGTTGTAGTTCTTGTGTTTCTGCTCGTCTCTTTTTCTGTTCTCTTCTTTCCTTCAGTGATTCTGCTTGTTAACAGGCTTATTAAGGATGAGATGACTCCATATTTAATATACACAGACTTTGTGGCTCAGATAAGGTCCAGTTCTGGTTTATTTCTTTGCTCTTGGCTGACATGAGGCATTGCTATGGCCTGCTTGTGGCCCAGATCTGGCAAACAGGAGCGGTCCAGTCAAGTGCCGTCATTCCACGCTGCATGTGGGCCACATTCCACAAGTGCCAGATGTGGGCCGGATCTGGGCCGAAACAATGTTGCTATGTGGGACGGTGGGATTTCCCCTTTTGTGACGGAGACTGTCAGACGTCAACGTGAGTGCTGAAGTGATGACAAACCCGCTCACATTTCCCTTCACGGAACGGTGTGGAATCTCTGTTCTTGTAGACCTCTGTTAATAAAAACTGCATATTTTGATTGAAGTTGTGGTGGTGTGTTCTTCTGTTGCCAGACCATCAGGGGCGGCTGGCCAATAGAGGGTGCTAGGGGGCCGCCCCCCCCATGAGCCAGACCATAGTTAATGAGCCACACTCATTAAATAAATAAGTAAATACATACATAAATCATACATACAAACTGTCAGTATTTGTGTGTTTAAGATATTAAATACACCCAGTATATGTGAAAAATATGATAGAAATTAAAAATGTCTGCTTTTTCAACACGTCTCCTCCACCTGCGTGCACGTCTCATCAGCTCTGGGGCGCTGGAGAAATCGCCCCAGAGAGGCGGGTCTGTGGAGCAGCTTAGCCAATTGCTGATTTAAAGGGCCTATATGCAACTTTTTCCCCAAAATAAACGTAACAATAGCCTTTTTATTTGACCATGTATGACTCAAACATCTCCTGATGAGCATACTGACACCTTGTCAGCTCACAGTGGGTGCACCTATAAGCCTGTATCCTATTTTTCCTATTTTCTGTCGGGTCGGATTTTTCGCGCGCTGTCTGCGGATGTGACGTCAAGCGCGTTCATGTTAAACGTTTCAGATCACTCTGCCACCACCGCTAGTCAGCAAACAAACTTAGTTTCTCAAACAATATATGTATTTGACTGTTCTTACCTCTGTAAACATAATGTAGACTTCTTTGCAGCGGATGACTTGTGAAGTGTGCACGTACGAGAGCGAGCAGAAAGGAAGAGCAGTTCCGTTTTTTGGCCACAGGTGTCAGTCGCGAGTTTAAATTTCAGAAAAAAGCATATAGCCCCTTTAAGATATACATGATTGACATAAACTGTAGCCAATCAGCGAGCTCAAATCTAGTCAGCTATGGGCGCTTCTGTTAGCGCCCCAAGCTGCACGTGCCCGTCCGCGCTCGCGCTCATGCGCGGCTATCTCCATCAGACAGCGGTCTATCGGCCTGGCTAGCTGGATGCGTCATGCTAATGCCTTGTTTTGCTTTCCGTGATTACTTTTTTAAACAACAGGGACAGATCCAACATGGACAGTTACCGAAGTGAGGGACCTGTCTGAGAAAGTAACTAAACTTTTTGAGTTAAATTTCAAATGCAAATGGAAAGTTTGTGCAATTTGTTTGTTTTTGTGTAAATGCCTCAGCCTTGTAATATGGCATTAAATAATTAATGACTTTTTCACAGAGCACTGGTATCATGCAGTTTGTGTTAAATTGTGTTTGGGTGGTTAATACTAATAATTATTTTGTTTGTAATAGCCTATTATTATTTTTCGTTTTACAAAGATATGTAAAGGCAGTGGTTCTCAAACTGGGTTTGTGGTGGTTCTCAAACCGTGAGGTGACAGAAGAGGTAAAGTTGGTTTTTCGCATATTCGCACATTCGCGGACTTCCGCGTTCAATAACTCGTGAACTAAACGTTGTTGCTACACAAAACACCTATCACATATAACTACAGATTAAACACCAGAAGCTACAACATCATTTTCCTCAAAACGATCTTTCCTTCGCACTGGACGTACATTGATCTCTATGCGCAGGCTGCTAAGAAGGGACCATCTGCAAAGTGCAAACCCGAAGGAAAGCTCGTTTTAAGAAGAAGATTTAAATATTAAAACAATGTTATTTGTGTAGTAACAATATTCAGCTCACGAGATATTGAACGCGGAACTCCGCGAATATAAAATCAACTTTACCCAAGTTGCAGACTTGATCATTTAGGACCTTCAGGACCACATACGTGGACAGCACCATGAACATAGTCAAGTAAAAAAATAAATAAATAAAGTTGCCAACCAGGGTAGAAATAGTTTCAGGTTTGATATTTGCTGCATATTTTTACTTTTGTGTAGGCTACTGTACATACAGTACAGTACGCAAATATGTTTTATGTAAAAGTTACAGTAATTCACCAAAGGGATTTTTTTCATGTTCCAAAGGTTGTAGTATGGTCCTACTGACCAGACTGACTTACTACATGTGAAATTTTGACAATACCTCCCTTACTGTACGTTCAGTATACAAATATTAATTTAAAAAAAATACAGCAATTCACCTAAAGTATTTTTTCCTGTTCCAAAGGCTGTAGTGCTTTCCTAGTGACCACACTGACTTACTACAGGTGGAATTTTGACAATATCTCCTTTACCGTACGTACAATAAACAAATAAGTTTAAGAAAAAATTACAGTAATTCCCCTAAAGTATTTTTTCCTGTTCCAAAGGCTGTAGTGCTTTCCTAGTGATCAGACTGACTTACTACAGGTGGAATTTTGACAATACCTCCTTTACTGTACGTACAATAAACAAATACGTTTAAGAAAAAATTACAGTAATTCCCCTAAAGTATTTTTTCCTGTTCCAAAGGCTGTAGTGCTTTCCTAGTGATCAGACTGACTTACTACAGGTGAAATTTTGACAATACCTCCCTTACTGTAAGTATAGTACAAACATATTATTATTAAAAAGTTACTGTAATTTCTCCTTTTTTCATGTTCCAAAGGTTATAGTATGTTCCCAGTGATCACTCTACTCAATTAACTTGGATAAATGTATTAGGTAAAAGTATGTATTAGAACTGCTGTTCCTTGTACAACACAATTCTTTCATTGATTAAAAAAAGCAGATATTTTAGGTTAATAATATTTTCAATGTTATAAATAAGCAACACCCTTATTGTAATTATTCAAGTTAAGTTTTTGTTATGAAGTCCTGAAGAAGTGGATTCTGGAACACACTGCTGCTTCAATGTATATCTAATGAGTGATTATAATCAAGGTATTAATCAATAGTTTTCCTTCTATATATCAAATGAGTTGAATGAATTCTCTAGGCTTATGAGATTTTACTTTGTTATAGAAATTATCAGTGTGATTATCGAAAATGTTATTTCATGTATCCTTTAAATGTCTGTATTTGATATCTGAGGTGTAACGTATGGGTCTGGCCCATGCCAGGAATGCAGTAACAGTGCTTGCTCATTTAGCCTGGCTTCCAGAGATGAAATATGGATTTCTTTAACAGGTGTCACTACATCCATCTGCTTTTCTAGGCTACCCTGATAGCAATGGTCTCAGGAGTCATTGAAACCTATAGTTGAGAGACCATTTCTTAGTTAAAGTCTTTACTTTACAGTTAGATTTAAAGTATCCTCTCCTTGAGATAAATAACATGTTATATTAATGTTTTGAGAAGACTCTCCTCCTCACCAAATCCAATCTTGAAGAAACTGTGTCTGTCTGTTAGTATTTTGGTTACATGTTAAGGAACAAGTGGAAATATAGCTGCAAGCAGCGATACGGGGCCAAGCTGAAGCAGCAGCAAGAGCAGTAATAGTAAAAACAGCAGAAATTGAAGAAAAAAGAGCTGGTTTAGAAGTATAGGTGAAAATGAACTCAAAATGAACAGAAGTTCAGATGAGAATGAACATATAATGAACAAGACATACATTAATCCAAGAGGAAGAAAGATTAGTACAACGTTGAATAATAAAGGAATCGACATGACACACAATTTTTTTTAAATCATCCCACACGGGGCTCAAACCCATTATCTCTGGGTCAGATACCTGTCACTCATATCATTGCGCCACTGGGAATTTGCGTTTTTAGCAAGATGAAGAAGGTCCAGTAGTTCAAGTGAGAAGCAATTCAAAATGAATAATTTTTGTATAAATTCGCTGCATGTTGTATTTATCGAGTTCGCTCACATATAGACAGCATGTCTGGAACAGAAGCAACTTTTACACCACAATACCTCTTGCGGTCTGGGAATGTGCCACACAGGATTCAAACCCACAACCGGAATGGTTCAGGGCTCGTGGCACGTGGTTTAGCAGCTTGCGCCACTCAGTTGACACCGTCTTACCAAGCTGCCGAGGAGAGGCTTAAGTGTAAGAATGAGCACACAAAGGCATGTTAACCAGATTAGTTAAGTTAGCAAGTTAAGTTAGCTTAATGCTAATGTAGTTTATGGTTAACCTTATAGCTGAAGAGCCACATTAGAAAGAATGGCATCAGGTTAGCATGCTAACCAATTAGCATGCTAAGCTAACTACCATAAGGCAACAAATACGGGTCAAATTTGGAGAAAAGTATATCAGGAACGATAGCAAAAATAAAAAATCTGTTCAGTCACTTCTGTGTGGCTTGGTCCAAAGATCATCTGAGCCAATTTTTGTAAAAATTGAACAAAATTTGAATGAGGAGTAGCACAAAAAAATTGAACACTGTACTTTTCAAAATGGCCACTACTGTAATGGGCAGAGTCTTAATGTAAGATATTGATTGTGATCACCATAATGAGTGGAATCAGGTGTACTAAGTGTCATTTTACATCTATTTACATTCACATCTAGATCAAAGGGTTCAAAAGCTATAATCCTTTTAATGTTGAATTTTTGAACTGGTGGTGGCGCTATAGAGTTGGTCCTAGACTGGAGACTCAAAAATTGGTCCAATTACTATTCATTACAATCACTACAAGTGTGGAAGGTCACGACGTGCCTAAATTCAGGGTCCGAATGTCAGCCGTATAATTGATGGAGATATGCTTCAGTCTATCTATGTGTAGAAAATGTGTGATTATTTATTAGCCAATCAGAACCTACTTTTGATCACTGGTTCTGATTCTTGACTTCTGCCTGATAATAAACTGCAAACATTCTTCAGTAAAATTTCCTTTAATTTATTATAATTCTGACTCTTGTCTTAAATTGAGTGCACTTCTAACTCCTGGTCTTAATAAATCATATCTGGTCCATGGGTCTTTAACTGTAAGTCCCAAAATACAGATATACAATGGTAATCCATATTGCAACAAGGACAATAAAGCAGAAGTTTCAACAGATATTCTTTAATGATGTTCCACTGTTTAAGGTACACAGTGAGCACAACCATTGGGCATCTTTTTCAGGTAGCTTGTCTGGCGATAGTCCAATGCAGCATACATTGGGTACCATCTTTGACACTGTTCACGTTGGTAAACATGACAAGGATTAACTATGTAACAAACCACTAACAGTTATAGTTATGTGTGTTAACCAATTACATAATGCAATGAATAAATATTAAATAACATGTTCAATTGCTTACATATTTTTGTTTACCCAAAGTAGTCCTGACTGGAAACATTTGAAAAAAATGTATTCAAACACACACATTTGTTTTACTTAAACTTTTACGTCACTTCACTAAAAGAAAATATAGTAAAGTAAAAAGTACTTGACAAAACAATCAGTTAAAGGGTTTATGATAATATAAGAACAACTTAAACCAAGAGAGGATCAACAACAGCAAAATTTTGAAGAGGTGATATTGAAATATTACTCTAACTACAAGGAATTAATTACAACTTTTATGTATAATCTCAGTGGAACAATTAGAAAGATAATAGAAATAAAACAGTGCACTGTACAGTATCTTGAATGCCTCCATGATCTTGCTGTTCATTATCTGTCAGATTTGCTGCACCAATGCGTACAGGTTCAGTCACTACTGTTAATAATAATGTAGCCCCTATTAATGTACTACAACCTTAAACAAACAAAACCCCTTTTAGTGAATTACAGTTATTATATATATTATTATGTAAAACAGTATTATTAGCTATTGTCAAAATTTCACCTGGAGTAAGTCAGTGTGGTCACTAGGAAAGCACTACAATCTTTGGAATATATATATAAAAAACACTATAGGTGAATTACAGTCTATTACATAAACATATGTAATAAACACATGTAATAATGTTTATTACATAAAACTATTTGATAATTGTACAGTAAAGGAGGTATTGTCAAAATTTCACCTGTAGTAAGTCAGACAGGTCACTAGGAAAGTACTACACCCTTTGGAACGCGGAAAAATAGTTACGGTCAATTACAGTAAATTTTTAATAAACCTATTTGATAATAGTATATACAGTAAGGGAGTTATTGTCAAAATTTCACCTGTAGTAAGTCAGTCAGGTCACTAGGAAAGTACTACACCCTTTGGAACACGAAAAAATACTTAGGGTGAATTACAGTATTTTTTTAAAAAACATATTTGTCAACTGTACGTACAGTAAGGGACTTTTTGTCCAAATTTCACCTGTAGTAAGTCAGTCTGGTCTGTAGGAAAACACTACAGCCTTTGGAACACGAAAAATTACTTAGGGTGAATTACAGTAATTTTTTTAAAAACGTATTTGTCAACTGTACGTACAGTAAGGGAGTTTCTGTCAAAATTTCACCTGTAATAAGTCAGTCCTTTCACTAGGAAAGTACTACAACCTTTGGGATATAAAAAAAAAAAAAAACACTATATGTGATTTACAGTTTATTTCATAAACATATGTAATAAACATATGTAATAATATGCTCATTACATAAACATATTTGATAATTGTACAGTAAGGGAGATATTGTCAAAATGTCACCTGTAGTAAGTCAGTCTGGTCACTAGGAAAGCACTACAACCTTTGGAACACGAAAAAATACTTGGGGTGAATTACAGTAATTAAAAAAAAAAAACATGTCAACTGTACGTACAGTAAGGGAGTTTTTGTCAAAATTTCACCTGTAGTAAGTCAGTCTGGTCACTAGGAAAACACTACAGCCTTTGGAACACGAAAAAATACTTAGGGTGAATTACAGTAATTTTTTAAAAAACATATTTGTCAACTGTACGTACAGTAAGGGAGTTTTTGTCAAAATTTCACCTGTAGTAAGTCAGTCAGGTCCTTAGGAAAGCACTACAGCCTTTGGAACACGAAAAAATACTTAGGGTGAATTACAGTAATTTTAAAAAAAAAACGTATTTGTCAACTGTACGTACAGTAAGGGAGTTTTTGTCAAAATTTCACCTGTAGTAAGTCAGTCTGGTCCGTAGGAAAGCACTACAACCTTTGCAACATGCAAAAATGATTTAGGTGAATTACAGTAATTTTTTCATAAACTTATTTGATAATTGTACGTACAGTAAGGGAGGTATTGTCAACATTTCACGTGTAGTAAGTCAGTCTGGTCACTAGGAAAGCACTACAGCCTTTGGAACATGAAAAAATTATTTAGGTGAATTACAGTAATTAAAAAAAAATATATTTGTCAACTGTACATACAGTAAGGGAGTTTTTGTCCAAATTTCACCTGTAGTAAGTCAGTCTGGTCACTAGGAAAGCACTACAGCCTTTGGAACACGAAAAAATACTTAGGGTGAATTACAGTAATTTTTAAAAAAACGTTTTTGTCAAATGTACGTACAGTAAGGGAGTTTTTGTCAAAATTTCACCTGTAATAAGTCAGTCTGGTCCGTAGGAAAGCACTACAACCTTTGGAACATGCAAAAATGATTTAGATTAATTACAGTAATTTTTTCATAAACTTATTTGATAATTGTACGTACAGTAAGGGAGGTATTGTCAACATTTCACGTGTAGTAAGTCAGTCTGGTCACTAGGAAAACACTACAGCCTTTGGAACACGAAAAAATGATTTAGGTGAATTACAGTATTTTTTTAAAAAACATATTTGTCAACTGTACGTACAGTAAGGGAGTTTTTGTCAAAATTTCACCTGAAGTAAGTCAGTCTGGTCACTAGGAAAACACTACAGCCTTTGGAACACGAAAAAATGATTTAGGTGAATTACAGTAATTTTTTTAAAAACATTTGTCAACTGTACGTACAGTAAGGGAGTTTTTGTCAAAATTTCACCTGTAGTAAGTCAGTCTGGTCCGTAGGAAAGCACTACAACCTTTGGAACATGCAAAAATGATTTAGATGAATTACAGTAATTTTTTCATAAACTTATTTGATAATTGTACGTACAGTAAGGGAGGTATTGTCAACATTTCACGTGTAGTAAGTCAGTCTGGTCACTAGGAAAACACTACAGCCTTTGGAACATGCAAAAATGATTTAGATGAATTACAGTAATTTTTTCATAAACTTATTTGATAATTGTACGTACAGTAAGGGAGGTATTGTCAACATTTCACGTGTAGTAAGTCAGTCTGGTCACTAGGAAAACACTACAGCCTTTGGAACACGAAAAAATGATTTAGGTGAATTACAGTAATTTTTAAAAAAAACATATTTATCAACTGTACATACAGTAAGGGACTTTTTGTCAAAATCTCACCTGTAGTAAGTCAGACTGGTCACTAGGAACATGCTACAACCTTCGGATAGTAAAAAATCCTTTTGGTGAATTAATGTAATTTTATTCAAAAAATATGTATGTACATTATGTATAGTGAGGCAGGTTTCCTAAATACAATCATTATAATTCACTTTTTATTGTTGCTAAAGTACAATCAATAGCATTAGAAGACATAATGTGAGAGATATTTGCTGGTACATCTGTACTTTGCAAAAATGTAGTTGTCTGTTTGCACACAATGAAAAAAAATAGAACTTTTTAGACGGTCCCTATCTTGTTTCCCACACTACATTGGACATTCAGTGGACATTCGCAACTTTGTATGCCATTAAAACAATATTTGCCCATTGTGATCGATTGTGGAGAGTGTTGTAGTTCACCATCTTTGTCCTAAAGATCATGTAGCTGCTTTTATTTTGCAAAAATGTGCTTTATTGCGCTTGTTATTGAGACAGTTTTTAAGCAAAAAAGTGTGAATGTGCGAATATAAAACCAACTTTACCTAGGGGGTGCGGGAACAAAATGCTGAATTTTGCCGTTCCTTTAACGTTAATACTACCTCATCTTAAAATAAGATTTAAACTGAGCATGCATTTCTCTCAGGTTAAATGCTGTAAATACATGACATACGATCAAATTACCTCATCTTTTTGCGGTCAAAACTTTGCATTTAAGCAGCGTGTATAGGCTGGTCTCGTACAGACTGCTGCCTCGGCAAATCGCGCTATACTGCCGTTCTCGACAATGTAGGTTACCTTTGTAAAAGTAGGGATTTAAGTCAGCACTTACTAGCATTAAGAACAAATATAGACACAGGCTGAGCATGGAGATCGCTATAATTCAAACTCTCTTCGATACAAACACTGTGTGAGTTGCTGTGTTTAATGTTGATCACATTATATTAAGATCCACACGATTGCGAATGTGACATTGATTTTATACAACAGTTCAACAAACGAAATATTAATATTAAGTGATGTTCATTTTCAACCCAGTTGTCAGTATTTTTACAATAAATTAATAGCTCCAAGCCACAGCAGAACTGCAGCACACAGCAATGATTGTGAACGAATCTTTAGAGTCAATGATTCAATGATTAATTCATAAATACAGCAACGACTCGATGACTCATCACCTACTGGCAGTTTTAATTTAATATTTAACCTGTTAAGCTGCAACCCCACTTTTGAAAAATCCCCAGAAATGACATACCCAAACTGAAACAGATACAGTTCATGAACCCTTTGTACTAAAAGCACAAGTATGATCTCATTTGAAAGCTGACACCTGGCAGTTTATTGTAAATGTAGAATTAATTATTGTCATAATGAAATTTTTTTTTATAAATAGCTTCAAAGTTTTGTAAAGTTATTAGAAATTAATTTTTATGAAACATCCTCATGAAAACAAAATTGAAGTTGGCACAGTAGCAATCTAGAAATGCACTACAGCTAAAGCCACATGTCTAAACATTTTATGTTTAAAATCTGAAGATAATAAGTCCAAAACTCTGTATTTAGTTAAATGTTTTTCAAGACCATGTCAAATGACTTTATTTTGATTTGACTCTAAAATGCAACTGATGTTTATTGTCATCTTCTAACCATCTATCCAGTATATTGTCTCTATTGTTTTGTGGTGCAAACGATCCCCATTCAGTCTCAGTCTCCCCCTGCACACATTCACACCTCTCCAGCATGGTTATGGCTCTAAATATGCATTTCTTTTGTCTGCATTATAGTTACTAACGACTGGCTATTCACAGGCTATTCATAGGGTTTCAGTCCCTAATTTTTTTTCTCAAAGTTCACCTCACATTTTCGAATAATAAAATATAGAAATTAGTGGTTATTGTTCAGTAGTAGTTTTTTTTTTTGCCAGCTAAAAGCAAGAAATAAGAAAAATAAAACATGTCAATTTGACAAAGGTCAGAATTTTTTTTTTTTTTTATTGCACTTCTGTTACTATTGTCCCATTCATTTAAAAATGATGGCTGATTTGTTTACTTTCCTACACGTTCTAGCTGAAGTTGCAAGACTATTCACACCTTACAGAGGAAGAGGATTTGCAAGACGAACAAGCTTGCCTGTAATGAGTCGAGCAGTATCCTGCAGCTTTACACATAACTTTTGCTGTCTTGATGACAAAAATGCAGAATTAGTACCCAGTCGCTGTGCAAAAGACAGTTTGTTCTCTGCTGGGTTAGGGGAGAAACGTGTCACCTTTCGAGGTATGTAAAAAGCAGCTTATTGGAATGTTATTGTTTAAAAGCAAGGTTTTCTTGAACACATTTGGATTATTAATTAACTGTTGTCTTCTATAGTAGGACATGGTTCTCAGTGGTGCCCCAACACTGTTGGTTGCAAATATTCTTTTAAAAACATTCCTTTTTAAAAAAAAAACAGTACGGTCTGTCAGTAGTCATTTTAAATAAAATTTTAACAGAAGTTGTCTGGAGCTTTCAAAACTGAACTGAACTGTATGTCAAAAATAAGTGATAACTGTCAGATTTGTCCCAGTATCTTACATTTTATCTTTTTATTATTATTTTTTATTAAAGGGTGCCATGCAGATCCCCAAAAATGTAAGGATGTCATCTTGGAGGCTTATCCAAAACTCAGACAAGGTGGTGGGTTTGAGTTATTAAAAATATCTGGGAACACAAGGAGCCGTTATCTCAGCCTGATACCCTGTCCAAATGAGGGATACAATGTTAAATATTTGAAAGATCCTCAAAACCAAATTGGTCATGCAACCATTTTCATTCGTCCACTTCAACGTAACATTGAAGTTGAACCAGTAAGTTACATACTTTCAAACAGGGAATGTTTTAACATTTACATTAAACATGAATAACATGTTATTTTGTTGTGATGTTTTCTTGAAGGAGAGTCTTTCTAGCAGAGATGAGTTGATTGGACCACCTCAGAAATGTGTTGTGTGTGGAGACGAATTTTCCTTTGCAGCTATCAAGTCTCACAGTGATGAGTGCGGGAGGTATTTGAGGTTTTATTTTTTAAATGTGGAGTCTCTTATGGAAATGTTTATTTATCATTGTTTTGGGTTTACAGGACAGAACTATTATCTATTGAATTACAGTAGACTTTGTCAGTTTGAACCAGTCAATGTATATATAAACCCTCCTAGTTACTAAAATGTCATTATTATTATTGTTGTTTTTAAACCATTTAAAGGCTAAATTCACCCAAAAATTAAAATTGTATTAATTACTTGTCCTCATGTCTTACCAAACCCAAAAGTTTTTCATTCATCTTCACAACACAAATGAAGATAAATCTGACTGTCCCTCCATTAGACAGAATAGTGTCCATTGAGAACTCATATTTCATTAAAAAGATCTTCATTTGTGTTCTGGAACAACATGAGAGGGATGAATTGATGACAGAGTTTCAATTTTTGCATGACCTATCCCTTTAAACAGTCTGTGTTTACCCCTTTTCTGAAGGTCAGTGGAGGTCAGTGTTGAGGTAGTGAGTGAGAGAGCTACAGAAAGGGCCACTTCAAGCAGCACTGAAAGTACAGTTGTGAGGCAGGAAAGAAATGATGTAAATCCCAGCACCAGTTACTGCACAATGCAAGATCAGGAAAGCATGACAGTTTCACAGCTCATCACAATAGATGAAGAGAGCACTGAACTTGATGGTTTGTATAGTTGACTTGCACAATATATCTTTGAATTATGCATTCATTTATTTTTAGATTTATTTATTTCCACAATTAATAAATTAAGCAGAGAAATACAGGTATAGAACAAAAAGCAAATCTCATAATGTTCATTTGAAAACACAACATGTGCCTACGGTCTTCAAAGATTACGGGTCATGTTTTTTGTGTTTTTATTTTTTTCTTTACCCGATCATATGCCTGTTAATGTTTGTTTCTGTGGATAATGTCTCTGGTTTTAGATTGGAAATTTGAGCCAGATGCAACAGAGGCCTCAAAGAAGTACAGAGAAAACCTTTTGAAGACACATGAAAGGGGAAAGGAGCTCAGTTTCCAGATGGACATGAGAGACAGTCCTGAAGACAGGGAGAGAGCAATCTTGACTTTCTACAAGATGGCAAAAGTAGAATGGGCTTGTCCTATAAAATGTACACTACATGGTAGGTAAAGTAAATCCTATAATACAGGGGTGTCCAGCCCTGCTCCTGAAGGGCCACTGTCCTGCAGAGTTAAAGCAGGGCTCAGTAGTTCCGGGATTTCTTCGCTGTATTCTTGCTTTTTGCTCGCAGGTTTCTCTCTATAGCTCCCCCAACAGCTTCGGAATATATTTTTGACAACACTGTTGTAAAAACTCGTTGGCAATTCTCAGACACCAGCGGATCAACAACATCAAAGCAGATGGGACATTCTTTAAAACGTCTTCTTCATTTGGGTTCGAATAGCGTGAGGGAGTGCAATAATGACAGCATTTTAGCAGATTTATGCAACTTTATTAAAATTACAACTTTTTTGAAAACAATGTTGTGTGCACAATGTTATTATTGAAAACGTAGGGGGGGAAATATTCGTTTATAAATAGCGTAGCGCGTCTGTGTTGTACGTCACACGTAGGCTCACTGTTGGCCGACGCTGGTCATGTGTGATGCGTGTGACGTACAACCATAGACACAACACAGACGCGCTACGTTATTACACTACGTGAAATAACTCGAGACCCAGAGAGAAGGAAATGAATAGTGGAATAAAGTCGTTATTTTTGTTTACTTTTTGCGCACAAAAAGTATTCTCGTCGCTTGATAAACTTAAGATTGAGCCACTGATGTCACATGGACTACTTTGATGATGTCTGTATTGCCTTTCTGGACGTGAACAGTATACCGTCCATTGACTTTCAATGGAGGGACAGAAAGCTCTCGGACTAAATCTAAAATATCTTAAACTGTGTTTTCCGAAGATGAACGGAGGTCTTACGGGCTTGGAACGACATGAGGGTGAGTCATTAATGACATAATTTTCATTTTTGGGTGAACTAACCCTTTAACCTCCAACTAACTCCAACAGACTTGCCTTGAAGTTTTTAGTGAGTCTAATGGTCTTAATTAGTTGGATCAGGTGTGGTTAATCAGGGTCGGTGCTAAACTCTGCAGGACAGTGGCACTCCACAAGCAGGATTGGACACCCCTGCTATCCACCTTATTCTGCTCTATTTTGCGCTGCCATAACGACGACTCCGGTTGCCTACTTCCGGTTCGTAGCGCTTGACCTGTACTAGCAACGAGAGAAGTTCAGTTTTAACACTAACCACTCTAAACGTTTACTTTATTACTTTACCGGACATGGGCATTATCTCCTTCTTATCTTATGCTCGAAACACTCAGTTTCTAAAAAGTTTGAAATCTTCTTTGAATTGTTAAAACAAACAACAACAGCACATGAGGAGCTTGAACTCATTCTCTCGCTGCTAGTACAGGTCAAGCGCTACGAACCGGAAGTATGCAACCGGAGTTGCATTTTGTATTATTGTAATGCATGCCGGATTGTTACATGTTGCTTGGCTTTATTTCTTTAAGTGCCCGGAGGAACACTACTTTTTGAGGGTGAAAAGGATCACTTGATTCCCTCAACATCACAGAGTCTTCTGGATAGTGACTTCTTTGTGGTGGCAGGTCGTATAATCGGACACTCATTCCTGCATGGCGGTCCATGCTTAACTGGTTTAAGCCCAGCAATAATCCACGTGCTTTTTGGTGGACCCCCTGAAACTGCCACAATAGATATACTGGACTGTGTGGACACTGATGTCCGTCAAGTAATAGAGATGGTTAGTTAATCTTTACTCTTATTAATTTTCATTAAATATATTAGCTGGGAATAAAAAAAATAAGTCCAGATTCAACAGGCTCAAATTGTGAAAGAATGGACTATTAGGAGGAATAATTTTCACACGTGAATTGGCAACTCTGAGTCCTGACATTAACCTCAGTGAAAGTCTTTTGGATGTGCTGGAGACTTTACAGAGTGCTCACCTCTTGCGTTGTCAATACAAGATTGACTCTTTAAGTATTTGCCTATTAAAATCCAAACTTTGACACTTTTTTTTTGGCCAGGCAATGTATATAATTATTATTTTATGACCAGTTGGAAGGCACAGGTGAATTATCAGAGGAGGAAAAGAGGGCTATTACAGACCTTGCAGTGTCCTGGGATTTGCCTGGTGTGACATCAGATAACAGAAGATGGCTCCTTGACAAACTGCTCATTCATGCAGTGAGTATGCACTATTGGTTGGAATACTCTTAAAATTTAGAAATGTAATGTATGTTTCCAATCCAAATTAAATTATGTGAAGGTCCTTGAAAGAACTTCCAAGCAAGTAAAGCAGCTTCGGCGGGGTTTGAAGGAAACATTGATCTGGCCTTTGCTAACTGAGAGGAAAGACACTATTCCTCTTCTCTTTCCTAGGACTTGTGATACAGTGTACACCCCACTGGTAAGATATGGACCATTTATGTAATTTTGTTGAGCTCTACAATTCTTAAGTAATGATAATTTTGTCAATGTGTCAGATGGTTTTAGAGAGGATATTTTGGCCAACACATGATGAAGACAGCGAGGCTTCTCTTGAAGACACATGTAGGCTCACCGGATTCCTTCGCACCTTCATTGGAAATGGTAATTATATGAGAAATCAACAGATTTTTTTGCTTTAGATGCTGGATTTTTTTTTAATTATTTTGTTTTTTGAGGTGCACTCATGTTAATAGGGCTGTCACTAACGATTATTTTGGTATTCGAGTAGTCGGTTCATTATTCCGACGATTAATTTAACAATCTGATTTATTTTTTTGTGATTAATAAAAATA
Source organism: Abramis brama (assembly GCF_963993115.1). Lineage (NCBI taxonomy): Eukaryota > Metazoa > Chordata > Actinopteri > Cypriniformes > Leuciscidae > Abramis > Abramis brama. Next base: position 34,978,695 of record NC_139972.1, read on the forward strand.
GTACACATTTGTAAGTGAACAACAGCCTTGACTTAGAATATATATCTAGGTATTTAAACAATTGTTAATAACAATGAGGCAATAACTGGTTCAAAAGTAATAATCATATGCTTTATTAGAACAAAACTGTTAAAACACATAATGAAATATAATATAAAGAATATAACTTATGTACATTATGTATTATAACAAGAGCCTGCAAAGGACGCCTGTGGTCTAATGATTGCCTTTACATAATATAATATTGGCTTAGAACATTTAATCAAATGTCCACTTAATTTTGTATATTTGGACATTTAGAAATGCTACAGCCACTGTAATTTCTTGAACAAGAACATGCTGAGTGAGGGTTAACTTTTATTTTGAAATCACAATGAGCAGGTAGCATATTTTTAATTAACATTTAAATCAAATATGTAAATCTGTGATGCTACAAATGCCTTTTTCTTTTCTTTTTTTGTTTGTTTTGTTTTTAATGCAGCTTCTTATAATATCTTACAGTTTCTAATGAAATTCTGAACTGGATGGGATGTGCTGCCCAGAAGCCTAGACGTTGAGGTGGTGGATGGAAACCTACCCAAGTCTTCCACATGCTATCAAACTCTCAAGCTTCCTAGTCATTACAAGGACTACGTTTCCTTTGAGAGAGATATTTTAGCTGCTATCTGGAGCTCAGATTATGGATTTGGAATGGTCTAAGTTTATAACATCAGATGCCATTTTTCAAAATGTTTCTTGTCTAAATCGGATATTTAGTCAGAAAATTTCAAACATGTTTGGTATGCTGCAATGTTCAGAGCTTTGGCTATGTCATAACATTTGTTATTAAATGTAAGAATTTATAGGCTTGGATGTACTAAAAAGATACTGTTCTAGAAATTCTAGCTATACTAAATGGTTTGGAAATATGGAAGAATATTCACTGGTTGCAAGAGTTCATTCATATTAACTGCCACTGTTAAAATGTCCCACTTTTTCTTCCTGGAAATCCAGTCTGTGAATCTTGTAAGCAATTTTTACATGTATTCAGAACTTTGTTGTCAAATTTATATCAAACTAAGCTTTGGTCAAACAAGTTATTTGAAATATTTATTGACCTTGGTACATTACAAAGATTGTGTGGCTGTTCAAAGTCATTACACAAGTTCAATAAAAATGATTGTTTGTCCATGCATGGTTCTTTACTTATTATATTTGTGGGGGGGTTTAATAGCATTAACATTAATGAATTACTGAGATCAGAACTAGTGAAATACATATTTAAACAATGTTGATAAGAGGTTAAAAACAGGAACATATAATTGTATGCATCATAAGCGCAACTTGCTGATGCTCTTTGAAATTGTGTATACTTGCTACTCAAGCATTTCGGATAATAACATTACAGTCTCTCTGTACACCTCCAACACATTAGACAGGGGGACATCTGGGTCTGGCAATCTTTCAACATCCTCCTGTGTAAGTTGATGTATTTGTACTTCAGGAATCACCACACCGGGTTCATGGTGACCACATGGCCCTCTCCAGTCAATACCATATTGCATGGCATCTACCTGTAATAGACAATTGATAATTAAAAAATTCTGACTGGGGTTGCTATATGTTGTCTAATTGATCTAACTTATGGTTTTCCTAAAAATGATTATCAAAACTCAGAAAAATCCCATAGATTATGGAGAGAATCTTCTGATGAGCCAAGACTGTTAAAACTCAATTTAAACACACTGAAGCCCATTAGACTAATTTAAGATCCTCTAATTTATAATCTATCATCTAATATTTGTATCTAATATTTATCTATCCATTCGATCACATGTTAATTCATGTCATAATTGCTAACCAGCTTTGATATAAATACCTGGATAGGGTCTTGCAGTTGATGACTTAACCAGAGCTGTATTGGTGACTGGTTTCCTTCTGTCCGCAACTTGTGGTGGTTCCAGCCATCCAGAAAGTACTGAAGATGTTTCTGTACATGTGGCAAGAAGCACCTTTGGAGGGCATAGAGATGCACTTCATCATCTGAATTCAGAAGCCCGTCATTCTCAAGGTTGCTGAAGATTGTGTAGAAGAGATCAAGCACTCCAGCATAAACATCTCTCCACAACCTTTCAATCCTAACACAGTAAAATAACCAAAATACAAAACATTTAAAACAACGACCAATATTTATAATGTTGTACATGAAGTGGAGTTTCCATAGCCTAAAATATGAATTAAAAAAATCTATTTTACAGATGTGGGGATTTAGTTTCACATACATTACAAACATTTAAAAAAGAAATTAAAGAATTTTGTTTCCAAGATTGATGGCATAGTTACCTGGTAACAATTTTCTAACGCTTTATTTTATTCTAGAAACCATATCTTGGTAATTGTTTGCATTTCTTTGTAAAAATAAAATAAAATAAAAAATCAAGGGGCCTGAAACCGTAGCAAGGCATTGTATATGTTTGATTATACCTCTGATTATGGACACTCTTCCCTGTGATGTGCGAGTTTCTGTTCTCTCCTCTGGTGGAAACCATGAAACGAGCAACCTCGATATTCTCCCCACCTTTATCTGACCTCACACGTGATGGCACACCATACAGGTTCACACCTTCTAAAAAGCTGGTCAGGACTGTAGCAGCTTTATTATTGGTGGCAGCTTTCAAAAATATGATTAGACGGCTAAAGCCATCGATTCCACCATGAACCACAATACGCCACCTGGAACAGATATAGGAAAATGTATTTCAACAACATTAACAACTAGGCTTTTGAGTAATGATAGAAAACACATTTTACTTTCTATAGTAAATTAAAACAGCCAAAACAGTACATCACATACTTAAGACGATACCTTTTACATACAGGGGTTGGACAAAATAGGTGTGAAATAGACAATATTTCTTTATTACTGTGTTTAATCAAAATGTGCCTTTAATACAGATTACAACCTTATTAAACTAGATTAACAGATTAACTACATTAATAGTTTCCAGTTGAATGTCGTCTATCAGAACATCTGCCATTTTGTTCAGAGATGTTGAAGTTGAGAATCTACTTCTCACTCACACTTCTCTCCAAAAATTTCCCGCAGTAGTTCAATAATACTCAAGTCAGGTGACCCTTTCAAACGTAAGTTTAAAATATTCAGTCTGACCCCCCAGCGAGAGTTTTTCAAGGCGACCGTTATTTAGAACGTGTCGCTTTATGGTTGCCATGGTGACGCGTCATTGCTTGTCACGTGACACACCGCAGCAACAACAGAGCAGAATGAATGATGATCTGCTTTTATGTCATTTTTCCTGTTTTATTCAAAATATTCACACATTTGTTAGATATGGTATGAAATATCTGATATTCCGATTGTCAAATATATGCAAGTGGAAGTGTTTTGTTGTTTAAACACATTTAAAACGATCGCGTTAGTTGAGCTGTATGCGCGATGGGCGCCATTTTAGTTTGTGCCGCAGACGCAGAGAATCGGATCTGTTGGATTTACAACACGTGAATTCATCCACTTCTCCCGAAATACATAAAAGTAAGTGGCTTGTGAACTGGAAGAAGAATAGAGTAAACTTAAAAGTTACTTTCACAATGTGTATCTGAATAAATTGTGTCTAATTATAATGGAAAGGATTATTATTGCCTCATTCTTTGACATCAGTGTGTATTTTACAAACTCTAAATGTACTTTTTTTTAGTACTTATATGTCTGAAATCTAAAATAAACAATTTGTGGTTGAAAACACTGAAAAGTTGTGATTTATGACAGCTCTGAGCAGGCCTGACTCTGGCTCAGCGCCAGCCAACGCGGGAAAGCACATTTGAATTTAGCAGTTGATCACGTGATGTACTGACCGTTCTAATCACACTGGTGTGACCATAGACATGTATAGAAAGGCTAGATAGCTTACCGGCGCTGAGAGCCAATGGGACCCGACGACGTCACACGGCGGCCATCTTAGGACAGGACCGCTCGTCCAGTTAACATTAAAGTCTATTGTGCATGTAGTGCTGAAATAACTATATTTTGCTCAATTTTCAACCGATTTTCAAACGGCTTGGTGTGTCATAAACGTCAGGGATGCGGCTATTTAACTGCATACTTGTGAAAAATTATAGCCACGGAGTTTATTAAGAAAATAGTATATTAAGTAGACTAGACAGGTAAAGTACTAGGTATACCCATACACACACACAGTAATGATGTCAATATTTATAAGGTACATGAAACATGAAATAGTGCAATTTAGTTTATTACTAATATTTACATTATTAAATACATGTGTAAATTTATGTATAATATAAATCTGTCTCAAGTTGTCATTCTGTAAAATAAAGAGAAAAGAGATGGGTCTTTGTTTTTTGTTTTTTTACTTAGGTCCAAAGGCACACAATTAGAAAAAACTTACAAAAAAAATATACAAAATATGCAACAAAAAAAAAACATTAAGACACAATTGGACACAAAACTCTTTCCATCAATACAATATAATCAATACAGCTCCCTCCCTCTCCTCCTCTCTCTTAAATGGTCTGAACTTACATAGCGCTTTTCTACACCGTCTTGGTGCCCAAAGCGCTTTACAAAGCCCCACATTCACCCATTCACGCACACACTCATACACCACTCATTCACATGCAAACATCAAAGAAGAGTAGCAAACTAAACAGACCACCAGTTGAAAACCCATCCTTTAAGTGCACAAATAGTTTGCGCTACTGCCCTTTGAAAAGGACAGTTTTTGTGAGCTTCTGTCTCACACTGTCTTTCTGCAAGCTAAGCGTTGACATTTTCGCAATGTGGTGCAGCCTTAGCTTGAAGAAGAGGGACACAACCAGAGTCAAGAGTGTATGGTGGTGACTGTCAATGCCATATCGCGTGTCAGTGATGTGCTCCCCGAGCAAAAACACATCCTCTCCACCTATCCTCTTCCTCACCATGTAGAGGACCTCCAACAGTTTGATGGGTTGCGATCTCCTGGAATCTGCTACTGCCTGCCGAACAACCCACTCTGCTGCCCTGACGACCTTCACGGTGCCTGCTGATGGGATGACAAGACCTCCATTGTTTTTCAGCGTCAGCAGATGGTAGCTCTGGTCCTTACTGGCAGATTCAGCATCCATCAACAGGCTTGCCCGGCAGACATCACAGGAAAGCTTTTTTAGTGTGCGTCGCACCACAAATCCTGAAATCAATGGTGGACAGATTCACATTATAATGACTTTTTTTAATTAATAAGCATGGGGAAATGAATTAGTTATAGGCTAAATCTACTATAAAGTCTAACTCTACCTGAAATGTACACAAGCACATTTTCCACAAGACCATCAAACTTCTTGGGAAGATAGCTGTGGTCTTGTACAAGGGCAGGAATGTCTGCAAACGGGGAAGGGAGATCTTCTCCTTCTGCAGAGGACATGTCTACAGCCGACAGGTTGGTAGATGTGTCTATGCGGTAGGACTGAACAGCAGACTGATCAGCTGGTAGGGACTCTGTGTCATCCTGTGCTGTCACATTGCCTTTGCTGCTCGGTTTAACAACCCCACACCTGGCCATCAGCTTCCGGAAAATGTACTTGAACTGGCTGGCGTTAGGGTTGTTATTCCAGCCACCTTCAGAACAATATTTATGCAAACACACAGACATTCTAAATACTCTAAATAGTTTTTCTGACAACTCCAGATACTGTATGTGAAAGCTATAAGAGCATATGCTGACACTTTATGTGGCTGGTAAATATGAACTCTACCGGATGCTCTGATGGAGTTGAAAAGAAGCTCCAAGTGGTCCTGGCTGAATCGGTACGTCAGGACATATCGCTGTCCTTCGAGGAGCACGGGAATCATCGCCATCAATGTGTCAATGTTTATGACAAAGCCGAGGACAGAGAGGAACCTTCAAAAACAAAGAAGAGAATCGCAACAGAGACTAATTCACAGACAAGTAAATACATTATCATATGAATATGAATTATAAAATAATACGTACCACTTGAAGAGTGGGGCATCTCATGAACTCAGACAGGACAGAGCATCTTTTGAACGCGATGCAGACAGGAGGACAGAGCATCTTATGAACTCGATGCAAACAGGAGGAGGACAGAGCATCTTATGAACTCGATGCAAACAGGAGGAGACAGAGCATCTGAACATGATGCAGAAGATAGCAGAGAATTAGATATCCGGACAACCTCATAGACTAGGGATGCACTGAAACCCGTAGTGATGAGCTATTGGTATTCAAATATAAAGTCTCATTATGATTATTACATTATAATTAAGAATCTGTAGTGTATATTGGTGACTACTCAAAAGTTAAATAGTTGTACTTGTGTCGGGGGGGGGGGGGGGGGGGGGGGGGGTATCAGTGCATCACCAACAGAACATTCTCTTTTTTTTTTAAAGACCTCTTTGTACGGTAGAGGGGTGTGCCATCTCCCATCCTCAAAGCGAGCAAGTAAGCCCTGGCTCTTGACAAGAACTCCCTGGTGCTTGTCCAGTTCCGAGAACCAAGTGGGGCTTTGAACCCTCTGGCTCTGGGATTGCGGCTGTTCAAGATATCGAACAGCCTGTCCGTTATCTATAAACAAATATCTTAAGTGACTGGAAGCACTGAAATCATCACCTTAACTGAGTTTAAAGTATCATAGTATACATCTAAGTCTGAATAATTTGATATTTAAACCTGAGATGAGGGGTGTTCCTGGGCTAATTATGAGTTGCGGTAAGTACAAAAAGCTCATACTGTACATATGTGCTTGCATATTGCTAGACTTGAGGATACTTTTTTGATACTGATACACCAATTATATATTCTGTACACATTAACAACCAAAATAGTAGATCTACAAGTGTTGTGTTGTCATGTTTTTGTGAAATCTTAAAATCTGGAATCTGTCACCTGTAACAAATGCCATAAATTCCAACAGGATTAAAGCAATTAATCACTCAAATGTTCATAAGAACAGTAGAATATTTGGAAATGACTTTGGATTGTGATGCAGATCTCTTGCTTTATTACCTCGATAAATTCTGCTGTAGCCTCACAATCTTGGAACACTGCATATTCCTTCAGATCCCGCAAGGTGCGGAGGGCCACTGCCACGGAATTACTGAGGGCCTGAGCAGCCAGGGAGACCTTGATTGAGATAAAATACACAAATGAGGAGAAAATTAGCGCTACAAGATCCAAACATCAGCACCAGGATAAAAACACAAAGCAAATCATCATAAAAACATACCTTCATCTTCTGATTACCAAAGTAAACATGTGTATCAGTGACCCTATTTGCAGCATGCAGTCCACTTTTGTTTTGGACATCGTTGAGATGAACGATGTACTTCCAATTGATGGTGCCAGTGACGCTTAAAATTGGGCTGTATGCTTGCAGAATAACCATAGTTTTTAACTGCTCGCAAACATGCAATGTAAATCTGCATATTCTCCACAATTATTTGATAACACAGATTTCATACAATTAAAACATAAACAACTGAATATGGTCAACCAGAGAGGCACGTACCTCCAACATATTGCGCGTCAGCTTCAACATGTGGCAAGCGTCCATCATAACAAAAACCTTGTCACGGGTTCTTGGATGGGGGAAATGTGTCTTCAAGGGCTCACATGGTGTTGCCTTAAGGTCACATCCAAGCTGGGTGCACATACTGATGTTGGATGCATGGCCATCCATTGTCATGCACACCACCTTGATCTGGCGCTGATGAAGCTCTTCCAGAGCATGCACAACTAAGACACTCTGCGTTTCCGGGGTTAGGCTCTTAGTCAAATAGTAACCAATTGGAGCCTTCCAGTAACCTTGGAGCCCAACGACCAGAAACACAAGAGCCTCTGAAGCTATGTCACTTTGATTTATACGATCCCCCATGTCCACAAAACCAGACATGGTTTGTGACTGTGGATCGTACTGAACATGCTTCTTTATGGCCATCGCATCCAACATCAGAGTGACAACCCCATATTTGGCCTCATCTTCTTGGCGCCGTTTTCCCAGCATGTCCAACATCATTTTGTTGAGGCCAGGTTTGGCGTCCAGTGAGCTCAGCCACCTTGACACAATTGAGACATTGACCATTTAATTACTTACCCAATGAGCCACTAACCCAATCACCCCTATTGTGGACCCTGGACATACTAAAAAAACTACAACATCAAAATGTATTAGCACGACTTAGATCAGTAAGTTTAACTATTCATGGCACTACAGTCTGTAGCTGAAGTTGTTACTGTAGTTGAAATTAGAGACGAAGAATACCTTTGCAAGGAACTGGGATGTGGAAGGTGAATTTTCAGGTCGTCTCTCAGGTAGTGATACGCCTTAGGACCATGCAGGTGGAGAGTGAGCGCAAAGTCTCTCTGGGCCTGGGTGTACTCTGCACCCTGTCTTGACAGGAGGTGAACCGGAAGATCTGAAATGTAATTAGAAAAAGTGATTTAGTAAGTCTCCTTTGATAGTAATTTTTATGTCTAACAAAGAACATAAAAAAGACAAAACATTAAAGTCATTATTTATTTTACCTGAGTAGCATTCCAGCTTGTCATTCAGCTCTTCATTGATGAGGTTCTTAGCTTTCAGCTCCTCCAGAAGAGCCTTCATGTTCTTCTTGGCCCTCCTTACCCTTGCCAAGGCATTGCTCTTTTCCCGCCACAGTTTACGCACTGTGGCCATGGCTGCATCAAGTTTGGCCTTAAGAGCCTTTGGAGAGGAAGGCATTGCATATTGGTGGTCAGGGGCCTTCCTCTTCCGACTCCTTTGCCTCTCTCTAGTGGATGGCTGTGGCTTTGAAAAAAAACAAAAAAAAAACAATAAATAATAAATAATAAATAAATATATAATGAAGTTAATTAGGGTTAGGGTTAGTGTATTTGTTAGTGACATTCCTCATGTGTACAAATACTCACAACATCAGGCGGAGGTTGATCCTGCTCGGGGTCCATGGGCTGGTTTTCTCCTGCTTTTCTTGAAGCGTTTGTGCTTCTTGGTGCTACCGGCTGAAAAAATAGTTAAATATTCAATTGATCTGTAATACACTTTATGTATTGCTAAACTTGCAGAAAGTGTGACATTAAATCACATTTAAATATCGATGCATCCATCTTTAACACCTTGTATTCTAGTTGGCCAATTATACACGTACCCTCTGAAGATGAGCAGGGAAGTTGAAGACAGATGGAACAGCTCCAGCTTTGAATCTGATAGTCTGCCCTGTCCTGTCGAAATCTTCATTTCTGAAGTGTTCACTGCAGAGCAGTGTTCTGTCATTAGCCACAAAACCTTCCCTTCTCAGGGCACGCTCCCACTGTCTCCGGCGCTCGCTGCATTTGGGAAACCTTACAAATGGGAGAAATAGTAGTCAGATATAAATGATTGTTAACCTTGCACCTTTATTTCCTTCAACATTGAGGGTATGGACTAAAATACAGTATAAAATATATTATCATTTTGATTCTATGTACTGCATGTATGCAAATATATGTAGCCAATCTTGTAATGTTGTCTCAGTTACACTATTCCTAGCAGAACTTGTATTACTAAGTATCCTAATAATAGTCATAATATTTTCTTTTCTTACTTGTGAAAGGTGATCCCACGCGTTCTGGTTTGGAGGCTCCGTGCGTTGGTGCAGCCGTAGGCGGCACAAAAATCAGGCATTTTCCATAAGCATAATCAGAAGTTCTGTAAACAAAAAACCAACAAAGTAATCCAAATGTAAAGATGTTTTTAAGAAACCAAACCACTTGGAAATCATGTGTAACTCAAAGCTATGTTGAAACGAAAGACTAACCCTGCCTCTCCCACCAATTTACAATTGCTTGGTGACTCACTTACGACCTCTTCACTGCTAGCCAGCAAATAAATACAACCACATCCACAAAATGACATTTAGACAAAAGATTAGGTTGTCAAGAAACGTTGTTGGTCTCAGGAAACCTGTTAATAATTGAAAATGTCGACTGTGGTATCACTTTAGAGTAGAGGGCAGCCATGAAACACACAGCTACGCTGCAATGTTAAGCGTTTCTCAAAACGTGAAGCTACAATTTAAACATCGGCATCAGCACAAATCATAGCCACGTTAATAAGGTTTGTAATAAACCAAACCGTTTGTAAATCCGTCAAGAATTCAGCAAGTTACGAGCATTTTAGTTGGCGTATGTCACTCACCTTCCATCCACAGCAGCAGGGAGCAGCAGCGCAGTCTCCTGACCTAAGATGGCCGCCAAGTGACGACACAGCTGACTCCGCCTTGAGCCATCTAGCCTTTCTATACATGTCTATGGGTGTGACCATATGCTACAGGGATCAGCCTAGACTGATCACACCTGTGTGATCGTACTGTGAAAGGGTTAAGCTGAGCAAGGCAGATGATAAATTTTATTTTAGTGCTCCAACTGACCATATACAGTACTCTCATGATGGAAGAGGTGCCTGTGTCGCATAACATAGGGGTCTTCATGAATTTAGAGGCAGAGCTATCAAAATAGGGGTGTTATCCTTTTGGGTATGGGCATTTTACTTTGGTGATTTCAAATATCAACAGTGTTTCTCTAGAAATCCCTTACTGGACCTTTAACAACACAATCAGAAAGATCTGCTCGTATAATTCCACTAAATGTCTTTGAAAATTCAGTTGTACAGACCATCTTAGAATAATTCTTCAAAGATGTTCTAGTCAAATGGATATGTTTCTCTGTTGATCAAGATATTTCACCACTCATTCAAGTGGGTTCCTCAGTTACCTAGCATTACACACACACACACAAAATGGAATCTACATTTTAGAACAGTTAAGTGAGGAAAGGTCTGATTGCCATCTTCTTATAACAGTTCGTTCAACCTTACTCCAACAAATTCACACTTATATCTACATGGTTGTTATGAAATTTAATTTCATGGTGTTAAAGAGATCTGCACTGAATTAACCTATGAACACATCCCACCAATTACACATTTATGCTTTTGCTTTTTGCAAAAATTGCATTTTCTTTTGTTCAACTGTACAGACATTTCCTTTTCAGTCTGAAATATAAAATGCATTTAGATGAACATGATAAATAATAATAAATAATATTCTACTATTGTCAGCATACCTTATTAACTTATGGTTACCATCGATGTGCCATAAACTGTTGGGTGCAGGGACTGAGTATTTTCTACGCCGCCGAGGGTTCAGTTGAAGACTGCGCATAAGGACACCCTGAGGATCCACCCGTCTCATGCATTCTTGAACACGTTGCCCTAAAAAAAGTAAATTCATCAATATATGCAGTAAATATTCCAGTCTTTGAGTTCACCTTTGACATGTTCAGTGGTGACCTAAAGGACAAGTTCAAAAATATTACTGTACTGACACTATCAGATGTGCATACAAAAACTTGAAATTAACTGAGCTGAATAAGTACACTTCCGAGATGTTTTTCTAGCTTTAAATTATTTAATAACAATGAACGTTGCAACACTGACGTATTTCAAAGCACCTTCACAGTAATAAACAGGTAGATAATCTGTATTGGCGATATATATATATATATATATCAGTGGCGGGGCGTGCATTTCACACCTAGGCCTTCAGTGGTGTCCTACCCGAATTAATCCACCTCTTAATAGGCTACCATCATTATTACGCCACGACTATAAACCATCAATATTATACATAAACGCAGTACAACAGGCTGTTGCATCACAGACGGTATCTCTCATGCAGCGAGAATGAATGCCATTACTAAAGCAAGAAACCCTAGGGGCCGTTCACATATCGCGTCTAAAAACGCGCCGCTTTCTTTAAAAAGCGCGTCTTAAGAAAATCGATATGTTTACGATTTTGTAAAATGTTTTAAATAATATAATTTATGAAAATAAAAAATAAATACTTTTCGATAATAAATTCACAATAAAAAAAGAAATCATATTCAGCACAGAAAAAAATGGGGCAAAAACGGGGCCCAAGTTAGCCAAAGTTGACTCGCTGTATAAACAAATGTAGGCTAAATAAAATGCATTATAGCCTACTCACCAAAACTGATTATCTGTACACAAAATCCATTCTCCTTTCTTTTCTCAAGAAGACTTCAATTACACTGTTGTACAGGTTATTTGTACGTTTCAGTTCCAACAAGTCCCTTTCTATCGCCATGGAGGCTAATGCTGAAAGTCGAGTCTGTCCAGTCTTATTTCTGGCATACGTTTTAATTCTCTTTAGGGCTGAGAATGTCCGCTCGACAGAAGCAGTGGACACAGGGACAGTCAGCGCCAAACATGCCAATGTGTGTAGCTGCCCCATGCTCTCACACAGATTTTTCTGCTGAAGGAAATGAAGGAGATCAGCTGGACTTTTGCCTTCAAAGTCTGTCATGGCATACGTTACAGTCAGTTCTGTTTTTAGCCGGGACAGATCGAACAGTGTTCCGTGACTCTGTGTCAAGCTGGTGAAGGCTGCCTGCGGGAATTTTTTCCGGTATGTCTGAAACTGCTGGGGGTCGAGGAGGGAGAGAAACATAAATTTTTCGTGGTCTTGAAATCTATTTCGTATCTGGCAAAGAATGTTGTCCAGAACAGTGCTGTGGAGTTGGTGGTCCATTGGCCCCTCTCTCGCTCAATGGTGTCACAAAACTCATTCACCCTTGCCAGACAGAATTGTACATCCAATGTTTTGCTCTGTAGTATTGCAAAAAGCACATCTGAATACTCAAAAATCCCATTAAATGTGTGAAGCAAAAAACAAAACTCAAAATCATCCAGACGTGCATTAAATGCATCAGCACATCGCACAGAGTCCTCGTCATACTCATCATGATGTTCCAGTATGTGGTCAAACAGCTCCTTTAGGGCAACTCTCTTTTCAAAAACTGTACTGACCAATCTTGATGTGTATTGCCACCGTGTTGGTGCCACACGAGGAAGACGCCGCTGGCAAATTTCATCCAGTAGTTGCGTGCGCTTAGGGGATCTGGAGAAAAATGCAGCTAGGCCATTTAGGTGGGCAAAAAATATCTTGCATTCCTTAAGCTTTGAGGCCCCTTGAGTCAGTACTAAATTCAGTCGATGTGCATAGCAGTGTATGAATAAGGCCATAGGTGCCCTCTCCTTGACTTTAGCCTGCAACCCATTTAGTCCAGATGACATGACCGGTGCGCCATCAAAACACTGTGCCACAACTTTATCTAGGCATTCGCATTCTTCCAAGAAACTGACAATTAGAGCAGCAATGTCATCAGATCGCTTGCCACTGGTGACATCTTCAAATTTGACAAAGCGCTCCTTGACACCCGTGTCCGTCACATAACGCAGGACCAGTGCGAGCTGCACTGCATTACTCGCATCTGTCGTCTCGTCCACCATAACAGCGACAAAGGGTGCTTTTTTAATCTCCCTTTTAATCTCTTCTCCCATCACTTCAGCAATGGCATTAATCAGGTCGTTCTGTATTGTGCCTGATGTCCCACAAAACACTTTGTTCGTGAGCATCTCTATGAGGATTCAATCTCCTGGCTCCCCTCAGGAACCTGACGATCAGGTCGTGCTTTCCTACGGACTTACCATCAACTGCATCGTGATGTGCGGCAATGGCGGCAACATACACTTTCAGGGTGGAGGGAGACAGCCTTCGCTCCAACCCTTCTTGCAGGAAGGAAAGCACGACACTGATGGGGCATTTCGTGGGTTCAAGATTTTTAGAAGAACACCAGTTGACGAAGAGGTTCCACTTCAACGCATAGACATGTCTCGTGGACGATGCTCTAGCGAAAGTGATGGTAGCCACCACCGCTGGTGGTAGGGTACTCAAACCTACCTCGTCCCGTCCAGGAGCCACACGTGGAGGGTGGAGGTTCCATAGATCGGGACGAGGGTGCCATAAGGTGCCCCGTCCCTGAGAAAGCAGGTCCTTCCTCAGGGGAATAGGCCAGGGAGGTGCTGTCGCGAGGAGTACTAGTTCTGGGAACCAGGTGCGGTTGTGCCAATACGGGGCAACCAAAATTACCTGCTCCTCGTCCTCCCTGATCTTGCGCAAGGTCTGCGCAAGAAGGCTCACTGGGGGAAACGCATACTTGCGGAGGCCCCGTGGCCAGCTGTGCGCCAGTGCATCCGTGCCGAGCGTGCCCTCGGACAGGGAATAGAACAGGTCGCAGTGGGACGAGTCGTGGGAGGCAAACAGATCTACCTGAGCGTCCCCGAACTGATCCCAAATCAGCTGGACCGACTGGGGATGGAGTCGCCATTCTCCAGCGAGAGGCCGAACTCGAGACAGCTCGTCGGCCGCCAGGTTCAGGTGTCCCGGGATATAAATGGCTCGAAGCGACCTCAGATGCTTCTGACTCCATATGAGGAGGTGGCGGGCGAGTTGCGACATACGGCGGGAGCGTAGACCACCCTGACGGTTGATGTGCGCTACTGTGGCGGTATTGTCTGATCGGACTAGTACGTGTTGACCCTTGAGCAGCGCCCGAAAGCGGTGCAGGGCAAGGCGTACGGCCAGCAACTCGAGGCAATTGACATGCCAAAGGCGCTGGGGTCCTGTCCAGGAGCCCGCGGCAGCATGTCCATTGCACATGGCACCCCAACCTGTGGCGGAGGCATCTGTTGATACAACAACATGCCTGGAAGCTCGTTCTAAGGGCACGAGAAAATTGAGGTTCGACCACGGGGGGAAGGTCTGACGGCAGGTCGGAGTCACTGGGACTCGGAGCGTGCCGTGTTGCCATGCCCACCTCGGGACTCGATCGCGAAGCCAAAGCTGAAGCGGTCTCATATGAAGCAAACCGAGCGGCGTTACTGCGGCTGCGGATGCCATATGCCCCAGGAGCCTCTGAAAGAGTTTCAGTGGGACCGCACTCTTGCCCTCGAACTGACGAAGACAAGTCAGCAGTGACTGCGCGCGCTCGCTCGTAAGCTGCGCACACATGGCGACCGAGTCGATTTCCATACCGAGAAAAGAGATCCTCTGCACGGGGCAGAGTTTGGTCTTCTCCCAGTTGACCCGAAGGCCCAGACGAGCTAGGTGCCGGAGCACAAGGTCCCTGTGTTCGCAAACCTGGTCTCGAGAGTGAGCTAGAATCAGCCAGTCGTCGAGATAGTGCAGGATGCGAACCCCGTGTTCTCGTAGGGGAACAAGGGCTGCCTTGACGACCTTCGTGAAGACGCGAGGAGACAGGGCTAGCCCGAAAGGGAGAACCGCGTACTGGTATGCCTGCCCCTCGAAAGCAAACCGAAGAAACGGTCTGTGTCGAGGAAGAATGGAGACATGGAAGTAGGCGTCCTTCAGGTCGATCGCTGCAAACCAATCCTGTGGCTGTACGCATTCGAAAAGGCGTTTGGCCATGAGCATCTTGAACGGCAGCCTGTGAAGGGAGTGGTTCAAGACGCACAGGTCCAGGATAGGTCGTAACCCACCGGATTTCTTCGGTACAATGAAGTAAGGGCTGTAGAAGCCGGACCTCATTTCGGCTGGAGGGACAGTCTCGATCGCACCCTTCGCCAGTAGGGTGGCGACCTCCGCTCTCATGATAGGGGCATTGCCACCGACCATTGTGAAGCGGACTCCCCTGAAGCGGGGAGGAGACCGCGCGAACTGAATCGCGTAGCTGAGCCTGATGGTCCTCGCGACCCAGCGGGACAGACCGGGAAGCTCTAACCAGGCTCCCAGAAACTGAACCAGCGGGGTCATACGGACCACAGACGTACCGTCGGTGGTGCAGCGAGGCGGAATGACCGGCCCAGGCGTGGGTGGCATAGCGGCCCGGTGCGGGGGCACGGTCATTAGCCGCGTCCTGCCAGAGGAGGCCAGGGGAGGACCAGCGTCCCACGGGGGCGTGCTCTGGCAGGGGTCTGGCGACAGAGGGGGATGAGAGTGGCGGGGCTCGTGAGCGGCGCGCACTGTCATCCGAGAACTCTGTGTGCTCAGAGATGGGGGTGTGAGTTCTTTCTTTAACCATTTTAGGGTGCTGCCCGTCGTGGGACGAGCAGCGGGAATGGGATAACCAAGGATTCTCCCCCGGCCCTCCACCGGGGGAAGGAGCGGCCCTGCTACCGTCTCCTGAAAAGAACTCAGTGCCATCTCTGAGCAGCCCGTCTCAGGAGCGCCGCTTGGCCTGGCGTTTAGCGGGGCGGGAGAGGGCTGTGGCACCTTCCTGCGGCTTCCTCCACGACGCGACCCGGAAGCAGCGGACTGCTGGGGCCGATCGGGAGGGGCGGGAGCCGCAGGAGGGCGCCCTCGGCGGCGAGCAGGCTGAGGCACCTGTGCCGACGACTGCGCTGCCGGAGCAGCGGGCCGCCGGGGCAGGACATGTTTTAAAGCCTCAGTCTGCTTCTGGGCAGTCGAGAACTGCTGGGTAAAGTCCTCGACTGCACCGCCGAAGAGGCCAGCCTGGGATATGGGGGTGTCGAGGAACCGGGTCCGCTCGGCCTCCCGCAAATCAGCCAGGTTAAGCCACAGGTGTCGTTCCTGGACCACACATGTGGACATCACCTGACCCAGCGAGCGTGCGGTCACCTTCGTCGCCCGGAGAGCGAGGTCGGTGGTGGCACGCAACTCATCGAAGAGTGCTGGGTCAGTCCTCCCCTCGTGCATGTCACGTAACAACTGGGCCTGGTAGACCTGCAGTGTCGCCATGGCATGCAGTGAGGAGGCTGCCTGCCCCGCAGCTCTGTAGGCCTTCGCCACAAGGGTGGAGGAGAACCTACAGGCCTTGGAGGGGTGCTTTGGGTCGCCACGGGAAGAAGCACTCTGAGGACACAGTTGCATCGCAACAGAGCGTTCAACCTGGGGAACCCCAGTGTACCCTTTAGCAGCCCCCTGATCGAGAGGAGGAAAGTCGGAGGAGGTCGCCGAGCGATCACGGGAAGACAATGGTGCCTTCCAGGACCTCGTGACCTCCTCATGCACATCCGGGAAGAAAGGTATTGGGCGGCGACGAGGGTCAGCGGCCGCTCCCAAAAACCAATCATCCAGCCGCGAGCGCACTGGACCAGGTGGCGGGGACCACTCAAGGCCAATGGCCGCGGCTGCCCGGGAAAGCATGGCCGTCAGCTCGGGATCAGACTCGGGCAATGCTGGGACACCCGAGGGTGGCAGCACAGCCGAATCGTCACTTCCCAAGGACTCCTGCCCACCTTGTGATGCAGCGATCGACATACGGTCCTCCTCTGGAGCGCCAAATGAGACATGCGGCAAGTCAGAGGACTGTACCGCAGGCTCATTTGAAACACTCGCGGGTTGCACGGCGCTAGAGGACGGTGTGGAGCGTGGAATTGTCGGCGCTTTGTTCCACACCGTAACCCTCAGGTCACCCTGGCCGCCAGCCGAAGTACCAGCTCTCGTGGAGCTCGTAGATCGGGGTGCGGGTGAGGGGACTCTACCACGAAGGTCATTGAGTCTCGACCGCAACCGTGCGATGGGCATGTTCCCGCAATGGGAACATGACTCATCCACAAACGCTGCCTTAGCGTGTTCAACACCCAGACACACAAGACAGCGATTGTGCCCATCAGAGTCAGACACATACAGACCGCAACCAGAAATACACGGGCGAGGCATCTTTAAAAAGACGTGCCGCGTGCAATGCTCTTTTGTGAAAGGAGATTTCTCCACAAATGTTGAAGCGACCAGGGAGATGAACACACAAACTCTGGCAAATCACTGCACAGATAAGCATGGAATGTGCACTCGCTGGAACTCGCTGTCACACCAACACTTGGAGAGAGGCTCGTCTCGAAGAGAATGAAGAGATGAACTCAGAATTGGCTGTGGACTGAAGAATCAACTTGGCTCCGAAGCGAAAACATATCTGCATGTTGCTCGCGCACTTCCTTATATACCCCCTGCGTGGGGCGGAGATACGCTATGCAAATTCCGCAGACCCATGGCATTTCATTGCCATTGGCTCGTTTTATATACTCGAAGATGATAGGCTTTCTAAGCGAAACCCCATTCGTCGTCATCCGACGTAACTCGGAGTGACAACGAAAGGGAACGAGTACTGCGTTTTCTGGCCGTGCGTACGGTTCACTCTGGTTCGCTTCGGCGATGAATAAAATCAGTGAATCAGCCTTTTCGAGCTTCCTTTATAGGGCTAAGCCACGCCCGTTTCGGCGGGAAGTGGCGAGGAGGGCGCGAAGCGCCCTCATTGGCCTGACGTCACCACAGGCCTCGCTCGATAGGCTTATGCAGTTGCCGCAGAGCAGCCAATGAGCGAGCGAGCCGTCTCGCCCATGGCTGTGTGCTGCTGCAACGCGCTTTACATTATTTCAAAAATTAAAGGATAATTTTTTGCTTCAGTATTTCGTGAAAAAGAGTTTTTCCCCTAGCGTTTTCAACGCAGTACTCGTACCCTCTTCTAGAGAGAACCGAGGTTACGTTAGTAACCGAGTACGTTTTTCACTGTATATAGTAAGGGTACATATACTGTTAAGCAATTAACATTTCTTTTACGTTGCTTTTTTACAGCTTTTTACCGTTAAAATAACGAAACTTTTTTACAGTGTATGATATTGTCAGAATTTAGCCTTTTTTTTTACAACAAGGATTAACAATGTGTACAATCAGTAAAATGTAGCATGGAAGGCATAACTTTAGAGTCTGAAACTTTTAATTTGGTTATAAAATAATATTAATAATAGTCTCCCTTGTATATTATTCTGTGTAACATTACACCAGAAAAAAAGAAAAAAAAAAGAAAAGACATCTACCTGGAGGGCTTTATAAGACAAATAATCTTTTTGCGAATATCAGGCAGGTTTAAAGCATAAACAAGGGGGTTCAGGATGGGTGGTATAATAAGGAACTCCAGTGAAAGTAAAACTGACAGCCATATAGGAAGTTCTACGTTGACAACTCGACTCAAAGTGACATCAGAAATAATAGCAATTGAGAAATTCAAAAGGACCACTATGTGTGGAATACAAGTTTGATAAGCTTTGCCCTTGAACTGTGATGAGCTTCTTTGACAAACAATAAGAATTTTTACATAAGAATATAATATTAAACTTAAAGGGATGACAGTAGTTGTGATTAATATAAACAATCCTAAAACATTATTAATTATTGTGCTTTCGCAAGAAAGCTTGACTACTTCATAGTTGTGGCAGTACACTTTAAACAATTTGTTACCACACATTCTCAGTTTTGTACTTAAAAGACCAGTAATACCAAGTAAAATCATTGGATAAGCCACGTTTATACCTACTGAAACAATCAAAAACCTTGGTGTAATTATGTTGTGGTATTGTAAAGGTTTACTGATTGCAGCAAATCTGTCTAATGCCATTAACATTAATATTGTAAATTCATTTGCGGCATACGTGAAGATTACAACAGTTTGTAAGACACATGCTTCACGGGAGATTGAGTGTGTATCAGAAAGCAAGTCTGTCAGTGCTCTTGGAAAAAAGCCAGCTGTTCCAAACACAGAGTTGAAAGACAAACATGAAATCAGAATGTACATGGGCTGGTGTAAAGTCCTTTCCAGAAATATTACAAGCATAATAAGGACATTAAATAATATGATAGCACAGTACAGAATAAATCCTAAACTGAAGAAAGCATATCTTATGTACCCGAGATTTTCAAACAACATGAAATAAAAATATGTCCCATTTTCCATTTTGCATCAGGCAGAGTTACTTCATTGACCTGAAGAAGAAAGTACACAATGTTTCTATGATTTTTAAACAATTTAAAAAACAACAGTTTGCATTATTAACTTGAGAACAATAAAGTTAAATTTGTTAACATAATTAATTATTTAATGAACTATGAACACAAATGAATCATCAATGAACAATAATATATTTATAAATTAACATTAGATTAATATTTACTTTAAATAATTGTGTATACATATAATCTTCAGGTTAAATTGGTTTAAAAATAGATTTGTGACATATTAAATAACAACTTTGAAATGTATTTTGAACATCAGGCACATTTTTCTATACCTGAAAACACACATTACATAATTGAAATACCTTCTGTGATACACCTTGAAATAACGATTGTTGCAAGAACTGCGAGTCACCATTATGCTAGTGTTCTTATATCATCTAACAAGTCTTAGGAGGCCTCTTTTTTGTTTTGTTTTTTTGAGTAGGGGGAGGCTGCAGACCTGGAGCCGGTAGATATACGCCCCAGGCAGTTTTATGGTCCAGACAGTTCCCTTTCAAGGGAACTCCCGTTGCGTCGAGAATGACGCTATGGGGAACGCTTTGCGTAATGACGTCTTGAAGCACATGTAAAATCAGTCCAATGGTGTAGCGGGACGTCAGAGGCGGGTGACGTCACGTACCAGGAAGCTATAAAAGCCGGCCCGAAACAGAAAACGAAAGCTTTCTGAGTCTTCAGTCGCGCTCTGTGTTGAAATCTGTCCTTGTTATTTGGTGTTGTCTGTCTATATATATATATATTTATTCAGATATGGCGAGCAAGCAGCAGTATCGAGTGTGTGTCCATCCCTGCCCGCGTTATTTAACGGGAGGTGACACACACACTCTTTGTGTTGTTTGTTTGGGAGAGGAGCATGCCCAGTCAGCACTCGAGGGTGGTGACTGTGTGCATTGCTGTGCGCTTCCATTGCGGACGCTCCGATCCCGGTTGGCTCGGTTCAATCCCGACCACGTTCCCCAGGGCTCGGGTCCCGCCGCGGCTGAGGCTCGGCGGCGATCTCAGACCTGGGGTTCGCAAATGGATCTGTCAGTGGATGTTGAGACGGGCTCTGCCTTATCTCAGCCTCTTACTGACAGATCCAGTGCCTCTCATCAGGGTGTGAAAGCACGCGCTGCGGTTTCTTCCCCCCCGATAGAGGCACCAGTACTACAACTATCCAGCTCTGAGGAGTTGGATGTTGTCAGTATTGAAGCTGAGTCTGAGGATTCGCCACCTCAGTCTCATGCATTTGAAGAGCTGCTTGATGTAGTTACTAGAGCAGTTGACAGACTTTCTATTGAGTGGCCAGAGGATAGGCAGGACGTTCGTTCGAAAAGCAAACTCGACGAACGCTTCCTGCCATCTCGTGCACAGCCTCAGCGCAGGAGTCTTCCGTTTTTCCCCGATCTCCACACCGAGGTGTCGAGATCGTGGGGAAAACCAATGTCATACAGAGTATACACACCACAAACATCCCATTACTCTTCCATCTATAAATATAAAGAGCATGGTTATGGGGAGATGCCGAAGGTGGAGGAGACGTTGGCGAACTATCTCTCTCCAGCAACGGCATCTTCCTTGAAGACTCCTACACTCCCCACTAAACCAGTAAAGTTTACATCTTCCCTGATTCATAAATCATATGCAGCCGCTGGTCAAGCTGCAGCGTGTCTGCATACGATGTCCCTTATGCAGGCTTATCAGGCAGAATTACTGGGTGATTTAGAGGAGGGCGGGGGTATTGGTCCTGACACAGTAGCTGAACTGCGTAGAGCCACAGATTTGTCTCTCAGGGCCACCAAGGAGACCGCTAAATCAGTCGGGCGGTCTATGGCAGCCCTGGTGGCCACTGAGAGGCATCTGTGGCTCAATCTGAGTGACATCAAAGATAGAGAAAAACATGTTCTTTTAGATGCGCCGGTTTCTACTGTTGGGCTATTTGGAGATGCAGTGAACAGTGCGGTAGCTAAATCGCAAGAAGCTTCAAAACAGGCTGCTGCACTCCAGAAACTTCTCCCCCGCCGTTCTTTCATTGAGGCTGCTGAGCGGGAGCAGCCTCACTCCTCTAAAAAGAGCGCTGATCATCGTGCCACTCAAAAGCAGAGTGTGTCCTCCCGTGCTCCCCCACAAAAATCTCGGGGACACGGAGGGCGCGCTCAAACCCAGCAGTCTTCGAGGGGTAGAGCGGATCTGCGGACCGTTATTACTGCCAAGAAGGCTGCTGGGAAGAAATCCTGACGTCCGAGGGCTCAGGACTAATGAGGGTAGTCCCCCCCGAAGCAGAGCGGTTAACACCTCTTTTTACGGTGCCCGTCTCTCTTCGGTACCCTCAGGGGACCGTTCTGCCAACCCTGCCGCCTCAGGTGTTACAGGGCGCAGCGGTCTCCGGCGAGCACATATCTCAAGGACCACCCGGAAACGTAGTGGCCTCGGGATGCCCGCCCCCTCCGAGGAGGGTGTTAGAGCAGTCTGTTCGGTCGTTCCCTGCCGGTGCGCCGTTACAGGGCGACGAATTGACTACTCGACAACAACAAAATCCAGAAACCAGTCTCGAGAGGCTGGTACCTCTAGTAGAATCTTTGACAGCGTGGAAGCTACTGTCAAATGTTTCTCGTTGGGTCCTGCAGACCGTAGAAAAAGGGTATCAGATACAATTCAAGAAACGCCCACCTCGGTTTATGGGGGTCCTGCCCACAGTGGTGGGCCCCGAGCAGGTTCTGGTTATGGAACAGGAAGTAAACACTCTGTTAGAGAAAGGGGCCATAGAATATGTACCTCCCTCCGACAGGGAAGCCGGGTTTTACAGCCGGTACTTCATAGTTCCAAAGAAGGACGGGGGATTGCGTCCCATTTTAGATCTTCGAGTTCTGAACGAGTCAGTCATGCAGCTCAAGTTCAAAATGTTAACATTGAGACAGATCGTGCCACAGATCAGGTCCGAGGACTGGTTTGTCACGATAGACCTCAAGGACGCATATTTCCATATTTCCATCCGTCCGTGTCATTGGAAGTTCCTGAGGTTTGCTTTCGGGGGCAAAGCATACCAATATCGGGTTCTTCCATTCGGCCTAGCTTTATCACCCCGCACTTTCACCAAATGCATGGATGCAGCTCTGGCGCCGCTGCGCCTCCAGGGTATTCGCATCATGAACTACATCGACGATTGGTTGATTTTAGCTCAGTCGCATCAGTTGGCGGTTCAACATCGAGATGTTGTTCTCGCCCACATGAAAGAGTTGGGGTTACGGCTGAACGCCAAGAAGAGTGTGCTTTCTCCACTCCAGAGGACCACTTTTTTAGGCGTGGTTTGGGACTCAGTGTCGATGCAGGCGCGCCTGTCACCGCCACGTATAGAGTCCATCCTTGCAGCTGTGAAAGGTGTAAAGCTAGGCCAGCTACTCACTGTCAAACAGTTCCAGAGACTGTTGGGTCTCATGGCAGCAGCTTCCAACGTGATACCTTTTGGACTACTGCACATGAGGCCCCTGCAGTGGTGGCTCAGGACCAGGGGGTTTTCCCCGAGGGGCAACCCATTTCGCACAATCAGGGTCACGCGGCGATGCTTACGTGCCCTGGTTATGTGGAAGAAACCTTGGTTCCTGTCCCAGGGCCCAGTGTTGGGAGCTCCTTGTCATCACAAACTGCTAACGACGGATGCTTCCCTCACGGGTTGGGGAGCGATCCTGGAGGGTCGCTCATCTCAAGGTCTGTGGGAAGACCATCATCGTTCCTGGCATATCAATCGCCTAGAGATGTTAGCTGTCTTCCGGGCTCTGAGGAGCTTTATCACAGATCTCAGGGGACACCATGTGTTAGTACACACGGACAACACGTCGGTAGTCGCCTATATCAACCACCAAGGGGGTTTGCGCTCGCGCCCGTTATCCAACTTGGCACGCCATATCCTCTTGTGGTCCCAGGGGAAGTTACTGTCACTCAGGGCAGCTTACATCCCCGGGGTCCAGAATATAGGAGCAGACACTCTGTCGAGGCAGGGGCCGAGGCCCGGGGAATGGAGGCTCCACCCCGAGGTGGTGGAGCTGATATGGAGGGAGTTCGGCCAAGCACAAGTGGATCTGTTTGCGTCTCGAGAGACGTCTCACTGTCCACTTTGGTTCTCCCTCACGCATCCAGCTCCTCTGGGACTGGATGCTATGGTTCAGACGTGGCCGAGGCTACGTCTGTACGCCTTTCCCCCAGTTGCTCTGCTCCCGGGAGTTCTGGAGAGAGTTCGCAGGGACCGGGTTTGCCTGCTTCTTATAGCCCCGCGCTGGCCGGGCAGAGTATGGTTTCCCGATCTGGTCTCCCTCCTCGACGGGCATCCTCTGGAGTTACCCGTCAGGAGAGACCTTCTGTCCCAGGCAGGGGGCTCAATATTTCACCCCCGCCCAGAACTGTGGAACCTGTGGGCTTGGCCTCTGAGGGGGCCCAGCTCATAGAGTCAGGTCTCTCAACTGAGGTTGTTGAGACCATTCTACAGTCCAGAGCTCCCTCCACGAGGAAACTTTATGCCCTGAAGTGGAGAGTCTTCACTTCTTGGTGTAGTGACCGTCGGTTGGACCCAGTTAACTGCCCAATTGGTACAGTGCTGGAGTTCCTGCAGGACCGGTTCACTGCAGGTCTGACCCCGTCCACTTTAAAGGTTTATGTGGCGGCCATAGGTGCTTACCACATTCCTTTGGGTGGAATGTCTGTGGGGAAAGACCCTTTGATATCTCGTTTCCTTCGTGGCACTTGGAGGCTGAGGCCTGCAGTTCGCTCTAGGGTGCCACCATGGGACTTGTCCATTGCATTACAAGGCTTGTCCCTGGCCCCCTTTGAGCCTATTGAGGAGGTTCCTGAGAAGTTTTTAACGCTGAAAGCTCTTTTCCTTCTTGCTATTTCCTCTCTCAAGAGAATTGGGGATCTCCAAGCGTTGTCGGTTGCTCCGTCATGCTTGGAGTTTGCTCCGGGTATGATCAAAGCATTTCTTCATCCGAGACCGGGCTATATCCCCAAGGTCCCCACTAATGTGGTCAGACCTATTGTTCTGCAGGCCTTCTGTCCTCCTCCCTTTCAAAATGCGGACCAGGAGGCTAATAATTTGCTTTGCCCTGTGCGGGCGTTAGACGCATATGTCCACAATGCTGCCCTGTGGCGAAAAAGTGATCAATTATTTGTGTGCTTTGGGTCCCCTAACAAAGGAGGTCCAGTGTCTAAGCAAAGGATGAGCAAGTGGGTGGTCGAGGCTATCTCACTTGCTTATGAGGCGGCTGGGCAGCCTTCTCCTTTGGCTGTCCGGTCGCACTCTACAAGGAGTATGGCGGCCTCTAAGGCCCTTATTTCAGGAGTTTCACTACAGGATGTCTGTGATGCGGCAGGCTGGTCCTCACCGCACACTTTCGTCAGGTTTTACTCTTTGGATCTAGACTCTGCTCCAGGGTCTCATGTTTTGTCATCCTAGTGCTGCTCTATTAGATTACACACAGGACAGACATTCGTAGCTATGGAGGCGTTGGTATAGACGTTCCCCATAGCGTCATTCTCGACGCAACGGGAGTTCCCTTGAAAGGGAACGCCTCGGTTACGACTGTAACCTCGGTTCCCTGAAGAGGGAACGAGCGTTGCGTCGCCTTGCCATATCTCCTTCATGCCTGTCAGCTCGACTTCAGACTTTTACGAAGCTTTCGTTTTCTGTTTCGGGCCGGCTTTTATAGCTTCCTGGTACGTGACGTCACCCGCCTCTGACGTCCCGCTACACCATTGGACTGATTTTACATGTGCTTCAAGACGTCATTACGCAAAGCGTTCCCCATAGCGTCATTCTCGACGCAACGCTCGTTCCCTCTTCAGGGAACCGAGGTTACAGTCGTAACCGAGGCGTTTTACGCCCCTGTTGTTCCTGATGCGTCCATTAGGTGGAGGAGCTGTACAGCGACACAAATTGAGGTATGTTAAATAATCTGCTTAAGTTATTGTTGTTTAACAATGATGGAACATTTATTATTTATGAACGATTAGCTAGATAAAGCTTGGGTAGGTAGATATCAATTCATTTCTATATATCAATGGATGGGTGTATAATTTCCCAGATAACAACATTGTTTCGGCCCAGATCCGGCCCATATCTGGCACTTGTGGAATACTGATCTGGCCCACATGCAGCGTGGAATGACGGCCCTTGGGTGGGTCACTCCTGTTTACCAGATCTGGGCCACAAACAAGGCCATAGCAATGCCACATGTCAGCCAAGAGCAATGAAATAAACTAGAACTGGACCTTATCTGAGCCACAAAATCTGTGTATATTATATATGGAGTCATCTCAGCCTTAATAAGCCTGTGAACAAGCAGAATCTGAAGAAAAAGAGATGAGCAGAAGCACAAGTCGTGCTCATGTCGTTCCAAGCCCATAAGACCTCCGTTCATCTTCGGAACACAGTTTAAAGATATTTTAGATTTAGTCCGAGAGCTTTCTGTCCCTCCATTGAAAATGTATGTACGGTATACTGTCCATGTCCAGAAAGGTAATACAGACATCATCAAAGTAGTCCATGTGACATCAGTGGGTTAGTTAGAATTTTTTTTATTATTAGATTTATTTTTAGACCATACCTGAACAGTTATGTTAGTAGACCTTCCTGAAATTAAAGCACTGTGTAGGCCTATATAATGTGTATCTTTGTTTAATTGTTTATCTATTATCTCTGTTTAATATATATATATATATATATATATATATATATATATATATATATATATATATATATTTGTTGTTGTAAACTCTGACGACAGTGATGACTTGATTCGTGACTGGAACTTTCAGGCATAGACCTGACCTTGCTGATGATTTAGTCAATTGGGCTTTGGAGTTTAAAATCACCATGGTTTCATTAACTGCCTTGTTGTCTATCCTACATTTTCACCACCCCAATTTGCTAAGAGATGGGAGGACTCTCCTCAAAACAAAACAAAACAAAACAAAACAAAACAAAACAAAACAAAACAAAACAAAAATACTACCTGTAGCAGGAGGTGCCTTCTTTTACTTTGGTTATTGAATACTATAACAGGCCTTCTTGAAAATGTGTGGATGAAACTCCCTAGCAAGCATTGCCTGCAGTTACAGTTAAACTTTGACGGGCTCCCATTGTTTAAGAGTAATAACCAGCAGCTGTGGCCCATTCTAGGTTTATTGAAGGAAGGTTCATTATTGACATTTTTTGGAGGGGATTGCAAACCCAAAATGATGTTTTATTAACAAGGTTCGGGCCCTATTTCCGAGCTCAGAGCCCTCCCCGTGGACAGCACGCCAAATACGCATAACTATTTATTCTCTGATCATTCGTAAGTGTGAACTCGTGAATCACTCACTGAGTACTTGAGGGACCTGGTGAGTGAGTTGAGTAGTCTTCAGCCAGGGTTTTGGTTCAAAGGCATAAAGAGTCATTCAGGCTATTCGGCTTGTGATAAATGGATTTGGTATCGACATGGTACTTGATTTTCCTCAAGATTACATGCATTTGGTGTGTCTTGGGGTTGTATGTCGGTTGTTTGACCTGTGGTGTAGTGGGAATTTGCCAACTTGTCTGGTCAGCTGGTTAAATCACTATATCAGAACCTACAGGAACTGACGAATAACATTCCGTGCGAGTTTGCTAGAAAGCCTAGAGCTTTTGAGGAGAAAGGGAGATGGAAGGCTACGGAGCTACGACAGTTCTTGCTGTATACAGGCCCTGTCGTTCTCGTAGATGTTCTGGCTGCTCCAGTCTACCACAACTTTATGCTGCTGTCAGTTACTATTTTTATGCTGGCTAATCCTGAGGTGGATGTAGGGATATGTGACTGTGCAAAGACACTATTGTGTCATTTGTTGAACATTTTGCCAGACTTTATGGTGAGGGCTTTCTGGTGTACAATTTGCATGGCCTTGTTCATTTGAGCGATGATGTTAAGAGACATGGATGTATTGATTTGATATCTGGTAGTGGTCGACCGATATATCGCCAAGGCCGATATATCGCCAAGATAAGTTTTTCTGATTGGCCGATGTGTTGGAAGCGGGACTTTTATTTTGACGGCGCTCCGGACTTTTATTTTGACAGGCGGCGCTGAGAACACCAGCGCCAGAAGAGAACGGCAATGGCAGCTTCTCAGATCACACAGCGCTCACTCACATTCTCCGTCTTCATTAATTTACGATCTCTGTCAGTCATATCTAATACTTTGTTAGACAGAACTGGTAAACAAAGAAAGTAAATGGTATGCGAAGTAAGTAAAGCGTTTGCTTTTTTATTATTTGTAACAGAAAAGGCAAACAATCAGGCTAAAATACTTTCTCATTTGCCGTCAACATTCAGCAAATGCCCATCTACGTCATTTAAACAAATCTCTGAATATCTAATAAACATTTCATTTCACAAACCTTGCCGATTTAATCGAATCCAGCTGTGATATCTTGTGAAGTGTGCATTACTGTCTGCAAGTGACGGTCGGTCCGTGCGAAGTGAGTGAATGCGAACAGAAGATTGGCTTCATAGGAGACGCAATCGAAAAACTTTAAATCCTTCATTTTAAAATATGCTGATATATAACCAGTTGCCAACTGTGTCATATTCATATCTGTGATATATCCAGTTGCCAACTGTTGTCACATTCATATCATTTTCACTGTGTGCTGTATGTAAAATTAGCGTTACCTTGTCTTTATTTGAAAAAATATGATTACCAGTGCACACAATATTACCAGATTACTGAGTGCCCTGTTACAGTGTTTACCTTCTTTTTATTCACATATTCATATATTTCTAAACAATTACTTTGTGAAAAATACTGTAATAGGATTGCAGATTCAAGAAGTTGCCATCTAAAGTATAAAAGCATGTTTATTTTAAAGATTTGTTTTATAATTTATTTATAATTTATTAAATATTGATTAAAATAAATATATATAAAAATATCGGCTTTATATCGGCCATCCTGCTCTCTAAGATATCGGCATCGGCATCGGCCATCAAAAAAACAATATCGGTCGACCACTAATATCTGGGTTCCCTTTTGAGAATTTCCTTGGTGAGGTAAAGAGCATGGTGAGGGGGCCCAGATTGTCCGTCGCTTGTCTGAGCATACCAGTAACAGAAGGGTCCATGAGGATCATGTGAAAGCTGGAACTGTATTAAGGAAAGAGCATGTTGGTAGCCCCTTACCAGGAGGAATACAGGAGTTTAAAGAGTTGCACACTGATAAATGTTGTGTTAAAATTACAGAGGGGGATAACTGTATTAAAATAGGTAATGACATTGGCTTGCTTCAGAATATCATCTTGCTTGAAGGTAATATGCGCTTGGTGTATTATCAGTTCCATGCTGCTGAGCCATTCTACACATATTAGATTAGATTTCTTTATTTGCCATTGTACAATTCACATACAATGACATTTTTTAGACTCTCCAATGTATACAGGTAAGAGTAGTTAAATACATATTACAGTCAAGGCCGTATATCCCATCAGTTTGTCAGCCTAGGCGTATTTCTTCTCTCACAGTTGTCAGAGAGTTTTAAGTGAGTTAAAGTTGATGATGGCCTTCATAAATATGTCCTTCCCCCTTTAAAGACAAACATGTGGGATTGCCTTTGTTGCATTTACATTAGGCTTAATTGTTGTGTTGAGATATATTATGTATAATTTTTAGAGATATTGTTCTGGCTTGTTACTTATGCCACTGATTACCACTTAGTTAGGAAGGTTTTTCACCTGATTTGTGACTTTGCCTTTTGTATTAGCCTATGTGATTCATTGCTGATCATAATTGGTGCCCCATTTAATGTTTTGTTTTAAAATGTTGCTGTATGTTAATATGTTGTTGTTCTATAGCTGCCAGCCTACATTTCTTCTTCTTTATAGAATGTATCATGTTATGGAGTTTGTCACTTCAAAGGAGGTTTAAGTTATCCACTCTAATTGGCTGAAAGGAGGCCAAAGTTTCTGGCCCCCTTTTGTATCTCTTGCAAAGCTGCGCAGGGCAACTAAAGATGAGGTGATGCCAGGTGCTGACTGGACTCGATTCAGAGTCCGTGTGATGTATTCACATGGTGTAGTAATGCTTCATTCTCAAATTCCACAATTCCACACTTATTGAATTGAAACCTTACTGCACAAGTAACATAATAAGGAGCCCTTCCATTTAGGCCTAATCTGCATTTGTGTTGACATACGTGTATGTCCAATACACCTGGGCAAACAATTAGGCTGCAAGCTAGAGGGCCTTACAATGCACCCCCCAACCTCCTGACAAAACCAACTTTTTAAAAAATGTATTAAATATAATTTATTTTTCACTGCAATGACAAACTGACATCCCAATGTAATCAATATTAGAGGCTGTAGAAGAATAGTAAGCAGCAGTGAAGAGGAGGAGAAAGAGGAGCAGGGGAGGACTGCTGCACCTCGTACTCCAACCAAAAATAAATCTTACACTCCACTTGCACCAGCCCCCTGCATCCCATCTCTTGGTGGTAGGCCTGTTACAGTTGGATAAAGGAAGGACACTCGTTAAATTACCAGAGGGGAGGGGGAGAGTGAAGTGTGGTCCAATTAAAAAAAAATGCTTTAAACATGAAAACTGTCTTATTTTCAGTTTATCTTGCATGTATATTTGCATTTATCTTGTTTATTGGCTGCTCAGCAATTTTAGTGTTAACCTGACACGAATGGAAATGAATAAAGATTAAATAAGCCCAAACAAGGAACTGGATTGGAGGGGGGCTTTATGTCCTCTCACTCGGGGTTCTGCAATCGGGCTGCGTTAAAACAGAGCGCTCGCAGAGCAATCAGACCTAGATTCATGCCGAGGATCGGCCGAGTGTTTTAGCCTTAATCGGCTAAATTTTTGCTACCTGGGTCTGTTACCCCGGATTTCCACCAACTGCGGAACGGCTGCGGATCGGCTCCGCTGCGTGTCGGATCCGTGCTCAGCTGTCCTTCAATACCCACCAGGTCCGGATTTGTTGCGGAATGGCTGCAGCCATGACTAACAGCTGAAGTCACGAGGACCCACGAGACCTCGCAAATTCACGTATGATCGCGCGATATAAGTGCTGAATTGCTACGGAGCTCTCTGGCATCCGGCAAAAATAGAAGCTCTGCGTGTCTGCTCCGGAGCGCTGACTTTAATGGAAACCTATTGACTTCGCCGCCTTTCCGGAGCGGATCCGCAGCCGTTCCGCAGTTGGTGGAAATTAGGGGTTAGGCTGCACTCCACTACGGGTTATTTCTGAGATTTGACTGAAATTCGCTTTTGTTGTTGCTGGAGTATCCGAAGCTCGTGTAAAGGATCGGCCATCTTCTGAACGGAGACGGGGGAGCAGCAGCTCATTTGCAATTAAACACACCCAAAAAAATGGCGCGAATTTGGTCACACCCAAAAAGGGGCAACTTTGACAAGCTATAATAAATGATCTGGAGGGTATTTTGAGCTGAAATTTCACAGACACATTCTGGGGACACCATAGATTTATATCTTGTGAAAAGGGGCATAATATGTCACCTTTAAGAAAAGCAATTATTCAGTGACCCTATAGAGCAGAGGGGGGCAAACTACGGCCTGTGGGCCATGTACGGCCCACCGAACACTTTCATCTGGCCCACGAGGGTGTTTTAAAAAAATATTACACTTGAGTATATGTTGGTTCAGAATTACTAATTTGATGCAATACAAGCGAACGCCACTAGATGGCATTATAGCACGCAGTACAGTTAGGCGGCTCTGTACTACTGTAGAATTATTAGAATGCACTCGGTAACTTTAACTCTTTCACGCGTAAGTTTAAAATATTCTTACTGACCCCCCCGAGCGAGTTTTTTCAAGTCGAGCTTATTTTAGAACGTTCCCCCTTAATGTTTCCATGGCGACGCGTCACGCTTTGTCACGTAATACACCGCAGCCACAATAACAAATCAAATCAAATCAAGTATATTTGTATAGCGCTTTTCACAATACAGATTGTATCAAAGCAGCTTCACAGTATTAAAATAAAATAATACAACAAAGTTTGTTTCTAGTGGAATTTATTGATTGATAGAATAAAATTAAATATCCCCAAAATATCCCCAACTGAGCAAGCCAAAGGCAACAGTGGCAAGGAATAACACCGTATGATAGATATATCATACATTGTTTTATATTGTTTTTCCTTTTTTATTCAAAATATTCACAAACTTGCTTACCATGTCAACAACTATCTGATATTCCGATTCTCAAATACATGTAAGCGAGTGTGTTTTGTCATTTAAAAACCTTTATTAATAATAAAGAGAAGGAAATGAGAGAGAGAAGGAAATGAATAGTGGAATAAAGTCGTTATTTTTGTTTGTTTTTGCGCACAAAAAGTATTCTCGTCGCTTGATATACTTAAGATTGAGCCACTGTAGTCACTTGGACTATATTAACGATCTCTTTAATAACTTTTCTGGGCCAGCAAGTTTCGGCCACCTAGCAGCCTATGGAGGAGTGATCCAGCACTCAGATTTCATCAAAAATATCTTAATTTATGTTCCGAAGATGAACGAAGGCCTTACGCGGTTGGAACAACATGAGGGTGAGTAATTACAGACAGAATTTTCATTTTTGGGTGAACTAACCCTTTAAATGCTAATTGTTTCAAAACACCTGCTGTAAAATAATGCATTGTGATAGGTCATTTGCTCATCCAAACAGAAGTGAAAGAGAAAAAAGTTTCTCTTTTTTGCCGTCTTCCGTGTGTCCATGGCGTAAAATGAGGGTGTGGGGGAAGCGGAGACTTGAATATATAGGGGCGTGTTATTCTAATGACGATCGTTTTCAGCCGCGGCATTTATCAAGGGCAGGTATTGCGTACACCTGGATTTCAAAGGTACGCACAGCTTCATAAATCAGGCGGTGAGAGGAGTGTAAGCATAATCTTACGCCAACATATACGCCCGTTTCTACGCAAGAATGATAAATGAGGGCCATTAACACTTTGATAACCATGTCTTGGAAAGACAAATACTAAGGTTCTCCCTCAGTTTTAATCAGACATAGTTTTATGATTGATGATTGATATGTAAATAGTAATAGCAGTGCACATGATATTATATCTGTTGTAAATTTGACTCAATAATAGATATTAAATAAGAATTGTTGTTAAATGTGACACATATTTCTGTCAGATAATATATTTTCCATGCATACCTCCAGTGTAAATAAAAGTTCTTTGTTACGGATTTAGTATGCGGCCCTTCAGTTGGTTAGCAAAACTTGATGTGACCCTCTGGTCTAAAAAGTTTGCCCATCTCTGCTATAGAGAGACATTTGTGTGACTGTGAAAGGATGAGTGAAAATGTCCAGAGTTAAGATATTTATTCTTTCACAAGAGATATATGAGTTTAGAGAGTTGTGGAATTACTCAGGCAATCTTAAAATGAGAAAATAGAATGGAATGTATTGATAAGAGAGATTTTTTTTTTTCAACCTGATTTTATGAGAAAACAAAAACATATTTTCCAATTTTTATACAAATTCCTAGTTATTCATAGAAAAATAGACAATTGGTAATAACAAAGTAAGCATGAAGCTACCCCATTTTACTTTACCTCCAAACTGGTTTGTCAGTGGGGCATAAGCAGGTCATACGAAAATATAATGGTGTAAAACTAATGTCAGAGTCACCAGCTCTGTCACCCTCAGCACTACACTTCCCATTATCCTCCTCTCTGGCTCACACCTGTTCTCGCTCCCCAATTACCTGCACCTGCAAGCCATTATTCTCATTAGCACTTAATATATCTGCAGCCACTTTCCTCACCTCAGTGTCTGGTCTTAATGTTGCTGTTACCATCTCTACAACTTACCGGCAACCATTGAGATTCCTTCCTTCATCTCCTCACCAGATCTCCCACCATCTGCCTTCACAATTCCCTTTCTTTTACTTTTGCTAAGACACAGAGACTGCTACATTCCAGCTAAGGGTGCTTTCACACTGGCAGTTTAGTTCGGAACGGGGCACGGTTCGCATGAAAAATCGCTAATGTGAACGCTGTCATGTGGACTCGGGTGCGCACTGGGGTACCGAACCCGAGACTACCTGGAGGAGGTGGTCTGAGTTCGGTTGCACTCGAACCGTGCCACTCAGGTGCGCACTTGTTCAGGAAGAAAAGTGACCTGCACATGCGTTTTAGCTGATTATTATGTATTTATTTAAATAAAACGCATGTAAGGGATGATAGTGTTGATGATTTACCTTGGATATGAGCAAGAGTGAGCCTGCAGTGTATTCGCGCATAGCACGTGGAATCAGGACAACAAATTAATGGAAATCCACTGTCTCCTCAAAAGAGTTCTTTGCAAGCAGCAGAAAACCACCTTATGCGTCACAGACACACACACACAGTAAACCTGTATTGTTCACTCAGCTGTGCATAATAGCACCAAATTAATAAAAAAACACAATATATTGACTCGCGTTCTGTTTTCTATCATGCACCGTGCACGTTTGCGATGACGCAAATGCACCAGGGTTCGATAGAATCAAGTTGTGAAACCAGACCAACGCTGCGGGGGGCGCCAGGAACAAACGTGCTCGGGCTCGGACCGCAGCAAACGAACTCTAAACTCTCATCTGTTTAACCTGCTTGCTATCTGTCACCTGTAAATATTTCTTTGGTCCCCGGGAGGAAAACCGCTTATAAATCATATGAAATTTATGAAACAAAATATGTCTTTTTTTTTTTTATGTAAAAGGGTTAGACAGTAAAAATTCATTATGTCTATGGAACCAATGGTGTGTGTGTGTGTGTGTTAGCTTTGTGATGAACTGGCCATGTGTCCAAGGTTTTTCCCGGCCTATGGCCAGAGACCCTGTGATAGGGTTAGCTAATAATTCAGATGTCATATGCAATGTCAGAAATATTCACAAACAATAGTCTAATAATCTCAGTTCATTTCATTTCATGTTGAAAGAAATCTGTAGAAAGGTTTTACAAAATTCAAGAGGAGACATTTTGAAAGGACAGGTATGATGGTTCTTGCTTAGCTCATGGCTAACAACTGAAATCATCATGCAATGGACCAAATGATGCAATTCATATGGGCCCCATATGGACTAATTTGACTTTAATAAACATGGTTGTTAAAGGTCATTATGTATGTTTCCACTCTTTGCCTTAGTCCTTATACCCAGAAGGCTTCTCTGTCCAGAGCTGCTCTCAGTGGGATAACAGAACAGATAATTATCTTGCAATGATAACACTTTAATTAAACCCCACTGACCATACAATGACACTTAGATCCCTTCGGGCTGATCATAGCTTTTAGTGACCTCTAAATGTGCTAATTTTCAATGTCAAATAGCGTTCAGTGGTTTAATAGCAAACATTTATTTTTTTTATTTTTTTTTGTGCACCACCAAATGATGTAACTCAAAACATGTAATTAACAACTCATTAACTTGTTTTCACTCCTAATATGGTCCCTTGACCATTCCAGGACAACATCTTGACCACCACATCTCCCAGTGGGCTGAGATAAATAGACCTTCAGGTTTAATTAGACATTACAACAACAATTAATCCCTTTGGTCAAAAGGTCAAAAAACCTGTCCAAGTGAGGCTTATGACTGATGTTTTAGATGAAGAATATTGCGTCATTATAATGGATGATGACACAGAGATAATGTATACTTTTCAGATTTTCTTTTTTAGTTGTTTTCTCTGACAACAATATATTTATAGAATAAAATTAAATGAGATAAAAACTGCTTTATGCCTTTGAAACAAGCAGGAAGGGGGTTAAATTGAAATTTGATTCGGACCAAACAATATGTTTATATATTTATATTTCAATATATCTGTATTGCATTTTTATGTCCAAGACACACACATAGCACATGTAAATATTTGTTAACACTTTTTTTAATGTGTCCTTAATACAATTAAGTACAGAGTCACAAAATGTACTTACTATATGGTTAGTTGGAATTAGTGTTTGGTTTAGGGTTAGTTGCATAAAATTAAGCATACTTTAATGTTATTGGTATAATAAATGCATGAAACATGTAACAAATCCCCTGTAAAATAAAGTGTTACCAAATATTTCAGTTAAATGTGTTTCAGTGGGGTGTTAGTTTACAGGATTGCAATGACAGTGAATGTCAGTCAAGTGCTAGTTTCAGAAGTCCCTGGGAGAGAAATAAGGTGTGAAAGTGCATTGTTCTGAAGTCAGGGGGTAACATTTGTAGATAGAATAAAGAGAAAAGTTGATGGCCATAGCAAACACTGACAGACATCTATGTTGCAGTTTAACACAAGAAAAAGCCATTTGTGACTCACTACAATATCTTGCCCAAATGATACTTATGATACCCAGTTATGATTCCCTGGATGGAGATAAGGAACAGTGAATAAATAATTTAATTTTGATCTGTTCCTCACAGTCGTATGGATTCTAAAGAATTGGATTATAGCGCATTCATTAAATTGATGTCTTTTGTGAATTAATGTTGTGTTTTAGTGTATTTTAGTGTAGCAAACAAAATAAGTATTACATGATAAATAATGGTTAAACGAGTTTCACTGTAAAATATTGTGCTGTAAAATAACAGTAATCTACTGACAGCTGTGGTTGCCAGTAATGTACTGTACATTTACAGCCCTCTACCATTATTTACAGCTCTCCTTTTTTACAGAATGTTACATTAATAATACCATGGAAGGTAACGCATATCATTTGGAAGACCGATTGCTTCAAACAGTTTGAGTTAAAAAAACTAGAATTTATACAGATGGTATTGTGAACTTACATCAGTTGTGTCTACTGAAAATGAACATTTCCTAACATAAAACTGCAAACACCAAATGCGTAATAATGAATTAATTAAAAACATGACTTTAACTTAAATCTTTGTAGTTCTCATTTATCTAGCAAGAGAACACATGTATGTGCTAAAGTACTTAGCAAGAAGATTGTCACTGTATAAGCAAAGTAACTGCCTTTAAATAAAGCAACAGGCAGCATAACATCAGTGACTGAAGCACAGGCTCTCTCCAGCACAATGGTGACCCACAAAACTAATTAATTAAACTAACAGATCTCTCCTATATCATCTTGTGCAAAAACACATAAAGCACTTCAGTTTAATATTTACTCTCCTTTTTTTAGTTATTGACTTTGCATAACTTTTTTCTATGAACTTTCCCTAATATTTCAGTGAAATTAACTTATTTTGTTTAATAAATCAGACTGTTACGTTTTACAGTATATTAGTTTTTCCTTGAATTTACGATAATCTACTGGCAGCTGTGGTTGCCAGTATATTGCTGTTTTTCTACAGTTTGATGCCCTTTTAATCCCACTGCAAAATCTCCAGTTAGAAGTTAATGATATAATTCAGTGATTAATTAACTGATGACTGAGCATTAGTGATGAACACCTGATGTTAATAAGCAGAATCACTGAAAGACAGAGGAACAACAAGAAGAGAAAAAAGCAAAACACAATTACAACTGACTTCCGGCCACAGAAGACATTATATCTCTCAAGATTAAACAACTCCAAATAGCATTACCAGCTTCACTTATTACTATTGAGAATTAACAGAGTTTAAGATGCGACATGACTTTTGATTGTCACCATTGTTGAGATTCATATGATTGTTGATGTCAAGCAGTAGTTCAAAATGTTTTAATACACTATATGATTTTAATATTCTACAGAATAACTGATTACAGAAACATTGCTGGATCTGGTGAGGTAGATTCACAGACATAATTAATAAATATTAATTTACCCATAAATTCAAATCTTATACACAGGATGATAAATCCTATACTAAGACATGTCCAGGAAGATTATGGCATTATCACTAGAGCCAAAAACACATGATCAGCCTTGACTTGTCTTTTCTTGCCATGAGAAATGTGCTTTATAAACACACAGTTACAACAGCCAGAGAAAAGCTAATGTTAAAGAGTCAAGAGCCCAACTAAAGCAAATACTGATCTCCATCATGGTGACTATAAACTTTATTATTTTCAATAAAACATCAACATCTAAATCTCTGTTAATTCTCAACAAGTACTTTATATGAAAGAAATGTATGAAATAAATAATGTTAAAGGGGTGGTATAACCCAGCTAGCAGGGAACGTTCTCAGAACTTTGGCTAACATTCCCTACAAGTTTGGTTAATGTTTTAAAGAAAACATTTGAATGCAATGTTCAAAGAATGTTTTAAGGATGTTTTCTCATTTCAAATAATGTTCCTATAAGATTAAATGTAAACTAAAATATAACATTGTAAATGTAACATTTTGAGGATGTTTTGAGGATGTTGTTGAGATAACAGATTATATAATGTTATCAGTAAAACATTAGCACAATGTTCCATAATAACAGAGGAGGAACATTATCTGATCAACGTTCGTAAAATGTTTTGAGGATGTCACTGAGGCCTAAGATGATGAGTGTTTTTTTTATAAAACGTTCTTGTAATGTGACGTGTTAACAAAACTAGAACATTGTAAATGTAACATTTTGAGGATGTATTTAGGATGTTGTTTAGGTAAAAGTTTGTAGAATGATCTTTTATAAAACATTGGCACAATATTCCATAATAACAGAGGAGAAACATTATCAGATCAACGTTTGTAAAATGTTTTGAGGATATTATTGAGGCCTGCACTGTAAACCCGGATTTCATATCTAATCAAACATTTAAAGTATAATGTACTTACATGACTCAAATCGATTAAGTTCTGATTGCATTACTAGCAAATGTAAGTATGTTAAACTAATTTGTAGATCTAGTTGAGTCTGTGAATAACTTTAAGTGAAATAGCTTAAAATTCCCAAGTTTTAGTCATGCAATGCACGATGGGAACGTGAAAGCCGTCACTTTGCCGCCGTCTATGCTTTTTGCTGAGACGAAGACGTCACTTTCCTGCTGCGCACCGGACAGTCCAGTTGCTGCTAAAACTCGCCAGACACGGTAAGTAGCTTTGGTCTCGCCCTCCATTGTTTAGCTAACGTGTTTGTGTGTGGATATAAGGGGATGTTGGTGAGTAGTGGGACGCTATAACTTTAACTAACGTTAGGTCGGCAGCCATTTTCACCTGCTAGCTAACGTTATAGTTTGAAAGGTTTTTTTCACTTGGTGCGCTGTTTGTGAGAAGTCCAAGTGAAGCAGTTTGACGTCGATGGACATTGTCACCCGTTAAGGTACTTAGCTAGCTAGCTAAAAGCTAAGTAAGTTACTTTTATCACTGGAGGGGCTTTTTGTGAGTAACCTTAGTGAAAGACGTTTTCAACGTCAAGGTCAACGGACATCACCTGTAGCCACCGGTTTGATGGCTTAGCTAGCCAAATTGCCTTTCTCACTTGACGCGCTGTTTGTGAACTTGGAAAACTGTCGTTTTAACCAGTTCAACGGGACATTTTCACCTGTAGCGCCTTGGCGGACGCCGCCCCGCTTTGAACCGCCTCTCGGCAGATTAAGAGACGCTGCGGACGAAAACCACGCGCATTCATGGCGGGGAAGGGAGCGCAACCACGTTGTAACCTTTACGGTCTATGGTTGTAACGTTGCTAACTTTTTTTCTTACTAGAGGGGCTTTTGTGAGCAGTGTAAAACCGTTGTTGTAACCAGTTCAACTGGATGTTTTTCACTTGTAACTTTAGCGTGACACCGCCCGATCCACGCTGAACGAGGGACACGCATTCGGTGGAAAGAGGAGTGTTAGCGACCACATTTGATTGTTTTTTTCCTAGTAATAAATGTGAATGACAACTTTGACCATTCATTTTATTATTGTCTTATGCATGAGTCATGACATAGGCTCCGCTTTAGTGATTATTTTACCTTCAAGCACATAAGAGAAAGTGAATTGCAACCGGATTATGCAAACTGGGTATATTAGCAATACACACCCCTAATAATGACATTATGGCTTTAATGTTAGCTTATTTGAAAATACAGGTATATTGTTGCAATAGACTACTGTAGCTAATATAAGTTCCCTTGTCTTATTTTCTTTGTTTTATTGTGTTGCAGGTCATGGGAAGAGATTCTTTTGAACCCAATATCCTGAAATTAGCAACAAACAATACCAATCTCTGAAAAATATGCTTTGGAAGTGTAAGTATTGCCCTCTTAACACTGAAAAGAGAGCACAGCTATTTAAACATTATAGGCTAAAACATGGAAGTTATGCAAGAACAGAGCCTTTTCCTTGTTTACATCAGGAATGTCCATGTACATTTAAATCACTTAATGCACTAAAAGTACATTTATCCCGCCTTCACACCAAAACTCCTGATCAGCAGCAACCAGATGCACCAGTTAAATTTTGCTGTCTGTCATGTGGGTTTGCCGAGTCTTGTTCTCAGACACACACTCAAACTCACACACACACACTCAAACTCACACACACACACACACACACACACACACACACACACACACACACACACACACAAACTCAAACACACACACACACACACTCAAACTTACTGACACACTCAAACACAGGCTCACACACACTCACACAATCAAAAAGACTCACACACACAGATTCAAACACAGACTCAGACACACACAGGCTCACACACACACACACACACACACCGACCTGGAGGTGGACACACGAGAGAGGGAGGGAGAGAGCAAGCTGCGCGCAGCTCTACAATAAAATACAATTTTACCCATATTAAATAGTTAAAAAATCTGAATCAATCCGTGATGGTCAGCGTTGATATTGTGGCGGGCCACCACAAATTAATGAATGTATGGGAAACCCTGATGTGAGTATCCTTAGCAAGATATGTTTTAACTCTTGTGTGCACTATCTTGCAGACCACTGAGCCAACAGACGTCAGGGGCCGGTTTCACAAAGCTATTTTAGACCGGTCTATAGTGTTAGACAAGTCTAAAATTTGCTCATAGACTAGTCTAATGCAAGTTAGACTGTTTCACAAAAATAAAGACTGACTTAATTTAGACCAAAAAAATTAGACACCTTACCCCCAGGCTAACTTAGGTCTAAGACTCTGTTACCTTGGCAACCAGCAGTAACAATCAGTTACAAACTGCCAAAAGAAAAGGGAAAATGGCTCATAATTTAAACATTTCTTCCAGTTATTACATTCCCAAGTAAAATGTCCTTGTAACTGTAGTGTTAGGGCCGTTACATAGTCAACGCGAGCAACGATCGACGCGCTCCCTTTCATAGCCTGAGCAGTGGACGCAAGCGTCACGGCACGGGCGATGCGTGAAATGCAATACACCGCTCACGCAACTGGGGTAGCTAGTAGTCATAGTGGAGTCATAGCTCTGAACGCCCGTCTATTTCGCTTCAAACGCTCGCTTTATACGCGCGTCCTATTCGCCTTGGACGCGCGAATGGATTCAAAATGTTCAAGTGTCGAACTAGACGCGAATTTGACGCTTTATTCGCGTTTGGTGTGAATGCTGCAACAGGCTGCGATGTCAAAATTGCAATGCTGAAGTGTGTGTGTGTGTGTGTGTCAGAGAGAGAGAGAGGCACGGGCGCGATCGAACAGTGGAAACATAAAAACATATGCCGTCATTTATACTCCTCCAACAAACACATATTTTCCGCTGGGGTAAACTGCACTGAGCGGTTGAATGCGCCGCTTACTCGATCCGCCATGTTTTTTGTTTTGAAAAGTGTCTTATTTTACCCAGAATGCATTTCACTGTAGTCCTACTTAAGATAGTCAGAGTCTTAAGTGCTTTGTGCAACGGTCTGATTTAGATGTCTATCTGAAGTCTGACTATCTACTATATCTAAGCCATAGTCAAAGTCTATCTTTGTGAAACCGGCCCCTGGTGCCTATGTCTTCGGGGACTGCCTGTCATCTTGGTGGATGATTCTTCTGTCTTCTTCAAGACATGCTCTGTAAGTTAATTTGTTTTTGTAAATGTTGCAGGTGCATGCTCCTTTTGTCTCATGAACACTGCCATTCATTTTCAGAATTATTTGATCAGCATCAGTGTCTCCATTAAGTCTCTATTTTATGGCCGAACAAAGATAGTTTACCCACTTTCAGTCCCAGTCCTATTGAAAAAGTAGAAAATTGCTCCCAATAACTAAGGTTGTATGAATCCTTTTACAATTGCCCAATTAGTTTTTTACTGTCACCGGTTGGAACTTGTGAAATTGTTTTTGGGTGTAAAACTCAAATGGGGAGTTCTGATTGCACTTGTTATATTCTGGTTGCTCCAGTCATCAAATGCCTTATTGTGTGTGTTACTTTCAACTGGTATTGTAAAAAAAAAACAAAAAACAATTAAGGTGAAAGGTACTGAGAGTCATAAAAAAAAAAATGTTTCAGCATGACTGTGACTGAAAGTGGGTAAACTCCATATTTTGGGCAAAGTGTTGCAACCTGTACAGATCCGAATATGGCATTTGATAAAAATTCAAGACTGTTATCGTCCTTTTAATATAAATTACTTTCAGTGTGGTTTATATTGTACAATGCTTTTCATTATAAACAGTCACAGGTTATTTTTGGTGGACAAAACACCATTGTCTAACTGGCATGTTTATGTTCTCTCCTTGTCAAAACGTTTTTCACTGTTAGGATGTAACTGACAAGGACTCGTACATTGAAACTCCAGTGGGAATTCTCTGCCTTGGTCAAGAAAATACCCAGCTCAACCCATCCAGAGTAGGGATCATCTTGGAAGGGTCTGTGGTAATGGTTCTCAGGCCTTCTGTGTCCTTTTCGGACTGATCTATGCCCTGTACCTGGACTACCCCAAGTGAATGAAAAACACTTTAACTTTATTCAGCAAGTAATGCTCAAACTGGGTAGAAGTGAGCTGGTACCCAAAAACTTTGAAAAATCAGCTGGAAGCATAAAACGGGGTTCGAAGTGGCTCTACTACTGTTCCAGATTTGTTTGCCACAGTTTGTAACATTGGAGTTTTCCCTAACAGATGATTTGTTGACAGTGATTTGTTGTGATAATAATGTACACATGCTTGAGCAAAATAAGTGTTTTTGTTGGCATGATGATGCTTTGTTTTATGCAATGTTCAGGGCATGAATGACACACATTATGTCACTGTTTCAGGCTTATGATTCAAGGTTGTTAAAGCAGGGGACAACAACCTGTAAGTTAATGCTGTTTTCAAATAAAACGGTAAAAAAATGACTTTTGTATTGCGTATTTGTCTTAATTTAAATGTTTTAGTTTAGCACATTCAATGAATACAAAGGTTTAGTTACTTTAACTTAAAATAGTAAGTGGAGTTAATATGACAAGACAATTAATATTACAAGAGATTGTAAGTGAAATCAACTTGGCATTCAGTGTTTTGAACTTAAAATAATAAGTCCACCCTTTCATGCATTTAAGTTAAATGCACTCAAGTTTTCATAACCCATTACTTAAAGTTTTTAAGGCAACCGGTTTCCTC
The DNA here is from genome assembly GCF_963993115.1 of Abramis brama. Lineage (NCBI taxonomy): Eukaryota > Metazoa > Chordata > Actinopteri > Cypriniformes > Leuciscidae > Abramis > Abramis brama. Next base: position 35,021,783 of record NC_139972.1, read on the forward strand.
AAATTTTTTAAGTGAATTCAACTTATCCGGGCTTACAGTGTGAGATGATGGAGTGTTTTTTATAACACGTTCTTGTAATGTGACGTGTTAACAAAGCTAGAACATTGTAAATGTAACATTTTGAGGATGTATTTAGGATGTTGTTGAGATAACAGATTATATAATGTTCTCAGTAAAACATTGGCACAATGTTCCATAATAACAGAGGAGGAACATTATCAGATCAACGTTCGTAAAATGTTTTGAGGATATTATTGAGGCCTGAGATGATGGAGTGTTTTTTATAAAACGTTCTTGTAATGTGACGTGTTAACAAAGCTAGAACATTGTAAATGTAACATTTTGAGGATGTATTTAGGATGTTGTTTAGGTAAAAGTTTGTAGAATGATCTTTTATAAAACATTGGCACAATGTTCCATAAAAACAGAGGAGGAACATTATCAAATCAACGTTCGTAAAATGTTTTGAGGATATTATTGAGGCCTGAGATGATGGAGTGTTTTTTATAAAACGTTCTTGTAATGTGATGTGTTAACAAAACTAGCTTTAACATTTTAAATGTAACATTTAGCAAGCAAACTACACAATTATTGTTAAATTGAGCTTGCTGGTCAGACAGCAGGCCAACAGGGTTCACGATGGAACATATGGTGTGTTTAAGTCCTCCTGGGAAGTTTGAATTCATGAGGTTTTACAATTTTTTTTAAAATGTTTTAAATTAATTTATGAAGCCACTGTAAACTTTATCATCACATATTATATTGTTATATTATAATGCTATCATATTTTGTGCAGGCATTAGCTTACTTCATTGTAAAAAAGCCTGACAATGTCACTGCTGAATACCTAAGTATTGTGGTATTCCACAATGTTTCTCACTGACACACTCCTAACTCTTCAAGATCGGGGCTCAAAGAAAATCCTGAGCTTCCTACTCATATTCTCATCATTGTGTTGGCGTTCATGTGCGTTCAACTTGTAAATATGATATTTATGACATGACTTGAATGCACCAATAGCTCTAGCTTAATTAGGGACAATCCATACAAACACTCTTTGCTAAAATACATTACAGACTGTCACAGTGAGAAGTTCTTCGTCCTGTATCAACGCTAAAGACCTAACCACTGCAGTCAACACCTTGGAGTATCCATGCTGTTAAATAAAGGTCTGTAGACAAGGGTTAGGGTTAGAGTTAGGGTTAACCTTAACCCTTAATTTCTAACACAGACCCGGTTTCACAGACAGAGTTTAGATTAAGCCAGGATTAGGCCTTAGTGCATTTAATTAGCTTTTAGATGTGCCTTAGAAAAAAATAAAAAAAAATAAACATTACTGGTGTGCATCTTGAGACAAAACAATGACACTGACATATTTTAAGATATGTCAGTGCAAGTTACTTTCAGGTAAAACAGCTGCAACTTGTATAGAATTATGCCAATGATAGCAAAGTCTTGCACTGGGCAGAGGATTAACCCTAAACCAACAGGTTGTGTAACAGTGCCACACAGGGTGAAAAGCAAGCTGACATTATTAGGCATAAGAGTGTTTCTAAAGGAAAGGTCAATAATTTGTTAGAGTGCAAAAGGATCATTATGGGTCACATGAATGTAACTCTAATGTCACCATGATGCCAATTCATTAGTTTTTCATGTAGGTAGGTATACAGAATTTTATATGAATACATATGCAATGTTTGCTCGGTTTAATATATAATATGTTTGCTCTTTTAAATTGCTGTTTGGCAGAGCAGTGGTAAATATATGTTGTTATATATGGTATATAAGTTATTGTAAGTTTAATTTTTAATCATGCACTGCAATGAAAACACCATTTAACCAATTGATTAAATATGGTTGGATGGGTGGGCTGGGGGGGGGTCTATGTGTCCGGGGGCCCTCCTCTTCCCCTGTGACTGCCAGGGCCGGCTCTACTCTGTACACCTCACTTTTTAATGCTCCTCATGATAGATGTCCAACACTCACACCCACATTCAAGAAAACAATAACTAAATCAACTAGGAATAGGACCGGGTAGGGTGCTCTGTGGAGGGCCAGAAGACAGGCGTGCCCCACCTCTTTTTAATGCATCTCATATTAGAGGGGGCATCTATATTTTCTTACATAAAATGTAATTTTTAGGGGTGGTGATGTCACTAACCCCAGAGGAATATCGTGTAGTCCCTACCAGCCATTTGTTGTAGTCCTTAAAAAGCAATTTCTTTAAAAGCAGATATAGCCCTTTGCTTTGAACTTTGAGCATTGTAACTTTGCATATGTTTTTTATGCTCAAACAGCAAACTAACTAAAGTTAGAAAAGTGAAATCATAATCAACCACCCCTTTAAACTGGTTTCACACCAGTGCGGCTGGAAGTCAGTTGTAGTTCTTGTGTTTCTCTTTTTTTCTGTTCTTGTTTCTCTGTCCTTCAGTGATTCTGATTATCAGGTGTTCATCAGTGTCTTAATTCACTCACTTCTTTTCATTCACTCTGTCAAGTAGACTATATTAGTAAAATAATGTAGGGAATATTGAATGAGGGTATAGGGTGTGATTTGGTACACAGCCTCTTAGTGTCGACTTTGAGCACTGTTAAATCACAGTATATTTCTGTAGGAATATACCGGAGTTCTCGCCAACTTTCGAAGGCTTTTCCGATGTAAATTCGGGACTTCAAATGTTCTTTCTTTTCCCTCTTCTTTGCTATTTGTTCATCGGAACGTCGTCTCTTTGGTCGTGTGTTGGCCATGTCAAAATTCAAGAGAATATAATTCTAACGTTAGTCGTTGTCTAGGACATCTCTCCTCTAGCTAACTTCCCTCTTCATGCTTCTCTCTTCTCCACTCCCCACACCCCCCTTCATGTGCATGCGCACTAACCCCCTAACCCCCACCACCAAATCATTCTTGTCGGTTATTGGCTGGAACACTGTTATGTTTCGTGGTGCAGGTTGGCCCAGTTTGTTTTTGTTGCTGTTTGTGGAGCCTGGGCTGTCTACAGATACCGCGTTTTTTTACAGTGTGTTCAGGGGACAGGTAGCTAGCGGATAGTAAGGAAATGTTTGCTGTATGTGACAAAAAACATTTCAGCCTAAAAAATGTGTGACATCGCTTAGAGCACCTTTAAGTACAAAACTGAGAATGTGTGGTAACAAATTTTTAAAGGTGTACTGCCACAACTATTAAGTAGTCAAGCTTTCTTGCCAAAGCACAATAATTAATAATGTTGTAGGCTTGTTTATATTACTCACAACTACTGTCATCCCTTTAAGTTTAATATTAAATGCTTATGTAAAAATTCTAATTGTTTGTCAAAGAAGCTCATCACAGTTCAAGGGCAAAGCTTATCAAACTTGTATTCCACACATAGTGGTCCTTTTGAATTCCTCAATTGCTATTGTGACCTTAGAACTTCCTATATGGCTGTCAGTTTTTCTTTCACTGGAGTTCCTTATTACACCACCCATCCTGAACCCTCTTGTTTATGCTTTAAAGCTGCCTGATATTTGCATAAAAAATATTTGTCTTATAAACCCCTCCAGGTAGATGTCTTTTCTTTTTTTTTCCTGGTTCAATAAATGTTACACTGAACGTCTCAGTTGCGTATGCAACCCTCGTTCCCTGAAGGAGGTTATGGAGACGTAGTCAACGTCGCCTGAATGGGATCACGCTTAGGGAGCCTGTTATCTTCGAGTACTATTGAAACAAGCCAATATAATCACATCATATACTCTGCCCCCGCGGCGTGGCATAAATACGGAAGTGGATGCACGCACAAGTTGCTTTTTTCGCGTCAGCGGTGGTCCAGCAATAGTGGTGAAAGGACTACATCTCTGTTCTCTCCTTCAGGTTGCATACACAACCGAGACGTTCCCTTTCAGTCGTTCACGTTCAACGTAGTCAACTGAATGGGATCCCCTATTGAAAACACCACTAGAGCTGCCACCTTCCAGCGCCTAGACAAAAACCTCCTGACCCCCCGCAATTTGAGGTGGAGAAAGGACAGGGCTTAGGCCAGGGAAGTCTGCTGTTCCACAGGACCACTGGGAAAACGTGCCCTATCAATGGAAGGAAGAGACGCTGCAGAACCAACAACCTGCCCAAAATTTTCCCAGGTGACGGGCAAATCTGAGGCATGCATTTTGTCCGCCTTGAACCCCTAATAATGGGGTAAACCGCTACACGCTTGAACCCCTAATAATGTGGTATACATCTTAACAGAAGACTTATGTACAGATTTGTGCATTAAGTACTGTATGTACAGCTCTATAAATAAAATTTGTATATGTATTTACAAAATCTCTAATTATTGCTTCTCTCTCAAGTACTGAGAATGAATTATACAAACAGGTGGTAATTGCTGTGTTAGCTGTTTAAACTAGAGATAGCATGGGGGAAAAACTGTTTTTGTGCCTAGATGTTCTAGTGCACAGAGATCTGTAACATCTGCCTATCGGCAGAAGTACAAACAGATTGTGGCTGGGGTGAGATGAGCTGTGATGATGTTACCTGCCCGTTTCTTTACTCTGGTGTTGTACAAGTCCTGAAGGTTGGGCAGGTGCACACCAATTATCCTTTCAGCTGTCCTAACAGTCTTCTTCTATCTGATAATGTTCCAGTCTTCTTCTATCTGATTTGCTGGCTGACCCAAGCCAGACAGTTATAGAAGTGCACAGAACCGACTCAATAACAGCTGAGTAAAACTGAGTCATCTGCGACTGTGGCAGAAGTACAACCTCTGTTGGTCCTTTTTGACAATATGGAGTCAATGTGAGTGTCCCACTTCAGGTCCTGAGAGATGGTGGTGCCCAGGAACCTGAATGACTCCACTGCTTCCACAGTGCTGTTCCTGATGGTGAGTGGGGGGAGTGCTGGGGATTTTCTCCTAAAGTCTACTATCATCTCCAAAGTTTTAAACGTGTTCAGCTCCAGGTTATTATGACTGCACCAGACAGCCAGCTGCTCAACCTCTTGTCTGTAAGCAGACTCATCACCATCCTGGATGAGGCCGATGACTGTGGTGTTGTCTGCAAACTTCAGGAGCTTAACAGAGGGGTTTTTGGAGGTGCGGTCATTTGTGTAGAGTAGGGATGGGAACCGAGAATCGAATTCTTCAGAACCGGTGCCCAGTGAATCGATTCCTTGGAACCGTTAGCATGCCTGCTTAACGATTCCGCTTATCGGTTCCACTCGTTCAAATGTGACACGACGTCACACACGTGCTGCGTTGTTTTGGTTCAGAACGTAGCAAACACTATGAGCAAACATGGCATCGAGGCAGAAGCGCTCTGACCGCGTCCTAACTACATGCGACGCGACGGCGCGACATGCGATAAAAAGTATCATTTTCCATGTTAATCAAAGTTTAACCAGCCGCGACACGCGACGATTCTATTTGAAACGGATCCTATTTTACTGCGACGTCGCGCTGGAACAACAATCTCAAAGTGTGGCTATGATAATATCAGGTACTATTTTTGTGCTTTATTTAATGTTAAAAGCGTGTATAATGTGACTGAATATCATTTAGTGCTCCCAGCTTTGTAGCTGTAAAAACAACAATGGATAAGTCACATCAGATCTTGAAATTAAACAAATGGAAACAAAAACGTTCAAAATGTGAAGAAAACGTACTCGGTTACTAACGTAACCTCGGTTCTCTCTAGAAGAGGGAACGAGTACTGCGTTTTTATCAAAACGCTACGGGAAAAGTCTCTTGTCACGAAATACTGAAGCAAAAAATTATCCTTAATTTTCATACATGTAAAGCGCGTTGCAGCAGTAGTCAACTATGGCGAGACGGCTTGCTCGCTCATTGGCTGCTCTGCGGCAACTGCATAAGCCTATCGAGCGAGGCCTGAGGTGACGTCAGGCCAATGAGGGCGCTTCGCGCCCTCCTTGCCATTTCCCGCCGAGACGGGTGTGGCTAACCTCTATAAAAGGAGCTCGAAAAGGCTGATTCACTTGATTTTCATAGCCGAAGCGAACCAGAGTGAACCGTACGCACGGCAGAGAACGCAGTACTCGTTCCCTCTTCTAGAGAGAACCGAGGTTACGTTAGTAACCGAGTACGTTCTCTTACGAGAGTCCTCTCGTACTGCGTTTTTATCAAAACGCTACGGGAACCCCTTGTAAAACGCCGTGCGTGCTGGGATAAAAACACTGATCACTGGAAGCTAAGCCAGATGTACAGTGCATAATCACCAGATAGACTCACAAAGAATCCGGGAATAAGGGATGGGGGACCTTAATTCCCTAAACTGTAACGTCCGCAGACGTAAACATGACCTCACAGAGAGAGTCTAGAGACAAGAGGGGATTCCCTCCGTCCTTATATGGTCGCGCCAGCAGACGCGAATATGACATCACATAGACAGGGTGGGGAACCTGAACTGAATGTGGGAAATGTGGTCCTACACAATTCTGCCCATAAGACAGTCGGTAGCGCGTTGCGCATGCGATTTCAGTGTTCTAGTTAGACAGCTGAATCAACTACACCGATAGTAGCTTAGCCTGCAAGGCGGGAACTTCTAGGTTGTAAAACCTGATAAATGTAGACGGCGAGGCCCAGCCTGCCGCCGTACATATATCCTGTAAGGAAATCCCGCTGGACCAAGCCCACGAGGAGGCAACGCCATAGATAGTTGACGCCATAGCGCTGGCTTATACTGTCAAGGGCATTCAGTGCCCGTTGGGAGTCAGAGCGCACTGAATGCCCTTGACAGTATAAGCCAGCGCTATGGCGTCAACTATCTATCTGGATAAGCTCTGTTTCGAAACAGCCATTCCCTTGGAACGTCCACTGAACGAGACAAAAAGCTGCTCAGTCTGTCTGAAGACAGCGGAGCGGGACACGTAAGCTCTTAAAGCCCTAACAGGGCAAAGAAAACCTGAGTCCCCTTCCTCAGGGCAGACAGGGAGATAACCTGAGCCCGAAACGGCGTGTTGAGGGACTTTGGCACATAGCCATGCTTAGGTTTGAGTATGACTTTAGAGTCATTAGGTCCAAACTCTAAGCACGCTGGGCTCACGGAGAGCGCGTGCAGGTCGCCTATGCGCTTCACCGAAGCGAGAGCCATCAAAAACACTGTTTTGAAAGACAAATGTTTGAGGCTAATAGATTGGATAGGCTCGAAAGGGGCACCTTTCATGGCCGTCAAGACTGTAGAAAGGTCCCACATAGGAACTGAAGGAGGTCTGGGTGGATTCAGCCTCCTAGCTCCCCTGAGGAAGCGGATGACTAAATCGTTCCTTCCTAGTGACTGACCCAGCTTTGTTCCGGAGAACGCTGTAATAGCCGCCACGTAAACTTTGAGCGTGGAAGGGGATCTGCCCTTATCCAACAGCTCCTGTAGGAAGGAGAGAACCTCCGTCACCTCACAATCGAGAGGTGATAGGCTCCGAGCTGTACACCAGCCGGAGAAAACCGACCACTTTGAGGCATAAAGCCGCCGAGTCGACGGCGCTCTGGCCTGAGTGATGGTATTTATCACTCCCTCTGCGAGGTCAACGGATATCCGTTGAGCGCCCACGCATGAAGGGACCACAGCTCCGGGTGTGGGTGCCAAATCGAGCCCCCGGCCTGCGAGAGGAGATCTCTCCTCAATGGCACTGGCCATGGAGCGAAGTCTGCTAGCTGCATCAGGACTGGAAACCATGTTTGGTTCCTCCAGAACGGTGCTACAAGCAGCACTGGGCATTCTGTTTCCCTGACCCGCTCTAACACCTGTGGCAGGAGGGAGACGGGGGGGAAAGCGTATAACGGGCAGCGCGGCCACATCTGGGACAGCGCGCCTATCGTTCTTGGAAAAGAACACGGGGCAATGAGCGTTTTCGCGGGACGCGAATAGGTCCACCTCCGCTCTGCCGAATCTCTCCCACAACAGCCGGACTGTTTGTGGGTGTAGAGACCATTCGCCCAGGGGAATGTTGTTCCTGGACAGTCTGTCTGGGCCCACATTCTGGAGCCCAGGCACATGCACTGCTCTCAGCGAGCGCAAATTGTGCTGAGCCCATATTAGGAGGCGTTCCGCCAGCCTGTACAGGGATGTGGATTTCAGACCGCCCTGGCGATTTATATAGGACACCACGGCCGTGTTGTCCGAACGGACTACGACGTGTTGGTCCTTGATATGGGGACAAAAACGCGTCAGCGCATTGTGCACTGCCAGCATTTCCAGGCAGTTGATGTGTTGGAGCTTTTCTCGTTCCGACCACAGGCCGAAGAACGGTCTGCCCTCGAGCAGCGCTCCCCATCCCGAGGTGGATGCATCTGTCGACACCATCCTCACTCTCGAGGAAGTCCCCAGGCTTACACCTGATTGGTACCAGCCGTCCGCCAACCAAGGTATCAGGGCTGTCACACAGCTTTGATTGATCTTGAGGCGTAACCGGCCGGACACCCACGCTCCGCGCGGTACTCGCGCTTTCAACCAGAACTGCAGCGGGCGCATGCGGAGCAAGCCCAGCTGGAGAACTGATGATGCTGAGGCCATGAGACCTAGCATCCTTTGAAACTTCCTGAGCGGGGTGAAAGCGCCGCGGCGGAAAGACTTCGCTGCGCGCTGAATGTGCAGCGCGCGCTGTGGCGACAGCCGCGCCGTCATAGACTGCGAGTCCAGAACGATACCCAGAAACGAAATCGTTTGACTGGGGTTCAGTGAACTCTTCGCCCAATTGACCGTGATACCAAGATTCTCGAGGTGATCGAGTAAAATGGTTCTGTGCTCCACGAGCTGAGATCGTGATTGAGCTAGGATCAACCAGTCGTCCAAATAGTTCAGCACTCGCATGCCTCTGAGTCTGAGAGGAGCGAGCGCTGCGTCCATGCATTTCGTAAATGTACGAGGTGCCAGGGACAAGCCGAAGGGCAGGACTGTATACTGGTATGTCTGACCCTCGAAGGCGAATCTCAAGTATCGCCTGTGATGTCACGCTATCTGTATTTGAAAATACGCGTCCTTCAGATCTATCGACATGAACCAGTCTTCTCGGCGAACATGCGCGAGAATTTTGCTGGTCGTGAGCATTTTGAAACTGCGTTTCACTAATACTCTGTTTAGCCGTCTTAGATCCAGAATGGGTCTGATACCGCCGTCCTTTTTGGGGACTAGAAAGTATCTGCTGTATAGCCCCCCTTCGCTTTGAGCTCGGGGAACACGCTCTATCGCCCCTTTGCTTATCAGTTTTGATATTTCGGCGCGAAGTAGGTGTGCTACTTCTGAAACCACCGTAGTCTGGACGCGCGCTGTGAAGCGGGGAGGGCGTCGACAAAACTGTAGCGAGAAGCCTCTCTTTATAATGCCTAGCACCCAGTCCGAAACCCCTGGAAGCGCTGCCCATGCTTCTGCATGGCTGGCTAAGGGCTGGATGCGAAGCGCGCTCTGCTCGCCGTGCGACAGAGGCGCTTCGGGGCGCAATAACGTAGGCATTATGCCTGTGGCATTCGAGGCGGGGGGCGCGCTTATTACAGCGGGCAGAGCGCTCGTCCTCGGCCTTACTACAGCGCTTGACTGAGTGAGGGAGGGCTGAGTGGGTCCCGTGGGACTCATGTCTGCGAGTAAATGTGGGCGGGAAGCGGGCACATTCACTGCTTTGGGCGCGCTGTCTGACTGAGCAGAGCGAGCGCGCACAGGTCTCGTTTTTACAGAGAGCCTGTGGTCTGTGAGACATAGTGTTTGTGCGGGCACTTTCACTATGTTGGAAGCGCAATCGACCTGAGTCGATTTTATGTGCGCGAGCCCTAAGTGTAGGGCTGTGCTTGTGTGTAGAGATGGGCACTGAGGAGTGGGCATCGACACTACACTTATAGCACCATCGGCCGTGGCCGGGACACCAGAAAATACACTCTTTTCGGGATATATCTGGGTAGCCGTAAAAACGGCTTTTGTGTGCAGGCAAGCGGGCGGCTGAGCGGGCTTGCATCTTGCAGAAAACGCTGGAACAGTCGCAAGTCTTGGGACTGAAACAGCGGCGCGCTTGGGTGAGAGACCGGCCGCAGCGGGACTCACACACCTGCGCTTTCCTAGGCGAGCTAGGACTTCTTCGGGGCTTCCGGCTTCACCACAATCCTCGATCGCGGCCCGCGCAGAGCGGGGCGTCGGCTGGTAGAGCGAGAGCGGGGCCCGGAGCTGCGCTGCTGTCGCTGCTGTGAGGATGCGGCCGAAGGCGGGGGCTGAGGCTGAGAGCTCCGCGGAGTCTGTTTTTCACGACCCGCTGCAGAACCAGAGCGCTTCGGGAGGAAGTGCTTGAAGGCTTGAGACGCTTTCTGAGCTTCAGTAAATCTCTCCACGAACTCGGAGAGAGAAGAACCGAAAAGGCCAGCGGAAGACAGCGGGGCGTCGAGAAACGCGTTGCGCTCGGAATCAGCCATCTCCGTGAGCGTCAGCCATAGATGCCTCTCAGCAACAGTGGCGGAAGCCATACACTTTCCCATGGCTTGTGCAGCAGACTTGGTAGCGCGGAGTGTTAGATCTGAAGCGCTCCTCAAATCCGCGATGCAGATAGCCTCAGGTCCCATCTCGTCCAACTTACGGAGGAGATCACCCTGAAATATCTGCAGTGTAGCCATGGTGTGTAGCGCTGACGCGGCCTGCCCAGCGGCGGAGAAAATTCGCGCGAGCAGCGTCGACGTCATGCGGCAGGCTTTTGAAGGCAACACCGGTTTAGTCCGCCGTCCAGCAGAGGGCGGGCAAAGGTGGGTTGCTATCGCCTGTTCCACCGGCGGAAGTGAAAGGTAGCCTCGGTCTTTCGCATTATCCAGGGAGGAAAATGCTGGTGACACAGACGAGCGCGTTCGCGCAGAGAAGGGCGCATTCCAGGCCTTTGCAACTTCTTCATGCAGCTCAGGAAGAAAAGGAGCGGGCTTTGAATCCGGAGAAGTGCGCTCACCAGGGAGGAAGCTACCATCCAGCCGGGTGCGAGAGGGGAGCTCCGGAGCAGACCACTCGAGGCCGAGGCTCGCCGCGGCCAGCGCGAGTACTCGCATGAGCTCTCTCTCGATGTTGGCTCTCGTAGTGGTCTTGCGGGCAGCAGGCGCGAGATCCTCGGAGCTCGCCCAGTCCTCGCTGCCTGAAGCTAGCAGAGAGCAGGAATCCTTTTCCCCCGACGCGGCCTCGGAACCGACTTCCTGTGATAAAGCGGCGGCAGACTGCGGGCGCTGAGCATCAGGAAGTGATTCGGGAGAAGCCGGTGAAGCAGGCGGGCGAACCGGCGAGCTTAGTCGGGCTGGAGCGGGTTCCGGGACCCGCTGCGAGCGGCGCTTCTTACGGCGCGGCAGCGCGGCGGGGAATGCAGGCTCTGAGAAGAATGCCAGGCGAGTCCGCAGAGTCACCATAGGCAAAAGCTCGTCAGCGAGCGCGAGCGCTGCATGGTCCTCACCCAGACAGGAGACGCAGATGACATGGCGGTCTCCCTCGGTGAGTGGGGCTCGGCACGAGCCGCATGAAGGCATCTTTAAAAAGACGCAGCTCTTTTAGGGGGTGAGTGTCGCAAGGCGAACACACACACACACACACAAGAACAGTAAAAGGATAATGAAAGGATATGCGTCGGAAAGCGCAGCAGGTACGGCTGTAGAAGGCGGCGAAGGCCAGCGGCTTCAAGTGGCTCGTCCCGCTGAAGTGCTTGCCTCAGACGACGCTTGCTTCCTCGTGATCCAGCGATGCGTGCGCTTCGCTGAAGAGATGAAAATCAAGTGAATCAGCCTTTTCGAGCTCCTTTTATAGAGGTTAGCCACACCCGTCTCGGCGGGAAATGGCAAGGAGGGCGCGAAGCGCCCTCATTGGCCTGACGTCACCTCAGGCCTCGCTCGATAGGCTTATGCAGTTGCCGCAGAGCAGCCAATGAGCGAGCAAGCCGTCTCGCCATAGTTGACTACTGCTGCAACGCGCTTTACATGTATGAAAATTAAGGATAATTTTTTGCTTCAGTATTTCGTGAAAAGAGACTTTTCCCGTAGCGTTTTGATAAAAACGCAGTACGAGAGGACTCTCGTAAGAGAACCCGTGTATTATTTGACAAAGATTGTTTTAGTAACTCAATAGCCTAATCCAAATGAGCACTGTTAATATTCCAAAAGACACAAGCTCTTCCTAAACTGTTTTCAGTCTGTGTTTTTAGTTTTTATGGCACATAAATGGCAGTTTTATTTATTTTTTTGTCCGGACCAATGAATGTGAAAATTGTCAATTTCCTAATCCTAAGGCACTCTTCTTGATAATCTTTCAAGGCACACAGGTTGAGAAACACTGCCCTAGGCTATAGGTCCCTGGACTTTACTTTGAGAAGTAGCTCACCTACTTTTAGGTTTGTTCTGAGGTTGCTACACATAATTTGTGTATACTCTGTGCTGTGTCTTCTGATCATAATTATATTAAAGCGAGTTAATACAAACAAATTTGTACTTATTCCCTCACCCAATAAGAATCGATAAGAGAATCGATAAGGAATCGGATCGATAAGCAATATCGATAATGGAATCGGAATCGTTAAATTCTTATCAATTCCCATCCCTAGTGTAGAGGGAGAAGAGTAGTGGGAGAGAACGCACTCCTGGGGGGCGCCAGTGCTGATGGTGAGAGTCTGAGATACTAGAATAGCAAGCGATATACTCTAGGTTACTAGAGCAGAAGCGATATGCTGGGTTAGTTACCTAGTGGTGTTCGGCACAGACAAATAGCCAGGTGTTGCAGGCTATTTCCTCGGAAGGCCTCCCTTGTGGTTGTCACCTGGGCATTGTCAGGATTCCTCTCACTTAGAAAGTGACAAGCTTTATGCTGAAGCCGCCACTCTTTAGAGCTTTGGTAGTAGCATTATCTAGCATGTGGTCCTTATAATAGACTCTCCTGTGAAAGCTCCTTGGGTTTGACCATCAAGTCGCGGGATTGTGTGGTTAGGCCTCTTCTATGGAATTTCTTCCTGCTGAGGCCTCTACTCCTCCTGAGCAACCTGTCTTAAAGCTAGAGTCAAGTTTTTGTTCAGGTCTCTACCTTTGAGTGCTTGTCTCGGGTAAGGCTGATGTCAACGCCATGCCTCCGGGCTGCCTGCACAGTCCCCTCAGACGAGAAGTGGATGAAATGTCTTCTCTTTACTTCAGACTTACGTGCCTGCGCTCTGCAAGTGAACGGACCTTTACGCTCTTTCTCGGACCTTTACCATGACTGTTCCCTGCTGGTGGAATGTCCATAGCCACTTTCAAGAAACGGCTGAAGACGCTTCTTTTTTGACAGCACTTGATCCAGTAATACTAACACTTTCTCTACTACTCTATTCTATTCTGTTCTATAACAAAAAAATAATAATAATAATTCTGTGTTAGATTAAACTGAGAAGGGTCATAGCACTTGCATATTGTTGTCCTACTGTTAGTTTAAATGCTTCTATTGTTCTCATTTGTAAGTCAATTTGGATAAAAGTGTCTGCTAAATGAATAAATGTAAATGTTCTCTTGGCGGCCCTTCCTGGTCGCATTAGTTTGATGTCATAGGCTGTTGCTGGCCAATACGATTGCCGTGATTCGACAGTTGCTTCAGATACCAATCACGCTGAGGCATTCATTATAAGCATCTCAGGACGCAGTGTCTCGGTCCCTGTTCTCAGGGAACAAGGGTTACAGTCGTAACCCAAGATGTTCTCTCACTATTCACTAAACGAAAGATTTACTAAACTGCTTGTAATATTGACACCTAATTTAATCATTTAAAATCTATGCTATAATATTATTGGCTTCTTATGATAAATGCCTTACATGTGACTAATGAAAATTCTGGAATAAAAATATGTTCTAACAATAAATTTACAGAGACAATGCATCTTGCAGAAAAAAATAATTAATAAATACAATGTGAAATATATAATGAGGTTATAACAATTGGTATACACTTACAAACAGTACACGCGTTAAGTACTTCACTGAAGGGGATTTTTATTTCCAATAATTAATAATATAATGTGATCAAAATTTATATAATGAAGTGCTCATTTGCATATTACTTTAATGACGTGTAGTATAGACAGACATATTTTTAAAAACACATTCTCAAGAGACCTTTTTAAAAGTATTGCTAGTGTTCACAAACAACACAATTAGCATGAGAATAGTTTCCATTTATATATATATATATATATATATATCACCAGATCAACCTTTCACACTGTCAAACTAACAAAAAGAGATTGTGGTAAGATTTTAATTATTTCATTGCTTGCGTATGAAATAGGACTGAATAGCTGACTATCTGAATGATTATTTTTTTTAAATGATCTAACTTTTAATTTCAAATGTACTTTTAGTTTTATTATGATGTGCATAATATCACTATCATAAGACAGCATCTCATTCGAGATGCAGCCACCACTAGAGAATGAATCCACTGACTTAGTGTTTAAACTCTCTGGACTAAATGAAACGATGGGGAAAAGATTTGTGTTTTTTTCATTGACTGCAATGTATTATCCATTAATTGTGTTGTGTAATGTAACCATCATTTACACTGTAATCTCACATAAGAAGCTTCATGAGCCGATGTATGTTTTTATATGTAATTTGTGTGTAAATGGACTTTTTGGCACTGGTGGATTTTACCCTAAATTCATGTATGATTTATTAGCCCAGTATCATGTGATTTCTTATGCTGGATGTTTGATTCAAATATTTGTCATTTATTCGTCTGTTCTGTGTGACTTTTCAACATTAACAGTGATGGCGTATGACAGGTATGTGGCAATATGTAGACCACTTGAGTATCATTCAGTAATGACCAATCAGAGGGTTCTTGAATGTATCCTTTTCTGCTGGCTTTCTCCATTTTTTTGCATGTGTGTTGGAATTGTACTAACATCAAGACTAACATTATGTGGCTCTAGTATTGAAAAGCTATATTGTGAAAATTGGTCAGTTGTTAAACTTTCCTGTTTTTCTACAACAGTAAATAATGTGATTGGGTATGTAATCATTTGTATATATTTTGGACATGCAATATTGATATTTTGCTCATACATTTACTTGGTTGAAAAATGCATCAAGTCAATAGAGGGCAGGCACAAATTCATACAAACATGTGTACCACATCTTCTTGCATTGCTCAATGTGACTGTTGCTTTGCTGTTTGATGTGCTGTACACTCGTTATGGTTCAAAGAGTTTGCCACAAGATTTACGTAATTTCATGGCCCTGGAATTCTTACTCATACCACCCATTTTAAACCCCCTCATTTATGGACTAAATCTGACAAGACTACGGAAGGAAGTCATGAGACTGCTTTTCAAAAAAAGTAGTGGAAATATCTGATTGAATATTTCTTGGTCACATACAGAGGTTTTTTTTTTTTTTATCCTAGACATTCTAACTTGTTTTATTGAAATGGACAACATAACAATTGTGATAGCTAGGTTTTTTCTTCTCAGCCATATTACACATGTATATTTTAATTATTATTATTTATTTATTTATTTATTGTATGAAAACATTAAATGATGCAGGCTTGTGTGAATTTCAAATTTCAGATTTGTATGTTCCTTTGATGTAATTTAACTGTCATACACTGATTGTGCTTGTGACACTGACTGGTTGTGACACTGATTGTCCATTCATGCACTGATTGTGCTTGAATGGAGCTATCAAAGCAGCACAAGTCTTAATTGTGTCCATTACAGGTATTCATTAAAGACAAACACACATTTCTTAAGAGGAGTTAAAAATGGACAAAGGAACATATTAAACCATTTAAAACTCTGATGTTTGTCAATGTTCACTATGGCCATCAACTCTTTATTCTATCTTCAAATGTTACCCCCCTGACTTCAGCGCAATGCACTTTCACACCTTATTTCTTTCCCATGCAGGGACTTCTGAAACTAGCACTTGACTGACATTCACTGTCATTGCAATCCTGTAAATTAAAATCCCACTGAAACATTTAACATAAACATTTAACTGAAATATTTGGTAACACTTCATTTTACAGTGGCTTTGTTACACATTACATGCAGTTATTTACTTTAATTTTATGCAACTAACCCTAAACCAAACACTAATCCGAAATAACAATATAGTAAGTACTTTTTGTTAATTAATATGACTCTATACTTAATTTTATAATTACAGTAAGGACACATAAAAAATAAAAATAAAAAATAAAATAAAAAGAACATTATATGTGCTATGTGTGTGTCTCTTGGACAGAAAAATGCAATATAAATTTATAAATCAATATAAATACATATAAATCAAAAGCACTGACTCAAGCAATTAAGCATAACCAAAGCTAGCATGAGAACATGCATTTTGAGTCATTTATAACAACAGCAGCAGCAGCAGCAGCAGGAAGACAACCTTGCTGTGATGTTACAGACAAGCATAGCTGTTCGACCATAGCAAAATAGAAATAATTGCATGCAGCATGCATGCTTGCTAAGGTGGTTGCTGAGAGTTATTTTCATCTCTATCAGCCTGCAACATTATATCCTTTGTTAAAATCACACATAGTGCAAGTTCTAATTAAATAAGCCATATTGGCACATAAGGCTCAGGCACATAGCAGGATTAAGTTAATAGTTACACAAACCTAAGGGTATGGCAACCAGTTCACACTGCTAAAGTAACTAGTTAAATAACTTTGGGCTTCACTGGCCCAGATACACATAAGTCAAGCCACTAGATGTTAAAGTCCCCGTGAACCGGACGTTGCAAACGACTTTTCTCCAGTGTTGTGACCAGGGTTTGAAATTAACTTTTTCACTCACCAGCCACTTTGACTTCTACATTTTTAAGTTATCGGCCTTTCAGAACTACTAGCCCAACAAAAAAAAAAAAAGAAAAAGAAAAAGAACCAGATTAACTATGATGGCTTATATTTGTTATGATGTGTATTACTGAATATAAAATTACATACATTATGATATATTAGTAAATATATTGTCACATTTTTCAATCTATGAAAAGCTATGGAAGCCCGTTTCCACCACATTGAGTAAAAAAAATAAAGATTCTTTAAGTCATAATAATGAGAAACTTTATCATAATAATGACTTAAAATCCCATAATAATGAGAAACTTTCTCGTAATTATGACTTAACATCTCGTAATAATGACTTAACATCTCGTAATAATGAGAAACTTTCTCATAATTATGATTTAACATCTCATAATAATGAGAAACTTTCTCATAATAATGAGAAACTTATAGAAGCCCATTCCCGCCACATAAGAAAAAAAAACCGAGCATAAAAACTCAAAATTATGACATTCTTAAGTCATTATTCTCCTGGGTATTTAACGGAACTTCTATCGCCCTACAATCCATCGCGCTCTTTATGATCACTAAATTCGAGGCTTCTGGTCATTCCTAGGATATCTAAGTCCACTAAAGGAGGGAGGGCATTTTCACATTTAGCTCCTAAACTCTGGAATGGCCTTCCTGATATTGTTCGAGGCTCAGACTCGCTGTCCCAGTTTAAAACTAGAATAAAGACGCATCTCTTCAGCCAAGCGTTCACTTAATACTTACCTTTTATACTACAGCACTGAAACTGCGCTCGTTAAAATCACAAATGATTTACTTTTAGCTTCTGACCAAGGCTGTTTCTCAATACTAGTTTTACTTGATCTAAGTGCTGCGTTCGATACTATAGATCACACAATACTCTTAGATCGACTACAAAATTATACTGGTGTTCAAGGACAAGCATTAAGCTGGTTCAAATCATACCTATCTGACCGCTACCATTTTGTCTCTTTAAATGGAGAAAAATCGATCATAACTCCAGTAAACTATGGAGTGCCGCAGGGATCTGTGTTAGGCCCTCTGTTATTCTCAATATATATGCTGCCACTTGGAAATATTATAAGGAAACATGGAATTAGTTTCCATTGTTATGCTGATGACACTCAAATATATATTTCATCACGGCCGGATGAAAACGCTAAATTATCCAAATTGACAGAATGTGTTAAAGATATCAAAGATTGGATGACGCGTAATTTTCTTTTATTAAATCCAGACAAGACAGAGGTAGTACTTATCGGTTCAAAAAACTGCCCACAAAACCTCTCACAATACAATTTTAACATCGTAGGATGTCCTGTTACTTTATCCTCTACAGTAAAAGACCTGGGTGTTATACTTGATTGCAACCTGTCTTTTGAAAATCATATTTCATATGTTACAAGAACAGCCTTTTTCCACCTTAGAAACATTGCTAAGCTACGTAATATGCTATCAGTTTCCGATGCAGAAAAGTTAGATCATGCATTCATGACCTCGAGACTAGATTACTGTAATGCTTTATTAGCTGGTTGTCCTGCATCCTCAATAAACAAGCTACAGTTAGTCCAAATGCAGCCGCTAGAGTTCTTACTAGATCAAGAAAATATGATCATATAACACCGATTTTATCATCACTGCATTGGTTACCTATAAAGTTCTATATCAATTACAAGGTATTGCTACTGACTTATAAAGCCCTAAACGGCTTAGCTCCAGTCTATTTAACGGATCTTCTATCGCCCTATAATCCATCGCGCTCTTTAAGATCACTAAATTCGAGGCTTTTGGTCATACCTAGGATATCCAGATCAACCAAAGGAGGGAGAGCATTTTCACATTTAGCTCCGAAACTCTGGAATAGCCTTCCTGATACTGTTCGTTGCTCAGACTCGCTCTCCCAGTTTAAAACTAGATTAAAGACGCATCTCTTCAGCCAGGCATTCATATAACATTTTAAATCTTACTGTTCAAACTACAATCTGGCCTCTAGTTCATAAATGCCAGAGGAGAACTGGCCCCCGACTGAGCCTGGGTTCTCCCAAGGTTTTTTTTCTCCATTGGGTCACCTGATGGAGTTTTAGGACACCATTAGGTCACTTGATGGAGTTTTCGGTTCCTTGCCACTGTTGCCTTTGGCTTGCTCAGTTGGGGATATTTTGGGGATATTAATTTAATTTTATCAATCAATAAATTTACACTAGAAACAACCTTGTTGTGTTATTTTGGTTTAATGCTGTGAAGCTGCTTTGATGCAATCTGTATTGTGAAAAGCGCTATATAAATACACTTGACTTGACTTGACTTGACTACAGTTAAATCGGATCGAATGCATTAATATTATGAACAGCAGCTATGCTAATTATTTCCCATCTGCTTTTCTGTTGTTATCTCGGGACTAGGGCTAGTCCCGAGGTAAATAGAGTTCATCAGCTCTAGTTTGTATCCAGCCTCTCATGGAAACTTCAGATGCCCCAACACCCGTGAAGAGACGACTCGACGCCTGTGAAGAGACGACTCGACACCTATGAAGAGACGACTCGACGCTGGCGATATGTTATGCCCTAAATTAATACATGATTAACTAACTGTATTTTTCTATGTACATTTCTGAAATGCACTTTCTGTAAAGCTGCTTTGAAACAATATGTATTGCGAAAAGCGCTATACAAATAAATTTGAATTGAATTGAATTGAATTATTATGACATAAAATGTCGAATTTATGATTTACTAAATCGAAATTATGACTTTAAAAGTCATAATTATGTGATAAAAAGTCAAACTTTTGACATACCAAGTCGAAATTTTGACATACTAAGTCGAAATTATGACTTTAAAAGTCGTAATTATGAGATAAAAAGTCAAAATTTTGACATACCAAGTCGAAATTATGAGATTAAAAAGTCGAAATTATTACTTTAAAAGTCAAAATTATGACATAACTAAATCGAAATTATGACATGTCGACTAAGCTTATTGATCTTCAGGCTTCACTCGACAGGACACGACACGACACAGGATGACATGCATGCTTCCATAGAATTGTGAACACATTAATTAGGCTATTTTTATCGTAGTTGGATGAAATTCTTGCCTTTAGCGAGGGGATCTGAGCAAACGCACTTCTGAAAAGATTTAAGGAAAGAATTGCATCACCCCAGGTAGGCCTAAAGTCATAAAGTAGGCTACACAGAAGTAGGCTATTGCATAATTGCACATAAGTAAAGAATCACAAAATGAAGATTATAATTCGCGTAGCCTATATATAGATGTGAATATGAATGATCCCACGTCATATTTGTAATTAAATCACATTTAGAACATGTTATGGCTTGGGCGCCTAAAACACTCTAAGAATAGGCCTATATAAGGGAAAATTAGAACTCATGTTAAAGTTTCAGATGTAAAGGCCTAATAAATTATGGCAGTATATAACATTTTATGGGGGAACCAATATAACATTTTATTTTATGTAGGCTACCATCATAGTCAGCCCTCCCTAAGTGAACAAAGCAGCTGCTTAGGGCCCCGCCGCCACTAGGTGGACCCCAAGACCCTGACCGTGACATGTAACTGTAGCCTACAACTTGATGTATATTTACATCACATGTTAACGCAGCTGTAGACTTACACTCACGAGACACTGCACTTATTCACAATAACAAAATATCATTATTTGCTTTATTTAAGCATAGGCTACACCCGGAGCGCGCGCACAAAAAGCCTGTCAAACAGCGTCTGATTATTGGACATCTGATTGTGCTTGCATCTGAGTATATAAATACACACCATGTTTACATAAACACAGTTGGTTATATCTAAAGTTAAAGTAATCCGTTGCATCTGTGTGTAAGCGTGTAGGTCTTAAAGGGACAGCAGGGTTATAGTAAACATGCTGCCGCTTGATCTTAAAGGGATAGTTCACCCAAAAAGGAAAATTCTGTCATTATTTACTCACTCTCATGTTACTCAAAAACTATATCAATTTCTTTCTTCTGCTGAACACAAAATAAGAATTGTTTGAAGAATTTGGGTAACCAAACAGTTGTGGGTCCCTATTGACTTCCATAGCAAATATATACTATGGAAGTCGCTGGTGACAAGCAACTGTTTGGTTACCCAAATTCTTCAAAATAACTTTTATGTGCAACAGAAGAAAGAAACTCATTCAGGTTTAAAACAACTTGAGAGTGAGTAAATGAAGACAGAATGTTCATGGGTGAACTATCCCTTTAACCCTCTGGGGTCTAAGGGGTTTTTGGGGTCCTTGAGATGTTCTGACATGCCCTGACATTTGTGCTTTTTTCAGTTGCTTATAAACATATTAATGGCAAAGGTGTAATTACACTCTATTTAGCACAAACAGGGCTACCATAATATGTGAGCAACGTGCATGTACATGTTTGTATTTTTGAGAGAATAATGTTTATGCATGGTTATTGAAAAAAAACTAAAAATTAAAGTTTCTGAAATAAGGCCAGAAAACACATACTAAATATGTGTCAATAAGACTAATGGTCGTTGACTAGAGTTTTTTCTTCAAAATGATGTGAAAATCATCCTGCCTAATCATTCACATAAAACAATACATTGATTTAAATCTTGTAAAACACTTTTTGTTTGGAAAGGCAATATGCGCAAAGGGCGTCAACGATCCAACACCATGCATATTTAGTGGTTCACACCTGAGGAGACAATGGGGCCCACATACTTAATGAGCCATTCATTCAGGTGTGTCACCTTATAGCCACAAGAAAGAATGCAAGAGCATTGGTTCACAGTTGGAAGCATCTCAATTTTATTTTATTTTTTTCCATAAATTGTGCTTGCAAATTGTATAATATCCAAGGAAAACATGTCTAGTAATTGTGCAGTTAATTCTCATACTGTATTTTCAGTTTTGGAATATGTATCCTCTCCCCAAATTTGTCAATAATAAAACACAATAAAAATTATTTAAAGAAAAGGCTTATATTTACCTTTTAAAATTTGTTTACATCTACCTTGTAAATATATATTTTTTTTATTAATGTTAATAAATGTATTATTGTTATCTTTTTACAGGTCCATCTGATCTGTTCATTTTATGTCTTATTTAAGAATTTAATTTAATATAGTTCGTTTTGTACAATTACATTTATTTTTTATATGAGGATACTGTTATCTAAAGTTGTTTTAGTAGAAGTTAATTGCACTTTTACACTTTTTTTTTAACCGAAAGCAATTAAAGCGCTTAACTTGTTTACAACTTCTTTTTCTGCTGGTTTATTTAACTACTTTCAGTACACCACTTTAAAAGACTTTGAATATTAAAGTTTTTAAGTGCAAAAAAACAAAACAAAAAAACAAAACACCTCTTGTGGGTTAGCTACTGTTACCAGCGCCGCCGCTCCCACCATGCGCATCACGCGCTGTGCGCAGGGCACCAAGTGCTGAGGGGGCACCAAAAATAGCCTAATGAAAAAAAAATTATAGTGCCGATATTATTTCATTAGCCTATTGAAATATTATTAGGAAAATTTTAGCCATGTATATGTAACAAAAAAGGGGGAACAAGATAATTTAATTGCTCTAGTCTAGTAAGTACCGCCCCCCCGCGCTGGATGGTCCGTGCCGGTTGTTCGCGCGGGCGCCTTTGCGAAGGACGCGTTCGCGCGGACGAAGTTTGACAGACAGACAGTAGGCAACATTTTTGGAAATGGCCCCTAAAAGACAGCAAGAGTTAGGATCTGAGAAAAGAAATAACAAGAAACTAAGAGATGATGCCCGTGCATCACTTGCAGCTAAGTCCATGTTTAATCATTCTTAAATACGGGAAATGTGCTGCATGTGCTGCTGCTAATCGTAACGCGCCTCGAACTTGCTGACGTTAATGTTAGCAAACTATGTTCTTATAACTTATAACTTCGGTGCAAGCTAAATTGAGATTTTACTGTTAAACATTACCTATTTTACAAATAACTGACGCCAGCTAGCTGTTACTTTCCTTACTACCTTTCTTTAGATATTGAGCAGTAGTTTATGGTTTATTTTGACGTGACGGTGGTTAATACTTTCTCAGTAACAGTTAACGTTAGCAGTCAGTGCAGTGCACATGGTAGGCTAACAATTCCTGTTAAAATATATAAAAAATATAAAATGCCATTATGAATGATATAAAGCAAACAATACTGTTTAATTGTGTGCATTATTGCACCTCATTCTATTATGCTTTTATATTATATTATATTATATTTATCAAATAGTTGATAAATAAGGAATAAAGGGGGAGAACTCCTTGGCTGCCATGCTTTCAGTTTTAAATGTTTATAATTTTTTTCTGGTATGAGATTCTTTGTTTGAATATTTTGTCTAATAAATGTAATTTATTCAAAGTGACATTGAATTTGGGAAAAACATGTCTGGATTATTTTGATAATTTTTTTATTTTGCTATTCTGTTTACTGAAGAAAAGTTTGCACTTTCAAATGTGTATAGTGTGTGTTGGCTATTCTACATATGTTTACAAAGTCAGCAAAGCTGTGAAGATTTTACTTTCTCTTTTTAGTGTTCTTAAGTTTTATACTGTGATGCTGCTATTGTGTTATTGGTATTGAGTTATATGTTTGGTAATAAAAAGTTAAACTGGCAAAAACAAACGTTTTTTTTCTCGGGGTCGGGGTGGGGGGCATCATAAAGTAATTATGCTTAGGGCACCAAAATGGCTAGCAGCGGCACTGACTGTTACGATTAAAAACGATACTTGGTTACTCACGTAACCTCGGTTCTCTCTAGAGAGGGAACGAGTATTGCGTAAGCTGTGCTTACGCAGTGGGAAAAGCCTTCTTTTCTCGAGATACTGAAACCAAAAATTATCCTTAATTTCATATATTGTCAACGCAGTGCAGCTGCAGGCAGCTGAGCTAGAGCGGCATACTGCGCGCTCATTGGCTGCCGCGCGGCAACTGCTTAAGCCTACCAGTGAGCCTGGCGTGACGTCACGCCCAATGAGGGCGCGCGCGACCTCGCGCGTCACAGCCCGCCAGAATGGGCGGCGTCAGAGCGTATATAAGGAAGGCTCGTAGGCTATATTCTCTGTTTTCTGTCGACTGAAGCGACACGAGCGATAGGCTCAGCACGGTCAGGGAACGCAATACTCGTTCCCTCTCTAGAGAGAACCGAGGTTACGTGAGTAACCAAGTATCGTTCTCTTACGAGAGGTTCTCTCGTATTGCGTAAGCTGTGCTTACGCAGCGGGAACCCTTTGTCCACGCCGTGCGAGCCTAACAATCACATATGACTCATAGAAAAACATAGAGGTGATCAAAACAGGTGGCCAGCGGTGCGGGCCAGCGCATGTTCATAAGCACACATAGGGAAAAAACACAGAACGGCACTGCCGGTTCATGTAACTGATACCCTGAGCGTGCAGCTCAACAGACAAGCTAATCGGTAATACAGCCTGACCCTTGGGCAGGACATGAAACACGACTAGACTGACAGAAGTTTAGCCTGCATAGCGGGAACTTCCAGGTTATAAAACCTAACAAATGTGGAGGGGGACGCCCAGCCCGCCGCCCTACAAATGTCGTCAATGGAAATCCCACTGGACCATGCCCACGATGAGGCCATGCCTCTGGTGGAATGAGCCCGTATGCCTAACGGACATTGCAGGTCTTTGGACGCATAAGCTGCTGCAATCGCGTCTACTATCCATCTGGACAGTGTCTGTTTCGAAGCGGCGCGACCCTTGGTGCGCCCGCCAAACGAAACGAAAAGCTGCTCTGAGAACCTGAAGGCTGCAGAGCGCGTCACATAACACCTTAACGCCCTGACCGGGCAAAGGCGGTTAACCCCTTCCTCACTGCTGGAGGACGGCAGGGCCGATAGGGTAACGACCTGAGTCCTGAAGGGAGTGCCTAACACTTTGGAGACATAGCCGTGCTTCGGTTTGAGAATGGCTAACGAGTCGTTAGGTCCAAACTCGAGGCACGACGCGCTGATGGACAGCGCATGTAAATCTCCCACACGTTTAACTGAAGCCAGAGCTAGCAGAAAAACGGTCTTAAGCGTTAAGTATTTCAACTCCACAGAGTCCAAAGGCTCAAAGGGATTCGCTTTTAAGGACTCTAGGACCAGGGACAGGTCCCAAATAGGAACCGACGGGGGCCGCGGAGGGTTCATTCTCCTGGCCCCGCGTAGAAAGCGGGTAATGAGTTCATTTCTGCCCAGTGCACGGCCGCGCGCCGACTCAGCGAACGCTGCTATGGCCGCGACATAAACCTCGAGCGTGGAGGGGGACCTGCCCGCGTCCAACATCTCTTGGAGAAATTTCAATACCTGTGGAACTCCACAGGTCCGAGCATTAGAACCCATATTCACACACCACTTGTTAAACACTGACCATTCAGACGCATAGAGCCGCCTCGTCGAGGGGGCTCTGGACTGCGTGATCGTGTTAATTACCCCTTCTGGCAGGCCAACGAGTAATCGTTGATTATCCACGCATGCAGAGACCAGTGCTCTGGATGGGGATGCAGAATCGAGCCTCGGGCTTGAGAGAGGAGATCTCTCCTCACCGGAATCGGCCATGGGGCTGTGTCTGCCAGTCTCATTAGCTCGGGGAACCATGGTTGGTTTTCCCAGCGCGGGGCTATGAGGAGCACTGCGCAGTTCGCCTCCCTGATCCTCGCTAGCACTTGAGGTAGCATCGAGATCGGTGGGAACGCGTACAGCGGAGCGCTGGGCCAGGTCTGGGCCAGCGCGTCCTCCTGTTTTGAGAAAAACCTCTGGCACTGAGCGTTCTCGCTCGTGGCGAAGAGGTCGATCTTCGCTTCGCCGAAACGACGCCAAAGCGTCTGTATCGTCTGGCGGTGTAGAGACCATTCCCCTGGGGGAACGTTGTCCCTGGACAGTCTGTCCGGGCCGTCGTTCAAACGACCGGGTACATGAGCTGCCCTTAGGGAGCGCAACGGGCCTTGAGCCCAGGATAGGAGGCGCTCTGCGAGCGCGCACAGGGTTCTGGATTTGATTCCGCCCTGGCGGTTCACGTACGACACCACTGACATGTTGTCCGAGCGAACTAGCACATGGTGTCCCCGTAGAAGCGGTAGAAAGTGCTTCAGCGCTTTCTCGACCGCCAGCATCTCTAGACAGTTTATGTGAAGGTCTTTCTCCGTATTCGACCACGGGCCGCAAATCGGACTGCCTTCGTGAGTCGCTCCCCAACCCATGTTGGACGAGATCACTTTGCGGTGTGCGATGGTTCCCATCGACACTCCCCGCTGATACCATTCGTCCGCCAGCCAGGGCTGCAGGGCTGTAACACAGCGCTGAGTCACTCTGATTGGAGCACGGCCCGAAATCCATGCTTTGCGGGGCATTTCCGTTTTTAGCCAGCGTTGAAGCGGACGCATTCGGAGTAAACCCAGCTGCAGGACAGCTGCTGCTGATGCCATGTGGCCCAGCAACCTCTGAAAAGTTTTCAATGGAAAAACTTTTCCCTCCTGAAAGGAGGCGGCGAGGTGTCGAACACAGCGCGCACGCTGTGCGGACAGTCTGGCCGTCATCGCCGCCGAGTCCAGATCTATACCCAGAAAAGTGATAGACTGGCTGGGGGCTAAAGAGCTCTTGTCCCAGTTCACGGAAAGACCCAAGCTTTGCAGGTGACCGAGAAGCGCTTCTCTGTGGGAAACTAGTTCCTCCGCTGAGTGCGCTATAATGAGCCAATCGTCCAGATAGTTCAGGATTCGCATTCCCCTCGATCTCAGGGGTGCGAGAGCTGCATCCATGCACTTCGTAAATGTACGGGGTGCCAGGGATAGGCCGAACGGCAGGACGGTGTACTGATATACCTGGCCGTCGAAGGCGAATCTCAAGAATGGCCTGTGACGGGGTATAATCTGAATCTGAAAGTACGCGTCTTTCAGGTCGAGAGATATGAACCAGTCCCCCGGGCGAATCTGCGCGAGGATTTGACTGGTTGTGAGCATTTTGAACGGCCGTTTCATAAGCGTTTTGTTCAAATATCTCAGATCCAATATAGGTCTGAGTGCTCCGCCCTTCTTGGGTACGAGGAAATAGCGGCTGTATACGCCTGCCTCGGAACCCGGAGGGAGAACCCGTTCTATCGCCCCTTTGTGCAGCAAATTCGCTATTTCTGTGTGAAGCAGATGCGCTGCATCCGCTTTCACTATAGTCTCGGCCCGAGCGCGATAGCGCGGAGGGCGGCGAGCGAATTGAAGCGAATAGCCCTTTATCACTGTGTTCAGTACCCACTTCGACACTCCCTGAATAGCTTTCCATGCATTCGCACTCATAGCTAGGGGTCGAATCGCCTCTGAGTCTCGCCCGCCGCACAGCGCGGGACGGGGGATCTGTGGCGGTGTAAGCGCGAGTCGCGCAGTGGCAGTGAGGGGGAACTGGGGTTCGCTGATGGCGGCAGCCGGCTGAACGGCGCTGTGAGAGAGCGTTGTGTGTGACGGCTCGCGGCGCGGAAGCGGGGCGGGCTCGTGCATGTTTATCGGAGAGTGTGCGTGCTGTAAAGCGGGCACAGAGCTCTTTATTATCACACAGCCGGTGGCTGACTCGTACGTGTTTACATGAGAGTGTGCGCGCTGTGTAGCGGGCACAGGGCTCTTTATTAACACACAGCCGGTGGCTGGCTCGTGCGTGTTTACATGAGAGTGTGCGTGCTGTGTAGCGGGCACAGGGCTCTTTATTAACACGCGGCCAGTGGCAGAATGTTCTGGTCCCCAAGCGTGTGAGACAGAGCGAGCACTGTGTAGGTGTGAGCACTGAAGTGTGGGCGCGTGACCTACAGTTATCACTCGAGCGGCCGTAGCGCGCTTTATGTGAGTGCACTCTGTGGGGTACACAGGGGGATTTGTGCTTGTGTGTAGTGATGAGCACTGGGAAGTGGGCAAGCTTACTACACTCATAACACTGACGGCGTGAGCCGACTGACCAGATATTACACTCTTTATTCGATTTATCTGGGTCGCCGTAAAAACGGCGTTTGTGTGCAGGCGAGAGAGTTGAAAAACTGGCTCGTTGGCTGCTGTGGGCACTACTGCAGTAGCCTTTGATAAGGGGACTGGCAGAGGGATACATTTTAGCTTTGACGGTGGTCCGGCCGCAGCGGGACTCGACCGTCTTTTCCTCCCGACGGATGCTAGGAGGACTTTGCAGGCTCGGGCTTCAGCGTTACCTTAGGCCGAGGCCCACGCGGGGGCGGCGGCCTGTGCTGGCTGGTGGAGCGGGACCTGGGGCGGCCGCGCTGGCGCTGCTGGGAGGCTGGGGGTCGAGATGGCCGCTGTGCAGAGCTGCGTGCAGGAGGCTGGTTAGAGCGGCCTGCAGCGGAGCTCGAGCGGCGGGGCAGGAAGAGTTTCATGGCCTGTGACGCTTTCTGTACCTCAGAAAAACGGTCCACGAGGCCACTCACTGCAGGGCCGAAGAGACCAGTAGACGAGAGCGGGGCGTTCAGGAAGACGGACCGCTATTGTTCCCCCATGTCGGCTAGTGTTAACCAAAGGTGGCGCTCAATGACGGTCAGCGAAGCCATGGATCGTCCGATAGCTTGGGCCGCTGTCTTCGTCGTGCGAAGGGAAAGGTCCGTCGCACTGCGCAGGTTGGTTAAGGCCGATCTGTCCAGTTCTCCCTCGTCGAGCTGGCGGAGGAGGTCCGCTTGGAGAACTTGAAGGACCGCCATTGTGTGCAGGGCTGAGGCGGCTTGCCCAGCGGCGGAGAAGGCGCGGCTGGCGAACGCCGAAGTAGTCCTGCAGGCTTTAGACGGGAGGGCAGTCTTTGAGCGCCATCTCGCGGATGGGGGGCAAAGATGCGCTGCAACCGCCTGTTCGACCGGTGGAATCCGGTCATACCCCTTCTCCGTGGCTCCGTCCACGCGGGAGAGAGTCGATGAGGCTGGAGAACGGAGTCTGGCTGAATCTGGAGCGTTCCACGATTTAGCAAGCTCGTCGTGAAGCTCAGGCAGAAACGGCGCTGGTCTAGACGCTGGGGCCTGGCGACTGGTGGTCAGGAAGCATCCATCGAGCCTGTTAGGCGGGGGTACCTCTGGCGGTGACCACTCGAGGCCCAGGCGCTCGACTGCCATAGTGAGGAGGCGGAGAAGCTCGGCCTCCACCCCGGCGGGAGCCCTGCTGGAAGCTCTGGTGGAGGAGGCGGATCGGGCGGAGCTGGACCACACCTCGCTGTCCGACGCCATCAAAGAGCACGTGTCCAGTCGATCGTTGTCATCCGCTTCATCCGCTGTGTCGACGGCATCGAGGGCGAGAGCCGTCGGCTGCGCGTCGGGGAGCGAGGGCGGAGAGGGAGAGAGCGAGGCTCGCGGGAGAGGCTCCGGCGAGGCCCTGGCTCGTGTCTCAGGCTCCGGTGGGCGTTGTGAGCGGCGTTTCTTCTTACGCGGCCCAGCAACGGCAGGAGCGGTGTCTGTAAAGAGGGCGAGTCGAGCCCGCAGGGTCGACATCTGCAGCTCTTCGCAGAATTCGCAGCCGCCCGAGGAAAACGCGACGGCTGCATGATCCCGTCCCAGGCAGAGAGCGCAGAGGAGATGGCGGTCTCTGTCGCTGAGCGGCGAGCGGCATGAGCCGCACGTGGTGTGAGGCATTTGCAACAACGCCTCGTGCTCTTTTAGAGTGCTGCGGAGAAAAAGGCAAACACACGCAAAAAGAGCTTATCAATGAAGGATATGTATCGCCGGATAGCTGAGCTGGCACGGCAGGCTGAAGGCGGCGAAGAGATCGTCCGGCTTCCTCAGGCTGTCCTAAGCTGGCTCGTTAGCTTGATCCAAGAAGGCCACGGCGACGGTTTCCTCTCAGAGATCAGCGATGCGAGTGCTTCGCTGAAAAGACAGAAATCAGAGAATATAGCCTACGAGCCTTCCTTATATACGCTCTGACGCCGCCCATTCTGGCGGGCTGTGACGCGCGAGGTCGCGCGCGCCCTCATTGGGCGTGACGTCACGCCAGGCTCACTGGTAGGCTTAAGCAGTTGCCGCGCGGCAGCCAATGAGCGCGCAGTATGCCGCTCTAGCTCAGCTGCCTGCAGCTGCACTGCGTTGACAATATATGAAATTAAGGATAATTTTTGGTTTCAGTATCTCGAGAAAAGAAGGCTTTTCCCGCTGCGTAAGCACAGCTTACGCAATACGAGAGAACCTCTCGTAAGAGAACCGTAGAAGGGAGAAAAAAATAACACATGAAGTGTGTAGGCAGTAAGCACATCAGTCTACTCATATTGTGTTAAATGCTTTGAGTACATTCCCAAGTTGTGGTCATTTTAAATTACACAGATATGTGTAAAATAGGTTTTTCTTTTTCAACACATTTTTAGTTAATATTGACACAAAATGTGTAAATTAGAGTGTTACACATATTTTGTGTATTTTTTCTACACATTCCTTTTAAGAGTGAAACTACATGTGTGCGTGCACAAGTGAGGCTTGCAAAAACACAGTCAAGCAGCCAGACAAAATCTAATATTAAAAAGTCAAGGGTCAGCATCCCAACTACAGCAAACACTGATCTCGTAACTTCAAACCAAACATTTTCAATTAAACATTTCAATAACAACTTCTGTAGATGTATGACATAAATAAAGTCATACTGGTTAATAATAAGTGTAATAATGTGTATTGGCTGGAAGTCAGTTGTAGTGCTTGTGTTTCTCTATTTTCTGTTCATGTGTTCCTCTTTCCTTCAGTGATTCTGCTTGTTAACAGCAGGTGTTAATCACTAATGCTCAACAATCACTTAAATATTCCCTTAATTATCTCACTGCAACACTGCGTCAATGTTACTTTTTACTCTTTGTAGTGTGGATTTTCCTGTGGGGTTGAAAGGGTTAACAGTGTAATATAAAAAGACACACCCACAAAATGTATTTTAACAGTAATAAACTATAAGTTATAATACAGGTATATACTGGCAAAACTGTTGCCAGTAGTTTACTGTAAAATGTTGTTTTTTTGGGTCACCGTTGTGCTGAAGAGTAGAGCCTGTGCTTCAGTCCAGGAGAAGACCTAGAAACATTGATGATATGCTGCATGTTGCTTTATTTAACAGGCGGAGACTGTGTAGTTGCTGGTCCAGTGTAAGTTTCTTTATTTAGAATATTTTTTTAGTGGTCTCAAATGAAATAAGTTCACGTTAATTCTTTGCTCACATTATTAGTGCATTATACATTTTAGTTAACACATTTAAATGACAGTTGGTTAATTTAAGGCAGTCGGTTTCTCCAAGTGAAATTAGTTAACTCGAGTTTCAATTTAGTGTATTGTTACAGTAACATACTGTAGATTACAGTAAATAACTGTACAATTAACAGTAAATTACTGGCAACAGTGTTGCCAGTATTTTACTGTAAAAAAAAGCCTGGTAAGGTCTAACAGTGTACCTCACAGGGTAACTGTCATCAGAGAATTGTAAACTTATATCTAAAGTGTTTTAAATTGTATTCTTTTTGATCGGCTGAGAACCAGGCTAGCAAGAAGCAGATGTGACACTGACAATGTATATGAAA
The DNA here is from genome assembly GCF_963993115.1 of Abramis brama. Taxonomy (NCBI): domain Eukaryota; kingdom Metazoa; phylum Chordata; class Actinopteri; order Cypriniformes; family Leuciscidae; genus Abramis; species Abramis brama. The sequence goes on from NC_139972.1 coordinate 35,053,063, forward strand.
AAAAGGTAAAAAAAATGCTCAGAGTATGCAAAATATTGAAATGGGATGGATGCATTTTCGAGAAGGGAAGTTTATTCAGGTCCGAACAAAAAAAGGTGGGGGTACACGTACAATTTGCGTGTCAAAGGACTCTACAAAAAAGGATCTACTTGAAAAGGCTGCAGAGTTGTTTTTTCCAGGTGAAAAATGTTCCGTGGGAAGCTTCACAGATTTTGTGGTCGATGTAACAGACTTTCAAGAGCAAACAATAGATGACCAGATTACAGTTGGATAACTTTATGAGCTGACCAAATTACCAATCTTGCGTTTTTACTTGACAACCAAGAAGAAAGCCATCGCTAGTGACACACAGTTGAACTTCAACAGCGAAACAATTGCGCAGGGAGGGGGAAATAGGCAAGATTCCAGATCTCCCATACGTACCAGCCAATCCCCTCTGTTGACTAAGCAAGATTCCAGATCTCCCATACGTACCAGCCAATCCCCTCTGTTGACTGAGCAAGATTCCAGATCTCCCATACGTACCAGCCAATCCCCTCTGTTGACTGAGAATGTAGAGTCAGACCTAATTTATGTAGGGAGTAGCACTTTAATTGAAACAGGCAGTGATGTGATGATGTTTTATTGTCAGACTCCATAATTAGCATGACTGATCCATCAAGTGTGTTTGAAATTGATGCAGCCAGGCAGCCAGAGGTGGACAATTTGGAGGATAGTGGCACTGTAACAATCTCCACAGGACTTATCTCTGGGCTGGAAGACACTGTGCTTGATGACACATTACCTATTTTAGAGGAATCGTATTCTGTACCTTCTCCAATTGATAACTCACTGGAGCCCTTTGTTCAGAGTGAAAGGGTGAAGAAAATTCTTGTTATTCATCGCGGTCAGGCCTTTCGACAGCTTATTGAACATTTTTGTGACGAAAGTGTCTTGACGGATGACATATCTATGAAAGTCATTCTTCCCGATGGAAGGCTGGAAAATGCTGTTGATGAAGGGGGGGTTTTGAGGGATGTGCTTTCAGAGTTTTGGCATGACTTTTATGAGCAATGTACTTTGGGAAATAGCTTTAAGGTCCCTTATCTACGACACGACTTTGGTCAACAACAGTGGGAAAGCATCGGCTGAGTCATTGCATTTGGTTGGCAAAGAGAGAAGTACCTGCCTGTAAAAATAGCACCTGTAATGCTGGAACAGGCGGCCCATGGATGTGTCACAACAAGTCTTGTGGACTGCTTTCTCAGATATGTTACAGAATCAGACAGAATGATCCTAGAATCATGCCGTTCACATTTTGAAGATGTGGACAAAGAAGAGCTCTTTGAGGTCATGGATCATCATAACTCTCAAAGAGTCCCAACAGCAGATAATATCGAGCAGCTCTTGGAGGAGATGGCACATCAGAAGCTGATTCAAGAACCTGCGTTTGTGATAGAGCAGTGGCATAATGTGCTTGCGCCTATGAGAATTGAGCTCCAGGACATCGCAGCTGCCTATGATGAACTACAACCGACATCAAGAAAGGTCATGAAATAAATAGCCTACCCTGCTACAATGAATTTACAACAAAAAGGTATCTAAGTACATTTCTTAGAGAATCAGATAAACAACACCTGTCCCTCTTCCTTCGTTTTTGTACCGGGTCAGATTTGTTCCTGGGAAAGACCATCACCGTTAGCTTCGCACAGTTGGAAGGCTTTCAGAGACGACCCATTGCACACACATGTGGCTGTTACCTGGAGCTGCCTGTGAATTATGACAACTACCCAGAGTTTCGCCATGAAATGAACAAAGTGTTAGAGAGCAACATATGGGTCATGGATATAGTCTAGTACACTACAGACTTACTATTAGTAAGATTAAGCTTCAATTGAAGTTAAGCTTCAACAACATAACTGAGGTCACAAAAGGCTTTATTTCTTGATGTTTTTTTCAAGATGTGTTTTACATGTTCACGTTTCCAAAGTTCCTGTTAGTACTCTCTCTGAGGCACAAGGTTTGAAAGGGTCAGTTACAAAGCTTGTATCATAATTTATTTTGCCATGTATTTTGATAAAAATAATTTTTATTTGAATGCACTTTATTATACAACACTTTCCTTTTGTTTTTCTAGTATTTATTTCTAGCATCACTGTTCAGTTATGCCCATAACACAAGTACAGTTTATTGTACAGTTTTTTGTTCTGCAATTTTGGAAAAGTGTTATTTTGAGTGAATTAAACCATTCCCTGGTTAAAACACAACCTGTCTGTCTTCCCTACTGACTCTTATAATACAAATCTCAAATGTTGTCTTCAGCAACACATATTTTTTAGATATGAGGCTCCAACTCACTTTTAATTAGCACTCTAAGAGTTATGTACAAGTCCACTGCTGCAAACACATCATTCGTATGGTTCAAATCATGCTCTGACATAAGATCAACACATACGTTAAAAGTGTCTTCATCGCATGGAAATTCCTTGAAAACACACTCTTCTAAACAGACTTGAACCTTCTCCAGACACACTGGATGCAGATGGTCTGTGGCTCCATATAGAGGAGACACTGCATACATGATGGATGGTCGGCCATGTGGTGACCGTGAGTTGTGGACTGGCCGCATTCTGTGGTTGTTCCAAGCGAAGACTATCTCATCAAGCTCTTCCTGTAAGGAAACATGTTTTGATAGAGTTAGTAGAGTTAGTAGATGTCTGGGAGGCTGTGTGTGTAGCAGGAGAATCACACAGAGCATGAATCATGGAACCAGGTAATCAAATCACAGAAAAATGTGAAATGAAGAGTATTTTAAGATATTTTACATTTTTGGTATGCATAATACATTATAAATACGATTTATAACATTAGAGATACAATAAATTAGTGAGGACGTTAATAGGTGAGCCAAGTTACAATTCAATGTTTGACTTAAAGTGTTAGTTCACCCCCAAAAAAAAAAAAAAATCTGTCATAATTTACTCATCCTCATGTTCCAAACCTGCATGAGCACGCGAAAATTAGTTTTTTCGTGCATGTAACGCATGGGTAGTAGTGATGTGGGGTACGTATGTATTATACGTTTGGGAAGGATTAGTGATGTGGGGTGCATGTGTATTACACGCAATAAAGTGCGTATCATATGCACGCGAAAACATGCGTATCATGCACGTAAAAACTAATTTTGTGAAGCCACGTGTGGACAAAATCACAGAGCCTTACTCCAATCAGATGCAATTAAATAATGGTTTTAGATAAACTCTTTTGTTGCCAGTTTTTCTCATGTCAGTCGTTTATGGTATTTTTATTTTTCATAATTCATGTCACAAAACTTCTAAATTATTATTTCTTTAAACCACACATTATTCCCTTTTTGATTCTATTAAGAATACTTTTGTAACGTTTAATGTCTAAGCCAAATAATTTTGAATACAGTATCACAACATAAATGTAGGTATTATTAAGCCTACAGAACACAGATAATTTAATATTAGAGACTACAATCTTTTCTATATGAATTAAAAGATGTTAATGTAGGCTATAGGCATGCAAGGCAATTGAGAAGCGAAATAAACTCACCTGAATTTTGTTAAGGAAACAGAACTGCACCAAGGATTTGTCCAAAAAAGTGTCTGCGAAGTGCCCGTCCTCTCTCAGCTTGTCAAAGAGGTCTATCCAAAATTGGACACATTCACTTCGCAAAGTGAGCCACCATCTTTCGATGCGCTGGTTTCCAGTGCTTGGGCCAAAAGTAACATGGGCCCGGTTTCTCAAAGCGTTCTTATCTCTAAGTAGTTCTTAACCTATTCCTTAACCTCTCTCTTAACCTTATGGCACGATTCCCGAAACGTTCGTTCGCTAAGTATATCTTCTGTAAGTCACACTTTCGTAAGGTTGGTCTGGACCACTCTTAGCTTTACCTTATCACTGTTGCAGGTCTATATGAATATAATTCTGAAGTTTTAATACACCCAGACAGTATTAAATTAGGCTAATTCAAGTGTTTTCATGCAAAGAATAAAATTGTCATTACACTGATTGTTGTTAGATTTTTAATTATATTATTATACAATATTATTAATTTAATTAAAACGCTCTTTTAAAGGCCAGTGAAAGCATAGGCTACTGTCAGTTAAGTCCTATTCGGACGCTAATATTGTTTCTCATGGGCTCGTCCGGTATTTTAAACATTTACAGGGGTAAGTCGGTGATTTTAGTGCCGTCCGAATCCATAATATCAGTGTTTTTCTCACCCAACCCACGTAAAAATCCCTGGCCAAATTAGTACCTTCTGTTTTTTGACAAACAGGTCGTGTGGTAATTTAATTGCCGTCTGAATCCACATCTCTGAGTTTACAAGAGATTCAAAATTCACGGTTTAAATCCTTTTTGATCACTGCCGAGCACCGTACGCAAGATGTAAACTTTTATTACTGAAATGCTGGAAAGTATTTACAAGAACAATATTTCATCGCAGCTCCACCTCAGCGAACAAAAATGGGAAAGAGAAGAAGGCACGTAAATTTTTGAAAAGGTTATTGTGGCAGCAATATATGTTACAATTTTAAAATATGTAGGCTAGGCTATTATAGGCTATTATAGTTTGGATTATTTTTTATAATATCCAATAATCATAATAAATTGCAATTTCAACTATTTCTGAAGTGCTTCATTTATAAAGATCACCGCTTTCTCACATAAACAGCCCCTGCACGAGAGAATAATTGATTCTCGAGCCATCGATATCAAACAATTCAGCACCATCGCCACGGACAGCGCCGGGTAACGTCGCACGTAAGAAGGTATATCTTAAGCAGCTTCCTAAGGTATGGTTCGGGGAACACACTTAGGAACATAAACAACTTTGGTAAGATATATCTTTCGAGCTTTCTTAGCGCGCTAAGAGTGAGCGTTATCGGGAAACTGGATCAATAAGTCTTGGATCATTGTTGGTCTTGTATGCCTCAAGCCATATCATGCTCCTGGAAAATCCATCGATACATCCACTTATTCCAATTCCAAATGGCTTCAGCTTATCATAGCCATCTATATGCCACACAAAGTTAGGACCACGGCTATGATACAAACGCCGCCTCAGTCGATTTCGTGACCTCAGATCAACCCCTTCACCATCTAAAAGCCGCAGAAGAACTCTCACTGTTTCCCTGTCAGTTACAATCCCATTCATCCAACATTTTTGGTGCATCCATCTATAGCCATGACATTGCCCAGTTGTTTGAAGTTGTTGTTCTATGAAAGCTGCCACCTCCGCCACATCCGTTTTGTTCTTTCTGCGCCAAAGTTTGTTCTTGCTTAAAATCCTCTCAAGAGTGCGTTTGCTCAGAGCTATTCCATGCCGTTCCGCTAGTACGGCAAGAATTTCATCATTTGTAAAACCACGATCGAAATACTCCTTAATCTGTTCATAATTCATCATGTGTCGGGTCGCGTGCGTCAGATCAATGAGCGTGCCAGTTGACAAGTCATAATTTCGATTTAGTTATGTCATAATTTTGACTTTTTAATCTCATAATTTCGACTTTTTAATCTCATAATTTCGACTTGGTATGTCAAAATTTTGTCTTTTTATCTCATAATTACGACTTTTAAAGTCATAATTTCGACTTAGTATGTCAAAATTTCAGCTTGGTATGTCAAAAGTTTGACTTTTTATCACATAATTATGACTTTTAAAGTCATAATTTCGATTTAGTAAATCATAAATTCAACATATTATGTCATAATAATGACTTAAGAATGTCATAATTTCGAGTTTTTATGCTTGTTTTTTTTTTTTTTCTTATGTGGCGGGAATGGGCTTCCATAGAAACTTTCTCGTAATTATGACTTAACATCTCGTAATAATGAGAAACTTTCTCATAATAATGACTTAACATCTCGTAATAATGAGAAACTTTCATAAAATGTCGAATTTATGATTTACTAAATCGAAATTATGACTTTAAAAGTCATAATTATGTGATAAAAAGTCAAACTTTTGACATACCAAGTCGAAATTTTGACATACTAAGTCGAAATTATGACTTTAAAAGTCATAATTATGAGATAAAAAGTCAAAATTTTGACATACCAAGTCGAAATTATGAGATTAAAAAGTCTAAATTATTACTTTAAAAGTCAAAATTATGACATAACTAAATCGAAATTATGACTTGTCGACTAAGCTTATTGATCTTCAGGCTTCACTCGACAGGACACCGCCAGTGTATAATAAGGTACAGAGAACCGCTGACACGAGAGACTGGTTTAGTCAAGCCTTTAATGGCGATGGAGGTTAAACAACAACACAAAAAACTTCACGCGCATGCGCCGCCCGGGTCTGCACATTTGCGCTCAGCGTCACAGAACACGTCACGATCCACGTAACACTCCACATCCTGGCGCCACCCGTTTTCCTCCGGATTCTACGCCCTCTTTTCCAGCTTGAGAAACACACAAACAAGGAAACAAAAAGGTGGAATGTGACAACACAAGATAAGATGACAGAACCATTCGTGCCGTAATACACACAGAATATCTCACAGAGCTGCATAGAACACTAATGCAACGTCTCAAAGAAAATACTTTTAAGCCAAAATAAGGATACAGGCGAAGGCAGCCCATCTACGGAAGCTCATAATCTTTCAACTTGTCAGGGGGCCGACGGAGACGAGCAGACCGCCGTGGGACCTGCACCGGGAAAGTTGATGGAGAGGCCAACTCGTGACATGGAACCTCCACCAAACAAGACGGGGACACGTGTCTATCCTCCTGACGTCCGCTGCCATCAGACCCTGGAGGTGAAGCAGGCTCCGCTATCGCCAAGGGGATAGACTTGGATCACTTGAGGGAGCGCTAAGCGGCACACTGCCCTCCTCTTCACACTCTTCTTCACTCTCAGACGCTGCACCGTCTTCACAATGACCTAGGACACTTGGGAAAGAGTCAACTTTATAACAATCAGATAAGCGGACCCTATAAGAAGCACGCCGCAGCTGGGAGCCCGTAAACTTGCGGATGTTGCACCACATACCGTCAGATCTAAGCACGAGATATCGGCTTCGAGCTCGGGACTTATTGCGGTCACTATAAAGGTAAACAAGGTCGCCCGGGCTAATATCTAGTCTGGGTGCACCCTGACTTCGTGGTGCTTTCGCCTTAACACTATGGGGGTGGTTAGCGAGGTGTTGTGCATGCTGCATCGAAATCAGTTCCCGGTCACGCACTGGTAATTGCTCAAGAGAGAACTGATCACGCTGCAACAGCATTTCATGAGCGGACATACCACGAGACCGGACACGGCTATTTAACTGAGCAACAGCTACCGACAGCAACACGGGGGTGACGACCCCGCAGTGTGGTTCTAGACGTAAAATCTCGCCCTGTAGCTCCTGTATAGCCTTTTCCGCCACTGGATTTTTGTTGATATTTTTAGCATCGCCTACCTCAATGGCTAGCCTGTGTTGAGCAAGCATTGCATCTCTGGCCAGTGCTGAGAAACCTGGTGCTGGGTCCGTTCTAACTACGGCAAAGGGGCCATCGAGCGGACAAAGGCTAATACACATACGTATGATACCATCCTGCAACGTTTCCTTCCGTTCGTCATCAATCAACAATGCAGCTGTGAAGGATGTCACACACTCACGAACGACTAGGATGAGCTGACGTTCACGTTTAAGCACGTCAGCTGCAAAGGTAGACCCGACCGTCTCAGGTGGATCGCAGCAGGACTGCTCCACTGCGAACACTGGGGACTGTGCCAGTGAAGCACATTGGTGACATCCCTTACTAGTAAGCTGGACGGCAGCCTCCAAATCCAGTGCATAGAAGTACCGGCCGATGACAAGTCTCAACTGGTGTGCCGAGGGGTGATCTAACCTAATATGCAACGACATAAGCAAACCATGCAACACTGACCTAGGAACGACGATGCACTCAGTGGTGGTCAACAGTGGTGTGTTACGTCGTACAACTAAAAGCCCATCTCTTGCCAAGGTAACAGTGTTCAAATAACGTTTCACATCTTTAACATTAGTAACCCTCTTGGAAGGGCGCGTACCCTGCCGAAGATGCGCGTGCACCCTACGAAGGTCTGGACACTCTGCCTGAATGGACACCCACGTGGCTCTATTGGCAAAGGGTACCTTTTGAGCTCCACGCAAGATGTCAGCGACGTCAGTACGGCACACCACAGAGACCATAGATTCACGGATGAAGCTGCAAACTTGACATGTAGGACTATCACATTGAGCAGCATTACGACTAGCATAATCTGACGGGAGAATGGCAGCCCCGACGACATGACGAACAGAGACCTGGAAGCGGCTTGCAGTGGACAAGAAAGTGGTAACTCGCGGACTTGCAGAGAATTCGCCCCTGCACAGCTTTTCAAAGGCCTGTACACATGGTTTACTGTCAGTGAGCACACATGCCTTCTGTGATGACTGAATAATGTATGGGCTGCAATGTTTGAGGGAGGCAGCTATAGCCAGGGCCTCAATCTCGCACGGAAGCCAATTAATCTGATTCTTACGAAGTTTAGCGCTAAAATATCCAGCGATCAGCAGCTTTCCCCCCCGTGTAACGTACATAGTCGCGCCTAACCCTGGATCCCTGAGAGCACCATCAGTGACAATCCAAAGCTGATCATCAGGTCGCGGTATCGTCACAGCGCAACTAGTGGATAACGCCTGCTGAGCCTTATGAAAACACTGGAGAAGCTCATCTGACCACACAATCGCAGCCGTCGACTCACCCCCAGCGACCACATTGTCGAAGGGAGCAAGGATCGACGCACAACCCTTAAGAACACGTGCTAGGACTTTATACACACCGATGAAGGTCCGTAGGCCACGAACAGTCGCAGGGGGAGCACACGAAGCCAATGTGGCAATGCGGTGTGAACTAGCACGAATAGTACCCTGACTCCACACCCACCCCAATATGTCGGTCTGGACCGGGGCAACGACAGTCTTACTGGGAGCTAAGCACAGATTGCATGCCTGGAGAGCCACTAAGACCTTTTCCCACACTGCAAGAAGGCCCTCAAGAGTGTCAGCCCCACAATACAGGTCTTCAGCAACCTTAGCCACCTGTCCCTGTTGAAGGAGATCACCGAGTACCCGACAGGTCAATTCTTCTAATGCAGTTTCTGAACCAGGCATGCCCATGGCACATCTGGCATACACCCGGACTCCTTTAAATGGCGTGACGACCCCGCAGTACTTCATGGAGGCTTTGGATAGTGGAATTTGGTAGAACGCCTTGGTGAGGTCAGTGGCGATAATATACCTCCACTGAGCAATCTGACGCAACGTGGCGTCCACATTTGGCATAAGGGATGGCTGGGGTTTGCTATAACGACCCACATCGGCGAAAGCTGTAACGAGACGAAACCCACCATTAGGTTTTTTGATAAGAAATGATGGGTTGACATATTCAACATCGATGTCAATGTCTTCAGGCTTTCGAAAAACGCCTAGTGATTCTAGCTCGTCGAATTGAGCCTGCAGCTCCTGTAACTGTCCCCTTGAGTACTGCGGAACTCTTCCCTTCCATTGCGGTGGCTGGATAGGTCCCATGTTTACCCTCGCCTGGAAGGGGCCAGCAGCACCATTATAGCCTCCAAACTGCGGACTGAAGACCTCATCAAATTTCCTATGAATCTCGTGAAATTTTTCTCTGATGTCTGCCGTCATAATACCATTGGGGTCTAATGAGATAAGGTCAGAGAATAGTGCTAAACTGGGCGAACTGGACTTGCAAACAAGGGCCTGAGGAGTCTCCATTGGGGCCTGTTCAGTTAGGGACTCCGGAACGTAGGTCATGCGAACACGGCATACATGATCATGTTTCTTAATCCCCTGCGGTACGTCAGTCAAATTGGGAATCCTGATTTTTCTGGATACCCCTACGACCAACGATGGGGCAAACCAGTGTGCACGGCCCTCATGCGGCTCAACGGCAAGCTTGTCGCTAATGTTTGCTAGTTCTGCTGGAAGCTCAAGTTCGACAAAATCCCCCGGCCACACAGTATGTGATGAGGTGGCACGGAGTACGTGAGCTCGCCGAATGGCATGTCTGTCTCCATACGTTTGACTGGCACCATACTCGTATGTGTCAGACCCCACACTGACCTGATGTCGAGCAGGGCGAATGGAGATGTCATTACATTCCATAAAGGGGATGCCAGCGAGAATGTCAGAATCCAGGTTCTCTACCACAAGTCCGTTGAAAAAGAGCTTGTGACCATCTCTCTGAAAGTGTGTGCGTGTCTCTCCCACTACCTTCAATGGTGAGGAGCCATCTGCCTGACGAGCTGACTGTGTACTACTGGAGACTTTAAGGCCCAGTCTGCTGGCACATGCTGCCCTTATCATGTTTCCTGTTGCACCACTGTCAATGGTCAGCCTAATGGGGATGTGGCCATGGAAGGCTTCGATGCATGGTGACTGCATAATATGAATGCGCTGTACTGCCTTAAGGTTGGATGCACTGTCCTCGTTATCGTCCTCAGACTCGCTGTCAGAGTGACTCAGTGAGCCAGCAACTTGCCGCGCCTTAGCAATGAAAGCTCTGTCAGGAGGGGTCAGAAAGGGGCACTTACTGAGAAAGTGATTGTCTGGTCTGCGAGCCTCTTTACAAAGTGGGCAGGATTTCTTTAGTCGACCCAGTGAAGCCAGCTTCTGTCTTGGGGGGTTAGACACAGCCAAGCGCATAGCTCTAGCATCCTCTGAGGACTGCAGCTCGTCTAGTAATGAGCACAGGGCTTGAGATATATCTGGTTTAATGGACGCCAGAGTGCGTGAACGTAACTCTGTGCCATACCTCTGCTTTACAAGCTTCGGCAACGCGCTGTTTATAAGCCGAAGCCAAGTGAGAACAACAAAGTTTTCTATCGTGGGGGAGAGCTCCTCGTCCTCTGCGATGGGTTCACCTCCGTGAGTAATACCAGAGTCTCTGCGTAGTAGATTATCCTCAACAAAAGCCATTAATATCTGGTACAAATCCTCTGGTCCTTCATTAGACTCTAGTTTAATAGCAGAAAAATCAATAAAATGTGCACCAGTCGACTGGAATCCATAATGTAGTCTGATTGTCTGCCATATGTTATCAATGCATGTAGAGCTCTTAACAACAGTATTTTGGGAAATAACTGGGCAGTAGTTAGCGATCTGCCCCAGCATAAGCTCAAGCATGCTGACCTTTTGTTGGCGCGTGCGCCGTTGCGCCGCGGGAACATCTGCGTCATCATCGGTAAAACCTCTGAATGGTGAAGCCCTCGTCTTTTTTTCCCAGCGTGTGCGGTCAACTAGAAACGGAGCGAACTCTGTGTCCAGAGATAAAGTGTAGACGAGGTTCTGACGCCAGTTCTCAAATGAATTTACAGTCTCAACTTTTGTGAGGCACCATTGTTTCGGTGCTCTGTGTGTATTCGCCATGGCTTAAGTCTCGTGTTACACCAGCAATCCACAACGCGGCTCGTTTATGCGCGTCGATAGTGTGAATTAATCTCACATGAACTCACCAGGCTGTTTGGGGAGTGAGAGCGTTAAAGCTGCCACCACGCCAGTGTATAATAAGGTACAGAGAACCGCTGACACGAGAGACTGGTTTAGTCAAGCCTTTAATGGAGATGGAGGTTAAACAACAACACAGAAAACTTCACGCGCATGCGCCGCCCGGGTCTGCACATTTGCGCTCAACGTCACAGAACACGTCACGATCCACGTAACACTCCACATCCTGGCGCACGACACGACACAGGATGACATGCATGCTTCCATAGAATTGTGAACACATGAATTAGGCTATTTTTATCGTAGTTGGATGAAATTCTTGCCTTTTAGCGAGCGGATCTGAGCAAACTCACTTCTGAAAAGATTTAAGGAAAGAATTGCATAACCCCAGGTAAGTCATAAAGTAGGCTACACAGAAGTAGGCTATTGCATAATTGCACATAAGTAAAGAATCACAAAATAAAGATTATAAGTTGCGTAGCCTATATATAGATGTGAATATGAATGATACCGTGTCATATTTGTAATTAAATCACATTTAGAACATGTTATGGCTTGGGCGCCTAAAACACTCTAAGAATAGGCTAAGGGAAAATTAGAACTCATGTTAAAGTTTCAGATGTATAGGCCTAATAAATTATGGCAGTATATAACATTTTATGGGGGAACAGAGGTGGGTAATCCAGGGGTCAAAGAGTAAAAGTCCTGCCATATGTTTATTCCACCCATGAACTCAGTCATCTGATTTCACTAATTAGTTATATCTCCTGTCTGAATTAGCAAATCCAGGTGATTGGAACAAAATACTGAGGAGGATTTTTACTTTCTGAACCTTTCTTTACACCTCTGCCTAGCAATGCCACATGTCAGCCAAGAGCAAATAAATAAACCAGAACTGGACCTTATCTGAGCCAAAAAATCTGTGTATATTAAATATGGAGTAATTTCAGCCACAGCCTTAGATGAAATCAACTGAAGAGAAAAGAAGACATTCAATCTGTGAAGATCTCAGCAGAGGAGGATTAAACAACTCCACAAACAGCATTACCAGCTTCACTTATTACTAACCACACTGACTTTATTTCTGTCAGACGTCTACAGAAGGTTTTATTGAGAATTAACAGAGGTTTAACTCTAATGTGTTTCATTTGAAGTCACTATAACAGTGATTAGTGTTTCCATTAGTTGGGCTCTTAACTCTTATTATATATTGTATTTTTGGCCACTGTGACAGTGTGTTTGTCAAACACATTTGCAGCAGCAAAGAAAGCTAAAGTGAAATGAGATCAGGTGATGATGGTTACCTGTTGATGGTTTTATAATCATCATGAAATAAACACACACTATTAGTGAACTAATGTAGGGAATAGTGAATGAGAGTATAGGGTGTGATTGTGAAAACAGCCTCTGAGTGTCGATTTTGAGCACTGTTAATTTACAGTATATTCCTGTAGGCTATTTTTGTTTTCTACGGTATATTATTGTTTTAATGGAAAATGGTATGATATTGTCAGAATTTGGCCTTTTTTACAGCAAGGGTTAACAGTGTGGTTTATAGTCCTTATAATCAATCTGTAATATTCTGTGTAACTTTTATTATACTAGAGAAATCATTTACCTGGATCCATTTATTAGATGGATAATTGTTTTGCGAATATCAGGCAAGTTTAAAGCATAAACAAGGGGGTTCAGGATGGGTGGTATAACAAGAAATTCAAGTGAAAGTAAAAGAGACAGCCATATAGGAAGTTGTAAAGTCACAACCCGACTCAAAGTGACCTCAGAAATAATGGCAATTGAGAAATTCAAAAGGACCACAATGTGTGGAATACAAGTTTGATAAGCTTTGCCCTTGAACTGTGATGAGCTTCTTCGGCAAATGACAAGAATTTTTACATAAGAATATAATATAAAACTTACTGGAATGATTACAGTTATGATCAATATAAAAAAACCCATCACATTATTAACAGCAGTGTTTTCACAAGACAGTCTGACCATTTCATAGTTATGGCAATACACCTTAAACAATTTGTTACCACACCATATCAGTCTGGAAGTCAAAATACCATTAATACCAAGAGAAATCATTGGATAAGTCAAGTTTATAACTATTAAAACAGTTAGAAACCTTGGTGTAATTATGTTGTGATACTGTAAAGTGTAACCCCCTAGAGTTTAACACTGTTTTAATTTGTTTAGTTGTATGCAGTACTGTAGTTTCCCTGTAGGGTCCGCTATACAAACGAGTTGACTGAGAAGAAAAATATAGAGAAGAAGATTGTAGAATAGCTGATGAGCACGAGGTGATCAAGCGCTGCTTTTGAATTACTGAAAAGAGTGTATTTTTCTGAACAAAAAGAGTTTAAATTTTCCATAAGTCTTATGAAGTATGTTCTTGAGTCCAAAAGGAATTCCATTTGATTCTAGTGAGAATTTTCTGCGAACTCTGATTGTTTTTTTTTGTTGCCTGATTCCATCCTGTGAAAAGATCTGTGAAGTGAGCCAAGGCGAGCCAGTCCGTGATTTAGAGAAGGTCCTACTGAATTCTACTTGACGTCCAACCCGGACCAGTTTGCATCTGTTTGCATCGTGGGATTTTGTGCAATTACAGCTAAGCTGTTGCTTTATACACACACTACCCGGGTAGTAGTAGAAAAAGGCCTTAAACACAAATAACTTTACACACACACACACTCATTTTCAAAGGAACGAGGAGAACTTTGGACATTTTATTTTTTTATTTTTTTTATTTTTCCTTTTATTCTCAGACTTTGTGTACACAACCTGGACTAAATACTGCTTTTCCCTTTGTCACAGTGTTGTGACGAGTCCTCAATATATATATTTTTATTTCATTTGTTCTATGTACAATAAATGTGCTGGCTGTTGCTGAACACTATTTGGCCTAAACTTAATTTCTATCCTCCCAAGAGTCGAACCTATGTCCTAAATATTCAATGATACAACCCTTATGGTATTTGGTTGACTTTGACAGTGTTACATAACCTTTTTGTGGCGAGCCAGCCAGGAGGATTTTTTTTTTTAAATAGCCAGTTACAAGTACATTTTGAGAGTGGTGAAATTCCAAACTTTAGTCTATCAAGTAATTTTTTTTTTGACTGAGCACAATGAGTATGTCTGATATTGAAAAGTGTTACAATGTGAAAGCACGGCATTCATTATGTGTGTTAGGCATTACTGATAATGACACAGACGACGACATTATTGCAACTTTTGAGAATTATGGGGTTATTGTGAAAGTAGTTAGAGTAGCCCCCCCCACTGAGCAGACAGGACAGCCCATCATTATAGTTGAGTTTGATGCACACACTCCTGTCACACTTCTTGAGCCTAATTTCCCCCTAGAAATTAAGAGTGTGCGAAACCCAGCAGTTGCATGGTATGCAGATAACATCAAAGTGCTAGCACAGCCATCAGCACAGCCCCATACCCAAGCACAAAGGTTATCCATTGAGTCAAGTGATGACAGTGATAATGCTGTTCCCGAAGAGGTCTCTTCTGACAACAGTGACTTTATTCCAAAGAGGTACATAAAAAGACAACCACTTAAGAAGCCGAAAGCAAAGTCACGTGTCTTTATCTCAGACAGCCAGCCTGATCCTGCTGTGAGGAAAAAAACACCAAAGCCTGCCTTTAACACACTTACCAATGACGACTTAAACCCTCCTGAGATCCAGCGCATTGTAGTCGAGCACGTCATCAAAAATGATGCTTTTTCTGCACAGACACACTCTAAATGGCTGCGTTCCTTCTCAGGAAAAGTTCCTAAGCCCCCGGGCGAAGCTGATTTTGATACCTGGTGTCTTCATGTTGACCTTCTGTTGCAGGATTCTCTTCCAATAGATATCCAGCGAAGGAAAATCTTAGAAAGCCTCTTGCCGCCCGCTTCTGATGTGGTTAAACAGCTTGGTTCTACAGCTCCTCCTAGAGACTACGTGAAGCTCCTAGACTCTGCATATGGCTTAGTTGAAGATGGTGATGAGATCTTCGCCCGTTTCCTGAACACCAACCAAGATCCTGGTGAGAAAGCATCTGATTACTTACAAAGATTACAAACACTGCTCAGTACTGCGGTTAAGAGAAATGGTCTAAAGCAGGCATCTGCGGATCGTCAGTTGCTGAAACAATTTCAGCGTGGCTGCTGGGATCACTCGTTAATACTTACCCTTCAGCTGGAAGCCAAAGCCAAGACACCACCTGACTTTGCAGAGCTTTTGCTGCTGCTCAGAACTGAGGAGGACAGACGTGCAGCAAAACTGGACAGGATGCAACGACACTTAGGCAGTTCAAAACACAAAGCTGCAATTCACAAACAATCTGTTGTTGATATGTCTCCTTACAGTGATTCAAGTGTGTTGCAGACCTACATTTCGGAAACAGAGGCTTTGAGAAAACAGGTGGCTGATCTCCAGATGCAGCTTAGATCCTCCAAATCTGAGAAAAAGAAGAAAAATGAGTCCAAATTGACAGAATACTCAAACACGGTGACGCCTAAAGTGGAGATGCAAGCTCAACAGGTAACAGCTAAACCACCAAAACCCTGGTTTTGTTTCAGATGCGGCGAAGATGGCCACATAGCCAGACTATGTGAAGGCTCCATTAATAAAGCCCTAGTAGACCAGAAATACAAAGAGCTTAAAGTCAAACAGGATGACTGGACGAAGAGAAACGGGATGCCGTTAAACCGGGTCGGGTTTCAGTAATGGGACATACTGGGGCCCTTTGCAGAAATAATCGTCCCAATGGATTAAATGAAGAAAGAAAAGAGAGTCAAGCTCATTCCAGTCTTTTAGCAAATGACAGTGAGTTAAATCCCAGTATTGTAGGTCCCAGATGCACTGCTGAAATTGTCATTGAAGGGAAGCCCTGTATCTCCCTTCTCGATTCAGGATCACAGGTGACAACTGTGTCCAAGTCTTTCTATGATACTCACTTGTCATTCCATCCGATCCTCTCCATGAACAATCTCATTGAGGTCGAAGGAGCTGGAGGGCAGACTGTGCCCTATCTGGGGTATATCGAAGTGAGCATGCATTTTCCAGAAGATATCACTGGAAAAGCTGAAACTGTCACCACGCTTGCACTCGTGATCCCAGACTACAAATTCAATCTTGAAATCCCGGTACTTATTGGTACTAACACCCTAGACATCTTGTTCAAGTCCTGTGTCACAAGCAGTAATGGCCATGCCGTTCTTAACAGGCGTTGTCCATACTCGCCTCTTGTCCAAAGTCTTTTGCACAGATACACCATTGAGCAACAAAATGGTAAAGTGGGTCATGTTAAGTTGAAAGGGAAACAGAACATCAGAATACCTGCAGGCCAAAAGATAGTCCTGGATGGATATGTTAGAGGTGTGTCTACAGCCAGAGATTCTCCCCTTGTGGTAGAGCCGTGCGCTCACTCCAGTCTCCCTGGTGGGTTGCTTCTTTGCAGCTATGTCCTCACAAGTCCCAGAAGAACATCATTCAAAGTTCCTATCCTCCTTCAGAATGAAACTTCTCACGAAATCACCCTTCCAAGAAAGTGTTGCTTAGCCGAGCTGTATGTTCCATCTGCTCTGTCTTCGCTGAAAGATACCCCTGATAAAGAGAAAGAGACAAAATTCCTACCTCCCTCCGCTGTGGTTAGCTGCAATGCAGTGTGTTCTGCCAGCCATGATAAGATCACTTTTGATTTCACCGACTCACCTCTCTCTGAAGAATGGAGAAACCGAATTGCGGAAAAGCTCAATTCCATTCCTGAGGTTTTTGCTTTGAATGATCTTGACTACGGACACACCACGGCAGTTAAGCACAGGATTCGCCTTTCTGACCCAACCCCTTTTAAACAAAGGGTAAGGCCCATCCACCCTTCTGATTATGAGGCTGTCAGACTTCACCTTCAGGAACTCAAGGACGCTAACATCATACGGGAGTCCGAAAGTCCATTCGCTTCTCCCATAGTGGTCGTGAAGAAGAAAAATGGTTCTATTCGGCTCTGCGTAGACTACAGAAAGCTCAACAATCAAACAATAAAAGACGCCTATGCACTGCCAAACATTGAAGAAACTTTCTCCGCCTTAACAGGATCTAAATGGTTTTCTGTTATGGACTTGAAATCAGGGTACTATCAAGTTGAGGTTGAGGAAGAGGACAAATATAAGACCGCGTTTGTGACACCCATGGGATTCTGGGAGTTCAACCGGATGCCACAGGGGGTGACGAATGCACCTAGCACCTTTCAGCGTGTTATGGAGAAATGTGTCGGCAGCCTGCATCTGAAGGAAGTCCTTGTCTTTCTTGATGATTTAATCGTTTTTTCAAGTAGTCTAGAGGAACATGAGGAACGCCTTATGAAAGTCTTAAACCAATTGAAAGAGTTTGGTCTAAAGCTGTCCCCCGACAAATGTCGTTTCTTCATGAAGTCAGTGAAGTACCTTGGACATATTGTTTCCGAAAACGGCGTGGAGACTGACCCCGATAAAATCTCAGCCCTTACCACCTGGCCGAAACCCACTAACATCAGTGAGTTAAAATCCTTCTTAGGATTCACTGGGTATTATCGGAGGTTTGTCAAGGACTACTCAAAGATCGCAAGGCCTTTAAATGCACTGACAGCTGGTTACTGTCCACCCAGAAAGAAAAAGGAGTCCAAACCTCTCTCCAGTGCTGACTTCAGGAAGCCTTTTGGCAGTAGATGGACATCTGAGTGTGATGTTTCCTTTCAGACATTGATTGAAAATCTCACCACTGCCCCAGTGTTGGGGTTCGCAAACCCAAAGTTGTCATATATTCTCCACACGGATGCCAGTCTGCACGGCCTGGGTGCTGCCTTGTATCAAAACCAAGAGGGCCATCTCAGGGTTATTGCATTTGCCAGCAGAGGGTTATCAAATTGTGAGAGACGTTACCCCACTCACAAGCTAGAATTTTTAGCCTTGAAGTGGGCGATAACAGATAAATTCTATGATTACCTATATGGAGCAGAGTTCGTTGTCATGACAGACAATAACCCGCTGACATATATATTGACATCAGCCAAGCTCGACGCTGCTGGACACCGTTGGCTTGCATCCTTATCAAATTTTAATTTCAGTCTTCAGTACCGAGCTGGAAGGAAAAATCAAGATGCCGACGGTCTGTCCCGGCGACCGCACCCTCAACCAGAAGTGGATTTCAGTTCCAAGACTGAGGATGAACGGATTTATAAATTCATTTCTCAGTTCATGAAGGAAGGAGATGGAACTTCATTCCCTAATGAGGCAGTAAAAGCCATATGTCAGAAGCACCAGTTACATGAGCTGGAGGAGGCAGAAAAAGAGGAAAGTTCTTTACCTGCTGCTTTGGGATGTTTGGCCATGAATGTTGATGCCATTCCAGCAGAGTTCTTACAGGCCGATCTACTCCCTGGATCAAGCACTCTCCCCAGAATGTCATCGCAAGAGTGGGTTGCAGAACAGTCAAAGGACCCCACAATAAGTAGGGTGAGAGAACTCTTGAATACCGGAAAGAGACTCCCTTATCGTGTCAGATGTCATGAACCTCGAGAAGTTCAGCTGATGCTCAGGGTGATGGATCAATTCACATTCATAGATGGAGTACTGTACAGAAAACGGATGAACCAAGGGAATTCATCCTATCAGCTTGTTCTTCCTCAGAAGTTCAGAGAGATTGCCTTAGAAGCCCTGCATGACTCAGTAGGTCATATGGGAGGGGAACGGACATTAGATCTGGTCCGCACACGCTTTTACTGGCCAAGGATGTACTCCGATGTTGAATGCAAAGTAAATACCTGTGAGAGGTGCATCAGGAGGAAGGCCAAAGCCGAAAGAGCATTCCCCTTAGTTAATATAGAAACCAGCAGGCCTCTGGAACTTGTCTGTATGGACTATCTCTCTCTCGAGCCAGATGGACGTGGTACAAAGAACATCCTAGTTATCACCGACCATTTTACTAAATATGCTGTGGCAGTTCCAACAGCCGATCAGAGAGCAAAAACAGTTGCCAAAACTCTGTGGAATAACTTCTTTGTGCACTACGGGATTCCAGAGCGCTTGCACAGCGACCAAGGTCGTGATTTTGAGTCTGCTGTGATTAAGGACCTTTGTCTCTTGCTGGGGATAAAGAAGACTCGAACAACTCCCTACCACCCACGCGGGAATCCCGTAGAACGTTTTAACCGCACGCTCCTTCAAATGCTGGGAACTCTCCAAGAGGAAGACAAAGTGAGATGGCGGGACCACGTTCAACCGCTGGTACATGCCTATAATTGTACCAAGAATGATACAACTGGGTTCTCTCCGTATCAGTTAATGTTCGGGAGACAGGCAAGCCTCCCAATAGACGTGGCTTTTGGTATCAAACCAGAAGGTGAGAAGAAAGTTACCCACACAGAGTACGTCAAAAGGTTGCAAGAGAGTTTGCAAGAGAGTTACAAGATTGCTGTTGAACACAGTGAGAAGACAGCTCTTCGTAACAAACAAAGGTACGACCTGAGAGTGAGAGAGTCTACCTTGCATGTTGGGGACCGTGTCCTTGTCAAGAATGTGGGAATAAGGGGTAAACATAAGCTAGCGGATCGATGGAGCAACACAATCTATCAAGTGGTCAAACAGATAAATGAATCTCCTGTTTATGTAGTGAAGCCTCTTAAGACGAATGGTCCAGAAAAAACACTTCATCGAGATTTGCTTTTGCCCTGTGGATTCTTGACTTCCACCAATTCCACTGATAAAAGTGACAAAGAGGAGAGAAAGGAGAAGATCTCTTGTCCTCGGGAAACCTTGTTAGTGAATGAATGTCTTAACCCAGATGTTATTCAAGAACCTGTCCCTGACCATGGAGCAGAGGTAGATTTTTATTATTTCCCTCGAACCACACAAGACACACATCCTACTGTAACCATTATCAGAGAAGTGCCTTACAATAAACCCATGATTGAGAATGCCAGTGAGACCACATTGGATCCTAATGCAAGGCCATTTGAACCTTCTGGTAGTAAGGAGGATGTGCTCTTACCTGGAGAAACCCTGACAGAGGAAATCTTACCTGGAAAGTCCTTGGAAGAGATGATGAATAACTCACCTGTCAAGGAACTGGATTCAAAGTCCATGGATCGCTGTGATGATGAGTCCAATCAGGAGTTGCTTGTTAATGACACTGAACCTGTTGAGAAAAAGAATGAAGCAAGAGAAAATAAACAAAACAACAGTGAAACTGTGAATGAGGATTGTGATGTAGGAAACGAAGATATACCTGTTCAAGAGATGTCAGAGCTCAGACGTTCTACACGACATAGGGAACAACCTGATAGGCTGAACTATAAGTCATTAGGAAATCCTTTAGCATTAGTTATGCATTCCCTATTTGAAGGTCTAAACCAAGCTTTCACACGAGCTCTTGAAGCTGATACTTTCCCTCAAGTTAGAGCACTAGCGCCTGATACATCTGAACTCTTATAAATGCACTACATGCAGAGACGCATGCAGGTTCAGGAGGGGAGAATGTAACCCCCTAGAGTTTAACACTGTTTTAATTTGTTTAGTTGTATGCAGTACTGTAGTTTCCCTGTAGGGTCCGCTATACAAACGAGTTGACTGAGAAGAAAAATATAGAGAAGAAGATTGTAGAATAGCTGATGAGCACGAGGTGATCAAGCGCTGCTTTTGAATTACTGAAAAGAGTGTATTTTTCTGAACAAAAAGAGTTTAAATTTTCCATAAGTCTTATGAAGTATGTTCTTGAGTCCAAAAGGAATTCCATTTGATTCTAGTGAGAATTTTCTGCGAACTCTGATTGTTTTTTTTTGTTGCCTGATTCCATCCTGTGAAAAGATCTGTGAAGTGAGCCAAGGCGAGCCAGTCCGTGATTTAGAGAAGGTCCTACTGAATTCTACTTGACGTCCAACCCGGACCAGTTTGCATCTGTTTGCATCGTGGGATTTTGTGCAATTACAGCTAAGCTGTTGCTTTATACACACACTACCCGGGTAGTAGTAGAAAAAGGCCTTAAACACAAATAACTTTACACACACACACACTCATTTTCAAAGGAACGAGGAGAACTTTGGACATTTTATTTTTTTATTTTTTTTATTTTTCCTTTTATTCTCAGACTTTGTGTACACAACCTGGACTAAATACTGCTTTTCCCTTTGTCACAGTGTTGTGACGAGTCCTCAATATATATATTTTTATTTCATTTGTTCTATGTACAATAAATGTGCTGGCTGTTGCTGAACACTATTTGGCCTAAACTTAATTTCTATCCTCCCAAGAGTCGAACCTATGTCCTAAATATTCAATGATACAACCCTTATGGTATTTGGTTGACTTTGACAGTGTTACAAAAGGTTTACTGATTGCAACAAATCTGTCAAATGCCATTAACATTAATATTGTATTCTCATTTGCTGTATACGTGAAAATGACATAAGACTGTAAGATGCATGCTTCACGGGAGATTGAGTGTGTATCAGACAGCAAGTCTGTCAGTGCTCTTGGGAAAAAGCCAGCTGTTCCAAACACAGAGTTGATAGACAAACAAGAAATCAGAATGTACATGGGCTGGTGTAAAGTCCTTTCCAGAAATATTACAAGCATTATAATGACATTAAATAGTGTGATAACACCGTATAGAATAAATCCCAAACTGAAGAAAGCATATCTTATGGATCCAAGATTTTCAAATAACATGAAGTAAAAATATGTTCCATTTTCCATTTTGCATCAGGCAAAGTTACTTCATTGACCTGAAAAAGAAAGTACACAATGTTTCTATGATTTTTAAACATTTTAAAAAACAGCAGTTTGCATTATTAACTTGAAAACAATAAAGTTAAATATGTTAACATAATTCATTATTTAATTATGAACACACATTAATTATCAATGAACAATAATATATTTATAAATTAACATTAGATTAATATTTGCTTTAAAGAATTGTGTATACATATAATCTTCAGGTTAATTTGGTTTAAAAATAGATTTGTATAAACACCAATAAACAACTTTGAAATGTATTTTGAACATCAGGCAAGTTTTTCTATACCTTAAAACACAAATTACATAATTAAAATACCTTCTGTGATACAGCTCAAAATAACCACTGGTGCAAGAACTGTGAGTCACCATTATGCTAGTGTTCTTATAGCATCTAACATGTCTTAGGAGGCCTCTTTGTTTTTTTGTTGTTGTTTTTTTTGTTTTGTTTTTGCAAATAGAGGGTATGCGCGTGAAGTCACCGTTGGCCGGAGTGACTGCGGTTGCGCCCACTAAGTGGCAAAAAGACTGAGTGGTAGCATTTGTTTTCACTGTGAATGCCGTGACAAACACACATAACACGTCTAAAACGGGACAGAGCTTTGCGATTGACTGTAAAACTAGATTTGATAAGAAATCTGAGGTATACTTGTACAGACTGCCGAAAGCTACATAAAAGAGAAGCAAATGGATCGCTGCAAGTCATATAAACAACTGAACTGGCAGCGAAAGGTGGATTTGCAATTATTATTTTGTGTCAATATGCTGAATTTAGAGATAGAATCATACCCTATATATTGTATTGACAACTCATCAATTAAATATTTACCATTTTAATTCTGACGGTAAATCAGACACTAAAATAAACTATTTAAAAAATTATTTTTTTCTTTCTTTTTTTTTTTTTTAACTATACAACTTTAAAGGATGGACGATATGATGATATATATACTCTGTTAGACCTTACCAGGCTTTTTTACAGTAAAATATACTGGCAATACTGTTGCCAGTAATTTACTGTTAATTGTACAGTTATTTACTGTAATCTACATTATGTTACTGTTAAAATACCATGCACTAAATTAAAACTAATTAACTAATACTAGTTAACTAATTTCACTTGCAGAAACCGACTGCCATAAATTGACCAATTGTCGTTTAAATGTATTAACTAAATATTGAATGCACTAATGTATTACTGTGAACTTATTTATTTTGAGACCACTAAAAAAAATATTTTAAATAAAGATATTCCCACACTATAAAGAGTAAAAGTAACATTGCAGTGAGATAATTATGTGAATATGTAAGTGATTGTTGAGCATTAATGATGAACACCTGCTGTTAACAAGCAGAATCACTTAAGGAAAGAGGAACACAGAAAATAGAGAAACACAAGAACTACAACTAACTTCCAGCCATTACACATTATTACACTTACACTTATTATTAACCAGTATGACTTTATTTCTGTCATTCATCTACAGAAGTTGTTATTGAGATATTTAACTGAAAATGTTTGGTTTGAAGTTACCACTATAGAGATCTGTCTCCTGGATCTGTCTGCTGCCTTCGACACTGTGAATCATCAGATCCTTATGTCCAGCCTCTCATCACTGGGCATCACAGGAACTTCACTCCATTGGTTCAAGTCCTATCTCACAGGTAGGTCCTTCAGGCTCGCATGGAGAGGCGAGGTATCCAGAGCACATCAACTGACCACAGGGGTTCCCCAGGGTTCAGTTCTTGGTCCCCTCCTCTTCTCCATCTACACCACATCACTGGGACACATTATACAGGCACACGGTTTCTCCTACCACTGCTACACTGATGACACACAGCTCTTCCTCTCATTTCAACCAGATGATCCCACAGTAGCTGCACGGATCTCAAGCTGTCTGGCGAACATCTCGACATGGATGAAGGAACATCACCTGCAGCTCAACCTGGCAAAGACTGAGCTTCTCGTCCTCCCTGCCAATCCGTCTCTACAGCACAACTTCACTATCCAGCTAGAATCATCATCAATCACCCCATCAAGGTCGGTCAGAAATCTTGGAGTAACGTTTGATGACCAGCTGACCTTCACAGATCACATTTCAAAGACAGCTCGATCATGCAGGTTTGCACTGCACAACATCAGGAAGATCAGGCCTTTCCTTACTGAGCATGCAACACAACTTCTCGTCCAGGCCCTGGTCATTTCTAGGCTTGACTACTGCAATGCTCTTCTGGCCGGACTTCCATCATGTGCAACTAAACCTCTACAAATGATTCAGAATGATTCAGAATGCTTCAGCTCGTCTTGTCTTCAACGAGCCCAAGAGGGCCCACGTCACTCCTCTGTTCATCTCTCTGCACTGGCTACCTCTCGCTGCTCGCATCAAGTTCAAGGCATTGACGATTGCTTACAGATCTATCACAGGCTCAGCTTCCTACTACTTTCACTCACTCCTACGAGTCTACATCCCTACCAGAAGCCTACAATCATCACAGAAAGCCACAAAATCACTTTCCAGAACATTCTCATTCACAGTTCCATGCTGGTGGAACGCTCTCCCCACCCTCATCCGGAATGCAGAATCCCTGACAACATTCAAAAGACAACTGAAAACCCATCTCTTCCGTGAGCACTTAACCTCATAAAAAAAAAACAAAAAAAAAACAACAACTTCCCTTTCCCTTTAAAACCTCACTTATCGGGCTTATGCTACTCTGAATAATGCCTGAACTTCGTATTTTGAGCACTTCTTGCGTTGTTTTTGTTTTTGCCTCTTCATGATGACTCGCTTAATTTAGTCCTAATTTGTAAGTCGCTTTGGATAAAAGCGTCTGCTAAATGACTAAATGTAATGTAAAATGTAGAGATCAGTGTTTGCTTTAGTTGGGTTCTGGACTCTTGACTTTTTAACATTAGTTTCTCTCTTGCTGCTTGAACTGTGTTTTTGCAGGTCATACTTGTGCATACACACATGGTTTGTGAATGATTGCAGTTATATTGATTATGACACTTTGACAAATAAGTTGTTCCAGAGACTCTTCAAAGACCAGAAACAATATAACTTAATTTATATTATTAAATATAATATAATTGTATTATAACTCGAATTATAATATACATTATATTATAATCGCCAAGCAGGGCATTAATTGGAGAAGTGTGACATTAATCCTTAAAATTAAATTTCATTGGTGTGCTACCCAGTGCCAAAAGGAGTGTGCTTTTATTTTTTGCCTTTAAAAAACAACAAAGTGTGGCACAGGCAATAGACAGCCAAATCACCCTGGAATTGGGTGCACCAACTAAAATTGAATCTGATCCGTCGTCTCTTTGGTCATGTGTTGGCCATATCAAAATTCAAGAGAATATAATTCTAACGTTAGTCGTTGTCGTTGTCTAGGACATCTCTCCTCTAGCTAACTTCCCTCTTCATGCTTCTCTCTTCTCCACTCCCCACACCCCCCTTCATGTGCACGCGCACTAACCCCCCAACCCCCACCACCAAATCATTCTTGTCGGTTATTGGCTGGAACACTGTTTGTTATGTTTCGTGGTCCAGGCTGGGCCAGTTTGTTTTTGATGCCGTTTGTGGAGCCTGGGCTGTCTACAGTGACTGCGTTTTTTTTACAGTGTGTTCAGGGGACAGGCAGCTAGCGGATAGTGAGGAAATGTTTGCTGTATGTGACAAAAAAAAACGTTTCAGCCTAAAAAACACGTGACATCGCTTAGAGCACCTTTAAGTACAAAACTGAGAACGTGTGGTAACAAATTGTTAAAGGTGTACTGCCACAACTATGAAGTAGTCAAGCTTTCTTGCGAAAGCACAATAATAATAATGTTTTTGGTTTGTTTATATTAATCACAACTATTGTCATCCCTTTAAGTTTCATATTATATTCTTATGTAAACATTTTTATTGTTTGTCAAAGAAGCTCATCACAGTTCAAGGGCAAAGCTTATCAAACTTGTATTCCACACATAGTAGTCCTTTTGAATTTCTCAATTGCTGTTATTTCTGATGTCACTTTGAGTCGAGTCAAGAACTTCCTATATGGCTGTCAGTTTTACCTTCACTGGAGTTCCTTATTACACCACCCACCCTGAACCCTCTTGTTTATGCTTTAAACCTGCCTGATA